>NC_081321.1:49354183-49979183 GCF_026419965.1 Kogia breviceps
ATACAGCTGTAGTAATCAAGATGGTGGTATTGGCAGAGGAATAAACACACAGATCAATGGAGCAGAAGGGAGAGCTCCAAAATAGCATCACACAAGTATGGCCAACTGATATTTGACCAAGTTGCAAAAACATTTTGATGGAGAGAGGACACTCTTTTCAACAATGGTGTGGAGTAATTAATATCCATAAGCAAAAGAATAAGCCTAGACCTAAAACTCACACCTTATACAAAAATTAACTCAAAGTGAATCATAGATTTAAATGCAAAGCGTAAATCTATAAAGCTAAAAGAAGATAACAGAAGAGAATAAAGCATGGTGACAATTCCAAATGCTGATGAAGATACAGAAAAACAGTCTTGTACATTGCTTATGGGAATATAGAATAGTACAGCCACTCTGGTAAATAATTGTGCATTTTCTTTAAAGACATTTATCATACAACCCAGAAATCACTGTTGACATTTATTCTAGAGAAGTGAATACATAAGTCTTCATTAAAACCTGAACATGATTGTTCATAGCTCTATTTGTAATAGCCCAAAATTGAAACAACCAAAATGTTTCTCAATAGGTGAATAGTTAAACTGATATATGCAGACTGTGGAATTCCTCAAAAGGAAAAAGGAAAAAAACTATCTCTTCATATAACAACTTCACTGAATCTCAAGGGCATTGTACTGAGTGAAAAAAAAATCCAATTCCAAAACCTCATACTGTATAATTCCATATATATATATATATATATATATATATATATATATGGTTCTCAAAATGAAAAAATTACAGAAATGGAAAGATTAGTGGTTGGTGAAGTTAGGGGTGTAATTATAAGACAATAGCACCAGAGAGGTTTTTGTGGTGATGGAATAGTTTGGTATCTTGACTGCAGTAGTCAGTACACAAATCTATACATGCGATTAAATGATATAGAACTACATATACACACCATATTAATGTCATTTCCTGTCAATGTCATTTGATATTGTACTATAATTGTATAAGATGTAACTATTGAGGTAAATAGGATGAAAGATGCATAGTGCCCTTCTGTATTACCTTTGCAACTTTTTATTCTATAATTATTTCAAATTAAAACATTCTCAAAAATTAAAGATATAATCACTCAATGAACCAGGAGAGTGATAAACAGAAGTTATAGAATCTGAAGGACAGAAGCAGGGAAAGATTTTTAAAAGAAAGAAAGAGGAAAAAAAGAGCATAGCATCAAGGGTCTATGGAACAATATTTTAAAAATCTAACATGCTTGACCCTGGAGTTCGAGAAAGAGGATAAAGAGATTGGGGCCAAAAAAATTATTTGAAGAAATAATGCCCCAAACATCACAAATTTAATTAGACATACATTTACAGAGGCAAAAAGTTTGATGCACCCCAAACAAGATAAAGAAAATAATATTTAGACACATTTTAATGAAACTACTGAAGACTATTTTGTAAAAAGATTTTTAAAAATCTTAACAGAACTAGAGAAAAATGAAACAATACATATGGGGAACAATGATTGGGATGCTCTTGGATTTCTCATCTGAAGCCATGAAACCCAGACAATGGAAGAACATCTTTAAAGTGCTCAAAGAAAAGAGTGGTCAACCCAGGATTCTATGTCCAGCAAAAATATCCATCAGAATAAATAAAGATATTCTGAGATGAAAGAAAATTATGAGAATTCATCAACAGCAGATTGATTCAAGAATACTTAAAGGAAATGATTCAGGCTAAAGAGGAATAGCAAAGAGAAACTTAGAAGTTGTAAAATGAAGGAAAAGCAACACAAATGGTAAAGATCTGAGTAAATTTAACAGTCTATTTTTCTCCTATTGGATTCTTTAAAATATCATAACCGATGAAAGCAAAAAATGATTGGGACGTAGTCAATGGGTCTCTCTAACTCTGACACATGTTGCTAAGTGTGTAAAGGATTGCAAGACCCTGACAACTCTTTCATCCAGGTCAATTCTCAGGATTGTTTTTGCAGCTGGAAAGTATGAAAGGTGAGGTAATATCTTCCATCATATAAAAAGCTGATCTGCTTACTGATTGCCATAAAAGTGGTAGACCCCTTAAAACTCCTTTCCTGTGGCCCAAAAATCCACTAATTTTGCAGGCTTCATCAGGCCTTCTGCATTGCCTTATGGGTCTTGTGGCTCAGGTAATCAGCATAAAAATACTCTTGCCTCTGCTGTCACCATAAGTTTCAGAGTCTAGTGTGCATGTCTACTGTACACAGCCTAGTGTACCTTGCCTAGGATTCTGGTGTGTTCAGTATCCATGAAATGGTAGTAGCATGCTAACTTAATAGCTTGAAAGTCGATTAAAGTAAATCCCCTCTCAAAATTATAACACTGCCTGGTAGGAATATCAATATATGGAGATATATATGACAACTATAATATAAAGAGGGCAGGGTAAAGCAACCTACATGGTTGTAAGGCTTCTACATTTCACTTGAGGTGGTAAAATATTAACCTGGATATAGTGGGAAAGGTTGGGTATGTGTAATTTAATCTATAGAGAAACCATTAAGACAAAAAAGAAACCCAGAAGATTGCCAAGAAGCCAATAAATTAAAATGGAATATGAAAGTATTCAAATAATAGAAATGGAGGTAAGAAAGAAGATCAAAATACAGAGGAGACAGCCAGTAAACAAAGTAGAAGACAAACCAACTATATCAATAATTACATTAATATAAATGATCTAAACATACCAATTAAAAGATAGAGATTGTTAGATTAGATGGTGTTTTAGTTTTCTGGGGCTGCTGTTAAAAAAGTACCACCATCTAAGTGGCTCAAACAACAGAAATTTTCTTACAGTTTTGGAGGTTAAAAGTCTGAGATCAAGGTGTGAGCAGGGTTGAGCCTTCTGAGGGCTGTGAGGAAGAATCTGCTCTCCTTCTAGCTCCTAGTGGTTAGCTGGCAATCTTTGGTGTTCCTTGGCTTGTCTGCATCACCCCAATCTCTGCCTCCATATTCACATGACATTCTCCCTGTATGTGTGTCTTTCTCCATTAACCCACTTTATAACGACACAAGCCATACTGGATTAGGTGCTTAACCCTACACCAGCATGGTCTCATCTTAACTAATTATATCCACAAAGAACTTATTTCCAAATAAGGTCACATTCTGAGGTACTAGTTAGGATGTCAACATGTGAATCTGGGGGGACACACAATTCAACCCATAAACAATAAACTCATAGATGATAAATTCAAGTCCTAAATATATGCTGTCTATGAGAAACTTGCATTAAATATAAAGACACAGGTGAAATGTAAATGAAAAGGAAAAGATGTGCTGTGCTAACACCGATCAAAAGAAAACTGGAGTTATAATTTCAAAGTGGACAAATCTACAATTATAACTAAAGATACCATCACCCCTAACTGGTAGAGCAAGTAGACCAAAAATCAAAAGGGATATAGTAGCCATGAATAGTGCTACCAACCAAACTGACCTAATTGACCTTTATGGAATACTCCACCCAACAAAGCCCAAATACACTCTTTGCAAGTATACGTGGAACATTTGCCAGGATAGACCATATTCTGGGCCATAAAACAACCTTAAGGGCATTTAAAAAATTTAAATCATACCAAGTATGTTTTGTAAACATAATAGAATTAAAATTAGAAATCAATGTTTTAATCTGGAAAATACTTAAATATTTAGAAATTTTATAACCTACTTCTAAATAACCTAAGTGTCCAAGAGGCAGTTACAGGGGAAATTAGAAAATATTTTCAATTGAATGGAAGTGAAAAAGCATAACATACCAAAATGTGTGTGATGCAGCTTAGGCAGTGCTTTGGGGAAATTTAGAACATTAAATGTTTACTAAAGAAGAATAGTGTCAAGTCATCTAAGCCTCTATCTAGAGACTATAAAAAAAAGAGCAAATTAAACCCAAAGCAAGTAGAAGAAAAGAAATAATGATAAGAGCAGAGATTAGTAAAATGAATAACAGAAAAACAATTGAGAAAATAAAACCATAGGGCTAATTCTTTGAAAAGATCAATAAAATTGATAAACTCTAACCATAATAATGAAGAAAAATAGAGAGAAAACCAAAAGGACCAATTTCAGAAATGAGAGATGACATCACTACAGAGTATACAGATATTAAAAGAATAAGAGAATATTAACAAACAACTTTATACCCATACATTTGATCTTAGGTAAAAAGAACAGATTCCTTGAAAAAGAAAAACTAAAAGGGCTAACTGAAGACAAAATGGATAACCTGAACAGTCCTATAGCTACTAGAAGAATTGAATTAGTATATAAAACTCTTCCAAAAAGAACTCAGGTCCAAATGACTCCACTGGTGAGTTCTACCAAACACTTAAGGAAGTAGTAATACTAATTACACACAAACTTTTCAAAAAATAGAAGAGAAAATATCCTAAATCACATAGCCAGCATTATCCTGACACCAAAAACAGAAAAATAAGAATACAAGAAAACCACAGACAAATATCTTTTATGAACCTAGACACAAATATCCTCAATAAAATATTAGCAAATTGAATCTAACAATATATAAAGATGTATTATCATACACCATGAGCAAGTGGGATTTGTTCTGGGGAATGCAAGGCTAGTCTAACATTCAAAAACCAATCAATATAATTAACCATTTTAACTAATTTGAAAAGAAAAATTATATTGCCATCTCAGTAAATGTAGAAAAGGCATTTGACAAAATTCAGCACACATTCATGAGTTTAAAAACCTTAACACTAGTAACAGAAGGGAACCTCCTCAATTTTGCAAAGGACATCTACAAAAAGTCTACAGTCATTATCATACTTAATGATCAAAGATTCCACGGTTTCCCCCTAGGATTAACAAGGCAAATGTTGGGAAAGGCAGTCTAATGTGCACTGCCTGTTGACCCCCCCCATCTAGTTTCAGAAGAACAGGGCTTGGGCCTGGAATACTTCTTCACCAAGAGATAAGGAACCCATATAGTCTGTGCCAGATTTATCACCTTGTATGGGAATATCTTCTCTTTCAGACTCAATGCATATTCCTTTGTTCTGCTTAAGTATTTATACTGAATGCGTCAATGACTCTCGGGCACTCTCCAGCCTTCATTTATTTCAGACTCCACGGAGGAGGAAGAGGTGTCCTTCTGCTACAGCACAAGAGGGGTGCATGCAGGCTAATTGCCCTGTGTTGGCTGCCTGGTGGGACCCACTGGCCACAGGGGACCGATGCACACAATTGGAGCTGATCTTTCTTTGTCTCTTCTCCATTAAGTAAAATTGTTGTTCCACCTAGTGTTTGGCTGTGTTATGTTTTCCTTGGCAACTCCATTACCAAGTATAGTGGAATGGAAGTGAGTGGAAGTATTTGGACTTCTATTCCTGGTGATTTGCATAGTAATGATCTTTGCTATCCTCCATGTTGTTGGAGTCCTCCCCTGACATTGGTAACCAGTGTTGAGTGTTCTGCCTGACATCAAGGATGTCTCCTCTCAATGTGCCCACATGTTGGAGGGTCTAGCCAGTGTAATAAATCATGAAAAAGAAATAAAAGGCACATAGATTGGAAAAGAAGAAATAATACTGTCTGTATTCATAGAGAGCATAATTGTCTACATATAAAATCCCAAAAAATATTTAAAAATAGTACTATACATAGTTTAACAAGATTGCAAGATTCAGTATAAAACATCACTTGTATTTCTCTATATAAGGAATGAAAATTGGAAATCATTTTTTAAAGTACCATTTGTAAAAGTATCAAGTATAAATTCAAGAATAAATCTCAGAAAAATGTGCTGAAACTATATGGTGAAAACTATAAAACACTGATGATCTGTGACCCAATTAAATAAAAGAATATATCATATTTATGGATATGTTAATACTGTTAAGCTGTCAATTTTATCCTAAGAGATCTATAGAATCTACACAATCTCAATCAAAATCCCAGCAAAACTTTTTATAGAAAGTGACAAGATCATTATAAAATTTATACAGAAAATCAAAAGAAATAGCCTAAGAATTTTGAATAAGAATGAAGTTGGAGGGGACTTCCCTGGTGGCACAGTAGTTAAGAATCTGCCTGCCAATGCAGAGGACACGGATTCGATCCCTGGTACAGGAAGATCCCACATGCCACAGAGCAACTAATCCCTTGCACCACAACTACGGAGCCTGTGCTTTACAGCCCACGAGTCACAACTACTGAGCCTCCATGCCACAACTACTGAAGCCTGCACGCCCTAGAGCCCATGCATCGCAAGTACTGAGCCTACATGCTGCAACTACTAAAGCCCACATGCTCTAGGGCCTGCGTGTCACAACTACTGAGCCTGCGTGCTGCAACTGCTGAAGCCTGTGCACCTAGAGCCCATGCTCTACAACAAGGGAAGCCACTGCAATGAGAAGCCCGTGCACTGCAATGAAAACTAGCCCCTGCTCGCCGCAACTAGAGAAAGCCCACACACAGCAACAAAGACCCAACGAGGCCAAAAAGAAAAAAGAAAAAAAGAACAAAGTTGGAGGGCTCACATAACCTGATTGTAAAACTTACTATAAAACTATAATCAGACAGTGCAGTATTGGTAAAAGATGGACACAAAGATCAATGGAACAGAATAGAGTCCAGAAATAGATCAATTGATTTGATCAATTGATTTTTTATACAAGTTTAATAGCAATTCAATGGAGAACAGATAGTCATTTTAACAAACAGTGTTGGAACAATGGAACATTCCTATGCAAAATAGCAAACCCCAACCCATAACTTACTCCTTATGCAAATATTAACTCAAAATGGATCACAGATCAAAAGGTAAAAATCTAAAACTATAAACTTTGGGGAAAAATGAAGAGAAAATCTTTTTGACTATGGGTCAGGAAAAGATATCATACTTATGACAGCTAATGCATAAAATGAAAAGAAAAAATTTGATAAATTAGACTTTACAAAAATTGCTAAACTTCTGTTCTGCAGAAGACACTGTTAAAGAATGAAAAGGCAGTCCACAGACTGGGAGGAAAATCTTTGCAACTGATATACCTGGTAAAAAAAAAACTTGTACCCAAAATATAAAAATGAACTCTCAAAACTCAACAGTAAGGAAGGAAACAACTCAATTTTTTTTAAAAGGGCAAGAGATTTGAATAGGTATTCCACTAAAGAAGATATACTGATGGCCTATAAACAGATGAAAAGATGCTCAACATAAATCATTAGAGAAATGCAAATTAAACCACAGTGTGATACTACTATAGACCTATTAGAATGGCTAAAGTAAATACCAAGTTTTAGTGAGGATGTGGAGCAGGTGGAACACTCCACTGCTAGTGGGAATGCAAAATGGTATAGCCATTTTATACAGTAATCAAAACAGTGTGGTGGGCTTCCCTGGTGGTGCAGTGGTTGAGAGTCTGCCTGCCAATGCAGGGGACATGGGTTCGTGCCCCGGTCCGGGATGATCCCACATTCCGCCGAGTGGCTGGGCCCGTGAGCCATGGCCGCTGGGCCTGCGCGTCCAGAGCCTGTGCTCTGCAATGGGAGAGGCCACAACAGTGAGAGGCCCGCGTACCGCAAAACAACAACAACAACAACAACAAAAACAGTGTGGTACTGGTGCAAAAACAGACATACAGATCAATGGAACAGAATAAAGAGCCCAGAAAAAACCCACATGCCTACAGTCAATTAATCTTTGACAAAAGAGGCAAGAATATAAAATGGGAAAACGTCTCCTCAGCAAATGGTGCTGGGAAAGTTGGACAGCTGCATGTAAATCAATGAAGTTAGAACACATCCTTACACCATGCACAAAAATAAACTCAAAATGGCTTAAAGACTTAAACATAATATGCGACACCATAAAACTCCTAGAAGAGATCATAGGCAAAACATTCTCTGACATAAATTGTACCAATGTTTTCTTAGGTCAGTCTCCCATGGCAATAGAAATAAAAACAAAAATCAACAAGTGGGACCTAATCAAACTTACAAGCTTTTGCACAGCAAAGGAAACCATAAACAGAATGAAAAGACAATCTACAGAATGGGAGAAAATATTGGCAAATGATGTGAGTGACAAGGGCTTAATTTCCAAAATATAGTAACAGCTCATACAACTCAACAACAAAAAAACAACCCAATCGAAAAATGGGCAGAAGACCTAAATAGACATTTCTCCAAAGAAGATATACAGGTGGCCAACAGGCACATGAAAAGTTGTTCAACATTGCTAATTATTAGAGAAATGCAAATCAAAACTACAATGAGGTATCACCTCACACCAGTCAGAATGGCCATCCCTAAAAAGTCTACAAATAACAGATGCTGGAGAGGGAGTGGAGAAAAAGGAACCCTCTTACACTGTTGGTGGGAATGAAATTGGTGCAGCCACTATAGAAAACAGTATGGAGTTTCCTCAAAAAACTAAAAATAGAGTTGCTATATGATCCAGCAGTCCCACTCCTGGGCACATACCCAGACAAAACTATAAATTGAAAAGATCCATGCACCCCATGTTCATAGAAGCACTATTTACCATAGCCAAGACATGGAATCAACCTAAATGTCCATCAACAGATAAATGGATACAGAAGATATGGTACATATATACAGTGGAATATTAGTCATCAAAAAGAATGAAATAATGCCATTTGCAGCAACATGGATGGACCTAGAGATTATCATACTAAAAAGTAAATCAGAAGGAGAAACACACCATATGATATCACTTATATGTGGAATCTAAAATATGACACAAATGAACATATCTACAAAACAGAAACAGGCTCACCGACATAGAGAATAGATTTGTGGTTGCCAAGGGGGAAGGAAGGATTGGGAGTTTGGGATTAGTAGAGGCAAACTATCACATATAGGATGGATAAACAGCAAGGTCCTACTGTATAGCACCAGGGAACTATATTCAATATCCTGTGACAAACCATAATGGAAAAGAATATGAAAAAGAATATATATGTATAACTGAGCCAGTACAGACGAAACCAGCACAACATTGTATATCAACTATACTTCAATAAATTTTTTTTAAAAAAGAGTAAATTGAACAGAGCAGAAAAAATGGTATAGCCATTTTGGAAAACAGTCTGACAGTTTCTTATAAAGTTAACCATACAACACAACAATCCCATTTCCAGGTATTTACTTGAGAGAAATGAAAACTAATTTAATTAATAGGTTCATAGAATTCATAGTTGTATACACACAAAAAGTTACTTTTACTGTATATAAATTATACCTATAAAAATTTTTTTAAAACTGACCAGAAAAACAAACAAACAAAATGCTTGAAGTTTCACTTTTGAATTCTATCTATCACACTCTTAAGGAAGAAATAACGCTAATCTTACACAAACTCTTCCAGAAAATAAAGGGAACACCCTCCAATTCATTTTATAAGGCCACTTGATACTAAAACCTGTCAAATGCAATAAACTTAAATGCAGAAATACACACACACACACACACACACACACACACACACACAAAGTTAGCATAGGACTCCAGCAATTTACAAAAATAACTCTACATCATAACCAAGTAGGGTTTATCCCAGAAGTGCAAGGTTAGTAAAAAATCAATGAGTTGTTGCTCAATGTATTTGGAATTTCTGTTTTCCAAAATGAAAAATTTCCTGGAGATCTGTTACAGAACAATACACTTCACATATTTTGATGGTCTCTCATTAAGTGTGTAAATATTTAAAATTGTTATAACTTCTTGCTGTATTAAACTTTTATTAATGTATAATGTCTTTCCTTGTCTCTTGTAACCTTTTTTGATTTAAGTCCATTTTGTCTGGTATTAGCATAACAGGAGTGGTTCTTTTGATTACTATTTGCATGGAATATCTTTTTCCATCCTTTCACTTTAAACCTGTTTGTATCTTTGGACCTCAAGTGAATCTCCAACGGACAGCATATAGATGGATCATGTGTATTTATCCATCTGGCATAATACCCTCCTGGCAATCTCTGTCCTTTTCATTGGAGAGTAATCCATTTACATTTAAAACTATTACTGACAAGGAAGGACTTACTTCTGTCATTATGCTATATACTAATTCAATCTCCTTACTAGTAATCAGTCTGTTCAGATTGTTTGTTTCTTCATTGGTAGGATGTATGTTTTTAGGAATTTATCCATTTCTTCAAGGTTTTTAATTTGTTGGCATATAATTGTTCATAGTAGTTTCTTACAATCTTTAGTATTTCTGTGGTATCACTTGTAAGGTCTCTTTCATTTCTGATTTATTTATTTCAGTACCCTCTTTTTTTCTTGGTGAATCTAGTTAAAGTTTGTCAATTTTGTTTATCTTTTCAAAGAACCAGCTCTTAGTTTCACAGATCTTTTCTATTGTCTTTTTAGTCTCTGTTTCATTTATTTCCATTCTGATCCTTATTTCCTTCCTTCTAACTTTGGGCTTAGTTTGTTCTTTTTTTAGTTCCTTGATGTATAAAGTTAGGCTGTTTATTTGAGATCTTTCATTTTTCTTAATGAAGGCATTTACCACTATAAACTTCCCTCTTAGAACTGCTTTTGCTACATTCCTTAAGTTTTAGTATGCTGTTTCCATTTTCATTTGTCTCAAGATATTTTTTGGTTTTCCCTTTGATTTCTTCTTTGACCCATTGGTTTTAGGAGCTTGTTGTTTAATCTCCACATATTTGTGATTTTCCCAGTTTTCCACTTATAATTAATTTCTAATTTCATACCATCATGGCCAGAAAACATACTTGATATGATTTCAATCTTCTTAAACTTATTAAGACTTTTTTTGTGGTCTAACATATGATCTATCCTAAAGAATATTCCACATGTGCTTGAGAAGAATATTCTGCTGCTGTTGAATGGAATGTTCCGTAAATGTCTGTTAGGTCCATCTGACCTAAAATGTAGTTTAAGTCCAGCATTTCCTTATTGATTTTCTGTCTGGAAAAACTATCTGTTGTTGAAAGTTGAAAGATTTAATGAATTTTTAGGCTATAATAGAAAACTAACAAGAAATTTCTCCCCTGAGACTGTTTCAGGTCCTTTAAACCACTCTGATCCACCTCTGCTATTAGTTCTCCTTTAGTGATCAAGTGTAAGAAGCACTGGATTGATGAAGTTGGTTCTCTGCTATAGTTATGTCATCTCTGATAAAATTATTCTCCAGCAGGCAGATGACTTACATGGAAAGATTGGTACAATACTCCAAAAGGTTTTTTTTCCCTCTATCTCTGCTCTGCCCTCTTCTTCACATCCTTTGAAGAGGCACCTTGCTGCTGGTTAAAAGTGTGAACTGTGGAGTCAAACTTCCTGGGTTGAAATCCCAGCCCCACCACTTTGTAGCCTCGGGAAATTTAACTTAACCTCTTCCTGCCTGAGGCTTCTCATCTCTAAAGTGGATATAATAGTGTTTATTTTATAGGATTATTATAAGGACAATATAAGAATAATAGTAAAAGGCTTAGGTCAATGCCTGTGTGTGCCAACTTAATTGAGTTCCTATTTCCTATGTCTGCAACATACTGTGATGTTAGTATTTCTGATATAAATTTGTCTCTCAAATAGAGGTGGGAGGAGTCCTTGAAAGAATAGGTCTTGTCTCTCTTCCTCCTCTCTCTCAATCCCTCTGCAACCTTTTCTCTGGCTCCCCCTCATTCTCTCAACAAATATCTACTGAGCACCTTCTACGTACCAAGTACTATTTTAGGCTGAAGATTATATTTTGAATCAGAAAAGCATTTTCCCTCTCTTTTTACAATATAATGAAACAAATCAGTACTTGAGCAGGCTATTGCAGTGCAATAAGGTAGAAAGAGGGAGGGGAAGGCAGGAACACACGGTATTCTGTGTCTATCTATTCTTTGTGTTTCTGTCTCTCTTTTTCTGTCTGACTCTGTCCCTCTCTTCCTCTGTCTCTATGTGTATGCCTCTTGAAGGAAATTAAGAGATTTCCCAAAGTACAGGAAGAACTTACTGTATGAGTACAGTTAACCTGGGATAGTCTGGTTGTAGCCAATTCTAGCCAGCAGGGGGCAGGAGTGTCCAGCTGTATAAATCAGTGCAGTTACTCAAAAGTTTCTAAGACCTACTTTTAAAAAGTGCTTTTTTAAAAAAATTTTTATTGGAGTATAGTTGATTTACAATGTTGTGTTAGTTTCAGGTGTACAGCAAAGTGAATCAGTTATACATATACATATATCCACTCTTTTTTAGATCCTTTTCCCATATAGCCCATTACAGAGTATTGAGTAGACTTCCCTGTGCTCTACAGTAGGTCCTTATTAGTTATCTACTTTATACATAATAGTGTGTATATGTCAACCCAAATATCCCAGTTTATCCCTCCTCCCTTACCCCCTGGTAACCATAAGTTAGTTTAAAAAAAAAAAGTTCTTTTAATTTGTTCTGTGGAATTCTTTCAATTTTTAAGCTGTATAATTGTTACATAGCAAAA
The DNA here is from genome assembly GCF_026419965.1 of Kogia breviceps. NCBI lineage: Eukaryota > Metazoa > Chordata > Mammalia > Artiodactyla > Physeteridae > Kogia > Kogia breviceps. The sequence continues at coordinate 49,366,666 of NC_081321.1, forward strand.
ATGACTATTGGTGTTGTCATGTTAAAACAATTCCAGTTTGGCAAATTGGAATAAATTTCTACTGATCATGAATGTTGATTTTGTTTTCACACAAGGATTTAGCCTCTCCTTAGACCTCCAAATAACAAAATTTTCTGCCTTTTAATATTCAGCAGATAATTTCAACTGGAGACAGGGATGGATGGAAAAACTTACACTCGCAAGACATCAGGCCTCACCAGCAATCTTGGGCTTCTCATTTAAATTCCCTGAGTTTTTACTGAAGAAGTTTGCAAAGACCAGGGTGAAGGCTATATTGGACTGCCCTGGAACCACATTCTTCAAGGACTGTGGACATTAGGAAGACATGTCCTGTTGACATTGAAAGGCTAAGCCACGGGTATGACCTTGCTTTCTGATCTCTTGGCTGTCTGCACTCACAGCTGTCACACAGGGGCCTTCCCAAAAGTCAGACCCACCGCAACTGTGTTAAAAAGTTGGGGTTCTTGAATGTTTCCAAGGAACTTACCTTTTATCCCTTTGTTTGATACTTGTTTTACAAAAGATACATTTTGAGTTTCTATTCAACATAGAAATTATCCTCAAGCACTCAAGTGTTTTCTTTAGTCTTTATTGGTGCTTTCTAAACATTCCTTAAAACAAACAGATTTGGTACAGAGAAGAATACTCTTCAGTTTCCTTGTTTTTGTTATATAGTTTCTTCTTAATTCTAAGTATTTTATTTTTAATATTTAACAATAGTACATGTTATATATAAAAAATTTGAAAAATACAAGATTGAAAGCAAAAATTGTCCAACTTTCTACCAACCAGTGATAACCAGCACTCATATTTTGCTATACAACTTTCTGGTCTGGCTGTCTCTGTCTTTAAGAAAAGTGGAATCACACTGGATGTGTCAGAGACTAAGAGTTGTCTCCCAGGATTTGTTCTCCTTTTCTATCTATATAGTAAGATCCCAAGCTTTTAGCTCAGCATATGACCTCAACTTGCAGGCTGGTGGCCATACAAATTAAGTTCTAGCCAATGGGCTACAAGTGCAATGATGAAAAGTTCTAGCAGATTTTCATGAAGCAGGGACATACCCTTCCATCTCCTTCTCTTCCTTCCCCATAGTTAGAATGCAAACATAATGATTAGAGCTGGAGTAGCCAGCTTAGACTGCAAGAAGCCCCGTGCTGAAGGTTGCAAAACAATCATGTGCAAGGAGCCTGTGTCTCTGATTACCCTGGAACAACCATCCCAAGCTGGAATTCTGTTTACATGAGGGCAAAGTAAACCTCAATCTTGTTAAAGTCACTTTTTGTGTATTTTTGTAACTCAAAGCCACACTTCATTCAAACTAGTATGCTAGATCTATATGTAGTTCTATAATTATATTAAAATATCCAGTCTCTTTTCTTTATATATATATAATACAATAAGTATCATCCTACCACATAGCCTTATTGCTTAAAATAGGGGAGCAGTGCCCATGTAAATACCTTTGAAAATATGGTTTTTAATGGCTGCGTGATGTTCTATTGTGTCATAGTTTAACCATTCCTCTATTTCCCCCAATGTATTACTCTTATTTCTAATGAGGAAGAGGGAATCTTCTTGTATATAAACTTTTGTGCACATTGCTAATTATTTTAGGAAATAGTCCTACATGTGATTAGTTTTTATATTTTTACTTATATCTACTGTTGGGATTTTATTGTTATTTTTAGAAAAATGTATGTAGTGTTTGATACTTATGAAAGAATATTTATGTAATGACTATGAGAAGAAGAAGAAAATAAACACCATGGAACCCTTTATCCAATCTCAGAACTCAACCACTATCAATATTTGAAGCTGCATGTGGGCTCCTCCCTAGTCTTAACCCCTCCAGAGAAAAATACTGTACTCAAGTTCGTTGCTGTCATCTCTCCCTTTTTTGTTGTTATTTGTCTTACCACATATATATCACTCAGTTCCTGAAGCCAAAAGTACTGGAGTCACTCTTGAGTTCTTATTAGTCTTACCCCTCACATCCAATCTATCAGCAAATCCTGCTGGCTCTGCCTTTAAAAACGTATCCGGAATTCACCACCACAGCAACATTCTATTCCAAGCCACCATCTCTCACCTGCATTACCAATGTAGCCCCCTAACTTGGTTCCCTGTTTCCATCCATGCCCCCTTCCAGTCCACTTTCAATACAGCAGCCCGAGTAATTCTGTTTAAACCTAAGTCAGATGGTGCACGAAGTCAGATCTTTGCACAATGGCTCTCTAGCTCAGAGAAAAACCCTACAATATCACATGGTTGGTACCACCCCTCTCTCTCAACCTTGCTTCTCTGAACACACTCAGACCTTGGGGCTTTTGTATTTGCTGTGTCTCCTGTCTGGAAGGCTCTCTCCCCAAATCTCTGCACAGCTAACTCCTCGCTTCGTTCAAGTCTTCCCTCAAATATATCTTCTCAGAGAGGCCTTCCCTGGCCACCCTATCTAATTAATCTCCCTACCACTTCCTAGCCCCTTTCTTTAAGATTCACTTTCTACTTTGTAACATGTTTAATTTACTTATTTTGTTTGTTGTCTGTTCCATCACTTGAAAGTAAGCACTACGAAGGCAGGCGCTTTTGTCTTTTGTGTTTACTGCTGCCTCTATCTTTAGTTTCTAGAACTCTGCTTGGAATGTAGTAGGTACTCAAAACACATTTGTTGAATCAAAATTGAATTGAGTGTATATATTCTCATACCATATATTGTTTAGCTTTGTGGCTTCTGAGTTTTTTGAAAATGGTATCCTCCTCTACATCTATGTCTATGTCTTGCTTGATCTACTCAATGTTTTTTTTACACATTTTAAAAATTTATTTATTTAATTTTTTGCTGCGCTGGGTCGTCATTGCTGCACACGGGCTTTAGTTGCAGTGAGCAGGGGCTACTCTTTGTTGTGGTGCGCGGGCTTCTCATTGCAGTGGCTTCTCTTGCTGCGGAGCCCGGGCTCTAGGCGCACGGGCTTCAGTAGTTGTGGCTCGCAGGCTCTAGAGCACAGGCTCAGTAGTTGTGGCTCAGGGGCTTAGTTGCTACACGGCATGTGGGATCTTCCCGGACCAGGGCTTGAACCCGTGTCCCCTGCATTGGCAGGTGGATTCTTAACCACTGCACGTCTAGTGAAGTCCCTGTACTCAATATTATATGTCTGGTTTACCCATGTTTGTCTGTATGACTGCAATTAATTCATTTTCACCACAGTTTGATATTTTGCTGTCTATGTCATTATTTAATTAGTCATTCTTCTCTTGATGGACATTTAGGTTATTTCCTTGTTGATTTATATATACTTATGCACAAATGTGTATATAAACATTTATATACATTTACACATATGCCTCTGGGATCTTGTTAGCATGTCTGTGGGATAAAGTTTTACAGATGAAATTTTTGGAGTAAAGGATATTCCTGTTTTCTTCATTTTAAAAAATTATTTTTAACTGTTATATAAAAATAAACATTAGATAAAACATACCACCTTAACCATTGTAAAGTATACAGTTATGTAATATTAAATATATTCACAGTGTTGTAAAGCAGCTCTCCAGAAGTTGTTCATCTCGCAGAGCTGAAAGCCTATGCCAATTAAACAGCAACCCTGCATTTCCCCCTCCCTCCAGCCTCTGGCAACCACTATTCGATTCTTCTATTTCTGTAAATTTGACTAGTTTAGATATGTCATAAGTGGAATCACACAGTATTTGTCTGTTTGTGACTCGCTTATTTCATTTAGTATAATGCCCTCAAGTTTCATCCATGTGATAAATATGCATCTTTTTTTGTACTATGTTGTCCTTTTTGTTCCACTTCCTGAGAGATTTCTCAACTTGATTTTCTATTTTTCTCATAAATTATTTTTCACTATACAGTTTCTTTTTACTTAAAAAGGTGAGTATAAAAGCTAAATAATATCATAATTATATAAACAATATACTTAGCAGGAATTAATTAAGTAAATACAGGGAATTCCCTGATAGTCTAGTGGTTAGGACTCGGCTCTTTCACTGCTGGGGCCCAGGTTCAATCCCTGGTCTGCAAACTGAGATCTTACAAACTGTGCAGTGTGACCAAAATTAAATTAAATTAAATTAAATACAAACATAAAATCTTGTATTTTTTGGCCACCTTTAAATATTTTAAAACTAATTTTATTGAAATATAATTTACATATAAAATTAACAAATTTTAGGTGTTCAATTCAATTTCCTTTGACAAATGTATACAGTTCTATAACCATCACCACAATCATAACGTAACATCTCACCCCAGAAACTTTCCCCATGCCCTTTTTTAGACAGTTTTCTCCTCTTGCCCTTGGCCCCTGGCACTACTGCATGGGAGGGCATGGGAGCATATTCTGAAATTATCTTTACAATTTTTCTGTAGAGCTAAAATTATTTCAAATACAGGCATACCATGTTTTGTTGTGCTTGGCAGATATTGCCTTTTTTTTTTACAGACAGGTTTTGTGGCAACGCTGCATTGAGCGAGTCTATAGGCGACATTTTTCCAATAGCATTTGCTCACTTCATGTTTCTGTGTCACATTTTGGTAATTCTTGAAATATTTCAGACTTTTTCATTATCATTATATCTGTTGTGGTGATCTATGATCAGTGATTTCTGATGTTACTATTATAATTGTTTGGGGGCACCAGAAACTGCACGCATTTAAGACAGTGAGCTTAATCAGTAAATGTTGTGTGTGTTCTGACTGTTCCACCAATTAATCATTCCCCCATGTCTCTCCCTCTCCTCAGGCCTCCCTATTCCCTGAAGCACAATATTGAAACTGGGCCAATTAATAACCCTACAATGGCCTCCAAGTGTTCAGGTAAGAGTTGCCTGTCTCTCACTTTAAATCAAAAGCTAGAAATGATTAAGCTTAGTGAGGAAAGCACGTTGAAAGATGAGATGGGTCAAAACTAGGCCTCTTGTGCCAATTAGCCAAGTTGTGAATGCAAAGGAAAAGTTCTTGAAGGAAATTAAAAGTGTTACTCCAGTGAACACAGGACTGATAAGAAAGCAAAACACCCTAATGGCGGATATGGAGAAAGTTGTAGAGTTCTGAACAGAATATCAAACCGGCCACAACATTTCCTTAAGCCTAATCCAGAACAATATCCTAACTCTCTTCAATTCTATGTAGGCTGAGAGAGGCAAGGAAGCTGCAGAAGAGTAGTTTGAAGCTAGCAGAGGTTGGTTTTTGAGGTTAAAGGAAAGAAGCCATCTCCATAATATAAAAGTACAAGGTGAAGCCACAATCGCTGAGGTAGAAGCTGCAGTGAGTTATGCAGAATATTTAGCTACGATAATGAATGCTGGTGGCTACACCAAACAACAGATTTTTCAATGTAGACAAAACAGCCTTATATTGGAAGAAGATGCAATCTAGGACTTTTGTTGTTAAAGAGGAGGAGGCAAGGCCTGGCCTCAAAGCTTCAAAGGACAGGCTGACTCTCCTGTTAGGGGCTAAAGCAGCTGGTGACTTAGAGTTGAAGTCAATGATCATTTCCCATTCTGAAAATCCTAGGGCCTTTAGGAATTATGCTAAATCTAGTCCACCTGTGCTCTGTAAGTGAAACAACAAAGCCTGGATGGTAGCACATCTGCTTACAACATGGTTTACTGAATATTTTAAGCCCACTGTTGACACCTACTATTACTCAGAAAAAAAGATTCCTTTCAAATAGTACTGCCCATTGACTGTACCTGGTCACCCAGGGGCTCTGATGGAGATGTACAATGAGATTCACATTGTTTCCATGCCTGATAATACAACACCCATTCTGCAGCCTGTGAATCAAGGAGCAATTTCAACTTTCAAATCTTATTATTTAAGAAAAACATTTCATAAGGCTATAGCTGCCATAGATAGTGATTCCTCTGATGGATCTGGGCAAAGTCAATTGAAAAACTTCTGAAAAGGATTCATCATTCTAGATGCCATTAAGAACATTCACATGGGCTTCCCTGGTGGCGCAGTGGTTGAGAGTCTGCCTGCCAATGCAGTGGACACAGGTTCGAGCCCTGGTCTGGGAGGATCCCACATGCCACGGAGCGACTGGGCCCGTGAGTCACAATTACTGAGCCTGTGCGCCGCAACGGGAGAGGCTGTGATAGTGAGAGGCCCGCGCACCGTGATGAAGAGTGGCCCCCACTTGCCACAACTAGAGAAAGCCCTCGCACAGAAACGAAGACCCAACACAGCAAAAATAAATAAATAAATTTTTTTAAAAAAAACATTCACAATTCATGGAAAGGAGTAAAAATATCAACATGAACAGGAGTTTGGAAGAAGTTGACTCCAGCCCTCATGGATGACTTTGAGGGGTTTAAGATTTTAGTGGAGGAAGTAACTACAGATGTGGTAGAAATAGCAAGAAAAATACAATTAGAAGTTGAGACTGAAGATGTGACTGAATTGCTATAATCTCTGATAAAACTTTCATAGAGGAGGAGTTGCTTCTTATGGATAAGTAAAAAAAAGTAGTTTCTTGAAATGGAATCTACTTCTGGTGAAGATGCTATGAAAATTGTTTAAATGACAACAAAGGATTTAGAATATTATGTAAACGTGGTTGATAAAGCAGTGGCAAGTTTTGAGAGGATTGATTCCAACTTTGAAAGAAGTTCTACTCTGGGTAAAATGCTATCAAACGGCATTGCATACTACAGATAAATCATTTGTGAAAAAAGAGTCAACTGATGTGGCCGACTTCATTGCTGTCTTATTTTAAGAAATTACCAGCCACCCCAGCCTTCAGCAACCGCCACCATGATCAGTCAGCAGCCATCAACATCAAGGAAAGACACTCCACCAGCAAAAATACTATGACTTGCTGAAGGCTCAGATGATGGTTAGCATGTTTTAGCAATAAAGCTTTTTTTTATTTTTTAAATTAATTTTTATTGGAGTATAGATGCTTTACAATGCTGTGTTAGTAAAGCATTTTTAAATTAAGGAATGTGTACATTGTTGTTTTAGACATAATGCTATCACACACTTAATAGATTACAGTATAGTGTAAACATAACTTTTTTATGCATTGGGAAACCAAAAAGTTCATATGACTGACCTTATTGCGATGTGCTTTACTGTGGTGGTCTAGAACCGAACTTGCAATATCTTTGAGGTATGCTGGTACAAAGTTTAGTTAAAAGAGAGAAAGAGTGAGTACAAGACCTGTACTCACCTGTTATTCATTTTGCTGTCCTGGAGCCACTTCATTCCATTATTTATCACCCAGAGGTAGGGTGGCACCAGTATTAATTTCCTATTGCTGCTGTAACACAATTACAACAAATGTAATTGCTTAAAATAAGAGAAATTTATGATTTTAAAATTCTGGAAATACAAAGTCAGAAATGGGTCTTATGGGCTGAAGTCAAGAGTTTAGCAGAGCTATGTTCCTTCTGGAGATTCTAGGGGAGAATTTGTTTCCTTGTCTTTTTCAGCTTCTAAAAGTCATCTACATTCCTTGGCGTATGGTCCCTTTCTCCATCTGTAGGGCCAGCAACACAACATCTTCAAATTTTTCTCTCTCCCTTGCATACCTATACTTCTGTTGCCACATCTCCTTCTGTGACTCTGACCTTCCTACATCTCTCTTAAAACCCTTGTGATTATATTGGGGCCACCTGGATAGGCCACATACTCTTCCCAGCTGAAGATCCTTAAGTAACTCAATCACATCTACAACATTCCTTTTGCTGTGGAGGGAGTTACCAGGGGTTAGGCTATGGACATCTTTGGGGGAACATTTTTCTGTTTACCACATACATCTGTGAAATTCTAGGAACGTTGGTTATATCCTAGGGTGGTCATGTAGTTGGGAGGTACCAGGATACCAATATGGCCCTATTTACTGTGTGAGATTTGTGAACCAAGTTTCTATCATACTTTGATCTGTGGGGAATGACTACAAGAGACAGGGGTGCAAAGCTGAGGAGAACTGGCTATTTTAGTCTGATGTTGTGGCAGAGCAGGGGTTTGAATTTGCGATCTGATCAAAGGAACTGTATTTGAATGATCCAGGCAAGAGTGAGACTTACTTAATATGGATACTCCTACTTTGTGACCAGAAACCTAGACAGAACCTAAGATAGAGAGATCACCCTCTGTAGCAATTGGAAGCATCTGATAAAATGACAACCTGCAGGGGCAGGTAGGTGAGGGAAATACATTGATTACTTGGTCCTGGGGAATGCCTAATTTCCATAAGCTTTCCCAATTATACTGTAGCAGTCAACTTCAATGTTAGAAAGATGATGCTCTGGTTCAGTTAGAAGAAGGAGATGTTAAAGGCCCTTACTATCCTAAGTAAAGAATAAAGAATACTATTAATTCTCTCATTGGCTACCAGTGTCTGCTGACATAGAGGCTGAAGGGGAAAAGTACATTAGGTACATGTGCAGTCAGTAAATGGGTGGATTGTGGTTAAAACACATTCTTAATTAAGGGGGGCATCATGCTACCTACAACTACTGCTGAGAACAGGTGGATCCCATAGATTGTAGACAGAGGTACTGAGTGTGCTAAAGTGTAGGGGTTCCAGGTAGAGATGCTGATGGGTAGTAGACACCCTGATGAAAATAATCAGGGTCACACACAGTTGGCTTTCAGGAATTTATCAGTTTGGGGCTTGGGCAATGGCAGAAAAGAGTTTTCTAGAAAAAAGAGTTACAGATTGCATAATTGACCAGTATATTATTACCGCTTGTACTGGATATTTTCCTTTTTCTCTTCTAAGTCCTCTCTCCACTGTTTCCTCCCTTCTCAGTAATCTTGGAAATTGAATTTAATAGATGCATCAATAAGATTCCATACTCTCAGGCTTCCTGTTGGGCTTGAGAGGCACTGGCAGGAGGGCAGACGGAGGGAAGAGGGTAATGCCCAGACATTATTCCTCAGCTCCCTGCCTGCAGGCTCACTGCAGGTTAGCTCTGTCTATACAGGCCACAACTCCTACAATTACAACTACTGTTATCAGGTTCCAGTAACTGGCCTTCTCCTTGTCTCTTCAAGGGGGAAGCAAGAGACAGGTTTGGGGGTGGATAAGAGCTCCTAATGGATTTTAGTCCAGGGTGTTTCACCTTCTCTTTTAAGGATTCTTTAAGCCTGCCCAAACCTCTGTAAATAGCCCCTTTATTAAGCAATCCTCAAATACTCCTCTGAAGAGTGCCATCTATCTCTTGCTTGTCTCCTGACTCATACATCACTCAAACTAAGGAATAGGTCCTCCACCATGGGAATTTCTTATGAGCCTGAGCAGTTCAGGGGTGGCTTGGGGTATTGCGGGGTGCTTCTGAATAATACAATTTAGTTTTTTTGGATTTAAAGGAATGCAGCAACCCCTGGGATGGGGAGATGTCTGGTTAACACCTTGGAATTCATTTATTCAATAAATAATTATTGAGCATATGTTATGTGCCAGGCACTGGTGATACAGCAGTGAAGAAAACAAACACCACTGTGCTTGTGGACCTCTATGCAGTTGGAGGAAGTAGATGATGAGCAGATTACATAAATAAAATACATACCATATGTTAGACACTACGAAGGAAAAATAAAGGCAGGGAAGAAAGATGTGGGAGTTGGAAGATGTGCAATTTTAAACTGGATGCTCAGTGAGAGCTTCCGTGAGGAAGGAACATTTGAGTGATGACTTCAAAGAGAGTTGGCAAAATAGTTGCTGCGATGTACAAATAGGATTCAGGATATGAAGTAGGTGCCTGAAACCTTACATATCAGATATTTGCAGGCTGAGAGATTTTGCTGTTTCTGTGACATTACATGAAACAAGCTATTTTCCAAGGATACTCCAGCCAAATTTTCATTATAGCAGCTGTCAGCCGTAGCGCTGATGGTGCTGAGAATGAGCTGAATGAATGTGGCCGTGCTTGGCATCTTTTACAAAATTAGGCTGCAAAATCACCCTCTCCCTTTCGAATCCTCAGGACTAGTATATTACAGTGTAAGAAAACTATCCTCTTCCTGTGCTGCTTCTTTTAATACGAAAAAACTCTTTGAAGAGTCACCTGAAGAAGTGGAAGAAAAAGGAAGTGGTCCACAGCTGGAGACCTTCTGCTCTGGGGGCTCATCACTATTTCCTCCTTTTCATACGCCAGCTTAAACTCACTGGGAAGAATAAAACCTAGGGCAGGGCTTTGGCCCGTTCTGCAATACATGAGATCAGTCCACATAACTGATACCTCTGAGGAAATGAGGTCATAGGCCTGAATAATAAGTTACCTGGATCAGTTAGGAAGGATGTTCAGTTGCTGCTAGTAACAGACACATCTATTATGATACATGAGGATATGTATTTCCCACTTAATAGAAATCTAGGGAAATAGGCAATCAAAGGCTAATAGAGCAGCTCTACAAAGGTATAAAGGAGCCAGGCTTTCTTCTCTACCATTCTCAGTGTTTCCACCCTTACCTCACAAAGTGGCTGCTTGAAAGTTCAACCATCATATCTGCTTTCCAGGTAGGGAACAGGAAGAAAGACAGGAGGGCCAGGACTGTACCTCAGCTGATCTCCCCAAAGTCCTATCTACCAACTTCCACTTAGTTTTAAGGTGATTGGGAAGTGATGTTTTAAGCATTTTATAGTCTTAAAGTAGTGTTTGTTACTTATAGGCGTTTTATGAGTTTTCTTACACTTTAAGACATTTATTTGGGGTTTTGGGTTGATGTGAAATGTATTATAACTTCCACTGGCTAGTGACTTCACTCAGAACATCTCATCTTCAAAAATGGATTAATGATATTAAGCAGGAAATGCCTATATTAGCAAACTAAGTCTAATAGTGTCATAAAAAATTCATTATAATCAAGTTTATCTTAAGAATGTAAGCATAATCTATATCAGAAAAGTCTGGCAATATAATTCCTCCCTAATATTCTTTTTTTTTTTTTGATGGTACGTGGGCCTCTCACTGTTGTGGCCTTTCCCGTTGTGGAGCGAAGGCTCCGGACGCGCAGGCCCAGCGGCCATGGCTCACGGGCCCAGCGGCTCCGCGGCATGTGGGATCTTCCCGGACCGGGGCACGAACCCGTATCCCCTGCATCGGCAGGCGGACTCTCAACCATTGCGCCACCAGGGAAGCCCCCTCCCTAATATTCTAAAGGAGAATATCATACGATAAACTCAGAAGACTTTAATAATGATTACCATTTATGCTAATTTTAAAAAATCCTTAAAAAACATGAAATAGAAGGAAACTCCCTCATCTTGATAAATGTTTAATACAAAAAGCGTAGAGCAAACTTTTTACTTAATGGAAAAAATATAGATGCATTTGCTTTAAGATCAGGAAAACACAAGTTTCCTCACATTCACTCGTACTATTTTACATGGTTCTGCAGTACCTAGTAAGCTGTATAGGAAAAGAAAAAAAAGATGTAAGAATCAGGAAAAAAACGATAATGTTCTCACTATTTGTAGATGATATGATCATCTATATGGAAAACTTAGAATCAACAAGCAAACTATCAGCACGAATGAGAGTATTGAGAAAGAGCACCAGATACAAGATGAATTGATAAAAATCAATAACATTTCTCTATATGAGTAATGATCAACTGGAAAACATAATTTAAAAGCAAATATATAAATATCTAAGAATTTAATTTATCAAATAATATAGAAGTTACCTATGAAAAAATAGTTTAACCTTTATTAAAAGACATAGGGAAATATTCAAATAAATGGGAAAATATTTTACTTTTGAATGAGATAACATTATTATAAAGACATCTATTCTCCCCAAATTAATCCATAAATTCTGTGCAATCTCAATAAAAATTCCAGCTTTATTTATTTATAAACTCAACAGTCTGAAATTATTTGAAAGAACAGAGGTTATCATTTTTAGTTGTAAAAGAAGAGCCAAATGCAGAGGAGCAGGTGGTAAGACATACTACAAAGCCATGGAAATAAAACAGTAAAGTACAAGAACAGATAAACACTGGAACAGAATAGGGAGTTCAGAGATACAGCCATATATATTTGAGAGTTATTACCACAAAACAGGGAAAGGATAAACTAAACTTTCTCATGGATGGTTTGGGGAAAACTAGATCACCAAATAGAGAAAAAAATAAAACCATGTTCCTTCCAAATATGATAGTTGAATGTGGACCCTAAATATATTAAAGACTAAATGTGAACTTTAAATTCACAAAGATAATGGAAAATTATGTAGCCCCAGTTGTCCTCTTGCTGTGTCCTCAAATGGTTGTCTCTCTGTGTCAGTGTCTTGACCTCCTCTTCCTACAAGGATACCAGTCATATTGGATCAGGTCCTACCCATGCGACTTTAGTTTACCTTAATTACCTCTTTAAAGGTCCTGTCTACAAATGCAGTTGACCCTTGAACAAACTGGGCGTTACAGGTGCCAAGCCTCTGTGCAGTTGAAAATCACGTATGATTTATAGTTGGTCCTCCGTATTAGAGGTTCCTCTGTATCCACAGTTCTGCATCCATGGTGTCAACCAAGCTTGGACAGTGTAGTACTGTAGTATGTACTATCAAAGAAAAATCCACGTGAAAGTGGACCCATGTGGTTCAAACCTGTGTTGTTCAAGAGTCAACTGTATCGTTGTGGTATTCTGTGGTGCTAGGGGTTAGGACTTGAACATATGAATTGAGGGAACACAATTCAGCTCAATAACACACAGGGATAAGTCACAACTCCTAATCCAGTCATCCAGACAGACACTTGTCTGTTGCAACACAGGAAGGAATTACTTTGGTTCTATTGAATGGGGCTCTTTCTGATTCTTTTCTGTTTGAGAAAGAGTCTTTCTGGACAAAAGTTATCTTGGCTCTTTAAAAAAAAAATCTTTTTAAATTTAATTGTAGTAAAATAGGCATAACATAAAATTTACCATCTTAACCATCTTAAGTGTATAGTTCAGCAGTGTTAAGTGTATTCACGTTTGTGCAACAAATCTTCAGAACTTTTTTGTCTTGAAAAACTGAAATTCCATTCCCTTTAAACAACGCCCCATTTCCCCTCCCCACCAGTCCCTGCAACCACAATTATACTTTCTGTTTCTATGAGTTTGACTACTCAAGATACCTCATATAAGTGAAACCTTAGAGCATTTGTCATTTTATGGCTGGCTTATTTCACTTAGCATTATGTCCTCAAGGTTCATCCATATTGTTGCATGTGTCAGCTTTTCCCTCCTTTTTAAGGCTAATAATGTTTCATGTATGTATGAACTACATTTTTAAATTCATTCATCCGTGAATCCATTCATCCATTTATTTATCCCAAATGTCAGTGGACATTTTGGGTTTCTTCTAGTGTTTTGGTTATCATAAATAATGCTGCTATGAATGTGATGGGTGCACAAATATCTCTTTGAGACCCTGCTTTCTATTTTTTTGGATATATGCCCAGAAGTGGTATTGCTGGGTTATATGGTAGTTTTGTTTTCAATTTTTTGAAGAACCGCTATATTATTTTCCATAGCAGCATCTTGGCACTATTGGAGTGGGGATTTAATCCTTGACTCTTTCCATTGAGATGAATTCTTTCTGGCCCTTTTCTGTCTGGGTGAGAACTTTTCTGGATGGAAGTCTTCTTAAGTTGTTTTTTTTTTTTGAGTGAGGATTCAATCCCTGACTCTTTCTGTTGAGTGGAATTCTTCTAGGCTCTTTTCTGCTGAGTCGAATATTACTCCTAGATCTTTCATGAGGTCATTTTTTGTCTGAGTACTAGCCTAGACACATGACTAATTCTCACTCCACCAGGCTCCTCTCCTCCTGACTATATGCTCCATCACTATGGCACTAATGCAGTCTAAGATCTCCAAAAATGTCAACATTTTTACAAAGGATGGTTTGGAGCTACAATGTCCTCTCTCTGGGGTTCCTGGGATCTCCCCAGGCTGGTTCATCTATGGGAGGCCCACGCATCCTAAGGATCAAAAACCCCCTCTAGGGCTTCCCTGGTGGTGCAGTGGTTGAGAATCCGCCCGCCGATGCAGGGGACACGGGTTCGTGCCCCGGTCCGGGAAGATCCCACATGCCACGGAGCGGCTGGGCCCGTGAGCCATGGCCGCTGAGCCTGTGCGTCCGGAGCCTGTCCTCTGCAACGGGAGGGTCCACAACAGTGAGAGGACCGCGTACAGAGAAAAAAAAAAAACACCTAGAAAATGGTGTTGTTTCTCTTGGTATGAAGAAACTGAAAAGTGGCTTTCTCAGTCTCACTTTAGTGGGGCCATTCAACAATCTCAATCAACTTTATCTGAAGCTATTTAACCTCTCAAGGATCACCTGTCCTCATCCATTACTGCTTCATCTATTCCAACCTTAAAAACACTCACGCATGCCTCCTTTTCCTCTCCTTATCCATCTGCTCCTTCAGACTCCTTCTTTTCTCTCTCTCCACCATGTCCTGACCTTCCTTGTATCTACCCACCCCGCCCCCCTGCCAAACCTGGTCCACTTTGCTGTCTCCCCACTACACTATAGTTACTCAAGACTTCGGCCCTACTTTTCTGGTACTTGGACTTCAAGGAAGGAAAGTTGAAGGACTTCAATTGTCCCTTCTCAACAAGTCTTTTTTGGTTTTTTTTTGGCCCCACTGCATGGCAGGATCTTAGTTCCCCGACCAGAGATGGAACCTGGGGCCCCAGCAGTGGAAGCGCAGAGTCCTAACCACTGGACTGCCAAGGGCTTCCCAACAAGTCATTTTTAAGCATTGGTCTCAATCTGCCTTAAATGAGATAAGAAAGGACTTTCCTGAACCATGAAAAAACAGAAAATTTCTACATAATTCGGATTAGTTTTAGAGGCATATTCTCCAGGGCTTCCAGACCTTTATCAATTAGCCAAACTTCTTGTGGGTCCTGGAGATGCCAGGATCCACTTATAGTCTAAAAAAGCTGAAGACTCATAATTAAATCAAAATATAACCTAGGTCAATCATAGGGCTAAGGAGAGTGGAGAATAATTCAGATTTCATCCCTACAGAATAGACTGGTCAAAGATTCAAGGGTATAGATACTAAAGAGGCAAATGAGTCTCTAATTATAGGCATATCTAATTATGTTATTAGGAAACATCTGGAAGGATTATTCAGGCCTAACCCTGATGACCACACGGTATGTGCTTTAGATACCAGTTTGTTAATGGGCTCTGTGCAGAACTTAGGCTGTTCAGAAACATATTAATTGGTAGAATGCTCCCCTCTCCAAAATCCATGCATAGGCTGATAAAATTAAATCCACAAAATGCAAGCTCCTGACTCTTCAACTTAAACAACTTGAAGAAAATTGGAGGTTGGACAGGACTACAAAAAGCACAATCCTGAAGATGAAGGAATGATGAGAAAAAATAATGAAGACCCTTGCTCTAGGACCTGGATAAAAAGTTTGACTTTATCAAAATTAAGGATTTCTTTTCGATGAAGGACATTGTGAACAAAGTTAATAACCATCCAAAAAATTAGGAGAAAGCATTAGTACTGTCTAATACGGACGAGGTATTGATACGTAGAATATATGAGAAATGCCTCCAAGTCAACATTGACAAGGAAACCCAATGGAAACAGGGGCAGACTCTCAGACAAGGAACCCCAAGTATCTGACATGCACGTGAAAAGATATACGAAACCATTAGTAAGTACACAAATACAAATTAAATCAGTTAGATAAGACTTTCTATCCATCAGATTAGCAAAATGTAAATAATCTATTAATGCAAAATGTTAGTGGGAAGGTGGAGATACAGGAACCCTCATGTGCTGCTGGTGACAAATTAGGTTTGTTCGTCCATTCTGTAAAGATATCTGGCAGTCCATGGTCTAAATACACGTATTCATACACATATGAATATATAAATGTAGTCTAAATATATATGTAAATTGCATTTACATAGTTATATATATAGTATGTATATAATTTATATACACATATATTTGCATATATGTGTTATAAATAGATTATAGATATTTAGACTATAGTTATATGTTCAAGAGAGAGATTCCTAGTTTGTTCATTTACCTTTCCATGTTTTCAAAAACTACCTTCCTTTAGCTGCGCTTTTGCCCTGAGAGAGCTCTGAGTCAGGCGAACAAAAGGCAGTGTGTTGTGTCAGTCCTTCAGAGAAACCGCAGACAGATGATAGCAGATAAACACAATTCCCTGTGAACAAGGCCCCCTCTCCTTCCCTCCAGAACCAGGTATCCACACCAGGAACGTGAACTGCTGGCCAGAAGACCCGCTGCTCTGTGGGGAGGAGGTGGGGCAAGGCTAAGTTAAAACACTATAGCCACTTTTTTCTCGATTCAGTGTTCTCTCTCTTTTTTTTTTTTTTTGCGGTACGCAGGCCTCTCACTGCTGTGGCCTCTCCCGATGCGGAGCACATGCTCCGGACGCGCAGGCCCAGCAGCCATGGCTCACGGGCCCAGCCACTCCACGGCATGTGGGATCCTCCCGGACCGGGGCACGAACCTGCGTCCCCCGCATCGGCAGGCGGACTCTCAACCACTGCGCCACCAGGGAAGCCCTCAGTGTTCTCTTGGTTGCTATAAATCTTTGACCACATTCCAGAGTTCTGACAAAGTTGATTCTGGCAGTTTTTGTTCATTTTTTTGGTGTTTCTATGAAAGGATAGGTCCTTCAGGCTACCTACTCTACCATTTTGACTGACACCTGGCCTCACCAAGAATTTTTTAAAAATAAAGCCAGTTGCCCCTAAATGCCTTACAATGAAAATATATACTATTCAGTGCATTAAAGTAGTGAGGAAATACATTCGCTGACTATTCTAGGTTTTGTATTAAGAGGACATGGAGCGCATACTTTTTGAGTAGTGGTCATGCTGCAAGCGCAGTGCTAGAAATCCTACATTTATTAAATCATCACTGACTAGCTTGGGTCATCTGTGGCCTCTGTAAAACAAGAGGGTTAGATGATCTCTAATGTCCTTTCTAGCTCTAATCCTGTATGACTCTAAAAAGATCTTGCTTTGTGTTTTGAAAAGAACCAGAGTATATTTACTGTTGAAATTGAAACATGTTAGAAAAAAGAAAAGATCAGTTGCTGAGAAATAAATGCAGTGCTGTACATGATGTAATACTGATGACTGAAGATGGGGCTTCTAGATGTCTGTCTGGCTAATGGTAGAGTCAGGCAAAGAGCAGGTAACTGGGAAACGGGGTGGTTGGGGGAAGGGAACAAAAAAATAAATAAATTCCTGTTTTTAAAACCTTTTTATTTTCCTGTTGCTTGTCTTTTTGGCTGCAGAAAAGATAACATGCCCTGGGGTATTGAGGGCTGGAGATGGGAAAACTGGGAGAAGATGGAAAGAGAAGGGAGTTAGAACTGCCAGGGGAAAGTGCAGGTGGTAGACTGAGACAAAGAGCTTCTTAAATGTATTTATGGATTCAAGAGCTGTTGAATTACCCCATGTCTTCTCTTTTTTTGTAGTCTGAAATTAAATGAAAATAGGCAAATGAGAAAAATGAATAAAAAGCTACAAAACTGAAACTAGAGTGATTTAATAACTCTAGGACCAAACAACATGATCTTCAGATCCTAGTCTAGGGAACAAGTGACTTAATCAGCAAACAGATAATGTTTATTATTAAAAGTACACAAAGTGGGGACTTCCATGGTGGTCCAGTGGCTAAGACTCCGTGCTCCCAATGCAGGAGCCCCCAGTTCGATCCCTGGTCAGGGAACTAGAGCCCACATGCCGCAACTAAGAGTTCACATGCCGCAACAAAGATCCCACGTGCCACAACTAAGACCCAGCGCAGGCAAATGAATAAATAAATATATTTTTTTTAAAGTACACAAAGTGTTCCTCTGTGTAAAAATGTGGCATAAACGTAGACAGGAACTATAAAGAAACAAGAAAAATGAAGACCAAAAATTTAATCAGATGGTGGGAATGTGAGTGGATTGGTTTGTTTTTGTATTCCTGCTCTGGTGTGATTTTAATTCTTGTAAAACTGATTTTAAAAATGTAAAGTCACTAATCCTGTAACACAGTAATTTATAAAAGAAAAGATTTATCAAATGTCAGATATATTACCAGAGTCTTGAAAGTCATCTTTGACTGTCTGCAGAGTAACCAAACCTTGATCAAGAATCTACATTGTTGGGCTTCCCTGGTGGCGCAGTGGTTGAGAATCCGCCTGCCGATGCAGGGGACACGGGTTCGTGCCCTGGTCCGGGAAGATCCCACATGCCGCGGAGCGACTGGGCCCGTGAGCCATGGCCGCTAGGCCTGCGCGTCCGGAGCCTGTGCTCCGCAACGGGAGAGACTACAGCAGCGAGAGGCCCGCATACCAAAAAAAAAAAGAATCTACATTGTTTTCACTGATCTCAAGAAGAAACCTTGGTTGTTACTCAAGTTTTATTTCAAAGATTTGAGACATTTATGTCTGGCACACACCATAAGCCACATACAGCCACATACAGTTGTTTCCACAATGACCAGATATTTTTTACAGTTCAGGTCTTAAAATTTGAAGAAAGAAATCTCATCCTAGTAGCAGCAGTCATTTATTCAGTCAATCACTCATTCATTCACTCACGCAACAAGTATCGATGTTTTTTGAGGGAAGGAAACAGCTATGTGGGAAAAGAAGTGGCAGGTACATGGTGGCCCTCACTTCCAAAATTTATCCCAGTTCTCTCTGTGGGATCAGATTGCCTAGTGTGTATACCCTTATCCCTTATTTTGTTGTCCTTTGCTTGATTTCTTGTCTTGATAACTTTCTCAGTATCTTTGTTCCTCTTTGATAGAGGACAAGAATCCACGTAACCAAAATGAATGTTTATTGAAGCCAGGCATATATTTGCCAGTTGCCAGGCGTATAGCAATGAATAATACAAGGGCTTTTCCACTGAAGAACTTGTAGTATAGCAGGGAGACAGAAAAATAAGCTTATAATTAAATGGAACATATATTATTCTCCACAGGGAAATGTACTGAGTGTTATGACAAACCTAAAGATTTTTCTTTTTAAACAAATAATCAGTCTGAAAGGAATAGTCAATAAAATGTTCAGGAAATAGATTAAGGGGGGAAACACCTCAAGCTTTACCAGATTTTCATGGGACAACATGTCATCTCTGAAATACAGATGAAGTAGGAGCACAAATTTTATAGTCAAAAAACCTGAGTTGAGGGACTTCCCTTGTGGTCCAGAGGTTAAGACTCTGCCCTTCTAATGCAGGGGGCATGGGTTCGATCCCTGGTTGGGGAACTAAGATCCCATACGCCGTGGATTGTGGCAAAAAAACCCACAAAAAACAAACCAAAAAAACCCTGACTGGGAATTCTGACTCACAACTTTCTATTTAGAGGACTTTTAGTAAGTGAATTAATCTCTCTGAGTCTGAGTTTCCTCATCTGTAAAATAGAAACAGTAATTCTTAATTCACAGGATTCTTTTGCAAATGTTAAATTAAATGAGATAGTACATACATTTATTTATTTTTTGAAAGTTAGACTTTTTATTATTACTGACCTGAGAGATTTAATTCTCTCATCAGTTTATATTCATATCATAAAACATAAATTAATTTCATTGTTTTCATTTATTTATTTACTTTGTTGTTTTGGGGGCAGGATATGCATATCATGCAGTGTGTTAGACCACACAGCCAATTTATTGCTGCTGAGTCCTTTAAAAATTTCAAGAGGGATTTTTAAAAAATTTGATATTAAACTAAGTGAAAAAAATCGTGGGTTTAAAATGTCTCCGGACATTGCAGTGTCCCAAGGCAGGATGGATAGGGAGATGGGAGCAGGGGAAAAGTCGCCCCTAATTGAGAACCACTGTGCTGGCATATGCCTGGTGGGAGAGCACTGCTCCAACGGTGGAGGCTGGGGTAAGAGGGTCTCAGGTATGGTTTGATCCAGAGGATGGAATGACTGACAGTGGCCCAGTAAGACAGTGTAGTGAAGCATTCTGCCAGATCTGTCACTTTCTTCATTTCTGTGCAGCCTGTCCTGTTTTCTCTACTCCCCTTTCAGTGTGCTTTTGCGTCTTGAGCTGCCCTTGGGCTTCTGGTTTCTTTGCCTCCTACACATGGAGAGCCAAAAGACCTAGGAGAGCCTTTGGCCAACGGCTGATGTGGCCGATGTGTGTGAGACAGATCCCTTGCCTAGAGGCTTCCCTAATGTTCCCCTGCCCTCCTTGGGGCTTTGCCTGATTGGTCTCTTCCATTTCCCTCTTCCCCTACTCTCTACTGGCTTCTTCTGGGAACATGTCTTTAATAAATTGCTTGCACACAAATCTCTCCTTAGGGTCTGCTCCCAGGGAACCCAGTTTAATACAGCCAGGAAGGCTGGGGTCAAAGGACAGAGTCAGGTTTGAGAAACAAGTCCAGGAGAGCAGCTCAGAATGAAAGCTATGAAGGATAAGCTGGCCTGAAGCCCCCATCATATGGGTTTCCAGTGTGAGACCTGCAACGAGAGAACTGACTGAAAGGAGCTGGGGGCAACCAGACAGTGTGGTCTTGGTCTCAGGAACAAGATTGAAAGCAAGAATAAAGGACAAGGCTTTAAGATGCTATAGAAATAACAACTATTAGAAGAAATATCTCTAAAATGATTTCTTGTTAATATTAAATATCTCTAGAGAATTCATCATCACAGGATGAAAGAGCCTAATCCACTGGACTCTGAAAATGGTGCAGTGGAGTATTTCAATCTCTGTAATATAGAAACAACCCAGTAAATCTATATACTGCCACTCCTCCCTCGGCTGGTTAAAACATTCAGTGAACTGCTAGGAGTGGAGGACATCTATCAGAGGTGACTGTTCCCTCTTCTTTCTCAAAGCAGAACTATTTCTGCACCATTTGCACTCTGGTAGCTGATTAATACAATGATTTTGGGAAGGACCAACTAAGAGCAGTTTTGCAGTAAAGATGGCTATCTTGTTAAAAAACTTGCTCCTTCATTGTTACTGCCATTCCACACAACAGGGACCAAACTTTGATGGGCCATATGTAAGAATCATTTTATGCTCGTAAAGAGCTTACAATAAAGATAGAAAATAAAATGTTTAAAAAATCATTTTGGAAAGTAAGCATAAGTAATATATAAACAACTTATTTTGTACGCTTAGAAACATGATGTTTGAAATAGTAGGTTATACTTTCTCTATTCACAATTTATCTTTCATAATCATTTTCTTGTTGTACAAAGAAATCATCTGTGTTCTTCAGTTAGTATGTAATTTAGACCAGCCACAAGTTATAATTTTTAATTCTGAAAATTAAAGCTTAAGGGATTCTTTGAGAATATTCTTTAAGAAATAGACAGTATGTGCCAAGAGGCATTAAAGACTATTTCTGGACTAAGTAAAATTCTTTGAAAAAGAAAACTGTGGAAATGAATTGATTTCAGGAAAAATAATTCAGAGAGAATTAATGATGACAAAGGAAAAATAATAGAGTAAGACTAAAATAAAACTAAAATTAAATTCATAACAGCTATTAATTATGAGTTTAACATAGTTTTAATCTCCAAATGCTTTACATAATAATTAAAATACAATTACTGATAAAAAGTGAATAACAAAGCACTTACAAACACATTTACAAATAAAATTTCTTATTAATTCATTCAACTAACAGATACATTTTCTTTAGCACAGATGCCCATGTTCTGTACCACATGAGACCCTTCCCCTGAACACATAGATCCATCCCCTTGACCACAGCTGTTTGAACCAGGTGTGTCCCCTGCTCCAAAAACAGTTAATCTGTATTCTTTTTAGTGACCTATGAGGTGGTCCAGCAAAAAGCACAGCAAAATAGGAATATACCATATATATGTGATTTGCAGAACTACTTAGATTCTTTCTCTTTAGAAATATGAATGTGACACATAAAGAGAACATATGTAGTTGGTAGTTAGGGTAGTGAGACAGAAGCTAAATAGACACAGAGAAATAAGAAAAGCAGCAAAGACCATGAGGTAGCAAAAGACATGGGGAAGCAGAAGCCATAAGAAAATAGAGTCTCACTGATGTGTAGAATTGGAGTGAGGTAACTGGTTGGAAGAGGCAGGAGAAATATTAGTAGAAACATAGAGTAGCTGTGTCTTGGTAATACTTGAGCATTCTAGGGAGAAGGAAGCAAAATGCATCTGCTGCTGAGATCAATCAAGCAGTATGGCCACCAAAGGTTTTTCTAGTTTTCAAACTACATTCTAGGCTGCTAGAAGCCAAGCTTTTCCTATATTCCCATGGGGCCTGGCTTTGTGGTTGAAACTCCTTTCTCTCTTATTTTCTCATGCACTATTCTTTGAACCCCTACTGCCTGAGGTATCTAAAAATAATCTAACTAGTACACCATGAAAAGAAGTTTGGACTTCAATCTGAAAACAATAATTATAAAAGGGATTCACATTTTCATTTCAGAAAGAAGACCCTGGGACCAATGTGGAAATAATTTGAAAATGGACTAGAGGTAGAGATTATATTTTGGAATCTGTTTTAAATCAGCGAGAGATGGTGATGGATGATCGATGCATTGGATTATGAAGGGAGATGAATGAACAGAATTTGATTCAGCTTAGATGTAGTCAGTGAGGAAGTAGGAAGAATCACGTCTGATTCCTAGTTTCCTCGTCTGGGCAACCAGATGGATGGTGATGCCTTTTATTGAGAAAGGTGACGTATGAAGAGGACTGACACCTTTTTGGTGAGGAGTGGCAGGTGCCAGTGAAACTTCCAGGTAAAGATGTCCAGTAGGCAGTGGAATGTTCATATCTGGATCTCACACAAGAGCTCTGGAGTTATAATTTTGTGTATAAGGGCTTGATATCATGAATTTCAGAGATATCTGAATAACAATTTCTTGTTTTATTTCCATAGCACTAACCTTAGGGATGCTCTTGGACTAGGCTGTGTTAGCCTAGGGAAGCTGAGAATATAGGATTTGTTCATGTTTGAATATCTTCTGTACTGCACCTTAGCTATCACACTGTACATTGTATAACTCTGAGATTGATGAGTTACCTTGCCTAGGTGAGGCAGTCTCTTCAGAAGGCTATGTATAGGACCAGTTTAGCTTTATGTATATAAGGCTAGGACTAGAAGGGGAAGTAAAGTTTCCAGAAGGTCTGATGTTATATATTCCAGAAGGTCTGAGTATTTGGAAGGTCTAGAAGCTTGCACTTTCATATCTTGGCTGATATTACAACTATATTCCTTTCTGTATCCCTTAGATATGTACATCCAAGTGTTGTCCCTATTGTGGTATTTCTGTTAATCTGGACATTCTATTGGTATTTGTCAAAATGGAGGTTATATAGGGTGATATCAATGGATTGGTAGGAATTGAAGTCATGATGTGTATAAGATCACTTGGGAGGATAAATTAAGAAAAGAGAGCAGGGAACAGAATCCTGGGAAATACTAATATTTAAGGAGCAGGTGAAAGAGAGAAAAGTCCAAGAGGAGAATAAATGAATGATGATGAAATCTCAGGGATTGAACAACTAGAGGGGTAGATTGAGTAATATTTGTATGTCATCATTAAACTGAGATAGATGTTTCAGAATGATATTAGATGTTTTCTTGTTACACATGAATACATGCTCATTGTTAGATTAACTTTCTAAAAGATTCATAACAAAGGCTAATTTTCAACTAGAAAGTTAAAACTTGCTGATAATTAAGTCTATTTAGAAGCTAAGGGCTTCCTTGGTGGCGCAGTGGTTGAGAGTCCACCTGCTGATGCAGGGGACATGGGTTCGTGCCCTGGTCTGGGAAGATCCCACATGCCGTGGAGTGGCTAGGCCCGTGAGCCATGGCCGCTGAGCCTGCACGTCCGGAGCCTGTGCTCCGCAATGGGAGAGGCCACAACAGTGAGAGGTCCACGTACCACAAAAAAAAAAAAAAAAAAAAAAAAAAATAGAAGCTAATAAAAGACTTAGGATGAGTAATGACCTCAAAAGTTACCTTTTTCTATTTAAAACATTTACTCAGCAGTTAGTGTGTACTAGGTATTGTGCTTTACCTGCAATATCTCATTTAGATATTAGAACTACCTCAGGAGGATGGCACTTGAATTTTCTTCTTTTAAAGAAGTGGAATGCACCCCAATGTTCATTGCAGCACTGTTTACATTAGCCAGGTCATGGAAGCAACCTAAATGCCCATCGACAGATGAATGGATAAATAAGATGTGGTACATATATGCAATGGAATATTACTCATCCATAAAAAGGAACAATATTGGGTCATTTGTTGAGACGTGGATGGATCTAGAGACTGTCATACAGAGTAAAGTAAGTCAGAAAGAGAAAAACAAATATTGCATATTAACGCATATATGTGGAACCTAGAAAAATGGTACAGATGAACCGGTTTGCAGGGCAGAAGTTGAGACACAGATGTAGAGAACAAACGTATGGACACCAAGGGGGGAAAGCCATGGGGGGGGTGGGGATGTGGTGTGATGAACTGGGCGATTGGGATTGACATGTATACACTGATGTGTATAAAATTGATGACTAATAAGAACCTGATGTATAAAAAAATAAATTAAATAAAATTTAAAAATAAATAAATAAATAAAGAAGTGGAAACTGAAAATCAGAGGTTAAATAATTTGCTGGAGTCACCCAGGTAGTAACAAACAGGGCGGAGATTCAAATGGAGGGCTTTTTGACTTGAGAGCCTGAGGCTTACCTACTATTTGATAATGCTGTGAAAGCATTACTTATGGTAATAAAAGGTTAGGTTTATCAGGCATTTATTAGTGTAATTTTCAATGAAGACAGATTCTGTAGGCACATTACATGCATACCAACATTTACAGGTGTGCTACAATTTTAAAAGTACTTCTTGATATACCTGAAAACAATAATACATATTTGAAAAATTTGTTTTTGGTACTAAAAGAGAAATGATTCTGTTTTCAGAATGCTGACTCCTGAGTCTATCTGATTTCTTGTGAAACCAAAAATTGTTTTTACCTTTGCTAACTTGCTTGGTTTTGGCATAAAGTCATGCATTTTTCCCGGGGCAATACAGCCTCTCTGGGCATATGTAAGTGGAAAACTATTTGTTTTTGTTTCTTTGAAAGAAATTTACAGAATACTAGATAGGTAATTGTTACACATTAAGAAAATTTTGGCATTTCAAATCATTTTGTGTTGCTTTTAATTAATGAATTCAAACTGCATTCCCTCAACTATATATAATAGAGATGTAAAAGACTCTAGGAAGATTGATTTTGAGTAAATCATGCCAAAGTTACTAATAATGAAAACAAATAGGGCTTCCCTGGTGGCGCAGTGGTTAAGAATCCACCTGCAATGCAGGGGACACAGGTTCAAGCCCTGGTCTGGGAAGATCCCACATGCTGCATAGCAACTAAGCCCATGGGCCACAACTGCTGAGCCCACAAGCCACAACTACTGAGCCCACGTGCCGCAACTACTGAAGTCCGCGTGCCTAGAGTCCGTGCTACGCGACATGAGAAGCCTGCGCACTGCAACCACGAGTAGCCCCCGCTTGCTGCAACTGGAGAAAGCCCATGCCCAGCAACGAAGACCCATAGCAGCCAAAAATAAATAAATAAAATAAATAAATTTATAAAAAAACAAATTTCAATAGAAAAAATGGCTACATAGGAAAAGGCCCTAGATGGGATCTTGATCCTAGAGAAGCCGTCCCCAACCTTTTTGGCACCAGGGACTGGTTTCGTGGAAGACAATTTTTCCACGGATGGGGTGGGGGAATGGTTCAGGTGGTAATGCGAGCGATGGGGAGTGGCAGATGAAGCTTTTCTCACTGGCCGCTCACCTCCTGCCATGCGGCCAGGTTCCTAACAGGCTGTGGACCAGTACCAGTCCATGGCCTGGGGAGTTGGGGACCCTTGTCATAGATTTAGACTAGGCCAGTTATTATAGGCTCATTTTTCAAAAGCTCCCTGGGACCTCAAGAACAACATCTGCCACATATTACTGTATTCTGCCAAATATTTCTTTTCTTTCTTTTTTTTTTGGAAATAAAGCTTTATTGATGGCTTCCCTGGTGGCGCAGTGGTTGAGAATCCGCCTGCGGATGCAGGGAACACGGATTCGTGCCCCGGTCCGGGAAGATCCCACATGCCGCGGAGCGGCTGGGCCCGTGAGCCGTGGCCACTGGGCCTGTGCGTCCGGAGCCTGTGCTCCGCAACGGGAGAGGCCACAGCAGTGAGAGGCCCGCGTACCACCAAAAAAAAAAAAAAAAAAAAATGCTTTATTGGAACACAGCTGTTCCCATTCCTTTGCATATTGCCTGTGGCTGCTTTTGTGACAATTCTGCCAAAGTTTTTATTTTTATTTTTTTGCTAAATTCACATCTTTTAATACAGCTGTCAAGTTTCCCAGAAGTTATGTGATAGGCACAAATGATCCAAGCTACTGTTCTAGGACCTCCCTACTTTTATCTCATCTGCCACCTTTATTCACCCTTGCTTTGCTTTGTCTCAGAGGAAAAAAAAAAAAAAGAAATTACTTAGTTTACAAATTACTTGTGGTGCAAGGCCTTCTTATTTTACAACCAACACTGCCGCCCACTGAAAATCTCATAGGTCCCTGTCTTCTGTCCTGTAAAGGTGTCATTAGCTCAGTTGTCTGAAGGTGTTCATTCTTCATCTCCTACCTTTACCCTGGTTCAGGCTTTCCCTCTACCTTTCTTTGCTTCCTACTAATTAGCTGCGAAATGTTTTGGGCAAAAGTATACTGACCTGGATCTTCGGAGAAGCACAGATGACCTTTCTGTTTATCTTTGCCTCCCATGTATTTGGCACTTCAGACCTAATGAAGGCTTTTATATGGGTTCCTTATTTGAGCATCAAAATGCTGTTGTTAGTAGGGTATCCATTCATTCAACAAATATTAATCGATCACCTACTTTGCGCCAAGCACTGTTCTAAACACTGTAGATACAGCAGGGAACAAAACAGAAAAAACAAAACAAAACAAAAAAACCCAACGCTTCTGAAACTTTCATTTTAGAGAGGAGACAGACACGCAGTAAAGGAGGCGAGACATATCGCAGAGCGCCAGGTAGGTGAAAAGAGGAATTCTGGCATTTACATTGGGTAAATAAAACGGAAAAACAGCGGAGGGTTTGGAATAGAGGGAAGTTTAATGTTCCATTTTACAGATTAGGAAAATAAGTGACTGCTCCGCAGTAACTGCACCAGCATGCTTTGTACAACTCTGTGGAGGAATTGCAATTTAGGTCCTCACGGGGGAAAAAATTAACAGAAGGTAAGCGTTGATTTGGGGCCACTAGCCCGGAGATTCAAGGGGCAGAAATGAAGAGGGACAAGACAAATGAAGATTAACCCGAAAGGAAGCAAACTGTTTACAC
The DNA here is from genome assembly GCF_026419965.1 of Kogia breviceps. NCBI lineage: Eukaryota > Metazoa > Chordata > Mammalia > Artiodactyla > Physeteridae > Kogia > Kogia breviceps. The sequence goes on from NC_081321.1 coordinate 49,394,066, forward strand.
CAAAATACAATTTAACACAAACATACGCAAAGAGGTACAACAACGAGTACCAGGGGCTCTATTCAGACACCTGTCACCTAAAAGGAATCGAATCTCCAGGCAAACTGCGCCTTAAGCCTGCTCGGAGGCCGGGAGCGGGGTCCCCGGAAAGCGCTCGGGGCCTGATCCGGGCCTGCCCGGAGCGTGACCACGCCCCTGGCCACGCCTTGCCTGAGGCTCGCCGCCCGGGTTGGCCGCGGCGGAGGCGGTGGCCGCGGTGCCCGGAAGTGCAGCTGACGTGTCCCGGCCGCGCTCGGAATTGTGGGAGACTCGGCTAATGGCGTCGGGGAGTCTGGGAGGTCTGGGGAGACAGCGCTGAAGCTTCTCACCAGCTTGGCTGGTGACAACCGGTGTGGCCCGGCCTGCGTCAGCGGGAGGGACTTGCCCACCTTGTGGGCTCCTCTGCCAGAGCCGGCGGAGGCTAGCGGGGCGGGGCGGGGCGACTGCGGGGGCCGCTCGGGTAAGAGCCGGGGGAGTTGCGAGGAGGCTGTCGGGGGCGCTCGGGCTCGCTGCCCAGGCCGGGCCGAGACCCCGCGGAGCCCTAGAGGCGGACAGCCCAAGGGCCGGAGGCTCCTGGGAGGAGCTGCCTGTCGCCCCACGGAGCTGACAAGTGCCGGAGTTCGTTTGCGCTGCTCAGAAATTGGCACGGAGCTTGGTGGATCATGTCTGGCACCAACAGCCCCGAGGCGGTTAAGAAGCTGCTGGAGAACATGCAGAGCGACTTGAGGGCCCTGTCCCTGGAATGCAAGAAGAAATTCCCACCTGTCAAGGAGGTAAGCTTCGGGAGACTTCGGGAGAAGGCACGGTGAGCATAGCCGGTCCTGTTAGACCCCGTCCTTCACTTGCATCCTCCAGCCCCGTCTGATTCCCCTTTGGCCCTCCACCTCTCCAGATGTAGGAGCCGGTGGGTTTTTCCACAAGCGTTTTTATAGTTTGCTTTGGCGAGTGTGAGGCGCTTTCATTTTCTCTACCGTCCTGTCCACCAGATTTAGGAACGGAGTTCGCGGCGTGAGCCGATTCAGCGAATTCAGCTAGGTGTATGGTATCCTCCCCTTTATTGGCCATTTTCAAACACTAAATTGATCACGGCAGGATTCAGAAACTTATGTTTGTTGCTTCTAAAAACTAATAGTTGTTGTACAGTCTGTGCCCCTTTGCGTTTATAGTATATATCGCTCAATTGGAAGTAGCTTTCCTTCTTTGTCATGGGTCATGCAGCTTAACTCTTGTCAATCTCATGAAGTATTCAATTATCTAGAGACACCTGACTTAGGACAAACAGTGAAGAGCCACAGGAACCATTTAAGCCTTGTTATGAGCAATACTGTACTGAGAAGTTTGGGCTTAGAGTCAAATAGAATACACCTGAATTTAAGTGCTAGCAAAACAGAAAGACATCTTACTTAACCTCTTTGAGCTTCAGTTTTCTTTCTGATGTAAAATAGGGTTAAATAGTGGGTTTATTACATTATGATGAGAAAGTCTTAAGAGGGAAAAAGCATATTATTAAACAGGCTCAAGTTAATAATATATACAAATTAAATTCTCCAAATAGTTCCTGAATTGAAATTGTTAACATTTAGTCTCTATTGGCTTTTTATCTTAAGATGCCATTTTATTTCTCTTAAACTTTTTAAAGATGCTACTCAATTTCTTTTCACGTTTATGAAATAAGATAGTTCAGTGACATTTTTGTAAAAGCATTTATTTTATATTTCTTCCTATTTAATGTAGTTTGGAGTACCTGCAATTTCATAATTAGAACTTAACCCAATAAAGTTTGAATTTTAGACTTCTAAGGAACCTTAACTTTTCTGTAAGTGCTTTGGTCTCATCATTCTTCAACAAACTCCATCTAGTATTTTTTTAAATAAAGTAAGAAAATATTAACTACCCAGTGATGGAAACCAGATGTGCCACTTTTGGAAAGATGACTATTATAAGTTTTATTTCAGACAGTCAGTAGTTTGTTTTGATACGGATTTTCATTATTTTCTCTATATGATCTGTTCAAAGTTATAAAAAGTATTTTAAAGAATTTGGCCACAAAAAAATAGAATTTGGCCATTTTAAATAATTTTAAAGAAATAGGCTGTTCTGATTGTAAGGAAATTAGAAAATTTCAAATCCTCTTTTGTAATTTTAACAATAATTTATAGAACCGGCTATTCTCAGTTCTTATAATCCATATAAAAATTGTGATTCCTCTGTATCATAGGCTTTTATGGGCTGGCTTGCAGATTTAATTGCCGTTTATTACATTATTTCTATTGGAAAATGCATTCAGAGCTCCAAACAGCTAATGTACAAAGTTCTAAAACTCAATCCCTTTCTAATCTAGGAACTTTCAATAAAGCTCATTAGCTTTTTTTACTTGAACCTTAGCTAAAGAGGTATTTAGTAATTGCACCTAGTCTTTTAGGTTATGGCAAAAGTAACTTTTGGTGTGATTATCTCTGATACATAATTTTGTGTATAGTAAGGCTCCACAAGAATTTGTTGGATATAAGAACTTTGACTTCTTAACCAGTGGCAGTTTTAATGTGCTTAGGGCAGTCCTTTAGGAATTGAAAAAAAAAAAAAAACCTTGACTGTGTCACAAGTGTAAAACAAGAATTTAATAATTAGCCTAATAGTGATGGTTTTTAGGAGGGAGGCTTGGCTTTCAAGAAATATTTTGGTTGAATTAAATTTTCACTGGTAATTTGATAGCAGTGCTGTATTTTGACTTTTGTTCTTAAAAGAACTGGTAAGTTTTTAGTAGTATTTATTTTTTAGGAGGGTGGGGGTCAGGAGAGAAGTGTGCTTGGTAGACCCTAAGGCAAGGCCTATCTAAGTATAAGAAGCTTTTCTATCTGTATACTGATTTGCTGGTTAACATTCTCCCAGTATCTTCACAAACATTATCTGAAAAATAGTCATTTTGAACTACTTAGAAGCCTACTCAAGAACTTAATACAATACAGTGCTAACTGCATATGTGCTTTGGAATGGTTGTCTCCTTTCCCATTACTTTTTTTTTTTTTTTTTTTTGGCTGCATTGGATCTTCTTTGCTGTGTGAAGGCTTTCTCTAGTTGCGGCAAGCAGTGGCTTCTCTTGTTGCAGAGCACAGGCTCTAGGCGTGCGAGCTTTAGTAGTTGTGGCTCATGGGCTCTAGAGCACAGGCTCGGTAGTTGTGGTGCACGGGCTTAGTTGCTCAGCGACGTGTGGGATCTTCCTGCACCAGGGCTTGAACCCATGTCCCCTGCATTGGCAGGCGGATTCTTAACCACTGTGCCACCAGGGAAGTCCCTCTCCATTACTTTATAAACAAGGTAGAATGAAGTGAAACAGTCTATGTTTAGTCTTTTAGTAATTTCTACCTTTTTGGCCATAGTGCTTGGCTCTAATATTTTTCTTAATAATAAGCTGGATTTTTTAAGATTTCAAATCTGTTACAAAAACAGAAGAAAAGAGTGTTGATAAAGGATAATGCCTTACTTACTGATATTTATTACTTATCTTTGGATTTTCTACAGTTTTCTCCATCTTAATTGTTTTCATTTACAAAACAATTTGCATATTAAGTTGTTTTTATAGTGGCTATAATATCATTTTGTCAATTTATAATAAAGATAGTAAATAATAACAGCAATACAGTCCTTCCTCTTTTTTCTCCTTATTTTCCTTATATATGAATTTTCACGCTTCAGCAGTATAACTTTTCTTTCTTTCTTTTTCTCTCTCTTTCTTTAATAAATTTATTTATTTTTAGCTGCGTTGGGTCTTTGTTACTGCGTGCAGGCTTTCTCCAGTTGCCGCGAGCGGGGGCCACTCCTCACTGTGGCGCACGGGCTTCATTGTGGTGGCTTCTCTTGTGGCAGAGCACGGGGACTAGGCACATGGGCTTCAGTAGTTGTGGCTCGCGGGCTGTAGAGTGCAGGCTCAGTAGTTGTGGTGCATGGGCTTAGTTGCTCCGTGGCATGTGGGATCTTCCCGGACCAGGGCTCAAACCCATCCATGTTCCCTGCATTGGCAGGCAGATTCTCAACCACTACGCCACCAGGGAAGCCTTTTCTTTTCTTTTTTTTTTAGCATAGGCGTATTAGCTAATTTGTTCTGGAATATGTGTATGAAAATTTTTTTTCATTGTCTTAAAATTACTTTAAAACTTTGTAAAATCACTTTTGTGTAATTGATATTCATTCAGTGGCCTTCAGAAGCAGTAAACTCTGAGGTTTTATGTATTTAACGAGTAAAACCTTTTTGGTCATTTCTATTTGCAGGCACTACTCTGTGGAAACCGATGAGGGGGGATCTAATTGAACCTAGAAGTGTGATCAGAGCGGGTGTGTAATTCCTGAGCTGAGTCTTTATAGGATGAGTAGAAGCCAGCCAACAGGAGAAGGGGGTCATTCTAGGCAGAGGAAATAGCACATGTTTGTATTCCACATAAAAGAAATTTCATGCTGAAGGTGATTGGAAGCCATTAAGGCTTTTTTTTTTTTTTTTTTTTTTTTTGTGGTACACGGGCCTCTCACTGTTGTGGCCTCTCCCGTTGCGGAGCACAGGCTCCGGACGCGCAGGCTCAGTGGCCATGGCTCACGGGCCCAGCGGCTCCGCGGCATGTGGGATCTTCCCGGACCGGGGCACGAACCTGTGTCCTCTGCATCGGCAGGCAGATTCTCAACCACTGCGCCACCAGGGAAGCCCAAGGCTTTTTAAGAGAGGGAGTAATATCAAATTTATATTCAGTAACATTGCAGTAACAGTACTGAAGGGAAGAATTAGAGGGGATTGAGATTGAGGCATAGAGAGCAAATTTTATAGAAATGATTGTCTGCACTGAGGTAGCAATAGGGGTAGACAGAAAGTTGCTTGCATTGTGGTAGACATGGGTGAAAGAGAGAGTATGGATTAGAGAGATTTAGCAGGTAAAATTACCAGGGCACAGTGACCTTTTTATAATGTAGAAAGCGAAATCTGTGATGCCTCCCAAGTTTCTGGCTTGGGGAACTGGGTAAATCACTAAGAGGAAAAAATGTTTTTGGAGAAAATGAGTAGTCATGAATATTAAGTTTAAGATTTATGTGTGACATCCAAGTGGAAATGATCAGTAGGTGTTTGAAAATGATGGTTTGGCACTTAAGAGGGAAGTCTAGAATTTTAGATTTAGGCGTATCTGTTATACATGTTAGTAGAAACCATAGGAGTAGATTAAATGGTCCAGGAAGAGTGTATAGAATGAGAATATCAGGAGGAACTTTGGGAAATAACAGCATTAAAGGGAAAGAGGCAGCTGGGGTGACTAAGGTTAGGGATATGGGAGAGAAAGGGAATACTTGGCTAGAGCAAGGTCCTTGAGAAAGCTGGAGTTTCAAGGGCTTAAGTGTATGAACTGGCTTTCAATCTGAGAAGGAACACATTATCTTCTGACAGAAGAAGGGTAAAAGAAAAAAATGGATTTGAATGTAATAAATTTGAACGAGGGGCGTAATGGAGGGATAGGAAGTTGTGGACAGTTTGACCTATGGCCTCTGTTTTCTTGGTAAGATAGGAAACAAGCTTGTTGCTAGGAGTAGTTTGTGGTGAAAATAGTGATAGGTAGGAAGTTTGAGGAGAGCAGTGGATCACTTTGTAGAAGTGAAGGAGAAATTGACTTGGAACACTTAAGAGTCTTCTCAGGAAAAGTGATTGAAATGATGATGGATCATGAGATCTAGGTTGGATTCCCAAAGAAGGCAATCCAAGACAACTTTGATTGATTGGAAGATGGGAAGGTTAAGGGACCTGCAGCAATTTAATTGAATTGGAACACTTTAATCCAAGAACAGTGGTGTTGGGGAGTGAGAGAGTTAGAAGGATAAGGACAAAAGGATCAAAAGTGGAGATATTGGATTTCAGATTGCCGAGTGGTGCTGCACTAGAGGATGATGAAGTTCAGTGAGTGTGTGATAGAAGAGGAAAGGGAATGAAGGTCATTTGACTTGAGGTGTTCAGAATTAGGATTGAGGATGTTTTTTTTTTTCTTTCTTGTTTTTTTTTTTTTTTTGCGGTACACGGGCCTCTCACTGTTGTGGCCTCTCCCTTTGTGGAGCACAGGCTCCGGACGCGCAGGCTCAGTGGCCATGGCTCACAGGCCCATCCGCTCCGCAGCATGTGGGATCTTCCCGGACCGGGGCACGAACCCGTGTCCCCCTGCATCGGCAGGCGGACTCTCAACCACTGCGCCACCAGGGAAGCCCTGAGGATGGTTTTTTTTTCTCTCTCTTTTTAAATGAAGTGGAATCAGTAAGGGTGTATATAATTAAGTACAAGTAGTCTTCCCAGGCTATGTACTTTGTTTCTTCTTATACATTTAAGTTTTGGTTGGCAGGGATTTTTGCCTATAAAAGCAAAGGTTCCTGTGGTAGAGTTCCTCAGTTCCTAAGTGTCTGTTGTTTTTAAGCATTAGCTGGCTGAGCAGGGACCCTTGGTGAGAGAGATGCCCTCTACTTACCATGACAGAATTTTCCCTTCAACCAGCTATTTGGGGACTGAGGTCCAAGTCAGCTGTCTCTTCTGCTAGGGTGAAGATCTCATTTTCAGGACCTTATGACAGTGAAGAATGAGGGCTGGATCATGTATACATGCTTAATTGGGAGCTGTTTTTGTTTAGTATCCTATAATGTACTATAGTTTTCTTCCTGTTGACGTTGGTCAGAGAAATTTGCTCATGATACAGCTAGTTGTGTTCTTTCCTTCATTAGCATAAAGAATAAATCCATGTTTTATACACTGAAATAAATTAGTTTTCATAATTTATTCAAGAACCTTTTCAACACTAGTCAGAGCAGTATGACAGGTGTGGTAAGGAGTTATAAATTGTTTTGGTCAAGACTTACTTTCCTGTATAATGCAATTTTACATAGTTATGTAGACATGCTAGTGATCTTAGATTTTGACTTTGCTCTTTTTTTATGCTGCTGTTGACTTTATTCCAGAAAAGGTACATTAGATTCCTAGGGTCTGTTAAATTCATTTTCTTCTGATAAACATTTTAGATGTTAACTTCAAGAGTAATATAAGCAGTAACATTTTCACTAGGATGTCTAGGAAAATTTTACAAGCTTATTGCAGTATTCTAAGAGCATTTTACAATGAGAGCTTTTAAAAAAGCTTTTGATTAGTCTATAACATGTTTTATATATTTATGAAAGTACCATAGCCACTGAAATTTATTGTTAACGTGTAAAGCATACATAGCTTATTTTTTTACTAAGATTTTGACCATTGTATTTTTACTTTCATGAAAATGAATAGAGAGCAAAGGTCAATGAAAACATAGTTTAGTCAAAAAAGAATGTATTCTCTTCTTAGCATTGTGCTTTGGTGACATAGAAGAAATAAAAGACATTGTTCAGCCTAATAAACCAAAAAGGAAAACAGTCTCCAGAAATGGAAATATTTTCCTCCTTTTTTCTTTTATAGAAGTGTAGCTTATTTTTAACCATGTAGAAAATAGAGGGTTTTGCTATTACTCTCGTCATTTAATAGAAGTTAGTTTCTTAAGTGTAAATCATGGCAGGAAATTCAAAAAGCAATGAGAAACGGCTTTTATCTTCTTGAAGTTAACTCAAGAGTTGAGTAAAATACTGTCTTTCCACTAGGTTAGGAATGTTGCATCCATTGACTCTACTGCAACATGTACATTTGTTGCTATTTGTTATTCTCATTTTGACTTTTGTAACAATTTACTTTCCTATTTCTCCTCCCTCTCTCAGTATTTCTTCTCTTTTTCTTTACATATAGGTGTATCCCAAGTTCTGTCTTGAGACCTCTTCTTTCTCTCTGCTCATCTTCTTTGCACTCTCATCTATTCCCATTGCTTCTGGCCTTACTACAGTGCTGATGACTTCTAAGTCTACTTCATTAACTCTGCTCTCTTTACTGAGCTTAGACCTGTGTTTCCAGCTATCTGTTAAACACATCTACCAGAGTATCTTTCACATACTTCAGATATACTTCAGATAGAACTTCTGGTAATTGAACTTACTTTTCTTAAAACTTGTCCTGTCCCCACATTTCACTTGTTCTGTTAGTGGTATTTATCACTGTTGCTTACCTTAGTTATATGTGGCTGTCTTCTCTCTCTCAACGCTCTTTACATTGTATTTATTGTCAGATGTTCCTTCCAGCTCTGTAATTTCTAACATATCTCACCTCTTTTCTATTTTCTTAGCTATTATTCTAGCTCCAGGTTTCAATCTTATGACTGAGCTTTGATGTGCGTTAATGGCACAAAAGACCATTCTGTATGTTACCACCGGATTAATGTACCTGAACAGGTCAGAAACTCTCAGTGGCTACTCTGTACTTATGGAACTCCTCAGCATAGCATTTAAGACCTTCTTGATCTTCCCAACCTTCTTTCATCACCCTCAGGTTTTCCTCAGATGTGTTTATAATTCAGCCAAACTCTATTGCCTGCTATTCATTCTCCAAATATGCCCATATTCTCTTCATATGCTAAATATGCCCATTCACCAAATACTCCTTCCCTCTTCCATGCTGTGGCTTTTGAGGTTCCTTTTGCTGTCCTGGAATCACCTCCTTCCATTTTTTTATAGTTAAAATTCTACCTTTAATTTAACCCATGTTGCTTATTTAGTTGTTGCCTGAATGAACCAACTTTACAGATAATGTTCTCATTTCTTCCCTCATTCACTCATTCATATATTCATTCATTTGTTCCTGAGATAATTTTTGAACACTGGCTGTGTGCCATGTACTAGCTGGTTGCTGGGGCAAGAACAGTTGCAGCTCCTGCCCAGACTTTTCAAGCTAATATATTTTCCTCTGCTTTCTTAACTTTCATTTAAGCTTGCTTTATAAGTTATTTCCTTATAACTCTTTTTTAAAAACATCTTTAAAAATATGGAACGCTTCACGAATTTGCGTGTCACCCTTGCGCAGGGGCCATGATAATCTTCTCTGTATTGTTCCAATTTTAGTGTATGTGCTGCCGAAGCGAGCACCCTTATAACTCTTATGTTTTACCTTCTGCTATGGTATTTCTTTTCTAAATTGCTCTTTAAGGGTCAGTTTTGCATCTTTGTTTACCCTTCTGTCCATTCATAGTTCAAAGCATTTGTATGTCTGAGAGGTGCTAATTAGATACTTGCTGGGGATTAAATTTTTAAAGAAGGAAAAAAAAGGGATACCATATATGTAGGCATACCACATATATATCTTTAGCTATCCACATGTAATCTGCACTTCAGTCTTTCATTTGATATGTATCTTAAATGAAATTTGTTTCCTAGAAGCCAGAGGTTTTTCTTTGTTTTGTTTTGTTTTTATTTTTTAGTCCAGAGGTTTTGAATAGGATGCCATATAGGTATATATTTTTCAGAGCTTTGGGATTTTAGACTAATTACATGTTACAGAAGAAAAGTTTATTGGTTTCAATGTAGTAATTGTTTAATGAGCATATTGTCCTCTAGGGAGTGCTCTAGATCTATTAGGTATTCCCAAGTTAGGACTTGACTTTAGGTCTTTTGATTTTACCTGACATCTGAAATCATAAGTCTACAGGCAGCTTCATACCTCCCTAGTATCTTTTAAGTACATTATTCTCCTTAACTTGCCATTAACTTGAATTTCACTTTTTTTTTTTTTTTTTTTTTGTGGTACGTGGGCCTCTCACTGTTGTGGCCTCTCCCATTGTGGAGCACAGGCTCTGGACGCACAGGCTCAGCGGCCATGGCTCACAGGCCCAGCCGCTCCGCGGCATGTGGGATCTTCCCGGACCGGGGCACGAACCCGTGTCCCCTGCAGTGGCAGGCGGACTCTCAACCACTGCGCCACCAGGGAAGCCCTGAATTTCACATTTCTTCTTTAGCTCTTGTTTAATGCTACATCCTGTGAATAATTAGTTTGGAGCTTTGGTAAATTTGTTCTAATTTTGAGGCTCTACTCTCATAGATGTTATAAAAATATAAATATGGTTTTTGTTTTGTTTTTTAAAATACAACATAGAAACTTTGGTGAAGAGAAGCGTATTATTATTGTAAATTTGTATGTGGTTCTAGTAGTGGACATTTGCTAATTCCCTTCCTGGCATTCATTCCCTCTTGCTTCTTTCATTGGTAGGCTGCACTCGTCCTTCATTTTCAACCCTTTGAATTTAGATGAATTAATCTCATTCCTTGCTCCAGGATACCTTGATTAGTTTAATCTAATTTAACCCTCCCTATCTCCACCTCTATTTTTGCCCAAGTCACATAATGCCAGTGAGTGATCCTGGAAAGGGAAAGCTTCCTCTCTCTTCCTCAAGAGCTACTGGAAGAGACCTTTTCTCTCTTTCTGGATAGTGTCATATGAAGTTGTGAGGTGTAGAATGGCTGGAACTAATTTTATTGCCAGATTGGGAGCAGCCTGAGAATGAACCTACCCAGGGAACAGGACAGAACCAAGAGAATGGTAGAGAAGTGAAACTGCAGTCCTGATGACGTTGTGAATCTCTGGGTCAAATTTCCTCCATATTTTTATTTTTCAGTGAGTGGGCAGTAAAGTCCCTCCCTCTGTTTAGAACTTTTCATTTGTTTATTTAGAAATGTTTATTACATAGCCCCTGTATGCTAGGCACTGTGATAGGCATTAGTAATATGGGGAGATGAATGAAATATATTTCTTATCCTCATGGGGCTTCCAGCTAGAGTAGAGAAACAGACATGTCATAGGAGGAATGGGATCAACCATAGGTACAAACCACAGACAGCCCACAAAGATGGAAGGGCTTTTTGATACTTGTCATAGAAAGAAGGTGGTGGAAAAAATTATTTCTTTGGCTTTATAATTTAAGAGCTATAAAAATAAGGAGTTTATTCCTAATTTTATTTATAAATACTTAAATTTGTCAGTGACTGGATAGGCCCATGAGATTTTTTTTTTTTACTTTTAAAAGATGTCCTTACACTACTCAGTTTTGAGAAACACTAGTAGAGGTGGGTTCTGGGGGCCCATTGAAGAGTTGAGACAGTGGATGGGTGGAGGACAAGATTTGAAGTAGAGAAATCTCTTAGTTTAGGTTGATAATGAGAAGTTTGAACTAAGGTGTAGAAGTGGCATTTGAGAAGAAAAAAGTATAAGAGATGTTCGCTACATAACCTTTGTGGCTGATTATATTTGTGGGATGAAGGAGGAGCCCCAGGTGTCTGGTCAGTGACTGGATGGGTGCTGCTGCTGTTCGGAAAAATAAAGATTATAGGAAGAAGAAATAGGTTTTTCTGGGGCTGAGGTGGAAGTTGGGGGTGTGTGTGAGAGATAATAGCATCCGTTTTGAATATTTGGAATTTAAGGTGCCTTTAAAATATATAGGTTAATAAATCCTATAGTTTAGGAGACAGTTAAGGGACAGGAATATAATTTAGGATTCTTCAGCCATTAGAAATTAATTGAAACCATAGGATTGAGATTGCCCAGGAAGAGTTTATTGAGAAGTGAGGCCAAGCATATTCTGTGTGCTCTATTCAGAGTCCCTGGTGGGTGTGTCTATTTGGGTAAGCAAAGAATTTTGAGAAAGAGAAAAAAAATATTTCTTGAGAGACATTAATTTTAAGATTAACAAATATTAAATGCTGCAGTATATGTAATACTTTTGGTTTTGTTTCCCAACTCATAGATTGCCCTCAGGAATAGAGATTTTAGGTTACCCACCGTAACTTATATCATCCCTATTCAAGTCTACAGAACTGATACTTTTTTTTTTTCCATAAGAGCCAATTCAGGAAAAAAATAACTGTATTTACCATTGAGGGGCTTCCCTGGTGGAGCAGTGGTTAAGAATCCGCCTGCCAATGCAGGGGACATGGGTTCAATCCCTGGTCTGGGAAGATCCCACATGCCGCGGAACAACTAAGCCCGTACACCACAACTACTGAGCTTGTGCTCTAGAGCCTGCGAGCCACAACTACTGAGCCCACATGCCGCAACTACTGAAACCTGCATGCCTAGAGCCCATGCTCTGCAACAAGAGAAGCCACCGCAATGAGAAGCGTGCGCACTGCAACAAAGAGTAACCCCTGCTCGCCACAACCAGAGAAAAGCCTGCGTGCAGGAACGAAGACCCAACACAGCCAAAAATAAAATAAATAAAATTTATATTAAAAAAAATTGAGTAGTTCCCCTATGGATATATAAGTATCTAATAAGAGTAGGGGTTACTTTGAAAGCAAAAGGTTAAAGACTCTTCTTCACACAGACAGTCTCTGATAAATAGAAGGAAATCTGGGCTGAATACTTGCATTTATACAGGACACTTAAAGATGTAGGCTAGGCTGAGGTATGAAGTAGCACTGCAGTGATTAGGGGGACTGTGATATACAAGTGTTGTCAATAAACATTGATAGTGAAACTTTCCGGCAACACAGGGTACCTATGAGAATAAGATGGTACAGTTTCAAAGTTTGACAATAGAAAGTTGGATATAAAAAATTAGGAGCTGTGAGATAGTTCTAATTATACCTGAGGTAACAAACAGTCCTTTTGGTGATTTCTTGAGTCTTTGAATGAAAATACTGGTTATATATCTTTTAAAACACTTGTTACTTTGGAACTACTTAAGGAAAAAGCACTCATTATTTTCCTTATTGTGTGTACATATAAAAATATTTGTTAAATATATATTTTTATAACTTATTTATGATTCATAGATGGGTCAATTCTTATTTATCTGAGGAAATCAAAATAGTGTCTGGCAAATTTGAAATCCTTTACCTGCATCTAGCATCCACTATGCTACAGGACTGATTTTGGAAACTGACTAGAATTCAGGAAGTTAGGGCAGATTACATTGGGATTTATGATGGTTTAGTTTGATCAGTCTCTGTTGATACTGAAATAGAATGAAATACTGAATTGAGCATATGCAGAGTACCTAGGGCCATAGTAAGGAGGGGGAGAGTTTGAACATTTGAAAATGATGATGGAAGAAAGCTCAGTGACCACAGATTAATTTCAGTTGGCTCAGTAAGAAAATTACCTAAGAGAGTTTGAGATGGTGTATGAGTATAACAAAGTATACATAATAATTTCGGTATTACTGAATTTTTATAGTAGTAAATTTGTTATGGTTTGTACATCTTCATAGTGTATCCAGAATCTGACCACTCCTTACCATCTCAGTCACTATCACCTCAGGCCTATCCACCATCATCTTTTGCTTATGTTACAGTCGCCTCTTTAATTTTGCTGCATATTGGAATCACCTGAAGATTTTGTAAAATACCAGTGCTTGACTCCCACTGACAGAGTCATTCTGATTTAATTGAAATGGGTTGCAACCTGGGCATCAAGCTTTTTTTTTTTTTTTTTTTTTTTTAAGCTCCTGGTGTTTCTAATATGCACTGCCCCCAGATAATCAGAAAATCAATAATTTTTCCCTGGGGTAATTTATTTTGACTATATTTTCCTGCTAGTAGCTATGTTCATTTAATGTGGGACATTTTCATCTCTTCAAGTTGTAGAAGTAAGTTGTAGTATATCCGTTAGGCTTCTTAGCTGTGAGCAATGAAAGCTGACTCGGGCTGATTTAAGCAGAAATTAAGTTTACTGATAAAACATTGAGGGGCTCACAGAATTGGTAGAAGGCTGGATGGAGCGAGCCTTATAAATTAGACGAATGAAGGGAGGCTGAACAGCTAAGAACCACAGCAAAACTCATTGCCAGTGAGACAATTACTGTTGTCTCTGCTGAACAGTGACTGGGTGCCTTAGATTGCATTGCTGGTTGTGCTGGCCGCCCCATGCCACCACTGGTTCTGCTGCCGTCACTGCCCTTGGAAACTAGATGCTGGCTCCACTGTGGCTATTGTCAAACAGAATTCCATCTTGTCTCTGCTTTTCTGTGCCACTAGCCTCCATATTCAAAATTCCTGGCGGGTGTGCCTATTTGGATAATCGGAGGCTGCCAGGGTATGTGGGAAAACAAGCATCTGGCATTTTAAATTTTGAATAGTGGAAGATAGGCTCTATCTTGCATCAAAACTCATACAGTTGAGTTCTCTGATCACAGGCAAGGGCTTCACGTGCTTGGAAGCCAACAAAATGACAAAAGGTCTACTACACATCGTATAGCCTACAATGTGTTATTTGTTTTATGCATTAATCCACTGGTCCTCAACCTAATAACCCAAAGGACACTGGGTTCTTCCATAATTATTTTTAAACCTTTAGAGCCTGCTACCACTTGTCTCTTAGTAAACAGTAGGAGATAAAATCAATGAACAAGTAGCAAGCAAATTAATAGGAAAACTTGAACATATATGAGTATTTATTATTTTTGGAGGTATGGAGATCTGTATAAGTATAAAATAGGCATATTTCTTGATAGTAAAAATGTCCTGAGTTTCTGTAACGGATGTTATATATCAATATTTTATGTCAACAGTGTCCAGTGGAAGTATAATGTGGGCTGAATATGCAATCCATATATGTAATTTTAAATTGCATTAAAAAAGTAAAAAAGAAACAGACATTTAATTTTAATAATATATAATATTTAACCCAGTATATTCAAACCAGTATATATATAACCCAGTATATATATCATTTTGACATTTAATCAATGTATATATTTAAGGGATAGTTTACATTCTTTTTTTCATACTAAGTCTTCAAAATCTAGTGTATATTTTATACTTAGAACACAACTCAATTCAGGCTAGCCACATATAAAGTGCTTAGTAGCCACATGTAGCCAAATGACTCCCATATTGAACACCACAGTTCTGTGGCATAGTGTAAAATGCCATATGACTTTCGGGTACTGCCAGCTCAAGATACTTATGTTGAAGTGATTGAGACACCTTGTGAAAACTGAATGGGTGTTTAAAAAAACGCAATCTAAAAGTAGTGACAGAATTCTTAGTTATTCATTCTCTTCTAATTCAAAGCAGTTTTACTTGATTTTGCAGTGTTTTACAATTTTTTTTATGGTTGAGAGAGGTGTGAAATGGGAAAGAGAAACCTAATTTTTTTCATTAGGCTTTGTTTTTGTTTATTATTTTTATTTTCTGAAGATTTAAATGTGAGAGACTAGGGATTCCAGATGCATTTTAAGGCATAGAAAGGCAACATGCTGTAGTGCAGAGTTTACATGTGAATAATCAAATTAATCACATTTTATTCCATTTAATGTGTGTTTCCTACTAGGCTTTAGTATCTGAAGTTTGGAAAATAAAAAAATAATAGTGACTGACTCTGTGCTTGAGATTTTATCATATATGATTTCTTCTCCCTAGAAAATTCATGTTGATAGTAAGTTTTATGTTCTAATTATTTTTATTCTTGCAGGCTGCTGAATCAGGAATAATAAAAGTTAAAACAATAGCTGCACGAAACACCGAAATTTTGGCAGGTAATTTTTTTGCATTAAAAATTCAACAATTAATGAATATTTGACTAATAGTAAAAGTAGAATCTTAAAACCCATAAGTTTTTTTTAATAGCATTTCTTTCTTATGCCCCAACATGCTATCCATAATGATAAAGAACATGTGAAATTCTCTAATTTATGAACTAATTGGGTTTCCCAGAGGTGAATGCTATACAATTCTCTGAAATCAGAAAACTTAAAACTACTAACTCCTTGAAGGAAAGGATCTTTCTTACTCATCTTTGTATTGTCCTCCACCTCTTGTCAATCACCTAAGATGCATCTTACCCATAAGAGACATTCGATTAATATTTGTTGAATTGAATGGAGGATTGGTCTCAGACCACCTTCTATTTTATCTTTAATACAATATAAGAAGGTCATAATATAGCATTGAAAATTTAGCAGTACTATATGAGTTTTGAGTCCTGAGACTAAGACAACACGGTCATGAAGAAAAAATGGGAACAAACAGAGAAAAGTGTTTTCTTAACGTTCTTTTGATTGACCCTGCTTTTCAGGGAGGAATTTTCAAGAGTTTCTCTCTGGCACCCTTTTGATACTCAGTCTGCTTCTTCCTTTTCCTTGGTGCCTTTCTCTTCTTGCCTCAATAATGAACATGGAAAAGAACGAAACTGGCATATTTTGAGAATCTGTTACATGTGAGGCATTTGGGCCACTCTTTCTTAGATGACAACCTTATGGGGAAATACTCTTATTTAATAGTAGAGCAAATTGAGATGCAAAGAGATTTAAGTTACTGGCCTAAGGTCACATGGTAAGTGGTGGAATCAGATTCAAATCCCTGGCTGTTCAGAGCCCATGTTCTTCCTGCTACAGTGTGCTGCCATGGTATCGTGAGGTTTTGACATTAGCTACTCCCTCCCAAGTGTTTATATTTAACCATTGCTTACTTCGCTGATCCTTCAATCTGCATTTCCAATTCCAGTAGTGCTATTGGTCTCAGCTAGTTACAGGAGAAAAGCAGTCCTATTAAGTTAATTTACGCAAAGTCCAAATAGTAAAGAATCTCTTTAACTCTCTTAAGTCTCTTTACATTTTTAAAAGAATACCAGTAAATCCCTAAATGGTGGAATTTCAAAGAGTATTACAAAATGTAATGAAGACTTTGGGGGCAGTTTAGGGGTGACAGGTGAGAGTGGATTTCACTTGTCAGCTTAGGGTTAGCCCTGTTAGGTTGCATCTGTTTTTCACAGCTTCTCTGATTTTGAACATTCTGACAAAACACCAAAGAGTTTTATAACATTATTCACAGCATTGGATAATACTCTGTGTGCATGTTGAGAAAAGGGGTATAGTGAAGTGGTGGGTAAAGGCACAGGTATGTATGGTTGGATTGGGAGGATGGGCAAGTGGGTTTGGGAGATGCATGTTGGGTTGATTAGCCACCATGAGGAAATTAATGTTTCTGTATAAATTATGGGCTTGGGTATTTTTAAGTTGGAGACATCATAGCCCAATCATATTAGAGTATCATTACAAATACTTATTTTTGCTACTGTCATTGCTGATACCATGGTAAGTCCTTAATCTCCAATAATAAAATTTTCATTAAGTCTGTAGTTGATAGAAGAATTTTTAAAAAGACTGATTTCTTCAGAGAATCACTGTCTGTTACAGAGTTCTGTACCAAGTAAAGTGTCTAATTCATATTAAGGACAAGTAAGAAAAATTTTGTCTCAGTATGAGTTTAATATATAAGCTGGCTGTTAATTTCATTTTAATTCAGTTAGCTTTATTTAAATCAAGTTAGAACAAATCTTTATGCACATACAATTAATAGTTCATGTTTTAATATCCATAGCATCCAACCATGTACTTGAGGAACTATATTAGCATTTAAACTTTTTTCTAGTATTTTAACCAAGTATTTATAGCAATTTATAAGTAAAAATTTGTAGATTTTAGATCACTGTCATCTTGAAAAATCAAAGACTCCTAAGAAAAAGGGAAGAGTTTAAATTAGTCAGTATGTCATTTCTAAAGTATTTAATTGAAGGTATAGTTAACACTGAGAAAAATTTTTAGTTAACTTTTTTATTTCCTGAGAAGTGTTTACTTCTCTGTAGTTCTAAAGACTACTATAGGTTACTACTTCTGTGCTGTAATGGATGTTAAAAATATCAAACAATTGAGGAATCTCAAATGAAATGAGATACTGAATTCTCGGATATCTCTGCATATTCAGAAAATATAAAAGTTGCTATAAAAATCAGAACCCTTAATTAGGATTGACTAATCTGATTAAACAGTACTTAGCATAGATTTTAACCAACTTTAGTTTTCTTAGATTTATTTTCCAAGGAAAGTTTATTTACATTGCAGAATAAGTCTTTGCTTTACATCTCCCCTTCTTTCAAGCATCCTCCTTTAATGTTTATTTTTCTTTGTTTTCACTGCTGTCATGAATGCTGACATAAGTGGGAATGCTATGCCAGGTAATGTCAGCATCGATGCAAATATATAGATCATTATCTCAACATTGCCTTTTTCTTTAAAGATAAAACTGCAAATGAGAGATAGCAAGCAACATAAAGTTTTTCATTTAGAAGGTCAGGTGCCTTAATCTTACATTTGACTGCCATATATTACAAATTGTTTTTATTATGCCAGCTTATAATAAATATACTTGAAATTGAGAAGGCTTGTGTTACACAGAAATTACATAAACAGAGAATCTGCTATTTTAATAAATATTTGAAACAAGGAGCTCAATGAAGTTGTGATATTTTAAAATTGTATATTTAACCCCTAACTGAAAACCATAACAGTTACATCCAGCTATGACTGCTTTCATCTACTGTCAGTATGCATAGAGAATTTTTACATAGATAATCATTATGTATGATTTGTGTTCTTCTTTCCTCACAGTTTCCCTCATCCTTTTCATATCTACATAGTCTTATTACTAAAAGGTCTCTAATTTAAGTAGCAGTGAGTAAATATACTTTGGAATTTTTTTTCTGACATTAAAAGGTAATTTATCTGTTGATTTTTTTCAGTAATTATATTTTATCAGTACATATACCTGTGATATTTTGCAAACATCTATAGAATATATGATGTAACATATTCTTAATAAAGAAATAATTATGTAAGAATCACTAGGGGAGATACGAAGATGGGTAATATAATTCACCTGCAATCTATATGTTAATACAAGAAATATATTTGAAAAGTATGTTTGTGCCATTCGTTCTGTTTAGCTTACCTGCTCCTCCATTTACTTTTTGGAGTTCTTTGCCAGAAATTTTCCCTTCCAGATGACATACTTCCTGAGGTCAGGATCAATATCTTACTCTCCCTTATATTGCTAGTAGTTAGCACATTACATGGGAAATAAATAGTAAGCCCTTCTTAAATGTAGGCTAATAAATGAGTCACTCCAAAATGCAAGTAAGTCTCTGAGTTCTGCCTCTAGTATATTTTTCTACCTTTCTTTAATTTGTCATGTTATGATTATTTGAGTACATGAATTTTTTAATATTTAGTTCATGTCAGCCAGTTAATAGAGTAATGAAGGAGACAGACCCTAAACAGAAAATTCTGAGGCTGTATGGTAAATGCCAAGATGGGAGAATAGACAGGCTTGTTACGAGAACATTGGGAAGGCTCCTAACCCAACCTGGGAATCTGAAGCTGAGTCTTGATGCTTGCAAAGGAGTTAGCTAGGCAAATAAGGTGTAGAAGCTATAAGTAAGGGAAGTTACTTAAATACATGAGGTATAAAACAGTTCAGTCTTTTTGGATACACTATCCAACTATTACCATTGTGTAACTTCCTGAGCAGCTTGATGGAAAGAGTTTGAATCAGGAAGGTGACACATTCATATTAATATTTTTATACTCTGTACATTACTCTGACAGCAGTGTGAAAGGTATATTTCAATGTATCATCAGTAAGACAGAGTTCTGTTGGTAGACTATTCCTGTAATCCGGTATAGAAGATACAGGGGGCTGTACTTAATGCCTTGCTCACAAACTGACCTAATGGGTCAGAGAGATTTCTCTGCCATATGTGTTCTTATTTATTGTTTTCCCCCCTTTTTATAAAAACGTTAAACAGTTTTAATTTGTATCCTGCCTTTTATAATATTATATCATATATACTTTTTTTGATGCCATCTTTTCTAATTTTTTAAATTGTTCCATATTTCATCAAGTGATTGTAGTTTATTTAACAATTCCTTTATGTTAGGCATGTTTCAATATTTAGAATTGTTTCTTTAAGAGACATTTCTAGAAATGAAATTATTAAATTAAAGGGCATGATCATGTTCTTAGAATTTGTCATCATACCACTTTCTGAAAAGATAAAAGTTTATGCCTTTACTGACAATATGTGGGTATATTTTTATAACATCCTTGCCAGATTATTATTTTTAAATATCTTATTGGTAATTGAACAGGCAATGGCTTCTCATTTTAATGGACATTTCTTTTTAATGTTGAACATTTTTCTCTGAATTATTAAATTAGTTTCCTTTTATTATTACTTTTTTGGAGTTTTTGTGTTTTCTTTATTAAATTGAGCTATTTATATAGCAAAAATATTAACTTATCATGTTTATATATTTTCTACATCATTTACCTTTTAATTTTTTATCTAGATGCTTTTAATTTTTGTATAATTTAACTAATTTTTCTTATTTGTTGCTCCCCATTTAGTCAGTCCTTCTCCTTCCATGTAGTTGATAATCATTTTCATTGTCTTCTAGTTTTTCTATGGTTTGATTTTTTTCTTTATAATATATGGGGTGACATGAGGACCTAGATTTTTTTTCGTTTGCAAAATTACTAACCGATTGTACCAACATCATTCTTCCTTTTCCTGTAATCTACTTTTAAGATGAAGCTGCTCATACTTTTATTTGTCCTCATATTGAATCACTTAAAATATTTTCAGACATTTTGAACCATTAAAATTTTTTTAATGTTAGAAATATCAGTCTTTCCCATAACTAGATTTTAAGTGTTTTGAGGGTAGCAATCATGTCTGCATCACATTTTATTTCTTTCACAAGAATTATAATTTGTTATTTAATGACTGTTAAAATTTATAATAAAACTTTTATTAACCCCTATTAGTGTGATTCATAGTGGGGTATCCTAGTTTAATTCTTTTTTTCCAGGATAAAAACTGCAATTTTGCAGTGAAACTGCTCAGAGCAAGGAAACCCCTAGGATATGGGGACCTGCTGGACCTCTTTCAGGTGTGTGAAAGTGCATCATTTGATCTCACAGTTATAAAATTTTGAAATAAAATATATTTATCAAACACACAGTGTTATTCTGTTAAAGGAGTTGTGCTTCTTAAGGGATTTAGGTAGAAATTAAACTTTTTCTTTTCTCCCCACCCCCCCACCCACCCGCCAAGTTTTGATTAAAAAGAGTTGACTTTTTCCTCTTCTTTCCATGGAATGATTTTTTTAAAAATGGTTAAGGCAAGATGTCTTTATATTGCTGCACAGCCTTTTCCTCAATGTGGTTTCTAAACTCTAAACCCGTAGGAAGCTTTTTATGTAAAGCCACCCTTAAATGCATGTAATTAAAATTATTGTTTATAAAGAGAAAGCAGCAATTGCTCAATTAGAAAAGTAGAATTAATTTCTGCTTCTTAGGACCATTATGACATTTAACAGAAGAGAAAAATAATTAGAAACTTCTAAAAAACGATCTTTATATTCATTGTGATCTAGATATGGTAGATATGTTTCCGTTTTTCACATTATGCTTCAAAAAATAGAATAGGGCTTCCCTGGTGGCGCAGTGGTTGAGAGTCCGCCTGCCGATCCCGGTCCAGGAAGATCCCACATGCCGCGGAGCGGCAGAGCCCATGAGCCATGGCCGCTGAGCCTACGCGTCCAGAGCCTGTGCTCCGCAATGGGAGAGGCCACAACAGTGAGAGGCTCGCGTACCGTAAAAAAAAAAAAAAAAAAGAATAGATCAATAGGTTTTATTTTTTAGTTGTTCTTGATCATCTATTCTGGATAACAGAAATTTCCTTTGACCATTATATTCTCATATAAACTGGGAGAAAAAAAAAGTAGGAAGGGTACCTTTGACTTACATTAAAATAGAGTTAAAAATTACTTTTATTATTAGCTTAGCTTGATAGATCTGGATAACTGTGACTGACATGTATACAATATTTCAGTGCAACTCACCTTATTTTATTCATTCTAAGATACACAGTTTTTTCACATGTTAATATTCCCCAAATTGGTATGCATTTTACAATTAATGGTGTCTTAGAATCATTGTGGGCCAGGTAGTGTTGTAGTTGTCTTTTTCAGTGCATGTGTGAACTTGTTCATACTATCACATCAGTGGAGTTAATGTGTATTGTTGGTATCACGTAAGTTTCATTGGTATTTGAAATGTCACCCTAGTTTTTGTGCAAAAACCTCCTGTTAACATCTTATGGTAAGGTCAAAAAAAGCACCACCATCAAAGTGTGCAGAATGGGTGTCATTAGCTTAGAAGAATATCTCAGAGACAGTAGTGAAGTACTCTCAAGCAATGAGGCATCCCAAACAAACAATCCAATTAAAAATTGGACAGGGCTTCCCTGGTGGTGCAGTGGTTGAGAATTCGCCTGCCGATGCAGGGGACACGGGTTCGTGCCCCAGTCCGGGAAGATCCCACATGCCGCAGAGCGGCTGGGCCCGTGAGCCATGGCCGCTGAGCCTGCGCGTCTGGAACCTGTGCTCCGCAATGGGAGAGGCCACAACAGTGAGAGGCCCACGTACCACAAAAAAAAAAAAAAAAAAAAAAAAAATGGGACAGACTATCTAAATAGACATTTTTTCCAAAGAAGATGCACAGATGGCCAACAGGTACATGAAAAGATGCTCAACATCATTAATCATCAGGGATATGCAAATCAAAACCACAATGAGGATATCATCTTACACCTGTTAGAGTGGCTATTATCAAAAAGATAAGAAATAACAATGGCCTTGGCCTAGAGTATGAAATTGTGAGGAAAAAGTATAAGTGATTAGAATGCATCGTATCATAGTTTAATTGGCAAAGGTAATTGGCACTGATTTTCTTTCTGGCAATATGGGTGTGTCTTAAAATCATTGTCATCAGAACCTGTATGAAAGTACATTGTTTTTTCTTCATTCATCTGAAGACTTCAGGCAATTGGTTTCTCTTAGACACTTTTGACTCTTTTAATTTCTATTTGCATCAAATGCTGTTTACCTTAAAGAGTAGCAGCATAATGTTGTGGGAAGAATAGTGAACCAGGGATTAGAAGACATTTTCAGTTTCTGGTTTTACCACCTGCTTATTGTGTTACTTGGTCCAGATCATACCCTATAAACTCTATATGAGTATTGTGATACTCAAATGAGAAACATATGTTAATATAATAAAAATTATAAGTGCCACTTGTTAGTATTGGAAACTTATATTTGCCTGAACAAGATTTAATAATTTGGAATGTTCTGCAGAGTTAAGGATGGCCTCATACTTCATTGATTCTGGCAGAATTGAATATAGCAGGATATTTACTGCTTCAGAATAGTATTTTTTGAGCTTTATTGTCATCTTTTAATCACTCATGTAAATGTTTTGTGACATTGCTATGGAAATTTTATGTCTCTGGTTTTGATTCAAAACCTTTATGCACAAGAAGACAAGGAAATAAGGCAAGGGAGCTTTTTTGAAAACACTGTTCTTTGCCAGTCATATTTGCCTTCTCTTAGCTGTGCTAAATCAGTGATTTATACTGGCATACTGAGGGACTTTGCAGAGCATGCTGTAGTAAATAGTAGTCTTTATTTGCCATACCATAAAGGGAGCTTTGGGAGAAGAAAGAAGGGGATTTAAGTGATAAAATTAATGTTAACACTAGTTTTACACTTTTAAAGGTGATTCTGGATGACTTTCTCACAATTTCTTTTGAAAAACATGTTAAAACTCAGATTTCTGTGTCTTTATTACAATTCTTAACTTCAAAAAATAATTGATGGATGGTAGTACATTTCAAAACAAATACCAAACACATAAGTTTAAAGTTCTCTTGACTTGGAATTTTATGTTATTTATTCAAATTCCCTGAGGATGACAAACCTGTCTTGTTCATCTTTGTGTAACCATTCAGTAAGTGTGTATTGATTTAATTTCATTTTGTAAATTTAATTATGTATAATTCAGTTTGTGCATTTTCTAATCTTTTACATTTTTGTTGCCGTTTTAAAACTTCTGAAAGTATTGGCTTGGTAGAAGGAGTTATTTTAAGATTTGGAATTACAGCATGTGCATCCAATTAGTTTAAATCAGTATTTCAGTAATAAGAGGAGTAATGTTATTGTTTTTAATGAGTTTACTTATTGAAGAAGAAATTAGAGCCAATGAATTCAAGGCATATAATAAAATTCTAGGGAGTTTCCAAATATTCATTCAGAAATGTGGTGGGGTTGATGTATATACTATTTTTAATTACTTTTCTGCTCTAGAATATGAATTCTTATTCCTGTTTTCCCTTCTGCACTATTGAAGAAATAGACTTTCTGTGATGCAGGATAGAACTTCTGAGAAATTGCCATTAAAGAGTTTGTAGAAGAAGATGGAGGAGAACCAAAGGAGTGTCAGGAGAAAGGCATGGGAGAGCTGAACTTAAGGGGGAGTAGTTTAGATACAAAGTCTGTAGTATTTATGTGAAGTATTTTAACTCTTACTGCTTGATTTTTATTTTGGTATTTATTTTACATTGTGATTTTTTATTAAAATTGTCATTACTGGTTGTAATTATATAAAAATATTCTTATTTATGAATTATATTTAAAATTTTATTTTATATGTGTTCCAAATAAAGCATTGAAAGAGAACAGCTCAGAGGTTGTTCAGCCTTTTCTAATGGGTTGTGGAACCAAGGAACCGAAGATCACTCAGCTATGTTTAGCTGCCATTCAGAGGCTCATGTCCCATGAAGTTGTGTCTGAGGTAATATGAAGATTTTATCTGAACTGTGCACTTACAAATCATGAGTTTTCATAAGGAGAGAATAAAACATACCTGATATTTTGATGTACAACAGTGCTTGAAGGACATTGGCTTAATTTTAAAAGGTTACCAAATTGTCTCATTATTAAATGCTCAGAATAAAGAACCAAGTACATTTTGTCAAGTCATTTGTAATCTAAGAATTCATAGTTCACTAATATAGATGAAATCTTAAGAACCAAGCAAGTTTTCAATATCACTGACAGAGAATATTATTCATAAATTATTTTTTAAAAGGTAGGAGAGAAAATCATGACTGTTTGCTAGGTTATCTGAAGTGATAATTTGTTGTTCGTTAAGTGTGTTGTTTGTATCTGACCTTATGACGGTAAAATAAGGAAAAACATTTCATCACTATGAATCTGCATCGCTTTTCTTATTTAGGGACCCAAATACCTGTATTTTGTTTGTTGACAATAATTAAAATAATTGTTTTACAGACTGCAGCTGGAAATATAATTAACATGCTTTGGCAGCTAATGGAAAATAGTCTTGAAGAACTTAAGCTGCTTCAAACAGTTCTTGTTCTTTTAACAACCAATACAGTAGTTCATGACGAGGCACTCTCAAAGGTAGGAAGCCTGTTTGTCAAAGTTCTTAAGTGCTTTGAGACAGTATTTGTTTTGTTTTTTTAACATCTTTATTGGAATATAATTGCTTTATAACAAAGTGAATCAGTTATATCAGTTCCCATTTCTCTTGCCTCCTGTGTCTGCCTCCCTCCCACCCTCCCTATCCCACCCCTCTAGGCGGTCACAAACCACCTAGCTGATCTCCCTGTGCTACGCGGCTGCTTCCTACTAGCTATCCACTTTACGCTTGGTAGTGTATATATGTCCATGCCACTCTCTCACCTCGTCACAGCCTCCCCCTCCCCATATCCTCAAGTCCATGCTCTAGTAGGTCTGTGTCTTTATTCCCATCTTACCCCTAAGTTATATATATATATATATATATATATATATATATATATATATGGAATCTAAGGGGAAAAAAAAGGTCATGACAGTATTTGAATAAGCTGACTGAAAGAAAAGGCTGGTGCTGTTTGAACAGCATCTTTCCTGTAGCTGTTGTGATAATGCACATTGCATGTTAAAAGCCATCGGTGCTTTATTTTTCACAGGTTAGAAGTGAAATCAGGTTAGGGTGATTAAGCAGAGCCCCTTGGATATAGCTGACAGGCTTAGTTATGAATAGGATGTGGAAAAAGAAAAGTAGCAGAAGAAAAGGAATAGAGAAAGAGGAAAAGAAAAAGAAATGTGTTTTGAGGTATCAGTGTTCTCCACAATTACCTTGGGTATTCCTGATAGCTCTCCCTTTCCCCCTTTTAAACATAATTTCACATATATATGTTATGTAAGCCAGATAGTTTAAATCTGTCCCTTAAGTATCTGGAAGAATGTCCTTTTGGCATTGATACATTGATACTAGGTAAGGCTGCATGTATAATAGCTATTTCTCATTCCTTTCTTATTCCCACCCTCTTTAGGAACATAAAGCAACTGTTCTATTATTTGTTTCACCCTTTAAAAAGTCTTTTAAAATTAAGAAATATTTCTAAAGAACAGAAAGTACAGCGAGTAATATAAAAAACAGTCAATGGTTTACTTTTTAGGGAAATTGTTGTAGTTTCAGTAATAGTTGTATTATAATTTGTATGCCTTTAAGAATGGTTGACTTGTAAAGTAGCAAAGTATACCATCACAGTATACTGTATAGAGATTATATCGCTTTTCTAGTTATTCATTTGATGTTCTTAGGATATAATGAGACTTTACTTAATTGCAAATAGCTTATTCTTTTACCCCATACCTGTTTTATAAAATATTTAATGTATTTTTATATATATGTTTGTTGTATGTAGTTCCTTTTGGTTTCTAGCCATCAAATTATTGTTCTGATACATATATTTAAAATTTTATAAAAGGTTATCATTGACCTACCCAAGCAATAATAACTGATTATAGTTTTATAAATATAGAATTTATTTTGGTATTTTGATTAATTTAGAAATGTAATATTTGGGGATGAAAAATGAAGTATAAAGAAATAATATAAAATTGGGTAATAGGAAAGCTTCTTTATAACATGTACTTCTCCTTTATGTTGAAATTTTAAAAGTGTTAGTGGTATCACAGGCTTGTTTTGTTTTAAATGTTTAATATAATTAATATGATAAGACATAGCATTTAAAAATACCATTATTATGTTTTCCTCCAAGAATGGCTTCTTTTAAAACTGTAAAACTTCTAGAAGAACACGTAGGAGAAAATTTTTGTGACCTTGGGGTAGGTAGAGACTTCTTAGGTAGGGCACAAATCCATGAACCATAAAAGAAGCCACAGAATGGGGGGAAATATTCACAAATATCTGACAAAGGACTTTTATCTAGAATTTATTGAAAACACTTTACAACTCATTCATAAGACAACCCAATAAAAAATGGACAAATGATTTCCACAGACACTTCACAAAATAATCTATTCAACTGACTAATGAATACATGGAAAGTGCCTCAGAATCGTTAGTTATCAGGGAAAAGCAAATTAAAACCACAAGGAGATATTATTACACACCCATTAGAATAGTTAATATTTAAAAAGACTGACCATATCAAGTGTTGTTGAGAATATGGAATAATTTTGAATTCACACATACTGCTGGCAGGAATATAAAATTGTAAAGCAACTTTGGAAAACTAACAGTTTCTTCAGAATTTTAACTTATACTTACTATGTGATCTGTCCATTTCACTCCTAGGTGTTTACTTACCCAGGTAAATGAAAATACATATCCTCATTGAGATTTGTATGTGAATGTTCACAGCAGCTTTATGTACAGTAGCCAAAAACTGAAACAACCCAAATGTCTATCAGGAGATGAATGGATAAGTAGAATGTGGTATACTCATACCATGGAATAAAAAAGTACAAATTACTGATACAAAGAAAAATGTGGATGAATTTCACAAATATTACAAGTGAAAGAAACCAGACAGAAAAGAGCACATACTGAATGATTCTATTTGTATAGAAAATACCAGCTCATCTATAGTGATAAAAACAGATTGGTGGTTACCTGGGGCCAAGGGTAGAGGAAAAAATGGACTACAAGAGCACAAGGAAACTAATAGGATGGTGGAAATGTCTTATACTTGATTGTGGCAGTGGTTCCATAGGTGAATATAACTGTCAGAACTCATAAAATTATATACTTTAAATAGCTTCCTTTTATTTATTTATTTATTTATTTTTTGCGGTATGCGGGCCTCTCACCGCTGTGGCCTCTCCCGCTGCGGAGCACAGGCTCCGGACGCGCAGGCCCAGCGGCCATGGCTCACGGGCTTAGTTGCTCCGCGGCATGTGGGATCTTCCCGGACCAGGGCACGAACCCGCGTCCCCTGCATTGGCAGGCGGACTCCCAACCACTGCGCCACCAGGGAAGCCCAAAATTATATACTTTAAAGGGATACAGTTTATTATATATAAATGATACCTTAATAAAGTTGATTTTAAAAGAAAAAATGATTCCTTTTTTAAAAAGTATTTTATTCATTTATATGCTTAGCAAGTTTATATAGTATTTCTCCAGGTGATTAGTGATACAACAAAGTTTGAGTACTTGCTATTTGCAAAAAAAAAGTCATTCTGGGAAAATAAAATCACAACACATTATTATATACATGTTAAAAGAACCAGATTGTGAAAGGAGTATTTCACATTACCTTGGTTAATCTTATGTGTCTATGTATTTACTGAGAGTTTGAATTATTTCAAAATCCTGAGCTTTTTGTAGTTTTATTATATAAAAGAGTGACACTTTTAGTGTAGGTGATTGAAGCAGCAAAACAAATTATTTAATTTGGGGTTACATCAGATAAAATAAAGATAATAAACATGTTCCTCAATCTTATTTCACACTAAATGGAAATTGTTTTTTTAGGCAATTGTTCTTTGTTTTCGACTACACTTCACAAAAGATAATATTACAAATAATACAGCTGCTGCTACAGTGCGACAAGTTGTTACTGTTGTTTTTGAGAGGATGGTTGCTGAAGATGAACGACACAGAGGTAAAGTGAAAAAAGTTGTTTCCTTTTGATAGTGGGTAGTTCTAACATCCATGCTTTTCTCTTTTATTGATTGTCAGCCATTCCCCTATGAACTTAGGCTACCTAAAAATTAGAATACTTTAAAAAGTATGTTTATTTTAACTTCATTATTGTTGATAATGGCAATTCAGAAGATAAATCCCCCATAATTTTATCACCCTAAGAAGTGGACCCTATTTTCCATGTTTATTTCTAATATATTCATAATTTCATATTGAAGATGATAATTTCACATTTCACACCAGATGTTGCAGTATAAGTATTTTTAGCCAAACATTACATTATATGAATTTTTCATGTTATTTTTTTATTTTTGTAATTGAAATTTTAATGGTTGCATTATATTTTGTGCCTATTCTATAATTTAATGAACTACTTGTGTTCAATAGTTTAGTATTGTTTTGAGTGTCTTCTACATATATATTTCCATATGGATTATTTCTTTAGGGTAAATTCCCAAGAGTGAGCTGCCCTCATGTGAATCTTTGTCTCTGCCTATTAACATGTATTAATTAAGAATATTTATATAATGTAAAGTTTAATATTTTCATATTTTTATCAAATACTTGTAATTTTTAGCATCTTTTTCTTTGTGATTTACATTTCCTAAAAACTTAGAAACATGTCCTATCACAGAGCTTACAGATATTATGTTTCTGTTATAATTTTTATAATTTGTAACTTAACGTTTTTTTCATTTGTTACCCTTATTGGATTAAAAGTAATTTTTTTTCCATGATCAGTTGAAAAGATCATAAGGTGCTATCAAGAGCAACCTCTCTGTTTTATGGAGTCAAGAAACAAAAGATTAAACTTTTTTTCCCCTTTAGATAGTTTTTTCTCTCCCCTTAAATTCTTGATATTAGCAATCTTTCATATCATTTGTTTTTTTGCTAATACTGGTAAAAAACGGCAATAGTGAGTAATGATAATGCTGCCTTCTCTAACAATTGCTTCACTTTTCCTGAAATTAACCACTGGTCACATTTTTCACGTTCAGTTTCAGACATTTAGTCTGTTGGTTTATTAGAATATTTCCACTGACTTTGGTCTCACTTTTCCTAGGGAAAATGCAGGTGGAATTCTAGCAGTTTGGAATATTAAGGAATTAAACTTAAGGGATAAAACAGGGCAGTTCTCCAGTTTGAATGTCTTAATCTCAATATAAGTTCTGGATTGGTAGTTTTGGCTGTGTGTCTCTAAAGACTAATATCTCATTTAATACTTTCTAATAAGGTAGAAAATACTTAGAACCTCTTTCTTTTCAAGTAGTCATTGAGTCAACATTTATTCAAAACAGGCTGTAATAACTTACAGGGAATGATATCTTCTTAGTATTCAAAGAAATTGGGAAGCCGCATTCTAGTTGACTCTTAGCTAGTCAATACCTGTGACTGACATAGTACTTGTGGCAGATCAAGCAGTTAATTCTTTTGAAGATGGAGAGATGATAGAGAAATTAACCATGTGATAAATATTTATATGTTTGATATTTAATGGTACATTCAAAGATCACGTGGATTTTAAATCCACGAAATAAAGAGACTGGAGAAAGGGGTACTGAGAAAATCAAATGTATGTGTAAAGATACTAAGTTTATTAAAATGAATGTAATATAGTGAAGAGTGATTTTTGTGGCATTTTGTATAAAAATTGGATTCCCAATTTTTCTTTCCATTTTGGAGGCATGGTTCTGAAGTTATTATTAAAGTTTATAATTCTATAAATAAGTATTTATTTTAAGCATACCTTTTAGACAGTATATATGTTTTATTAAAGGTCATTATGAACTCCTAAAACCTCTCTAATTTTGATTGCAGATGTTGTAGAACAACCAGTACCAGTCCAAGGAAATAGTAACAGAAGATCTGTCAGTACCCTCAAACCTTGTGCTAAAGATGCATATATGCTTTTCCAGGTATTTCAATTGATAAGAATAATTTTTATTATACAATATAGTTTTGTATGAATTTTTGATTCTGGAATTTTGTATCTGATTCAGTTTTTTAAGTGTCATTTAAAAAAAATTGTCCAATTTTAAAGCGTCAAAAGAGGTACAGGTTTCCCCCACTATCTGACAGTAGCACATTTCTGTGAAACCTTTCATAAGCCAAAATGGCCTAAAGAGAAAAAGCAATTACCTTAGTACACAATTACATAACAAATGCACAAAATAGATTGAGATAAAGCACAGATGCTCACAGACACAGTTCAAAGTTATGGCACCTTGATGCCGAGATGCTGACTGGAGTTCCTGGGGAAAGAACTTGGTGGTACCACTCTTGCTGCCTGTGGTGTGTGCTGCCTTTACTATGGGCTTGCTGCAAAGCAAGTGCTGACACGATTTTCACTTTTGCCTTTTTTTTTTTTTTCTGTAAAAGTGAAAATCCTCTTCAGATTTCTTCTGGTTAGAGAAAACAGGTGCTAACATAGGTCTTCTGTAAAAGCTAAGTGATAAAGCGAACTTTTGAAAAGCCCTTGATACCTGTATTTTAAAAATGTTTTAAAACATTAAAGAGCATCTATAGCTAATTAACACGATAAAATGTTATGTTTCACTTTAAGGAAATAAAATGAATTAAGCGCTGAATTAGATATATTAGGGATGACTAGTCATATAAAATACTTCCTTTAATAGGAAAATTAAAGTACTAAACATCTGTTCTACCTAATGTAATTTGATATGCAAATACCTGAGTTTTACATTACTTGTCGTGAATAAAATAAGATTAACCTGCACTGAAAATTTTACTAATTTTGATTAAAGGGTTAAGTGGTTTTTCATTAAAACCATGTTAGAATAACCATTTATCTGTGCACTCTGTATATTTAGTTTACTTATATAATCAACTATACAATTAATCAAAATTTGAATTACCAGTACTTAGTTTCTAAGGAGTAAAACCTATTATTTAAGAAGAGATACTTTAAAAAAATTTTTATGAACTATAAAATGAAAGGACATTTCATTCCAGCATGTGAAATATTTTATTTATTTTTTATTCATTGTTTGATTTATTTTCCCAGGACCTTTGTCAGTTGGTTAATGCTGATGCCCCTTACTGGCTAGTAGGCATGACAGAAATGACCCGAACATTTGGCCTCGAATTACTTGAGTCAGTCTTGAATGATTTTCCACAAGTCTTTTTACAAGTAAGCCATTTGTAGTATCTTGCAACAAAATTAATCTTTAATTTTTTCACAGATATTTTTTAAGAGAGTAACATGTATTTTTCCCCCACATTAAAAGATGAAAAAATTATAACCTCAGACTTTGACATATAATAATTTGCACCTGATATCTTAATTTTTGTTGTGCCCAAGCAGTTTGAAATGTTAACATTAGAAGGAGTTCCTAGACTGTCTAGTCAAGCATTTCCCAATCTAAGGGTGTACAGAGGAATGTGGTACATGAGCTATTTTTATAATATTTAAAAGCCTTAAAAAATTGTTACTAATTTTTTACTTATTTTTATGCAGCTTTGTGCTTTAACATAATTTAAATGGAAAAAAGTCATCAATGCTTAATAAATTTAATGCGCTATACAGAATATTTCAAAACAGAAGGTTAATAGGGGAAAAAGTAAGAATTCAAACTTTTCATTTTACTTGTTAGAAGGTAAAGTCAAAAAGTGATTTAGTGATTTACGTGGGGTTCTTTAGTTATTAGCAGATCTTGAACAAAAACTTAGAACTTTTAACTACTACTCTAGCTCCTTTACCTACCATGCTGCCCCTCCCTAGGTCATCTATTTTATCCTTGCTCTTACCTACAAAATGTGTGAATCAAGTGCAAAAAAAGTAGAAGGTCCTTTACCCAAGAGTTGGGACTGAAACTTTTACTACATCGTTCACAATTTTTGGTCCATGTTAGACAACTGTTCAGTGCTTTCAATGATAATGAACAATATTAACTGATGATTCCCTTTCTTGTATTAGTATAGGATAAGTTTAGATACAACTCGACTAATCATCTTGTATAAACTGATAGTTGTAACAGCTACCACTTTGGACTGCCTACTCCATGCTGTGACTTTGCTAAATTCCTTATATATCATACTCTCTTTAAGCTGCATGAATGCCTGAGAAGTACCAATTATTCCTACTTTACACAGGAGGAAGCTAAGACTTTAAGAGGGTTAAATAATTTGTCTAAGGTTTCATAGTTTGTAAGTGCCCTCACCCTTTAGCCACACTGTCATTCTTGTTGTTCCTAAATGACCCAGGTGGACTCCTGCTCCTAGGCCTTTGTACTTCCTGCTTCCTGAACCTGGAATGCTTTTCTCCCATATGGCTTGTTCTCTTACTCTTTTGAGGTCTTTACTCAATGGTCAACCTACCAGATAAACCTTCCCCACCACTGTGTAAAATGGCAGCTTTTTTTCATGGCAGCACCCTTGTCTTTCTTACTCCTTGTTATTTTTCTTTATATCACTTATTTCCTCCTGACATATGTATTTGTACATTAGTTGATCTTCTCACTTCCCCTATAGGAAAGTAAGCTCTATGAGGCAGGGACTTTGTTCACTGTTGTATAGGTGCCTGTAGTGGTGCCTGGCATATTACAGGTGTTCAGTAAATATTTAAATGAATGAGTGAATGAATTTGTAAATGAATTTGAATTTGACAAGATCGGGCGCATTCAGGGTGGTTATGGGCATAGACAGTGAATTTGAAATGTCTATAGTTTGGATTATGTTTTTTAATTTTGTAGGAAAAGATTTGAAAAAATGTTTCCAGTTTATTGTGCCCATAATAAATCTATTCTACTTTATTCTTCCTGCTATAATGCAGAGGAGAAAAAAGAATTGTTCTGTGTAAGATCCTAAAATTTACACCTACAAAGTTTTCTTCAAGAGATAAATATTTGCTTTCATTCACTCATTATTCACTAATCCAATCAGAATTTTCCAATCCCTTACAATATGCTAGTCCATGTGTTCAGTGCCAAGGATACGATACAGAATTTAAATAAGACATAAAATTCCTGCTCTTACGGCACTTACCAATCTAATTGGAAGGAAAACATTAACTGAATAATAAGCTGTGATGAGTGCTGTGAGGCAAAAGTATAAAAAGTGCTATGGAAATGAGTAACATAGGTACCAAACCTGGTGGAGAGTTGGTGATGAATGAAGGCTATGAAGCTTTCACCTGAAAGATAAAGAGTAGTTAGTTGGGGGAAATAGGTAGTATAGGAAAAGAATATTCCAGAGCAGTGGCTCTAAGAAAGGATCTGTCTTCTCTTTTAGAAAATAAGCTTTATAAGGGCAGGGACAAAATCAAACTTAACCTTGAATTCCTTTACCTAGCACAGTGCTTGGTATATATTAAACAGTCAGCAAGTAAATGCTGAATAAATCATTGAAATGTGAGGAAAAAAGCAGTCTTTTACCTTCTTCAAAATAAAATCAGTGAGTTATAGGACTGATTATACTTTATTAATCAAAGATGACTTTTGGCTTTCTGGCTTGAGCAGTGTGTTGCTTGCTACTAAGGTGGAATACTCTATGGGCAGAACTTTTGCTAGAAAGGATAGTTTATTCAGTTTTGAGATATCTGAGTGTACACAAAATGGTACTTTAATTTATGCATCTCGAGCTCAGAAGTAACGTTTGGGGCTAAAGTTATAAATTTAAATTTCACTGGCATATAGTTGCTAATTGAAGATATGGGAGTGAATGAGATCACCTATGGCGATAACATGGAAGTGAGGGCCTGATATTCTAGAGCTCTGAGGAACCTCATTGTTAAATGGTTGGGTATGAGAGGATGAGCATACAAAAGAGACTAAGAACATGGGGGCCAGAAATGTAGGAATGCATCTGGGAGACTGCGGCATAATAAAAGACAAAAGCAGAGAAAGCTTCAAGATGAACCAAGTAATCAGTTACGTCAGGTACTTCAAAGAAATTTGGTAAGATAAGACTGAAAGGGGAGTGTTTGCTTTGTCCACAGAGATCATGAGTATAATGAAAACAGTTTCAGTGGAGATGGAGTGGTTGATGGGGGTTGTGGAGGAAACCCAGTTGCAGTTAGTTGAATAGTGAGGGGGAAAAGTGAACGGATAAAACTTTTCAGAGTTGTCTATAATATTTATGAATTAACCAATACCTAAGGTTATTTAATAAAGTATGAAAACGGACTTAACTATGCTTTTCATTTTGTCAGTGAAACTACTGTAGATTTGAGAGTAGAATTTCAAATCACTTAACTCTTAAGATCCCATTTTTTGGGGGGAAGAATTAAAAGTACATTAAAATGGATATAAAAGCAATTATACTCCAATAAAAATGTTAAAAAATGGATATAAAAGACTAGAAGGATATATATTTGGAGTCAACAATGATGACTCACTTATCTCTGGGAGGTGAGATGAAGCAAAGCTTTTATTTTTATCTTTTTACTTATCTTTTCTTTCTTTTTTTTCCTCTAGTGAAGCTGATTTTTTTCCTTGAATGAACCTGACTTTTAAAAAAAAATACATTTTACAAATTTTATGACTGACTTTAAAAAAAAATACATTTTACAAATTTTATGATTCTGAACAAATAAACTGCTCTATGTCTTATTTTTCCTTTTTTTGGTAAGATTAAAGGATTAGATTGGTAGATTTTTATTGTTTCTTTGAGGCTTCAATGAAATTGAGATGCTTAAAACAACAGAATAATATATATTTGAGGTTAGACATTAAATGTAGACTGGACCTTGTATTGTCAGTATAATGGGACTACTTTTGGCTGATATAGTCAAGTCATTAATAGGTTAGCGGAGCTTTTCTGCATAATATGCCATAATTATAAGTAAAATTTAAGAATTATTTGCAAGATTCCCAGACTTTAAAATAATTATGCTTGTTTGTCATTGTGTTCTGTTCAGACAATCTAAGTAGAACAAAATATTAACTTAATTAGTAAATCTATGCATGAATAGAATTATCTTTGCAAAATAAATCTGAATTATATGATTTATTATACTTCATTAATCAGATTTTTTGTCAGCTTCCTATTTAAATGCTTTGTTTGAATTTGTGTAATGTATTTTCTTTCTTTTGTTCTTTATGTTTTTAATGGCTAGTGTCCTACTAAAATTAAAATTCCTAGTAATAAACATCATTTTAATTCCAAAATTATTAAATGTTCCCTTTTAACTTAGATTCTTTTAAAAATTTCTTGAAATAGTTTGATCTCATATTCTCAAAGAACAATACTAATTTCAGAATTGTGTGTAAAATGGTAAAGTAATAAACTGTATACTTATAATAAAGCTAAATTATTCATACTGATTATTAAAGATTATTATTAACTGTGAGACTGTTTTATAAGCATTAAGTACAAACTAAGTTAATTCTTCTTTTTTTTCTTTTTTTTTAAATCTTTACAAATAGCATCAGGAATTTAGTTTCCTCCTCAAAGAAAGGGTATGTCCTCTTGTGATAAAGCTCTTTTCTCCAAATATAAAGTTCAGACAAGGTTCCAGCACTTCATCTTCTCCAGCACCAGTTGAAAAACCATATTTTCCTATCTGCATGCGTTTGCTGAGAGTAGTATCTGTTCTGATTAAGCAATTTTACAGTCTTTTGGTAAGTGCTAATTTTCATATGTGTTTGTGTGTGTAATCGCATGAAGTCTCTTCTGAGAAGATGATGAATTTAGCTTTTTCACTTCAGTTAAGCAAACATTTTTCTTAAGTACCTATAGGTACTCTTTTAGGTACTCAAAAGTTAATTCTTCCCTTTCTTATGTTTATGTGGCATTTTTAATGTATGTAAAGAAGAGTCATGGCCTGTTATCAGATTTGGTGAATTCTAGCATTAGAAATCAATTTTTACTTTCAGTCTAATATTGTATCTATTTTGCATAAATTTTTGGATGCAGGATTTGTTGTGATATTCCAGATCATAATTCTTTCAATGTAATGATTGACTCTTAAATATTTTTCAGAGAAAATGGTATATGATGGTATGTTTCTTTTTAACTTTATGTTAAGTCAAATTCAGCATTTTACGTCAATTTTAATTAACAAAAGTAATTGGTTAGGGCTTCCCTGGTGGTGCAGTGGTTGAGAATCTGCCTACCAGTGCAGGGGACACGGATTCGAGCCCTAGTCTGGGAAGATCGCACATGCCGCGGAGCAACTAGGTCCGGGAGCCACAACTACTGAGCCTGTGCGTCTGGAGCCT
The DNA here is from genome assembly GCF_026419965.1 of Kogia breviceps. Classification (NCBI taxonomy): domain Eukaryota; kingdom Metazoa; phylum Chordata; class Mammalia; order Artiodactyla; family Physeteridae; genus Kogia; species Kogia breviceps. The sequence goes on from NC_081321.1 coordinate 49,430,839, forward strand.
GTGCTCCGCGACAAGAGAGGCTGCAATAGTGAGAGGCCTGTGCTCAGTGATGAAGAGTGGCCCCCACTTGCCGCAACTAGAGAAAGCCCTCGCACAGAAACGAAGACCCAACACAGCCAAAAATAAATAAATAAATTTTAAAAAAAGTTCTCATCACAAGAAAAAAGAATTTAAAAAAAAAGTAATTGGTTATAGACCATCTATGAAGTCAATATGCTACACGTTAGCGATAACCAACAACATAACAAACTATTAGACCGTATAGGTAGTTTATACTAAATTCTATGGAGAACATTTTTAAAAAAAGGTTTTTTCCATATTTATGTTATACTTGTCATAGATGTTCTTTTCATATTCCAAGTCCATTTATATAAAATGCATTTAGAAATAGTCTTTATAAGCACTGTAGTTATAATTATTTCTGGCCACGTGAGGTATATCTATAATATATTTAATACATTGTTTGGCAATACTGTAGAAAATCAAGTCATTTCAGAATGTGTTGCTAAGAATTAAAGTACAACACTCCCTAACACCATACACAAAAATAAACTCCAAATGGATTAAAGACCTAAATGTAATACCGGACACTATAAAACTCTTAGAGGAAAGCATAGGAAGAACACTCTTTGATGTAAATCACAGCAAGATCTTTTTTGACCTACCTCCTAGAGTAATGAAAATAAAAACAAAAATAAACAAATGGGACCTAGTGAAACTTAAAAGCTGTTGCACAGCAAAGGAAAGTATAAACAAGGTGAAAAGACCACCTCAGAATGGGAGAAAATATTTGCAGACAAATCAGCGGACAAAGGATTAATCTCCAAAATATATAAACAGCTCATGCAGCTCAATATTAAAAAAACAAACGACCCAATCCAAAAATGGGCAGAATACATAAATAGACATTTCTCCAAAGAAGACATACAGATGGCCAAGAGGCACAGGAAAAGCTGCTCAGCACCACTAATTATTAGAGAAATGCAAATCAAGACTACAATGAGGTATTACCTCACACCGGTTAGAATGGGCATCATCAGAAAATCTACAAACAACAAATGCTGGAGAGGGTGTGGAGAAAAGGGAACCCTCTTGCACTGTTGGTGGGAATGTAAATTGATACAGCCACTACGGAGAACAGTATGCAGGTTCCTTAAAAAATATAAAAATAGAATTACCATATGACCCAGCAATCCCACTACTGGGCATATACCCAGAGAAAACCATAATTCAAAAAGACACATGTACCCCAGTGTTCATTGCAGCACTATTTACAATAGCCAGGTGATGGAAGCAACCTAAATGCCCATTGACAGTCAAATGGATAAAGAAGATGTGGTACATGTATACAATGGAATATTACTCAACCATAAAAAGGAACAAAATTGGGTCATTTGTGGAGGCGTGGATGGACCTAGAGATTGTCATACAGAGTGAAGTAAGTCAGAAAGAGGGAAACAGATATCGTATATTAATGCACATATGTGGAATCTAGAAAAATGGTACAGATGAACCAGTTTGCAAGGCAGAGATGGAGACACAACTGTAGAGAACAAACGTATGGAGAAAAAGGGGGGAAGGTGGGGGGGTGGGTGATGGTGGTGGGATGAATTGGGAGATTGGGTTTGACATATATACACTAATATGTATAAAATAGATAACTAATAAGAACCTGCTATATAAGAAGAAGTTAAATTTAAAAAAAAAGAATTTGTTGCTATTTAGGCAACTGTAAACTATCAGGGCTTGGTGCCAAGGGTTTAAGAGTCTTTTAAAGTTCTTTTTTAAGAAAGGTAGATTAGTTTCTCTAAAGACAGAAAGCTTTTACCTATCAGCTGTTATATTTTCTGTATTGTGTTTATTTATAGTCTGTTTCTTTCCACAAAGAAACTTTTAAAAAAATGTACAGCAGAGTGACAAGATGATAGAATAGGAAGCTCCAGGCACTCTACCCCTCATGGAGACACCAGCTTAACAGTATACAGAACAGATTGCCCTTGTGAGAAGTTTAGAAACCAGCTTAGAAGTTACAGCACCCCAGGCAAGTCCAAGGCCAAGAAAAGGTTCATTAGAGTGGGTAGGAAAACCCATTGCACTTACCCGCTGTACCTCATCCCAGTCCTGGCACAGCACAGCATGGTATGATCAAGCAAAATTTCCAACTTATGGCTTCTCCTTCAGGTGGAAAAGAAGGGTGAAATATGCAACCAATGTCCTGACTTTTGGGGATACTGCCCAAGGGACTGATTTTTGTCTCACCTGACTCTTGGATACTTACAAGAAAGGCAGCAACATACTTGGATGCCTGGGGGCCTGCTGAGATCAAAGTCAAGCCCTGTGGCTTGCCACAGCACCAGGGAGATTATAGTAACAGACAGACACCAGGGGAAACACCAATACCTTGACTTGATACAGCACCACAGACTGCAGTACTACATAGAGACACCAGGGGGAGCTCCTGAGTAGAAATCGGCAAACGGCTTTAGCTGGGAAATTACACACATAAGCCCAGAGAGGACACATTGACAGAAAAGGTTTGAGAGGACCCCCAAATCTCTAGCTGGGCTGATTAGTAAAGATCTTTCTCTGTACAAAGCCAGTCCATAAAGACTAAAAGAGTTAACTGTTTTTTCAAATGCCCAAATTTCAACAGAAAATAAGAAGACATACAAATAAACAGGAAAACATGGCCTAACCAAAGGAGCAAAATAAACCTCCAGAAACTGTCCCTAAACAAATGGAGATAAGTGAGTTACCCAACAAAGAATTCAAAATAACTATCAAAAAGATGCTCAGAGAGCTAAAAGAGAACACAGTCAACTAGTCAGGAAAATGGTATATGAACAAAATGAGAATATCAACAAAGAGAAACTATAAAAAGGAACCAAACAAATTCTGAAGCTGAAGAATACAATAACTGAATTGAAAAAATTCACTAGAGGAAATAGACAGCAGACTGGATCAAGTAGAAGGAAGAATCTGCAAAGTTGAAGACAGGTTATTTGAAATTATCAAGTCAGAGGAGCAAAAAGAAAAAAGAATGAAGAGACACTATGGGACACCTCAAGTAGACCAGTATATGCATGTCTAGGAAAAACGCACTGTGTTTTACTTTCACACTCACTTACCTCTGTAACCAAATGTGGATATTTTTCCCACACTGACCAGTTCTCTGACAGCCAGGTGTCTTACGTTTTGATTAAATTCTGACATCTATCAGAGCTAGCACAGGCCCCATAGGTTAAGGGATCAGTCCACGAGACTGTCCCCTGTTTTAGATGCCAGTCCCAAGTAGTGGATCCCCAGGTTACCAACAACTTCTGTCTAACTTGGCTACAAATTGGAGGTTCCCACGACCCCTTCTTGGGGTTCAATAACTTGATAAAGTGGCTCACAGAACCCAGGAAAACATTTTACTTACTTTTGCCAGTTTATTAACAAGGATATTTTAAAGGGTACCAATGAACAGGCAGATGACGAGATACATAGGGTGAATTTTGGAAGGGTCCTGAGAGCAGGAGCTTCTGTCCCTGTGAAGCTGGGGTATGCCACCCTTCTGTCATGTAAATGTGTTCACTAACCTGGATGTTCCCTAAACTCCATATTTTGGCAATTTTTAGGGAGGTTTCATCATGTAGGCATGATTGATTATTAACTCAATTTCCACCCCTCTTCCCACTCCAGAGACTGGAGGGTGGGGCTGAAAGTACCAAGCTTCTAATCATGGTTTGCTCTTTCTGGTAACTAACCCCTATCCCAGAGTCCATTGAGAGTTGCCTCATTAGAACAAAAGATACTCCTGTTACCTAGGAAGTTCCAAAGGATTTAGGAGCTCTGTGTCAGATGCTCCTATCATTCAGGAAATTACAAGGGTTTTAGGAGATGTGTGTCAGGAACCGGGGTCAGAAGTCAATTCTTAGAACAAAGGATGCTCCTAGCTACCCCTATTTACAAGGGTTTTAGGAGCTCTCCTAAAATCAGGGGTGGAGGCCAACATATATATTTCTTATTATTTCACAATGCATTATGGGAGTCTTAGAGGAGGAGGGAAAGGGGCAGAGAGCCTATTTGAAGAAGTAATAGCTGAAACTTCCCAAATTTGAAGAAGGAAATGGACATACAAATTCATGAAGCTCAAATAATTCCAACTGTGATGAATTCAAGAGACCTACACTGAGACACATTATAATCAAGCTGTCAAAAGTCACAGACAAAATATCTTTAAAGCAGAAAAAGAAAAGTGACTCTTCATGTGCAAGGGAGCTTTCATAAGATTTTCAGCAGACTTCTGAGCAGAAACCTTGCCAGCCAGAAGGGAATGGGGTGATACTTTCAAAGTACTGAAAGAAAAACCTGTCAATCAAGAATACTAATCAAAACTTTCCTTCAAAATGAAGGAGAAATGAAGTCTTTCCCAGATGAACAAAAACTGAGAGAGTTTATTACCTGTGACTAGGCTGAATATATATCACTTCACTATTTATTCCCTAAGTATTGTCAGAGTTGTCTTTGGAGGGCTTTCCTCTCTAAAATACATGTTAACAGAAAAATTTATTTTCATGAAAGATACCTATATTTTCCAAAGAAAAAAATACATTGTTTTATATTTTTTGCAAATTTTTTTAATGTCTGGCTTAATAGAAGATAGCTGGATTCTCATACCTTCTTCTATTTTCATTATTTTGTGATATGTTGTTTCGGTCAAAGCATATGAAGAAAATCTGTCCTCACAATGATATATATTTGGAAAAGGCAGAATTATTTTAATGGCATTTTCAGGTAATAGTATATATTCTTCTTCGATCTTATACCAAACTGAACCAGTGACTTTCTTAAAGGTGTAGAATATGAAACCATGGTAATGACATTTTTATACTCTGTTATGTTAAAATTCATTGATTCATCTGATGCTTCAATTGTATCCTTTACCCGTGCATCATTTATTATGGTTGAGCAAATGTTCTAAATGTTAATACTTTATACAGTACCCAAAATCACACGTGTTAATATCAGCAACCATTTATCAGAAGAGTCTTTTGTTTTTAAAAAGCTGTCAAGGTCACAACAGCAGATATGTTTTCCAAAATTCTAATTTTTGTTTGAAAGCTTGAATCTTATCATTGACAATAAATACTGTCCATTGTTTCCCCAAAAGTGACAGGGTTACTTGGTTAATTTTTGAGAAAATATCTGCAGTATACACAAGTCTAAATAGTCATAGTTTGCCCTATACTCTTCTAGTTAAAATGGTTCTCATAGGAGTAAAAAAGTGATTAGGTCAGTTCCCAGCTGTGCCTTTCCTTCAGACAACCATTGTACTTTGATACACAGCAAAAGTACTTCATGTGTACTTCCTGTTTTGTCACACGGAAAATTACAAAGACATGCACGTATTGGTCAGATTTAATAAAATCAATAATTGTATTTTATTATTTGTTATTTTATTTTTGTTCATTGTGATTGTGGTCCTTAGGTGAAATAGACCCTTTTGCTTTTCTTAATTGTGTGTGATGGTGAAGAATACAATGACACTAGTACAGTTCGGTGCTAGCTACCACCTTGATTCTTGCTAAAGCACCAGCTGTTTTACCCACCATTGTTTTGAATCATCAGTACAAATGTCAATACATTAAAAATGGCAAGTAATATCTTAGTCTTATTACGAAAATAGTGTGATGTTACAGATGTACTGAAATGGTCTGAGGGACCACACTTTGGGAACAACTGCACTGGAGAATCAGTAGTCTTCCCCAGTATTCACCAGCTTATCTCTTATTCTATCAAGTAACTCAGGGCGGAGAAGATAACTAATCTTCTGTTAATATAGAGTGATTAGAAGAAATTAGAATGCTCCAGTCATTCAGGTACAGATATAATATAGGTAGTACACTATATTCTTTCCATGTTCTGTCATCTGAGCTAGGTGCTCTTCAGCTCTCTGATACACTTAGGCTCCATGCCCAGATGTCTTTTTTAGGAACATATCTTTTTTTTTTTCCTTTGTGGTACGCGGGCCTCTCACTGTTGTGGCCTCTCCCGTTGCGGAGCACAGGCTCCGGACGCACAGGCTTAGCAGCCATGGCTCACAGGCCCAGCCGTTCCGTGGCATGTGGGATCTTCCCAGACCGGGGCATGAACCCATGTCCCCTGCATCGGCAGGCGGACTGTCAACCACCGCACCACTAGGGAAGCCCAGGAACATATCTTTAAGGAGTTTACTAAACTTAGTTGTAAGTGGCTAGCATATCTCTCTTCTGCCTTTGACTTACTGCTTTTAAAAAGGAAAGAATGGGCTAAATTGACTTGTGCAAATTAATTTTCCACGTCTTTATATATATTTCTCTCACAAAGGATCTTATCACTAACAAATCCACTAGCTATAAGGTTATTAGCACTAAACAGCTCCTGAGAAATAGACTTCTGCATTTAAATATTCTACGAGAGTTTCTTCATTGTCTCCTAAGCAAACAGTTATCTTATGTACATGATACCTTATCAGACATCTATGTGGTATTTCGATGAAAATTTCCACCAGGATGGCTTTGATTCATCTTAAACATCAGATGTGTCTTGACTATTATTTGGTACCAAAGGACTGTAGGAATTCAGAAACATTCATCACCCTTCATGCTAGTATCATGGTGTTCACAGAGTACTTTTGTGCCACAAGAGTTGGACTTGGACCATGGATACCTGTTTCATATGAGTGCAGCCTCTTGGGGGAAAGGCTTAACTTATATTTACAATAGGCACCTTCCATTGATAGATACCCTTGAGAACAATTCATTGTCCTCAGCCACTAGTTCTCTGATCAGAGTTTCACACTTGACAAGGAGGGAAGAAGCAGAAGCAAAGCTCCAGACCTCAGGAGAGAGGCTCTCTCTTTTACCCAAATCACAAGATTTTAGTGGCTGTACTATAAAATTGAGTGATTGTTTGATTTGTACTGTAGTCATTTTTTCATAGGAGAGGAAATGAAACTCTTCAAGGCAAGTTTTATAACATTAATAATTCCTTTGGCTGTGATGTACTTGATGTTTCTGAGAGCCTTTATTTTCTGGCTTGAACACCTAACCAGTGAGCTTCAATTCTGTCACCATTTTAAATTCTACTTTTACTCTAAAGCAGATAGTACACATTTTGAAGGACCTACTCCTGCTAAAACTCTTCAGTAGATAAAACTGTTGCCCAGTGAGTCACTAGCATGATTCTCTCCTTTCCAGTTTTTTACTAAAAGGGGTAATTTTATTTAGAAAAAACAGTAAGCACTGTGCATTTGCATGTCACTGTCATGTTTAGGGGATTTTTTTTTACTCTTACATTTTTCTCATTTGAGTTCTCAGGAAGGTGCAGGTACTTTTATCCTTTATTTATAAGAAGATTACCTAGCTTGTTGTCATCTACAAAGTTGATGGATAAAGGAGCTGAGCCATGTGATTTCTGATCTTGTGCTTTTCAACCATGTCAAGTTTAGGACAGTGACAAAGCTCTGCCTTATGACTTACCCAGTCATAGCAGTCTAAGGATGAAATTGTTTTTAGTTATCCCTCCTACTTTATCCTCATAATTATGTCCTATTTTTAAGCATCTGCCTAAAAGGCATTAGAAAATACCAACTGCTGAGACTTTGGGCTAAAATCCTGAGGGCTCCTATTCTCGCAATTCCTTGCCTTGCATTATGCTCACTCATTTTGGAGCACCCCCAGCTAAAACGTCCAATAACTAATAGTTAATAATGCAAAACTATGTACCAACCCTTGTTCTGAGTACTTTATATATCTCACACCTGTCAACTGCTACAGGTTCCTTCTTGTTTTCCTACTAGAAAATATATGCTAAACATTCTTTGGCTTATTGCCTCTTTGTTTCTTAAGCAGCATAAGAACATATGGAAAAAGTGTGGTGATATTAATGAAGGTACATGAGTGTACATGATACATGCTGCCTTCCAGGAATGAGGATGGCATGATGGTGCACAGTGCTTTCTAAAGAATAGGTATAAAAGATTAGCCATGTTAGAAGATCATTAGTGTGAGTTTTCGATGGTATATTTAGAGACACTGATTATTTTTACTGTTATCTTTTCCATATATAACTACTTTTCCCTTCTTTTTCTCCACTCTCCATTAAGGATCATAACTTATTTAAAATTAAAAGATTTTATTGGTTTGTCCATAGGAGTAAGAATAAGAATATAATTTATAATTCTTAGATTTAAAGAAATATTATTAAAAATTTTGTATTTTTTAGGTAACTGAATGTGAAATATTTCTGTCACTTCTGGTGAAATTTCTGGATGCAGATAAACCACAGTGGCTACGAGCTGTTGCAGTGGAATCAATACACAGACTCTGTGTGCAGCCTCAGCTATTGAGGTAAAACCTCAGCAATATTTTGTTAAATGGATAGGTTAATATTTATGCTAGCAGGAAGAGCTTAAATATTTATTTCAAATAATAATGATTTCTAAACAAAGAAAATTGTGTGTTGTATGTATATGGATGGGTGTAGGTGTGGGCAAAAAGTGTGGTTAGGGATTGCCATCAATTGAATTTACTGAGTTAATATGGCCAAGATAATTTTTTTAGAACACTGACCTCATTGTGAACCTTTGTCCAGAGTTAGTAAAATCACTCAGGTGTGATGAAGAAGTTTTAAGTATAGCATTGAGACTGATTTATCAACATTACTTGCTATTAAAAAAAGTTAAAAATTTTTAATCAAGTGTTTTCTCCAGAAACATTTAAAATTATTTTGCAGGTCATTTTGTCAGTCCTATGATATGAAACAGCATTCTACCAAGGTTTTTCGTGATATTGTGAATGCACTGGGATCTTTTATCCAGTCCTTGTTTCTTGTCCCTCCTACTGGAAATCCTGCTACGACAAACCAAGCTGGTAAAGGCTTAGTCATATTTTGGTTTTTATGTTCTGCCATAATTTACGATATTCAGTATTCTGAGAGGATATTCACAGAAATCCTGTGACTAGAGAAATTGAGGTTACGTAAATGTATATATTTATTTTATAATTTATATTTCTTTATAATATTTTATGTTTTGTATATAAATATAAAGATTTACACTTAAAGAATAATTTGATCTCGCTGAGGTAACTATGTTTATTTCTTTCCAGAATATATTTTCTTCTCTGATATACTTTCAGTTCCTCTCATCACATAAGAGCAAAAGTTTAGATGCTAATTTTCATTTTAGAAGAATCTTCATTTGGTGCCTCTCTTTAAAGAGTGTGTTTACTATTAAAGTAGTAACTAAGGAGGTCTGTTAGTCATTCTTTTAACAAAACAGGTGAACATGATTTAAGTTTGGAAATCAGTGTATTGCTTGTTGTTTCCTTTAACTTCTTTCTCTTCCATTTTTAACTTTCTGATTAGTGGTCTCTTTTGTCCTTTATTCCCACCTCTGATAAAAAGTGATTTAACAAAAGGTATGTTACATAGTTTGTCAATATTTTTACTCATTAGTACCTTTTATATAAAGAAGGAAATGGTGTTTTGGGGAAACAGGGAGACTCTCTAGTAGCCAAAATAAGATTGATAAATTTCATTTATTTGTGCAGTATCCATTTCTATAGCATAATTTTTAAAAATTGACGAAGTGTTTGAATATTATGGATTTGTAATTAAGTAGTAAATTGGTGTCTTTGCTTGCTTTCCCTTATCTAACAGGAAACAATAATTCAGGGGGCCCTGTCTCAGCACCAGCTAACTCAGGAATGTTGGGGATTGGTGGAGGTGTTACTTTGCTACCAGCATTTGAATATAGGGGAACTTGGATACCTATTCTGACTGTAACAGTACAAGGCAGTGCTAAAGCAACCTAGTAAGTAGTAGTAGCATTATTTTGTAAGGACTGTTATTGTTGCAGTTTATATTTTATACTAAAATGTTTCTCTCTGCATTATATTTAAAATTTTAGACCTACTATTTCTAACATATTTAAGAACTAATTTTCTTTTGTCATATTTTGAGAATTTTATCTAGGACTGGATTTTGTTTGTTTTCTTTTGTACTACTTGAGGACTATTAACAGCATTATAAAACAGAATGTGATTTCTTTACCTAAGGACCTATCCGCTTGTTCTATATGGCTTTTTGATTTAAGTATGTGGCTTGATTTCAGGTCTTGTGGACTTAGGTCTTCTGATACTGAGTTACCTTTGGCAAATTAGTTTACCTATTTAAAAATCTCAATGTACTCAACTATAAAATGGGAGTAGTGATATATCTACCTTTCAGGATTCTGTATGTGAATAGTTAAGTGTTCGGCTGATCACACTTTTAGAGTTTAACACGTGGAACTTTTAGTTTAATTAATTAAAGTGTTTAATGGATTCCACATGTGTTATTGAAAAATTTGTCATTATACATTTCAATTTAACAACTAAATATTCAGCAGTGTATTGTTGATTTTTCTTAAGTAAGTCTTAGTGAACTGTAGTGCTTACAGAGATAAAGCAACTAACACTACATGTGTTTAACATTGCCACAGTTGTGAGGCAGTTAATTAATATATTTTGAGTAATTGATATGCATAATTAAAACACTGTTCCAGTGACAGTAAATCAAGACTTAAACTGTGAAGCAGAATCTCTGACTAGTTTAAATCATGAATTTGTATGATATGTCAGCCTGCATTGTATCATCACAATGATATTTTACTGTGCAGCTTTTTATTTTGCCTAAAATTGTAAAAGTAAAGAGTCATGGAGGACTGAAATATTGTTATTCTTAGTCACTTAAAAGATTGAAGTTACTGTCTCATATAGGCTTTGCCTTGCTACAGAGGCTAATGATTGAGTATACTAGAGTATCAAGTTGTAAAAGAATCAGATTTCTAGCACTGAAGGAGACATTAATAATTATCATTACCCCACCTCATTTTTTAAATTGAAATAATCCCAACACAGAACAAAATTGCTGCTCTTGTGGACCTTACATTTTAGTGAGTGAGATAGTCAATAAAGATGCAAATAAACATACAGTACCACGTTGGGTAGTGGTTAACTGTTTGAAGAAAATGCAAGTTATAAGGGTGTAGAGAGTGATCACAGTGAAGATAGGAACAGAAAGGATATATCTGAGGAAATAAGAGTAAGCAAAGACATAATTATTATTTTTTTAACATGTTTATTGGAGTATAATTGCTTTACAATGTTGTGTTAATTTCTGCTGTATAACAAGGTGAATCAGCTATATGTATACATATATCCCCATACCTCCTCCCTCTTGGGTCTCCCTCCTACCCTCCCTATCCCACCCCTCTAGGTGGTCACAAAGCACCAAGTTGATCTCCCTTTACGTTTGGTAGTGTATATATGTCCATACTACTCTCTCACTTCATCTCAGCTTACCCTTCCCCCTCCCCGTGTCCTCAAGTCCATTCTACGTCTGCATCTTTATTCCTGTCCTGCCCCTAGGTTCTTCAGAACCATTTTTTTTACATTCCTTGTATATGTGTTAGCATACGGTATTTGTTTTTCTCTTTCTGACTACTTCACTCTGTATGACAGACTCTAGGTCCATCCACCTCACTACAAATAACTCAATTTCATTTCTTTTTATGGCTGAGTAATATTCCATTGTATATATGTGCCACATCTTTATCCATTCATCTGTTGATGGACATTTAGGTTGCTTCCATGTCCTAGCTATTGTAAATAGTGCTGCAGTGAACATTGTGGTACATGACTCTTTTTGAATTATGGTTTTCTCAGGGTATATGCCCAGTAGTGGGGTTGCTGGGTTGTATGGTAGTTATATTTTTAGGTTTCTAAGGAACCTCCATGCTGTTTTTCATAGTGGCTGTATCAACTTACATTGCCACCAACAGTGCAAGAGGGTTCCCTTTTCTCCACACCCTCTCCAGCATTTATTGTTTGTAGATTTTTTGATGATGGCCATTCTGACTGGTGTGAGCTGCGACCTCATTGTAGTTTTGATTTGCATTTCTCTAATGGTTAGTGATGTTGAGCATCCTTTCATGTGTTTGTTGGCAATCTGTATGTCTTCTTTGGAGGCGTGTCTGTTTAGATCTGCCCATTTTTGGATTGGGTAGTTTGCTTTTTGATATTGAGCTGCATGAGCTGCTTGTAAATTTTGGAGATTAATCCTTTGTCAGTTGCTTCATTTGCAGATATTTTCTCCCATTCTGAGGGTTGTCTTTCATCTTGTTTATGTTTTCCTTTGCTGTGCAAAAGCTTTTAGGTTTCATTAGGTCCCATTTGTTTTATTTTAATTTTTATTTCCATTTCTCTAGGAGGTGGGTCAAAAAGGATCTTGCTGTGATTTATGTCATACAGTGTTCTGCCTATGTTTTCCTCTAAGAGTTTTATAGTGTCTGGCCTTACATTTAGGTCTTTAATTCATTCTGAGTTTATTTTTGTGTATGGTGTTAGGGTGTGTTGTAATTTCATTCTTTTACATGTAGCTGTCCAGTTTTCCCAGCAACACTTATTGAAGAGGCTGTCTTTTCTCCACTGTATATTCTTTCCTCCTTTATCAAAGATAAGGTGACCATATGTGCATGGGTTTATCTCTGGGCTTTCTATCCTGTTCCATTGATCTATATTTCTGTTTTTGTGCCAGTACCATACTGTCTTGATTACTGTAGCCTTGTAGTATAGTCTGAAGTCAGGGAGCCTGATTCCTCCAACTCCATTTTTCTTTCTCAAGATTGCTTTTGGCTATTCAGGGTCTTTTGTGTTTCCATACAAATTGTGAAATTTTTTGTTCTAGTTCTGTGAAAAATGCCCTTGGTAGTTTGATAGGGATTGCATTGAATCTGTAGATTGCTTTGGGTAGTAGAGTCATTTTCACGATGTTGATTCTTCCAATCCAAGAACATGGTATATCTCTCCATCTGTTTGTATTGTCTTTAATTTCTTTCATCAGTATCTTATAGTTTTCTGCATACAGATCTTTTATCTCCTTAGGTAGGTTTATTCCTAGGTATTTTATTCTTTTTTTTGTAATGGTAAATGGGAGTGTTTCCTTAATTTCACTTTCACATTTTTCATCATTAGTGTATCGGAATGCAAGAGATTTCTGTGCATTAATTTCTATCCTGCTACTTTACCAAATTCATTGATTAGCTCTAGTAGTTTTCTGATAGCATCTTTAGGATTCTCTATGTATAGTATCATGTCATCTGCAAACAGTGACAGCTTTACTTCTTCTTTTCTGATTTGGATTCCTTTTATTTCTTTTCCTTCTCTGATTGCTGTGGCTAAAACTTCCAAAACAGTGTTGAATCATAGTGGTGAGAGTGGGCAACTTTGTCTTGTTCCTGATCTTAGTAGAAATGGTTTCAGGTTTTCACCATTGAGGGTGATGTTGGCTGTGGGTTTGTCATATATGGCCTCTATTATGTTGAGGTAAGTTCCCTCTATGCCTATTTTCTGGAGGGTTTTTATAATAAATTGTTGTTTAATTTTGTCGAAAGCTTTCTCTGCATCTATTGAGATGATCATATGGTTTTTCTCCTTCAGTTTGTTAATATGGTGTATCACATTGATTGATTTGCGTATACTGAAGAATCCTTGCATTCCTGGGATAAACCCCACTTGATCATGGTGTATGATCCTTTAAATGTGCTGTTGGATTCTGCTTGTTAGTATTTTGTTGAGGATTTTTGCATCTATGTTCATCAGTGATATTGGCCTGTAGTTTTCTTTCTTTGTGACGTCTTTGTCTGGTTTTGGTATCAGGGTGATGGTGGCCTTGTAGAATGAGTTTGGGAGTGTTCTTCCCTCTGCTATATTTTAGAAGTGTTTGAGAAAGATAGATGTTAGCTTTTCTCTAAATGAAGCCATCTGGTCCTGGACTCTTGTTTGTTGGAAGATTTTTAATCACAGTCTCAATTTCAATGCTTGTGATTGGTCTGTTTATATTTCCTATTTCTTTCTGGTTCAGTCTCAGAAGGTTGTGCTTTTCTAAGAATTTGTCCATTTCTTCCAGGGTGTCCATTTTATTGGCATATAGTTGCTTGTAGTAATCTCTCATGATCCTTTGTATTTCTGCAATGTCAGTTGTTACTTCTCCTTTTTCATTTCTAATTCTATTGATTTGAGACTTCTCCCTTTTTTTCTTGATGAGTGTGGCTAATGGTTTATCAATTATGTTTATCTTCTCAATGAACCAGCTTTTAGTTTTATTGATCTTTGCTATTGTTTCCTTCATTTCTTTTTCATTTATTTCTGATCTGATCTTTATGATTTCTTTCGTTCTGCTGACTTTGGGGGTTCTTTTGTTCTTCTTTCTCTAATTGCTTTAGGTGTAAGGTTAGGTTGTTTATTTGAGATGTTTCTTGTTTCTTGAGGTAGGATTGTATTTCTATAAACTTCCCCCTTAGAACTGCTTTTGCTGTATCCCATAGGTTTTGGGTCATCGTGTTTTCATTGTCATTTGTTTTTGTATGTATTTTTTTATTTCCTCTTTGATTTCTTCAGTGATCTCTTGGTTATTTAGTAGTGTATTGTTTAGCCTCCGTATGTTTGCTTTTTATACAGGTTTTTCCTGTAATTGATATCTAGTCTCATAGCATTGTGGTCAGAAAAGATACTTGATATGATTTCAATTTTCTTAAATTTACGAAGGCTTGATTTGTGAACCAAGATAGGAGGTATCCTGGGGAATGTTCCATGAGCACTTGAGAAGAAAGTGTAATCTGCTGTTTTTGGATTTAATGTCCTATAGATATCAATCAAGTCCATCTTGTTTAGTGTGTCATTTAAAGCGTGTGTTTCCGTATTTATTTTCATTTTGGATGATCTGTTCACTGGTGAAAGTGGGGGGTTAAAGTCCCCTACTATAATTGTGTTAGTGTTGATTTCCTCTTTTATGGCTGTTAGCATTTGCCTTATGTATTGAAGTGCTCGTATGTTGGGTGCATAAATATTTACAATTGTTATATCTTCTTGGATTGATCCCTTGATCATTATGTAGTGTCCTTCTTTGTCTCTTGTAATAGTCTTTATTTTAAAGTCTAGTTTGTCTGATATGAGAATTGCTACTCCAACTTTCTTTTGGTTTCCATTTGTATGGAATATCTTTTTCTATCCCCTCACTTTCAGTCTGTATGTGCCCCTCGGTCTGAAGTGGGTCTCTGGTAGACAGCATATATATATGGGTCTTGTTTTTGTATCCATTCAGCCAGTCTGTGTCTTTTGGTTGGAGCATTTAATCCATTTACATCTAAGATAGTTACCGATATGTGTGTTCCTATTACCATTTTCTTAATTGTTTGGGGTTTGTTATTGTGGGTCTTTTCCTTCTTTTGTGTTTCCTGCCTAGAGAAGTTCCTTTAACATTTGTTGTAGAGCTGGTTTGGTGGTGCTGAATTCTCTTAGCTTTTGCTTGTGCAAAGACATAATTAAAAGGAAAGAGTGAAGATATATGATTGAGGAAGAAAAATAAGAACAAATAATACTTGGCCAAGTTGTAGAATTGCTTTTTTTAATTAATAAATGTATCTACCAAGTTGTTTATTGATTATTTAATCCTCATCAATTAAGACTTGGATTTTAACTAGTTCTCCTAAATACTATGATTTTGAGTAGGGCACTTTATTTCACTTGATCTTAATTTTCTTATCTTTAATACAAGGTTAGGACTAAATCTCTAAAGGAACATATATATAGATTTTCTTTTCTTTTTTTTAGTGCTATAGATACTGACATTAGTCACTTCTGAAATCATAAATAGACAGAAAATATTGGGTTTCTTTTGTAAATGGGTTAGTATGTTCACATTGGGACTTACCTGTTGAATTGGTATCTTTTATTTTTATTTTTAAAAAAATTTTTTTTTATTTTATTTTTTTTGTGGTACGCGGGCCTCTCACTGTTGTGGCCTCTCCCGTTGTGGAGCACAGGCTCTGGACGCACAGGCTCAGCGGCCGTGCCTCACGGGCCCAGCCGCTCCGCGGCATGTGGGATCTTCCCAGACCCGGGCACGAACCCGTGTCTCCTGCATTCGCAGGCGGATTCTCAACCACTGCGCCACCAGGGAAGCCCGGTATCTTTTATTCAATCATTGTGAGTTTTAGTATAAAATGATTTTCACTGTTTTCTTTGAAGACATACATATAAATCTTAATTGTGTATACAGTTCTTTTTTGACTTCTTAAGTGTGTAATAATTTGAAAACTTAAGTGACATATAGACAAGTAGTTTTGAGATAATTAATGATAATATATTCTTTCACATTTATTATACTATGGCTGCCTTCAAACTTGGGCTTGTGACAGTTTTTTCAACTTGACACTAATTTTTAAATATTTAAATAAATGGGTTACCTTTAATCTAAAAGCGGAGTTTGTGTAGTAATTATAATAAAGCAGCACTGAAACAGTTAAGAAAGTGTGGGTTTGTTTAGCTTTGTGGTATAAATTACCTTTTTCTCTTAACTATTCTAGTGCTTAAATTCTGTACCACAGAATTTGGGAATTAGAGTTTGTGATGTTTAGGAGTATTTTATCTGTTTTAGATGCATTTTCCCAATAGATGATATATTCTTTGAGAACAGAGATTTGTCTAACAAGATGCTTGGCACTGATTGGTTTAGTATGTGGCTCTTTAAGGCTAATTGGCCTGGCAAAGATTAAACCCATAAACTTCATTTCCCCATTTGAGCTTAAATATCTTAATCAGTAATATAAATATGTTTGTACTGATTACCTAAATTTTAAAAATACTGAGATTTGGCCCATAAAGGTTAAATTGATAGGCTTTAGAGTCAGACTTGGGTTAAAAACTGCTGACTGATAACTGTCACCATAGTTCACAGTTTCATCATCTGTATCTCTTAGGGTTTTTGTGAGGAGTTAAATAAGGCACATTAAAAAAAAAACCCTTAGTATCCCAGGCTGAGAGTAAATTGCTCAATAAATAATAGGTATACATAGGTGTTTTTATTATTTATTCTGAGTTTTACATCTTTATAAATTTCCTACCTTATATTGATTATGATTAGGAGACTTTTAGAATTTGAGTCTGGAAATTACTTTTATTAGCTTTTCTTATGATCTTTAGTGATTTCAGTTTTGGTTTTGAGATATAAGTAACATAGGATTAAATTTGCCCTTTTACAATGTACAGTTCATGGTTTTATTATATTCAGACATTAGGCAACAATAAGCACCATCTAATTTCAGAACTTTTTCATCACCCCAGAAAAAAAAAAAGCCATATCCATAAGCAGTCATACTCCAATCTCCCTTTCCCTACCCCTTAGCAACTACTAATCTGCTTTCTCTCTTGATTTGCTTATTCTGGATATTTCATATGAATGGAATCATACAATAAATATTCTTGTGTGTCAGGCTTCTTTTATTCAGCATAATGTTTTGAAGGTTCATCTATGTTGCAGGTTGTACCAGTACTTTCTGTTTGTGGCTGACTAATATTCCACCATATGGTAATACCACATTTTGTTTATCTCATTGTCAGTTGATGGGCATTTGGGTTGTTTCCACTTTTTGGCTATGAATAATGTTGCTATGAGCATTGGCCTGCAAGTTTTTGCATAGACGTTTTCATTTCTACTGGATGTATACCTAGGAGTGGAATTGCTGGGCCATATAGTTACTCTGCGTTTTACTTTCTGGGTGAACTGCCAAGCTGTTTTCCCAAGCGACCACACCATTTTACATTTTCCCCAACAATGTGTGAGCGTTTAAGTTTCACCATATCCTTAGCAATACTTGTTACTGTCTTTTGATTATAGCTGTCCTAGTGGGTAAGTGGTATCTTACTGTGTTTAAAATTTGTATTTCTCTAATGACCAGTGACATTGAGCATCTCATTCATGTGCTTATTGGCCATTTATATATCATCTTGGGAGAAATATCTATTGAAATCCTTTGCTTCTTTTTAATTGGGTTTTCTTTTTATTATTATTGAGTTGTGAAAGTTCTTACATATTCAAGATCTAGTCCCTTATCAGATACATGATTTGCAAAAATTTTCTTGCATTCTGTGGATTGTCTTTTCATTTTCTTGATAGTGTCCTTTGAAGCATGATCATTTTTAATTTTGATGAATTCAGTTTATCCTTTGGTCACTTATGCATTTTGATATCATACCTAACAAACCATTTCATAATTTGAGGTCATAAAGATTTTTGCCCATGTTTTCTTCTAAGAGTTTTTAGTTTTAGATCTTACATTTATGTCATTGATTCATTTTGAGTTAATTTTTGTATATGGTATGAGGTAAGGCTCCAGTATCACTCTTTTACATGTGAATATCCATTAGTTCTTTCCACATTGAAATATTCTTTCTCCATTGAATTATCTTGACAGATTTCCATTTTAAGGAATTTAAAACCTGTTTGTCAAGATTTAAAACAAAAGGTTTGTTGTCTTTCCGTCTGAAAGCTATGTCCTAATTACGGAGTATACCTTGCTCTAAAATTTGAACATGACACACTGATGCTTTAAGTATTACCTTACCCTGTTGGCCGATTGTTTTTGAGATGATAGGATGACAGATGAGCTGGACATCTCACAATAATAATTTTCCCTAGTATGAAAACTTCCTTTCCTCTTTATAGGATTGATTTGATTTGATAACATCTTATTTTATTTATTTATTACCTTTTTAAAATTATAGTTAATTTAAAATATTGTGTTAGTTTCAAGTGTAAGCAAAGTGATTTCAGTTATACATAAATATTTATAGATACTCTTTTTCAGATTCTTTTCCATTACAGATTACAGAATATGGAGTATAGTTCCCTGTGCTATATAGTAGGTCCTTGTTGTTTACTGATTTTATATAGCAGCTTATTTTAAAAGCAGCTAAGTCAGAGTTTGAGATGGCTTGTAATCTGTCTTTTTCTATTTTGTATGTAAGTATTTTTTCTGATGTCAACAATTAATGAAAATACTGGCACAACTTGGGGGAGAGGCAAAAAGTGAATTATTAAAATAATCAGTTATCATACTGGTCAGGCCTTAATTTTTCTAATCAGTTTCTTAGAATACCATGAAGGGATCTGTCCTCCAAAGGAAACAAACCCAGTAGTGACCATTTACTTTTGCTATTCTGTTAATCTTAATTTCTGTAGTCTACAGATTATGGAAATAGTTATATATATTTTCATCATTGTGGCTTCTCATTAAACATCTGATTTTTTCATAATTTCAGCCTAGAGATGTTGGACAAAGTTGAGCCCCCGACTATACCAGAAGGTTATGCTATGTCCGTGGCATTCCATTGTTTGCTAGACCTTGTACGTGGAATCACTAGTATGATTGAAGGAGAGTTAGGAGAGGTTGAAACAGAATGTCAGACTGCTACCACTGAAGCAGTTTCTTCACCAACACAGTCATCAGAACAGCAAGAATTACAGTCAACATCAGACCAAATGGATAAAGCAATAGGTATATTATTATGATTCTGTATTTTTAATTTTTATTTTGAAATAATTTTAAATTTACAGGGAAATTGCAAAAATAATAGTTTCCATATATCCTTCACCATGATATTCCAATTGTTAACTACCATATTTGCATTATCATTCTCTCTGTATACATGTCACTATACTTTTTTTCTGAACTATTTGAGAATAAGTTGCAGACATGATGCCCATTACCCCTTAGTACTTTAAAAGTGTATTTTCTAAAAATGACAGTTTCCTACTTAACCACAGTATAGTCAGCATCAGAAATTTAGCATCAATTCAATATGTCATCGAATCCCAAATGTCCTTCAAATTTTGCCATTTGCCTCAGTGATGTCCTTTATGGTCTAGGATTACATGTTGAATTCAGTTGCATGTCTCTATACTCTCCTTCAGTCTGGAACAATTCCTTAATTTTTCCATGTTTTATATGACCTTGACATTTTTGAAGAGAACAGCCCAGTCAACTTGTTCTTGTTTTTGTTTCCTCATAATTAGATTCAATATATTCATTTTTGGCAGAGCTACCACGGAAATGTTGCTATGCTATACACTGGTGATGTTAACTTTTATCATTTGGTTAGTATGATGTGTGCCTTGTTTCTTCAGTATAAAGTTAATAACTTTTTCTGGAGAAATACTTTGAGACATCTGTAAAAGAGAGCTTTCCCTTCTTCCTCATTTATTTTGTTTCATTTATTTATTTGTATTAGTGTAGACTCTCGGATTCCTATTTTATTGAAAGAGTTACAATCTTTGATTATCATTATTTGGTTTGATGCTCATTATCCCTGACATGGCCATTTGGGACCCCTTTCAAGCTAGCCCCTGTGTCCTTTTATCATCCCATGTTCTTTTGTCATTTTCTGAGCTCTACCTTACTGTTTGATACAGCAAAATCTTCTATGATCATCTTGGATTTTTCTTGCCTAACCTAGGAGTCAGTTATTTTTCCAAGGAGCCCTAGTTCCTTTTAGTGGAGAATAGTATTTAGAAACTAACACATGGGCATTAGGTATGCTTCTTGGTACTTGAATAGAAATACACACATACATGAGCACACATCTATCTACATTTAAAAAATATGTATCTTGGGACTTCCCTGGTGGTGCAGTGGTTAAGAATCTACCTGCCAATGCAGGGGACGCATTCGAACCCTTGTCTGGGAAGATCCCACATACTGCGGAGCAGTTAAGCCTGTGCGACACAACTACTAAGCCTGCGCTCTAGAGCCTGCAAGCCACAACTACTGAAGCCTGAGTGCCTAGAGTCCGTGCTCCGCAACAGGAGAAGCCACCACAATGAGAAGCCCGTGTACTGCAACAAAGTGTAACACCCGCTCGCCGCAACTAGAGAAAGCCCACACGTGGCAATGAAGACCCCACACAGCCATAAATAAATAAATATTTTAAAAGATCTTTAAAAAAATAAATAAATAAAAATAAAAAACATATCTCTCTCTATATTAAATACCATGAGGTCACACCAATTCTTTCAATTCCAGTTTAATACCACAGGGTTTACTTTTAACTTTCCATATTTGTAATTTCCTTCTCCAATAGTGAGAAACTTGATCCTGTTTTACTCTCTGTATTTACTTATTTACAGTGTATGTAACCAGACTTGTGGCTGAGCCTGCTTATCACAGTGTCTCACTGCCAGCTGGTCACACAGGCCGAAAGTTTGGCCCAATGAAATGGAAGGGAATAGGAACTGATGCTATATATATAAATATATATATATTTTGAAGATCACTTTTGTAAGAAAGATCTTATCATTGATATGTTAAAACAACTCAGTTTTAAAACTTCTTGGGAATTCCCTGGCAGTCCAGTGTTTAGGACTTTGCGCTGTCACTGCTGAGGGACCAGGTTCCATCCCTGGTTGGGGAACTAAGATCCCACAAGCCACACGGCACAACCAAAAAAAAAAAGACTTCTTGAATTCTGAAACTATGGTATGGTTTTTAAATTTTCATTTATTTAGATATATATTAAATTTACAGTTTTATTATTTAATAATTGAGTTGTTTTTGGAATATTTGCTATATTACCAAGTGATAAAGGGGGATTATAGAGTTTGACATATTGTCAAGTGCTGTGACATCTATAATTATCATTAAATATTGTATGTTTTTCCTTTAAGTTAGTAGAGCTGTTTGGGAAGAAATGGTGAATGCCTGCTGGTGTGGTCTGCTTGCTGCACTCTCACTTCTTCTTGATGCCAGGTATTAAGTCTTTGTAAGTTTTACATTGCATGTGGCAGTTAAAAAGAAAACAACAAACCATTAAAATGGTTCCCTTAAATTTATCCTGAGAATTATTTCCTAATACTAGTTTTTATGTTCGTGGAATGTTATTATTTTTCTGCCATCCTCCTCCCCCATCCTATTGTCACATGTTATAATGGAAAATACAATCCTAAAGTAACAGAATGCCTTTTTCTTTTTTTTTTAAACATCTTTATTGGAGTATAATTGCTTTACAATGGTGTGTTAGTTTCTGCTGTATAACAAAGTGAATCAATATACATATATCCCCTTATCTCTTCCCTCTTACGTATCCCTCCCCCCTCCCTATCCCACCCCTCTAGGTGGACACAAAGCACCGAGTTGATCTCCCTGTGCTATGCTATGTGGCTGCTTCCCACTAGCTATCTATTTTACATTTGGTAGTGTATATATGTCAGTGCTACTCTCTCACATCGTCCCACCTTACCCTTCCCCCTCCCCATGTCCTCAAGTCCATTCTCTACGTGTCTGCATCTTTATTCCTGTCCTGCTCCTAGGTTCATCAGAATCTTTTTTTTTCTTTTTTTTTTTTAGATTCCATATATATGTGTTAGCATATGGTATTTGTTTTTCTCTTTTTGACTACTTCACTGTGTATGACAGACTCTAGGTCCATCCACCTCACTACAAATAACTCAATTTTGTTTCTTTTTATGGGTGAGTTATATTCCATTGTATATATGTGCCACATCTTCTTTATCCACAGAATGCCTTTTTCATTTTAAGCTTTACTACTACTTTTACAATGATGATGATTATATTATTCAATTTTTTTGATGTTTTTCTTCAGAATTATAAAATTTACTGATTTTAAAATGCTTGATATTTTTAAGTTATATCTTTGAGTTCTTGACCATTTTCTTCATTAATGAATATATGTGTCATAAATTGCTTTTAACCAGTTCAAATTTTCAGATATTCATTAGTTAAAAGTTCTTCTTAAGTAGACTGATTTTGACAATGTTTTAAATAGATTTTCTTAAAACTTTACTGACTGCCTAATTCCACATCATCTTTGGCAGCATAATTTAAAATAAATCATACTAAATAAAATACTTTTTCTTTTCAGCACAGATGAAGCTGCCACTGAGAATATTTTAAAAGCTGAACTGACTATGGCTGCTCTTTGTGGAAGACTGGGCCTTGTAACTTCAAGAGATGCCTTTATAACTGCAATATGCAAAGGTTCCCTGCCTCCCCATTATGCTCTTACTGTATTGAATACCACCACTGCAGCCACACTTTCCAACAAATGTAAGATTTCAGCTTCCTCAGAGTTCTCTTCATCTAGTGGGGTGACATGGCATAGGGAAGAGATTATAGAAATTCTGAATTCAAGCCTCTGCTTTTCCATTCACTGAGTCTATGACCTCTGTGGGAAGTTAATGTCCCTGAGCCTCTATTTCTTCCATCTTTTTAAAACAATGGAGGTGAGAGTAGGGCAGAATAATGCCAATTTAAAACAATGATTGTGAGGATAAAAGAAGATAAATCTATAAGTCCTTTGTAAATTCTAGCATACTATTGAAATGGGAGTGGTTAGTTTGTTTTGTTTTTAATGGAACTAGTAGAACAGTAATGTTTGCCACCACTTAGCTTAAGTTGACATTCAAAAAAAATTTTTTTCTTGTTGATTGCTTTGTTACGTGTTACATGTCACATAAATAAATTTCAGTGTGATGCTCAGTTTTCAAACTGAAAATGTGAGTATTGGTCTCTCTTCTAACTTTAAGTAGAAAAGTTTACTGGGAATACATGTTTAAAATAGTAAGTGTCCTAAATTCTATTTTGCTTGTGAAGCAATCTACCAAAGTTTTATAATTTGTTAAAGTTATATATAAAATTACTTAATATTTGCCTAACTTGTCTTTGTTTTTGCACCTCCTGAGTTTTCAAAATGTTTGCATATAGATAATAGGTAACTAAATAAATGTATGGTTGAACTTATTTTAATCAAATTAATGTTTTAAAATATAACATTACTTTGAGTGCAACATGAAAAGTATATTTTAATTATTTAGGTTTTCCTTTGTGTTCTAGCATATTCCATTCAGGGCCAAAGTGTTATGATGATCAGTCCATCAAGCGAATCTCACCAGCAAGTTGTGGCAGTGGGTCAACCACTAGCAGTCCAGCCTCAAGGGACAGTAATGGTAAAGTACTTTTTCTTTTCTTGGTAACCAATTAATACTAATTAACTATCAAGGAAATCTTTCGTACCTTTTTTTATGTTTCTCAAAATTCATCATTATACTTACTTTTATCTGAATGATACTTTTAGAAAAACTAGATAAATATGGAGTGACATTATTATAACCAACTATGATAACACAACTTTTAAGCAAACGAATTTGTTCTGTACAAAACCATCCAAGCCTATTTTCTTAATATTTTTGTTTTTTAGTAAAAAAAAAAAATTTGAATATGTTAATACTTCTTTATAAGCTTATAATTTTCAAGAATGTATAACAGTTCTTGCAAATATATCCTTTTTTAATATAGCTAACTTCCAAAAATATCCAGTGTATGAGGACTTTGCTTAACTTGGCACACTGTCATGGGGCTGTTCTTGGAACATCATGGCAACTTGTCTTGGCAACTCTGCAGGTACGTTGTAGCCTCTGGGTCAGAGGCCAATGTTGTTTTTATATCTAAATGCTAACAGTTAAATTCACCAGTGCCTATTGGTGCTTTGGGCAGGCCTGAATAGACAGTAAGTATGAAAAAGGAGAAGTCAGAAAAAGAAAAAAGACATGGCTCATATTGTACAAAGCAATGGGATGTTTCATATAATGGCCTGTTCTACTGCCTATACTTGGTGTAATAAGTCTGTTGTATGAATATTAATTACTAATTTATATTTAGTTATTAGATACCTACTACTGATTTTAGTTTTAGTTACTGGAATTTTTGTAGGTTTATAAATTTCTTTGTTTTGATTTTTTTTTTTTTTTTTACAGCATCTCGTATGGATTCTGGGATTAAAGCCTAGTAGTGGTGGTGCCTTGAAACCTGGGAGAGCTGTAGAAGGACCCAGCACAGTAAGCTCTAGTCATTCTTAGTTAGTACTTCGTAAAATGTTTATGTGTTACATTTAATTTTATTCTTCTCTTAGGTTCTAACAACAGCAGTGATGACAGATTTGCCAGTGATTTCCAACATACTTTCAAGATTGTTTGAAAGCTCACAGTAAGAGTCAGTTTTTTTAATTGATACAAACGTTATTGTTAGCTGTATATTTTATATCAGAATGTCTTATTTCTTCATTTTTTTTTTTTAGGTATCTTGATGACGTATCATTGCATCATTTAATAAATGCACTTTGTTCCTTATCCCTAGAAGCAATGGATATGGCCTATGGAAATAATAAGGTTTGATATTCTACCTTTGTGTGTTAAATATGGTATATTATTTTGTTTAATAAGGTGTATATTCATTATGACCTTAGCGTTTTACAAGTGGGACTAATACCTTGTAGGCTAGCCCTGCTCTGTTGGGTTTTTATATTTACGGTTGTTATTTGTTGAAGGGAGAGTGAAGAGGACATTTTTTGGCTTATGGTATGTGCCAGTATGTATTATGATTTTAAATTGTGTCCATTTCTCTCATATACTGAATATTTTTTAAAACATTTCTATAAAGACTAATTCAACACCACATTTATAAATGTGTTCCACCAAATATCACAATAATCCTCATGACTACAACTTATGATTGGGGCAGTACAAGTTTTAAATCAAGGAATATATGTCTCAGTTTCTCTTGCCTTCGTTGGGTTGGAAAATAAGGTGCTAATCATTTCTTTTTGAAGGTAATGATTCTCCCTACCTTGAAAATTAAATTTTTGCTTTGTTTGTTGACTAAATGAATAGAACAGTACTTTTGAGAACATTTCTTTCTATACTCAAAATATCATTTTCTGTTAAACTTAGAAAAGCATGGGAATATTTGGGTTTATTTATACCTTAGAAATTATTTAAAATAAAATGCTTTCTACATTTAAAAATGAATAAATATAGTACTTGGACCATTTACAAATAAATTAAGACACCCAGAAAATAATTAGAAAAGCAGAGAATGCAGCTTATGGTTTATTTAATATCCAACTGTAGGATCCAAAATTAAAATTATGCTGTCTGCCTAGTCCTTAATTATAATTCTGAGTACTGTGGCTTGTCATCTTGGCTCATGTAATTCATTTAATGATTAGCCAATAAGATCTTATTAGGGCAAAGTTTTGTATATTAAAGCACATAGAGAATTACATAACCATGCAGGTATTTGAAAATATATATTACAGTTTACTCCAAATCAAGGCAAGGATAATATGAAATACAGTGAAGTAATTAAATTCTTGATACATTCAATAATCCTACATCCTTAAGATTAATTCTTAACACAAAAGTATAATATTTTTCATAGAGTACCTTAATGAAATCTGAGCAAGTTTATATGGTAATGGCTTGAGAATTTATGTATTGACTCAACAAGTACAGTATGTTTACTATGTACATGACACTCTGCTAGAAAATATGAAGGAAGTGTAAGATTTCTACTTTCAAAGAGCATGTAAACCACTTGGCTCATGGATAAGTGGCAGTTAAGGTGGTAAGAGAGTCTAAATAAATGGTATAGATATTAAGTGATATAAGACCTATTTTCTGAATCCTTATTGACTTGTTACATAAGATTTTTTAGTACATATTTTTACTAAAATGAATTAAAACTAATCAAGATAAATTAAATTTGTGATTAGAGCTGAATATTGAAGGAACGGTAGGAGATATATATGTATGAAAGGGCAGGTTCATGGAAGTCAGAAGAGAAAAATGTTACATGAAGTCGGGATAAACGAGGATTGAGAAAAAAATAGATTTGAGTATTATTAGTTTATTGTTCACCTTGAGGAGTATAATTTCAATAGAGTTGTAGGAGTAGATGTGATACTTCAGGGAGGCTTGGGGAGAGCAGAAGTTGAGAAAATGGATACACTGGAATAGAGATGACTTCCCTGAGAATGGGGTCACATCTCTCCTAAATAAAATTAGGATTTAATTTTGTAAAGTAATATGGTGAATAAGGAATGGAAATAAAAGTTTTTAGAAGTATTCAAGTATGAGATTTATAAAAATTATTTGTATGGAGGTGTAAAACAGTTTATTATTCAGTTGTGCTTTCTATAAAAATTTATAAATGTTCAGATGTTAAAATAAGTAGAAACGTTTGTATTTTTTTACTTTTTTTTTTTAAAGTTTATCATTGTCAGCTGTTCTGAGTGAGTTAAATATCTTAGGAGTTAAAAATATATATATCATTGTCCTTTAGGTGTGGCTTTAAAGTGACCAGTCATCTCCTTTTTGGTCCTCATTTCAGGAATTTGTGCTAATGTGTTGAGGTAGCTGATGGTAAAGCTTGCAAATTCTTTCTTAGAAGGGGGCAATATTGATGATACTTGGGCAGGCATATTACCAAACTCAGTATAACAACAACAACAATAATAAAAGAGCTATTATTCTTTGCTTACTGTATGTCAGGTACTAACGTATTTTTATTTAATCATTTAAGACAGCTCTGTCAGGTTCAGTAGTAGTAACCCCTTTTTACAGATGAAACATAAAACTAGCTTAAATAACCTGCCTGGGATCACCTATTTAGTAATTGGTAGAGCTTGGATTTGAACCCACATATGTCTCATTCCAGAGCTCCATTCTTTTTTTTTTTTTTTTTTTTTTTCTTAAATTTATTTTCTTTATTTTATTTTTGGCTGCATTGGGCCTTTGTTGCTGCATGCAGGCTTTTTCTCTAGTTGCAGAGAGTGGGGGCTACTGTTCATTGTGGTGAGCAGCCTTCTCACTGCAATGGCTTCTCTTGTTGCAGAGCACGGGCCTTAGGCACGCGGGCTTCAGTAGTTGTTGCGCATGGGCTCAGTAGTTGTGGCTCGCAGGCTCTAGAGTGCAGGCTCAGTAGTTGTGGTGCACGGGCTTAGTTGCTTGGCGGCATGTGGGATCTTCCCGGACCAGGGCTCGAACCCATGTCCCCTGCATTGGCAGGCGGATTCTTAACCACTGTGCCACCAGAGAAGCCCCAGAGCTCCATTCTTAACCAATTCACTTGTGGCTCTAAGTTTTGTGTGCCTCAAAGTCAGGTACAGCATTTTAAAAAAATGCACAAATCAGGGCCACTTTCTAGGCTTCATGAATATAAGAATCTTTGGGTATGAGGTCTGGACATATACATTCTTTTAAATGCTACATGATTCCTCTGTGTATCCTCATTAGAATAAGAAGAAGGAGGAAAAGGAGGAGGTAATACTAGGTAACATTTATGAAGACTTATTATGTGCCAGGCACTTTCTAACATGAGGTCATTTCTGTATATTATTATCTCCATTTCATAGATTAAAAAAATTTAGTAGCCTTAAAGCATGAAATTTTGCCATTTGCAACAACATGGATGGACCTGGAAGGTATTATGCTTAGTGAAATATGTCAGACAGAGAAAGACGAATACTGTATGTTATCACTTACATGTGGAATCAAAAAAAAAACACAAAACAAAACAACCCCCTCCAAAAACTAGTGAATATAATAAAAAAAAAAGCAAACTAGTAGTTACCAGTGAGGAGGGGAAAGGAGGAAGGGGCAAATAGAGTAAGGGAATCAAGAGGTACAAACTGTTATGTATAAAATAAATAAGCAACAAGGTTATATTGTATGGCACAGGGAATATAGCCAATATTTTGTAGTAACTATAAATGGAATATAATCTATAAAAATTTTCAATCACTATGTTGTATACCTGAAACTAATATCATAAATCAGTTATACCTCAATAAAAAAAATTACTCAAGGTTACATAGCTATTAAGTGGTAGTACTGACTTGTTAAAAGTTCATAGGCCTCAGTCTTAACTACTGTATCATATTATCTCTAGAATGGTGAATTTTTCTACCACTAAAATTTTTAGGGTACCTACAGCATTAGCGTGGGCAGGAAGGGTCAACCTGACTATATTTATCTTAGACCCCAGGGTACTTGGTTCAATGGCTTTTACTAGGAAAGAAAGATAATATCACTCGTTTCCATAATAGATTTTTATTAGCCCTGTAAAAATGTTGAGTATAGAATAATTACGAAATCTTTTTCCTTAAAAATTGTAAAACTATTATCCTCTTAATTTGCTTTTAAAATTTCAGTTGCCTTTGTTTGTTCTAATGCATTGTCTCCTTTTGAAGTACCACAGCCACTCATCAAAAAATTGTCATGGCTTTAGCTTAGTTTGCATTTAAGTATATTTTACTACCTCTATTAATATTGGGTTAGAGATAGTTGCCCTTTGATCTTTTTACTGAAACTGTTCTTATAACACATGGACCAGGTACTCTAATTTAGCCACTTATGAGGTACACTGACTCCCTTTCTGTTGTTGAAATGCCAGCGACTGAGGAATGGGGTTTGTCTTCTGTCTCTGCAACTTTTCTGTTAGTGTCTAAACTGACAACGCTTATCTCTGCCTCTTCTTTACGTCATGCTTCTTTCCCCTGATCTCTGTTGCCTCCTTTCTGGTTGTTTGTTTGTTTTTTTCATATTTCCTGATATTAACACATAAACCCTGAGCATTTGAAGACTTCACTAATAAGAATATATATCAGTTAGCTTAGCCTGCCATGACATAATACTGTAGACTGGATAACTTAAACTATAGAAATTAATTTTCTCATAGTTCTGGAAGCTGGAAGTCCAAAATCAGGTTGCCAGCATGATCAGTTCTGGTGTGGATGCTCTTCCTGGATTGAAAGATGGCTGCCTTCTCACTGTGTCCTCACATGGCAGGGAGAGAGGGAAAGGGAGAGGGAAAAGGGGGAAGAAGAGGGAAAAGGGGAGTGTGCCTGAGCTCACAAGCTCTTTGGTGTTTCTTTATATAAGGACATTAATCTTATTGTGTTGGGGCCCCACCTTTATGATCTCATTTAACCTGAATTACCTCTATATAGACCCTATCTCTATATACCATCAGACTGGGGGTTAGAGTTACAGCATATGAAGTTTGGGGCATGGGGGTCACAATTCAGTCCATAGGCAAATTCTTTCCTTCTGGTTAGAAGACTAGCCATTCTGTGTGTCTGGTATAATTTTTGAATTTTCACTCTTTCCCCCCTAAAGCATTCTCTCCCCAACCAAATTTTCCAATTAGGAGCTATTCTAGATACTTGAGGTGGGTGGAAAGGCTTGTCTTATGATAACTAAGGTTTTGTTCTAATTACTGCTAATCAATCATATATTAATTATAGTTATGCTCTTCACAGTATTCTCAGTTTTATTTACAAATGAAATACTCAAATTCCCCTTATAGTATAAAAATGTATTATGTTTTCTCTTAGGAACCATCTCTTTTTGCTGTTGCCAAATTGTTAGAAACTGGTCTAGTTAACATGCACCGAATAGAAATTCTATGGAGACCTCTAACTGGCCATCTACTTGAGGTAACCATTTTTTCTTAATTATTATATTTACTTTTTGTTTAGGATAAAGACAGTGAATTAATAATTGTTGATAACCATAAGAAAAATCAGCGTTAACATTTTTTTCCTTGTACTTCTGTCTGTATATTTTATCAGGGACTAGAGTTTTATAGTAATCGTTTTTGGTGAAGGAATAGGTTGACTTTTTTTGGCTGAAAATGGGTGATATATCAATGAAACCTCTGAAGTCTCCTTCAGCTGATAGCTTGGGACCCCTTTCTTTTATTATATAATCTTTTGATCCCCTCACCTTCAGCTAGTTAAACTTCAAGGCAATTCGTGCTGAGACTTCGTACTAAACCCTGCTTCTTTACAGCCTTTCTTGTGATTATGAGGTAGTTTTTCTACGAAGGGAAAAAAACCTATTTGGTATCACTAATTATAAATAGTGCCAGGGAATTTTATTTGGATTTCTATTCTCTTGTATTCAGACTGGGGTGAATGTGAAGAATTAGCTGCTTCTTAATAACAGCTCCTTCTATGGAATACATGTTTATGTGCAGTTTAGGTTTAGTAGGTTGCTGTGATTGTTTCACATTATTTTAGTAATCTGAGAAAGGTATTATTCTTAATAGGAAAAAAATGTGCATGTCTTTTCTTTCTTTTTTTCCCTCCATTTTATTGGGATTACTTTTATGAGCTATTAAAGAATATATGCAGATTTCTTCATTATGGAATTATCATCAAATGGCAAAAAATAAGTTTTTTCAAATTTTAGCTCAGTGTTTGATTATGAAGATAGACCTGATTAGGAACCTGAGTATCTGCTACTTTTGTTTATTCTGATGACATCATTTACCTTTATGAAATCCTTTCTTTTCTGTGACTTGTTTAGTTTCATTTTTTATCTTCTGTCTCTCTATTGCTTCCTCTTGCCTCTTATTCAGAAGGTAAGCTTTTGGATATTTTCATATATTCTTCAACATTTATTGATGCACATTTGATATAATTTTTTAAATATGAAAGAATAGAAAATGTGATGTTTTAATTTTTCTTTTCTCAAACTGATGTGTGTTGCATAGCTTAAGTATACAAATTAAATATTAATTTTTTTCCACATGTGTATCCTTAGGTGTGCCAGCATCCAAACTCTCGAATGAGAGAATGGGGAGCAGAAGCTTTAACTTCACTTATTAAAGCAGGATTAACATTTAACCATGATCCTCCACTTTCACAAAACCAGGTAAAAAAAAAAAAAACTTACCTCTTTTTTTAAAGTATTTAATGTAAGATCATCCTCTCCCATGTGTAGCTTTTCTTAATTTATCAAACAGATGATAGTCTAAAAGTGGGTCTTGTTGCTTAATAGTCTATTTTATTTGAGGCCGTGGATCTCTTACAGAAGGTTGATATGTTTAGATTTTTAGGATTATCTATATTAAAAATTTTTCTTGTTAATAACACTTAACTAAGTTAATAAATTACCTAGAATTGGTCTCCTGGTCTAGAAGTTTCCCTCTTCATGCAGTGCCAAGGCTTCATTTTGGGGCCATACTTTATTAGCCTCTTTTCCTTTGGTCCTTACCTGTCTCTATTTTTATTTTTCCCACTCATTATCCTTACATTGGGAGAAACAAGTGGCAGAAGAGGAAAGCACAATAAAATAGGTTTTTATTTTTAAATACTTTTAAAGGTTATTTTATACTTTCAGAGTTTACTTTTATCATGAATCCTTTGTCCTGACTCCCATAATCATTCACATATATCTTATACAGTTTCTAAAAAGTACACCAAAGTTTTATTATTTGAAGATTGAGTAGGAATGAGGCATTTAATAGCCATTCCCATTGCCCTGTTATCTTACTGTATTGTATGTAGTTATAGTCTACACATTTCCTCAACAAATAATATTGAATTCATGCTATGCCATGCAGTATTTTAGCTGCCTGGGAATAGAATGATGAACAGGACAGAGAAGATCATTTTTATAGAGCTTTCATTTTAGTGATTTCATTTTTTTTTCCTACTACAATTTAAGTTTTTTGTAACGAAAGCCCTGTTTGTGTATATATCCTCAGCATCCAGCTTAATACCTGGCACATGGTGAGAGCTTAATAAATGTTTGTTCAGTCATTGAACCAAATAAGTGAATCCTTGGAGAGAAAAAAAATTAAAAATGAAGCAAGTGCTTTCAAATGCTGAAAAGAATAGAACAAAGTGCTTTTTTCACTTTGCAACAGTAAAAAAATTTTGTGGTTTTATGTCATCTTTGTCTACTGTACTTGTTCATTTTTAGGAGTACTGAGTCTTTTAAATTTCAATACATGGTGTATGCATTAATAGAGTAAATGAAAGATAATTTTAGAAATTGGGAATTGTTTTCTTCTCTCCAAATAGAACTAGGTATATATAGATATATTTCCTTTAGTGAGATTCATTTATATATGGGTCTTTAATTAATACCTTTTAACATAAGATCACTCCCTATTTATCCTGAAATGTAGCATCTTGAAGATTGATTTTTATTTTCTTATTTAAAAAAAAGACATAGATGACAAAATAATTCTAATGATTACTGTTAGAGAAATCTTTTTCAATGTTTATTTTACTAAAAAAATTCTCTTTACCATTGCAGTCTGAGTGGAGGTAAATTTAAACTTGAAAGGCAATAGCAGAGCCTTTCCATGTTCTGGGACTTCTCTTTCTAATTAGCTTCTTGCGTCCTTTTCAGAGGCTGCAGTTGCTTTTACTGAACCCATTAAAGGAAATGTCCAGTGTTAACCATCCAGATATCCGACTCAAGCAATTAGAATGTGTGTTGCAGATTCTGCAGAGTCAGGGAGACAGTCTTGGGCCTGGATGGCCGTTAGTGCTTGGAGTTATGGGAGCAATCAGAAATGATCAAGGGTAAGTGTTTAAAATTAACATCCAAAAAGTGATAGGGAAAGGGAATCCCTCCTAAAATCTTGGGATGATGGTTAATTTTTTATGTATGCCCTTCCTGCTTAAGTTTAAGGTCTAGAATAGTTTTTCTTACCCTACCTTCAAGTGGCTATAGGGAATTCTTAGGGCTCACATTTGTTTTGGAAGGATGGAAAAATTGCTGTTTCTTTGCCATTTGTACATGATTAAAAAGTTCTTACTTAACAATAAGAAAAATGCATCAATCTAACAAACTTTGAAACACATCCAAAGGTTGAGTTTCCTTTTGGTAAACAATTTGGTAAGATGTAAGTGAGCATTTAGTGTTTGACCTCTCTACATATACTATACTTGCTAGTCTGATTACATGGATAAATAGTTCCTGCTCTGAAAGTAGAAACCCATGGAAAAGGAACAAGGCCTAGGGTCCTAGTAACAGAGTAGTTTGTTATGCTACAAAAGAATAGGACTCCAGTGGGAGGGGTATATGCCTGTGGAGTGGGACAGAGCCAAAACTATAAAGGACCTTATATATATGCCTTTATAAATTATTTGGACTTATCCTCAGTACATTTAGGAGGAATTTTAGGATTTTAAGCAGAGGAATGATGTGATTTGTTATGTGTTTGAGATACCTCATTATGTCAGTAGCATGGAGGGGTAAATGGGAAATCCTGCAGCACTCTCTAGAAATAGAAGGAGGCGGATTTGAGCTACTTAATAGATTGACTGTTGGGGTGAAGGCAGAAATAGCAAACAGAATCAGGGATGACTCCAAGATTTGTGACTTAGGCAGCTTAGTGGATGGTGGTATTATTAACTAAATCGGGAATACAGAAGGAAGAGCATAATTGGAGGAAATGTATGGACTTGTTTAAGGTAGTACATTGCAGTGGCGAGATTTAGCAAACATTTGGATATATTTGTCTGTAATTCTGTGGCAGGACTCATCTTGTTTTGATGACTAGTTTAAGAGTTTTACATGACTGAAATGCTTGAGACTCCTGTGGAAAATTAATTTGTCTTATTTATTTGTAATAACAGATTTCCTTATATACTATAAAATATGAGATGATTAAAGTGGAAAGATATCAGCCAAAGCCTAGATCATCCAAACAGTTATAAAATAGAGTGTGTTGTAAGGATGAAATTAATTAATACATGTAAAATACTGAGAAAGTACACGATATAGTAAATGCTCAATGTGTTAGCTATTTTAATGTTTTTATTATTTTTTTTCACTGCCAGAATTTTTCTCCAAAACCATATACTTCTTATTGTCTTCATTTGAAATACAAAATTACTCTTTACTTTTACAGACTAGATGTAGAATTTTAAATAAAATATAGTATAGATTTAAAAGAATAAGGAACTCATTTTTATTCAGTGAGTGAATTGTGTGTATTCTCCTGTGCTAGGCACCGTGCTAGATATTGAGGGTACAGTAGTGAGAAAGTAGCTATATCCAATTTCCCTTTTTCATTCAATGTCTGTTTTGTTTGACTAGTTGATGCAAGATAGAAATAATATGGCATTAGTACACAGTTTCTTTTTTCTTTAGTTTACTGCTTTTATTTCTTATTCCTGTGAGCTATCTTTATTTTTATTTGTTAATTATTTTTAAGTAAGCATATCTTTTTTTACATTTATGTAAATGTTGAAGTATTCTGTGATCTATGTTAGGAAAGATTTTCTTGTTCAAATTTTAAAATAAATTTTACTTCAAATTATTCTAAGGTATGTATTTTTCCTTGCATTTCTGTTAAATACATGAGTATAAATTTCTTTTCTTTTGTATTTTCAGAGAATCCTTGATACGAACTGCATTCCAGTGTCTTCAGTTGGTTGTGACAGATTTTCTACCAACAATGCCTTGCACCTGCCTGCAGATAGTTGTAGATGTTGCAGGTAGTTTTGGACTTCATAACCAAGAACTTAATATTAGTTTAACTTCAATAGGTTTATTGGTAAGCATCATTGCCTTCCTTATATAATCTAGAAATCACTGTTTGCAATTGAGAGTGAATGCCAAGCTATTGCTATGCTTTTGACTCTATAGGAGTCATTTAAATGACTTTTAAGTACCAAACTTATACCTTGTATGAAGGGTTAAATAATATCATTTAATAAATAATTATTTAAAAGCAGAGTATTTGGAATAATTTTGATATATTGAGCTGAAATTTGGCTTTTTTAAGGTTTGTTATGGGAAGATTTAGT
The DNA here is from genome assembly GCF_026419965.1 of Kogia breviceps. NCBI lineage: Eukaryota > Metazoa > Chordata > Mammalia > Artiodactyla > Physeteridae > Kogia > Kogia breviceps. The sequence goes on from NC_081321.1 coordinate 49,466,157, forward strand.
AAGCAAATAATAGTACATACAAGAGAAATATTCAGTTGACTCTGCTGTGAAGGGTAATTGATTTCTTTTTAAATTTAATTTTATTAATTTTTTTATACAGCAGGTTCTTATTATCTGTTTTATACATATTAGTGTATACATGTCAATCCCAATCTCCCCGTTCATCCTACCACCACCACTACCCCCTTTTCCCCCTTGGTTTCCATACATTTGTTCTCTACATCTGTGTCTCTTATTTCTGCCTTGCAAACTGGTTCATCTGTACCCTTTTTCTGGTTTCCACATATATGCGTTAATATACGATATTTGTTTTTCTCTTTCTGACTTACGTAACTCTGTATCACAGTCTCTAGATCCATCCACATATGAACAAATGACCCAATTTCGTTCCTTTTTATGGCTGAGTAATATTCCATTGTGTACATGTACCACGTCTTCTTTATCCATTCATCTGTCGATGGGCATTTAGGTTGCTTGCATGACCTGGCTATTGTAAATAGTGCTGCAATGAACATTGGGGTGCCTGTGTCTTTTTTTTTTTTTTTTGTGGTACGCGGGCCTCTCACTGCTGTGGCCTCTGCCATTGTGGAGCACAGGCTCTGGACGCGCAGGCTCAGCGGCCATGGCTCACGGTCCTAGCCACTCCGCGACATGTGGGATCTTCCCGGACCGGGGCACGAACCTGCGTCCCCTGCATCGGCAGGCGGACTCTCAACCACTGCGCCACCAGGGAAGCCCCTGTGTCTTTTTGAATTATGGTTTTCTCTGGGTATATGCCCAGTAGTGGGATTGCTGGGTCATATGGTAGTTCTATTTTTACTTTTTTAAGGAACCTCCATACTGTTCTCCATAGTGGCTGTATCAATTTACATTTCCACCAACAGTGCAAGAGGATTCCCTTTTCTCCACACCCTCCCCAGCATTTGTTGTTTGTAGGGTTTCTGATGATGCCCATTCCAACTGGTGTGAGGTGATACCTCACTGTAGTTTTGATTTGTATTTCTCTAATAATTAGTGATGTTGAGCAGCTTTTGCTTTTTTTTTAAGCCTTCATGCTTCTTATTTTTTTTTATTTCTAAATTTGTTTATTTAATTATTCATTTATGGCTGCATTGGGTCTTCGTTGCTGCACGCGGGCTTTCTCTAGTTGCATAGAGCAGGGGCTGCTCTTCATTGTGGAGTGTGGGCTTGTCATTGTGGTGGCTTCTCTTGTTAAGGAGCATGGGCTCTAGGCACGTGAGCTTCAGTAGTTGTGGCATGCAGGCTTCAGTAGTTATGGCTCGCGGGCTCTAGAACGCAGGCTCAGTAGTTGTGGTGCACGGGCTTAGTTGCTTTGCAGCATGTGAGATCTTCCCGGACCAGGGCTCGAACCTATGTCCCCTGCATCAGCAGGCGGATTCTCAGCCACTGCACCACCAGGGAAGTCTGAGCAGCTTTTCCTGTGCCTCTTGGCCATCTATATGTCTTCTTTGGTGAAATGTCTATTTAGGTCTTCTTCCCATTTTTGGATTAGGTTGTTTGTTTTTTAAATATTGAACTGCATGAGCTGTTTATATATTTTGGAGATTAATTCTTTGTCCGTTGATTCGTTTGCAGATATTTTCTCCCGTTCTGAGGGTTGTCTTTTCATCTTGTTTACGTTTCCTTTGCTGTGCAAAAGCTTTTAAGTTTCATTAGGTCCCATTTGTTTATTTTTGTTTTTATTTCCATTACTCTAGGAGGTGGGTCAAAAAAGATCTTGCTGTGATTTATGTCAAAGACTGTTCTTCCTATGTTTTCCTCTCAGAGTTTTATAGTGTCTGGTCTTACATTTAGGTTTCTAATCCATTTTGAGTTTATTTTTGTGTACGGTGTTAGGGAGGGTTCTAACTTCTTTCTTTCACATGTAGCTGTCCAGTTTTCCTAGCACCACTTATTGAAGAGACAGTCTTTTCTCCAGTGTATATCCTTGCCTCCTTTGCCATAGATTATTTGACCATAGGTGCGTGGGTTTATCACTGGGCTTTCTATCCTGTTCCATTGAACTATATTTCTGTTTTTGTGCCAGTACCAAATTATCTTGATTACCGTAGCTTTGTAGTATAGCCTGAAGTCAGGGAGTCTGATTGCTCCAGGTCCGTTATTTTCCCCCTCAAGATTGCTTTGGCTATTTGGGGTCTTTTGTGTCTCCATACAAATTTTAAGATTTTTTGTTCTAGTTCTGTAAAAAATGCCACTGGTAATTTGATAGGGATTGCATTGAATCTGTAGGCTTTGGGTAGTATAGTCATTTTCACAATATTGATTCTTCCAATCCAAGGACATGGTATATCTCTCCATCTGTTTGTGTCATCTTTGATATCTTTCATCAGTGTTTTATAGTTCTCTGAGTACAGGTCTTTACTTCCTTAGGTAGGTTTATTCCTAGGTATTTTATTCTTTTTGTTGCAATGGTGAATGGGATTGTTTTCTTAATTTCTCTTTCTGATCTTTTGTTGTTAGTGTATAGGAATGCAAGAGATTTTTGTGCATTAATTTTGTATCCTGTTACTTTACCAAATTCATTGATTAGCTCTAGTAGTTTCCTGATGGCATCTTTAGGATTATCTGTTTATAGTATCATGTCATCTGCAAACAGTGACAGTTTTACTTCTTTTCCCATTTGCATCCCTTTTATTTCTTTTTCTTCTCTGATTGCTGTGGCTAGGACTTCCAAAGCTATGTTGAATAATAGTGGCAAGAGTGGACATCCTTGTCTTGTTCCTGACCTTAGAGGAAAGGCTTTCAGTTTTTCACCATTGAGAATGATGCTTGCTGTGGGTTTGTCATATATGGCCTTTATTCTGTTGAGGTAGGTTCCCTCTGTGCCCACTTTCTGGAGAGTTTTTATCATAAATGGGTGTTGAGTTTTGTCAGAAGCTTTTTCTGCATCTATTGACGTGATCATATGGTTTTTATTCTTCAATTTGTTAATATGCTGTATCACATTGATTGATTTGCATATATTGAAGAATCCTTGTATCCCTGGGATAAATCCCACTTGATCATGGTGTATGATCCTTTTAATGTGCTGTTGGATTCTGTTTGCTAGTATCTTGTGGAGGATTTTTGCATCTATATTCATCAGTAATATTGGTCTGTAATTTTCTTTTTTTGTAGCATCTTTGTCTGGTTTTGGTATCAGGGTGATGGTGGCCTTGTAGAATGAGTTTGGGAGTGTTCCTTCCCCTGCAGTTTTTTGGAAGAGTTTGAGAAGGATAGGTGTTAGCTCTTTTCTAAATGATAGATTTCACCTGTGAAGCCATCTGGTCCTGGACTCTTGTTTGTTGGAAGATTTTTAATTACAGTCTCAACTTCGGTGCTTGTGATTGGTCTGTTTATATTTCCTATTTCTTCCTGGTTCAGTCTCGGAAGGTTGTGCTTTTCAAAGAATGTGTCCATTTCTTCCAGGCTGTCCATTTTACTGGCATATAGTTGCTTATAGTAATCTCTCATGATCCTTTGTATTTCTGCAGTGTCAGTTGTTACTTCTCCTTTTTCATTTCTAATTCTATTGATTTGAGTCTTCTCCCTTTTTTTCTTGATGAGTGTGGCTAATGGTTTATCAATTTTGTTTATCTTCTCAAAGAATCAGATTTTAATTATGTTGATCTTTGCTATTGTCTCCTTCCTTTCTTTTTCACTTATTTCTGATTTGATCTTTATGATTCCCTTCTGCTAACTTTGGGGTTATTTTGTTCTTCTTTCTCTAATTGCTTTGGGTGTAAGGTTAGGTTGTTTATTTGAGTTGTTTCTTGTTTCTTGAGGAAGGATTGTATTGCTATAAACTTAGCTCTTAGAACTGCTTTTGCTGCATGCCATAGGTTTTGGGTCATCATGTTTTCATTGTCATTTGTTTCTAGGTATTTTTTTATTTCCTCTTTGATTTCTTCAGTGATCTCTTGGTTATTTAGTAGTGTATTGTTTAGCCTCCATGTGTTTGTATTTTTTACAGATTTTTTCCTGTAATTGATATGTAGTCTCATAGCGTTGTGATCGGAAAAGATACTTGATATGATTTCAATTTTCTTAAATTTATCAAGGCTTGATTTGTGACCCAAGATATGATCTTTCCTGGAGAATGTTCCATGAGCACTTGAGAAGAAAGTGTATTCTGTTGGTTTTGAATGGACCGTCCTATAAATATCAATTAAGTCCATCTTGTTTAGTGTGTCATTTAAAGCGTGTGTTTCCTTATTTATTTTCATTTTGGATGATCTGTCCATTGGTGAAAGTGGGGTGTTAAAGTCCCCTACTATGATTGTGTTACTGTCAGTTTCCCTTTTTATGGCTGTTGGCATCTGCCTTATGTATTGAGGTGCTCCTATGTTGGGTGCATAAATATTTACAATTGTTATATTTTTCTTCTTGGATTGATCCCTTGATCATTATGTAGTGTCCTTCTTTGTAGTAGTCTTTATTTTAAAGTCTATTTTGTCTGATATGAGAGTTGCTACTGCAGCTTTCTTTTGATTTCCATTTGCATGGAATATTTTTTTCCATCCCCTCACTTTCAGTCTGTATGTGTCCCTAGGTCTGAAGGGGGTCTCTTGTTGTCAGCCTATATACAGGTCTTGGTTTTGTATCCATTCAGCAAGCCTGTCTCTTTTGTTTGAAGCATTTAATCCATTCACATTTAAGGTAATTATCGATATGTATGTTTCTGTTACCATTTTCTTAATTGTTTGGGGTTGTTTTTGTAGGTTGGTTTCTTCTGTTGTATTTCCCACTTATAGAAGTTTCTGTAGCATTTGCTGCAGAGCTGGTTTAGTGGTTCTGAATTCTTTTAGGTTTTGCTTATCTGTGAAGGTTTTCATTTCTCCGTCGAATCTGAATGAGATCCTTGCTGGGTAGAGTAATCTTGGTTGTAGGTGCTTCCCTTTCATCACTTAAAATATATCATGTCGGGCTTCCCTGGTGGCGCAGGGGTTGAGAGTCTGCCTGCTGATGTAGGGGACAAGGGTTTGTGCCCCGGTCCGGGAAGATCCCACATGCTGTGGAGCAGCTGGGCCCGTGAGCCGTGGCTGCTGCGCCTGCGCGTCCAGATCCTGTGCTCCTCAATGGGAGAGACCACAACAGTGAGAGGCCCGCGTATTGCAAAAAAAAAAAAAAAAAATATATATATATATATATATATATATATATATATATATAATGCCATCCCTTTCTGGTTTGTAGAGTTTCTGCTGAGAAATCAGCTGTTAATCTTATCGGAGTTCCCTTGTATGTTATTTGTCATGTTTCCCTTGTTGCTCTTAATAATTTTTCTTTGTGTTTAATTTTTGTCAGTTTGATTACTTTGTGTCTCAACGTTTTTCTCCTTGGGTTTATCCTGCCTGGGACTCTCTGCACTTCCTGAATTTGGGCAGCTGTTTTTTTTCCCATGTTAGGGAAGTTTTCAGCTATAATCTTCTAATATTTTCTTGGGTCCTTTCTCTCTTTCTTCTTCTTTTGGGACCCCTATAATGCGAATGTTTGTGCATTTCATGTTGTCCCAGAGGTCTCTTAGGCTGTCTTCATTTCTCTTCATTCTATTTTCTTTATTCAGTTCTGTGGCAGTGAATTCCACAATTCTGTCTTCCAGGTCACTTATCCGTTCTTCTGTCTCAATTATTCTGCTATTGATTCTTTCCAGTATGTTTTTCATTTCAGTTATTGTATTGTTTATCTCTGTTTGTTCGTTCTGTAATTCTTCTAGGTGTTTGTTCTTTAATTCTTCTAGGTCTTTGTTAAACATTTCTTGCATCTTCTCAGTCTTTGTCTCCATTCTTTTTCCAAGGTCCTGGATCATGTTCGCTATCATTATTCTGAATTCTTTTTCTGGAAGGTTGCCTATCTCCACTTCATTTCGTTGTTTTTCTGGGGTTTTATCTTGTTCCTTCATCTGTTACATAGTCCTCTGCCTTTACATTTTGTGTATCTCTCTGTGAATGTGGTTTTTGTTCCACAGGCTGCAGAATTGTAGTTCTTCTTGCTTCTGCTGTCTCAAGGGTAACTGATTTTTAACGTTATTTTGCTAGTAACATTTTTTTTTAATTGAAGTATAGTTGATTTACAATATTGTGTTAATTTCTGCTGTACGGCAAAGTAATTCAGTTATACATATATATACATTTTTTATATTCCTTTCCATTATGGTTTATCATAGGATATTGAGTATAGTTCCCTGTGCTATATACAATAGGACCTTGTTATAGTAGTTTATACCTCTTAATCTCCTATTCCTATATTGTCCCTTCCCACTTCCATCTCCCCTCTAGTTTGTTCTGTATGAGTCTCTTTCTCTTTTGTTGTATTCATTTGTTTGAATCATCTTAGATTCTGCATATAAATGATAACATACTGTATTTGTCTTTCTTTGTCTGACTTATTTCGCTAAGCATAATACCTTCCAGGTTCATCCATGTTGTTGAAAAAGGCAAATTTTAATTCTTCTTTATGGCTGAGTAGTATTCCATCCTGTGTGTGTGTATGTGTATATATATAGAGAGAGATATAGACAGATATACATATATATAATATATACAATCCATTATTTAACTATCTAGCTACCACATCTTCTTTATCCATTCATCTGTTGATGGGCACTTAGGTACCTCTATATCTTGGCTATTGTAAATAGTGCTGGTATGAACATTGGGGTACATGTGCCTTTTCAGATTAGTGTTTTCATTTTTTCCAAATATATATCCAGGAGTGGTATTTCTAGATCATATGGTAGTTCTATTTTTAGTTTTTTAAGGAACCTCCATACTGTTTTCCACATTGACTGTGCCAATTTTTTCAAATTATTAATGTTAGCACAAGATTGCTCCCTCAAATTCTGAAATCAGATAGAGACACTTGACAGAAGAGGAGATACTTTCATTAAATCCATTCTACTAGAAAAGGAGTTTCTGAAATAATTGTTTTTTTAATTCTGAAAAAGTATATGTTGCATATCTATGTGTTTAAAATAAAATCTATGAATAAATTGATATTTTCTCCTTTGCTTTTTAGTGGAATATTTCAGATTATTTTTTCCAAAGAGGAGAAACTATTGAAAAAGAATTAAATAACGAAGAAGCAGCACAGCAAAAGCAGGCAGAAGAGAAAGGAGTGGTTTTAAATCGGCCGTTCCACCCTGCACCACCGTTTGATTGCTTGTGGTTGTGTCTTTATGCAAAATTGGGTGAACTCTGTGTGGACCCCCGTCCTGCTGTCAGGAAGAGTGCAGGGCAAACTCTGTTTTCGACAATTGGTGCACATGGAACTTTATTACAGCACTCAACATGGCACACTGTTATTTGGAAGGTACTGTAAAATAGCTTGAGTTGTCAGTTCTTAATTGAGACATGCTTAGATACTTTTTCAATTAAACTTGTTCCTATTAATTTAAAAAAATTTTTTAAATTTTTAGTTTTTTTATTGAAGTCTAGTTGATTTAAAATGTTGTGTTAGTTTCACTTTTACTGAACGTGATTCGGTTATACATATATATTCTTTCTCTTCCTATTAATTTTTAAAGCTGAGTTTCCGTCTGTTTGTGCATTTGGCAAAACAGAAAATGTTAGCTTTGTCGTATTTTTAATTGCACCTCACATAGATCAGATTAAATACTAAAAGCCTCATCTTTTTATCTCTATCTCCTTTGCACTTCCCTTTCTCCTCATTTTCCCCTGTGGTAATAAAACTAGTAGTTGCTAAACCACTACCTATAATTCAAATATAATATAGTCAAATGAAAATTTTATAAATAAAGAATTTCAACAGTAGTGAAATTTACTTGCAGACTCACCAAACAGAAACCACCTCCAATTGGTAAATTCCATGTTCGTTCATTAAATATGCAGTTGCATTTAAAAAATTTTTCAATTTTATCTTCTTTTTAAAATGTTCTTACAAACTCAGCAGCTTATTAGTGAGCATCCCTTCTTTGCTAAAAGCTCTGTTTTTGTTTAATCTGTTCCATTTTAATAAAATTCTATTTATAATCCTTTCATTGCTTTTGTGAATTTTTGAAATCAGCAAGTTTGACAGTAGACAAAATGGTAAACCTTCATTGTATTTAACAATGTTTTCAGTTTAATAAAAAGACCCCAGAATGTCTTAAACAATTAATAATGTATGTTCCCTAATAAAAATAATTAAAAGCCCTGCTTCCCACTCCTATGTCTTCTGTTTTTTTTTTCGTTTTGTTTTGTTTTGTTTTTAACTAGCTGCACCACGCAGCATGAGGGATGTCAGGGATCAAACCCAGGCCCCATGCATTGGGAGCATAGTCTTAACCACTGGACCACGAGGGAAGTCCCCTCTTGTGTTTTCTGTTTCAACTCTATCCCCTGGCTTCTCAATTCACAAACATGCTGAAGAGTCCTTTATTGTTTTTAAAAACAAACTGATATTTTCTCTGATTCCTGTTTTCTTTTCAGACAGCTTCATTGTTAAGCTTGCTGCCTAAATCTCAATAATTTCTTTTCTTTCTCACTTCCCCTGCATTCCCTTACCCCCTTGTAATTTGATATCCAGATTATTCTACTTCAGAGTATCTTAAACCTTAGCATGTAACAGAATCTCCTAGAGGACTTATTAAAGAACAAATTGCTTTAGCCACTGTCCCCAACCCCCTAGAGTTTCTGATTTCTTTCCCCTGGCACGGGGACTGAGAATTTGCGTGTCTGTGAAGCTCCCAGGTGATGCTGATGGTTCTGAAACCATATTTTTAGAACCACACAAATTGTTCATAGGCTCTACAGGTAGCCTTCTAATTGCCAAGTGTCTTACCCTATGCTTAATCCTTATCCTACTCATTTTTTGTAGCATTTAATACTGCTGATTATTTTTTCCTTGAAATTTCTCTTCCTTTGGCTTCTGTTCCACAGCATGCATATGCTTCTACTCAATTTTTATTTTATTTTTTTGGCTCCTATTACTTCCTCTGATTCTACATTTTAAATGTAAACATTCCCCAAATCCCAACCGCTTCCTGCTTGATTTTTTTCAAGCACCTTCATCCAGTCCTGAAGTTTCAGCAGTAACCAGATGTCACTCATAGTTATATATTTGCCTGGATCCCTCTCCTTAGCTTCATTCCCTTCTTGTACATTACCCCCTAGATGCTCCATTGGCCACCTCAGCTCAGTAAGTCTTAGACAATAGTCTATCCAATTTATTTTAATTTTTCATATTCCATGACCTTAAGGATAAACTTAAGGATATCTCTGTTGATCAGTTTCGTCCAATATATGGGGATTGATCAGAATGTCAGGTGTAATTCTTTGTAGCAATGCCTAATTTTCTATGCTGTTACTTAAGCTGTGTTATCAATACTTTTTATATGCATTGTTATAAATATTTAGGTTCTCTTTCATCTATTGGACCGAGTTCGAGAGTCTTCTACCACTGCTGACAAAGAAAAGATTGAGTCTGGAGGTGGCAATATTCTCATTCATCATTCAAGGGACACAGCAGAGAAGCAATGGGCTGAGACATGGGTTTTAACATTGGCCGGAGTAGCAAGAATCTTCAACACTAGAAGATATTTACTGCAACCTTTAGGTAGATACACATTTTTTTTTTTCTGATTATACAAGTAATTAATGTTAAAGGAAATTTGGAAAATACAGGAGATTCTTTAAAGTTCATATACAATACTACTTTCCAAGAATAATCCATCTTAACTGTCAGTCTTTGTGTTATGTGTGGTGTGTGCATGAGCATGCATGTTTTCATTCATTTCACTGAAAAAATATGTAATGTGCACCTACTGCGGGTGAGTCTCTAGGGGATACAATGATGAACCAAATGCTACCGTCTTTGCTGTATCATGGGTATGCGGGAAGAACTATAATTACATAAATAAGTACAAAATTACTACAATGATCAGTGCTAAAAGGAGTTTATAATAGATTGTGTGCTTATAATAGATATTTGACCAGGCCAGTGAGGTATGTATAGGCTTCCCTGAGAAAGCAATATTTTATCTGAGTAGTAGTTCATCAGGCAAGGGTAGGAGGAACTGAGAAGAGCCTTACAGGCAGAGAGAATGTGTAAAAGAGATGGGAGAAGATTAAGGAGATGGAGATGGTGAGGACCCTGGCATGTTTGAAGGTCTGGAATGAAGAGAACACGGGAAAGTGTAATACCACATGAGGTTGTAGAGGTAGAGAGAGGCCCAGAGCATGGAACACTTTGTAGGTTATGTTCAAAAGTTAAGACTTTATTCTAAGAGCACTGAAAACCACTGGAAGGTTTTAATCCATGATGTGATGTGATCATATATGCAGTTCAGAATTATCACTTCAGATGGTATGTGTGGAATGGAATGGCCACAAAGAAGAATGGTAGGATACTGTTAGACTGGTGAGGAAACTGTTGGTGGTGTAGATCAATGCCTCTCAACCAGGGCCAATTTTGCCCAACCTACTCCCTCCCCCCACAGGATATTTGACAATGTCTGGAGACAGTTTTGGTTGTCACAACTGGGGAAGGACATGCACTACTGGCTTCTGGGGGGAGTAGCAGCCAGGGATGCTGCTACACATCTTACAACAAAGAACTATCCAACCCAAAATGTCAGTAGTATTGAGATTGAGAAATTCTGGTGTAGATTATAATACCTTCCTTCAATTCTGGTGGTCGGGTTGGGAGTGGTTGAGAAAAGTGAACAGAAGTACTTTTGTACATAATTGTGAACAAGTTGTACATATTATTTTTTTAATTTATTATTTTATGGTTGGCTTTTTCACCCCTCATTATGTTAAAGCATAAGCATATTTACTCTTTTCATAGGCACACAAAATTGTGTGGTGTTCATCATGTACACTTTAGGGCTCTATTTTATATATACACATACATATATATAATGTACATACATGTACATTTTAAATCTTAGTTTTTTGTTTTCATGTAAAATTTACATATAATGAAATGAACCAATCTTTACTGTATGTTTGCTGAGTTTTGACAAATAAGAATCATTTTTAATACCTCTGTGATAGTTACTTTATCTTAAAAGCTAAGAACTAATAGATTTAAATTTTTAAAAATGAAGACATGATGCAGTTCATGTAGCTTTGATGATTTTTTATAATTTGAACACTAGGAAATGGTTTTTATTATTTTAGAATAAGATTATGGTGTCAGGGTGATGCTCATAGAATGGTTCAGAAGTGTTCCTTCCTCTGCAGTTTTTTTTTTTTGAGTAGTTTGAGAAGGATAGGTGTTAACTCTTCTCTAAATGTTTGGTAGAATTCACCTGTGAAGCCATCTGGTCCTGGACGTTTGTTCATTGGAGCTTTTAAATTACTGATTCAATTTCATTACCAATAATTGTTCATATTTTCTGTTTCTTCCTGGTTCAGTCTTGGGAGATTCTTTCAAAGAATTTGTCCATTTCTTCTAGGTTGTCCATTTTATTGGTGTATAGTTGCTCATAGAAGTCTCTTATGATTCTTTGTATTTCTGTGGTGTCAGTTGTAATTTCTCCTTTTTCATTTCTGATTTTATTGATTTGGGCCCTCTCCCTTTTTTTCTTGATGAGTCTGGCTGAAGGTTTGTCCATTTGGTTTATCTTTTCAAAGAAGCAGCTTTTAGTTTCATTGATCTTTTCTGTTGTTTTTTTAGTCTCTATTTCATTTATTTCTGCTCTGATCTTTATGATTTCTTTCCTTCTACTAACTTTGGGTTTTGTTCTTTTTTCTCTAGTTCCTTTAGGTGTAAAGTTAGATTGTTCATTTGAGATTTTTCTTATTTCCTGAAGTAAGCTCATATTGCTATAAACTTTCCTATTAGAACTGCTTTTGCTGGCATCCCAAAGGTTTTGGATCATTGTATTTTCATTTTCATTTGTCTCTAGGTATTTTTTTATTTCCTCTTTGATTTCTTCAGTGATTCATTGGCTGTTTAGTAGCATATTGTTTAGCCTCCACATGTTTGTGTTTTTTTGCAGTTTTTTTCTTGTAGTTGAAAATTTTGCCATTTGCAGCAACATGGGTAGACTTGCAGGGCATTATGCTAAGTGAAGTAAGTCAGACAGAGAAAGACAAATACTGTATGATATCACTTCTATGTAGACTCTAAAAAATACAACATACTAGTGAATATAACGAAAAAGAAGCAGACTCACAGATACAGAGAACAAACTAGTGGTTACCAGTGGGGACAGGGGGCAAGTGGGGCAATATAGGGGTGGGGGACTGGGAGCTGCAAACTATTGGGGATAAGATAGGCTACAAGGATGTATTTTACAACACTGGAATATAGCCAGTATTTTGTAATAATTGTAAATAGAGTGTAACCTTTAAAAATTGTATAAAAATTAAAAAAAAAATTTTAAATAATGTGGTTAATTTTTTTTTTTTCTTTTGTGGTATGTGGGCCTCTCACTGTTGTGGCCTCTCCCGTTGCGGAGCACAGGCTCCGGACGCACAGGCCCAGCGGCCATGGCTCACGGGCCCAGCCGCTCCGCGGCATGTGGGATCTTCCCGGACCGGGGCACAAACCTGTGTCCCCTGCATCGGCAGGCGGGCTCTCAACCACTGCACCACCGGGGAAGCCCGGTTAATATTTTTAACATAACCATGTGCAATATATAATTATACCTACTCTTTTAGAAAGAAGACTTCTTCCTAGACATAGAATATATTAATGAAAGAATTGCAAGGTTTTTTCCTTCCTGTGGCATGGAATATTCTAAATCTGAGACTTGGTCACCATTCTGGTGGGGAAATGTAATGTTTCATCTGACTTTTGGACTGGAATGGCAACAAGTAGAAGTATTTTATTTTGTAGTTTTGATAGTTTTTAGGCAAAAATTTTTAAAACTCTTTGAACAGTTTACTGAAAAATCTGTTTTTTATTGTATGTAAATTATACTTCAATTAAAAAAAAGAGAGTATGGAGAGGAAGAGGCATATAACTGGGCAAGTGTTATCATTTATCCTGTAAAGGCAGAGCAGTACTTACTGTTTTATACCAGACTTAGTTCTAGCTTTCCAGTTAACTGAATGCTTCTCAGTCATATGGGTTTATCCCTTCTTGAAAAAACATCTAGTCTTTGATAGCTTTTGTGAAGTGAAATTCTTTAAACCTCGATTATCTCTATTTCGTAGCCTACTTACGTGATCCTTTGCAGAATGTCAGTTCCTCTGATTTTTGCATTATTTAAATACAAATAGGTGGGTAATAATCCATGCTACTAACAAAGCCATTGGGCTAGATTTCTGTAGGAGCAACATCATTTTTTGCTGGGCTTTATAGGAACAAACCACACCTGGCCATAGAGAGTTTCATTATAAACGTGCTTAGTTGGTCACAGGAGTAGAGCAAGAGATTGAATTGATTAGTGGAAACAACAGCTACCATTCAGCCCATGCTCTGCTGATGGTAGATCAGTTGACTCAGTTTACATGGGAGAAATAAATTTAGACTCATTGTAAAACGACAGTCTAATCTTTATGGTGCATTTTCTCCTGGCAACTCACTAATGGGGGAAAAATGTTTAAGAAAATTCTGCAACTGTAAAATCATTTAAATATGAAAACCAAAGTGTAAAGTTAAGAAAGTGTATCCTACTGTTATAACTTTTCCAATGTGCTTAAGAATGGGAACATCTTACTTAATCATTAATAAAGGTAGATGAATAGACTGGAGATGTTACTGAAAAGTTTTTGTTTTCACCCTCTTAAGTTTTTATTCTGTTCTCCTTAGGCAGAAGTACTAGAATAGAAACATGTATACATACATTTACAGAGTTTTATTTTTAAGACCAAAACCTTTTTTGATATACTCATTATCCTCTTCTTGATGCTGTTTGTTCCTGTAGCTGACAAAAATTTTTTACTGGATTTTTGGGTTGTAATGATTTTAATTCACATTGTTAGTACCTTAGCATATTTTTTCTAGTTCTATAAGAATTTAAGCAGAAAAATAAAGCAAATAAACTTTAAAGTGTCTAATAGTAAGAGAAAGTTTGATCACTTTTATGGTGATAAATTTTTTTTCCTCTTCCTAATATAGGAGATTTTTCAAGAGCATGGGATGTTCTTCTTGACCATATACAATCAGCAGCACTCAGCAAAAACAATGAAGTATCTCTGGCTGCGCTGAAAAGCTTCCAGGAAATTTTACAGATTGTGACCCCTGTCAGAGACTCAGATAAGCCTGAGACACCACCTGCAGTTAATGTCCCTGTGCCTGTCCTTTTAGGGTCCATATCAGGCCCTGGCCTGAACAGGCCATTTGTCAGAACAGATTCCATTGGAGAAAGACTTGGAAGATATAGCAGCTCTGAGCCACCCATAGTTACTGATGAGCTTGAAGATTTGAATCTCTGGTGGGCTGCATGGAATACCTGGTATAGAGTTGGATCTGAAAGCACTAAGCCTCCTATTACTTTTGATAAACTAACTTTCATTCCCAGCCAGCCTTTTCTTACAGCTTTAATTCAGATATTTCCAGCTCTTTACCAACACATAAAAACTGGTTTCAACATGGATGATTTGCAAAAGTTGGGAGTCATACTACACAGTGCCGTTTCAGTCCCAATAAGTTCAGATGCATCCCCTTTCATTCTTCCATCTTACACTGAAGCAGTTTTGACAAGTTTACAGGAAGCTGTACTTACAGCTCTAGATGTTCTCCAAAAGGTAATAGAATTCTAGTGGCTGTCTAAGCAATATTGCATAAGGTTCTCTAGAACTTTTTTTACTTTGCTATATATTTTTTGGGATAAATTCTGGATCATCAAGATTGTTGTGTATGTATACTTTGGGATGAATTCAAGATTGTAAAGATCCAGTTATTTTTAAAACTTTTATTTTTCTAATATATTTTAAAAGGTATTTCAGGTTTATTTTGAGAGTCTTTAAGAAACTGCCTGCATTCTCTTGCTTCTATTCACCAGCTTTTTTGTTTTGTTCATGCAACTCTTCACAAGAGGATATACTTTTGGAATGACTACTTTAGTAAAGTATTTCTATAATTAGAAAATTAATAAACCATAGGATTATATTTTGGTTTTTTTCATCTGTACTTAAATTTAGCTCTGGAATTGTTGGAAGCCTATATTTTTTAAAAAAGAAGTAAGAATAAATTTATAAAGTATTTTTCTCACAGAAATTTTAAAAAGATATATTTTAACCTATGTATGTTTTGTTACTGCAAAATATATATGTATATATATATATATATATATATTAAAACAGGCCTAAAAATTATTGAGCAGATTCCAGTTAGCAAGCAAGACCAGATCAAAATCAAAGTATTTTTTAAACTGTCAAGGTAATTATTAGCACAATTCACAACCAAAATGCTAAACAAAAAAAATGCCACCTGAAGAGCCAGCAATCCCAACAAAGTAGCTATGACATTCTAACAAAATTAGAATGGAAGTATTAGAGTCTGATTACACATGTGTTATCAGTAGCCATTTGTGTACTGAAGATAATGTTTTCTAATTAAATGATTGCCTTATATCCAACTGTATTGAAGAAAACTTTCACAGTAAGAATGGTGGTTTCTACTACACCATAATACGCCTTGAATGACTCTGGAGGAAGTCTAGCTGAGCAGTAATTCCTTGATCTCTTTACCCTTAGTTACACTGTGCAGAGAAACAAATCGTGTAGAAACTTAAAATCTAAGAGAATCTGGCATGTTAAAAACTTTATTGTAGGGATATCAGTTTTCCATAATTGAAATCAAAAGAGCTGCTTTTATTTTCAGTGGGGGAAGAAAAGTAGCCTGTCAATAATAACTTTTTTCTCCCTGACTGTCAATATAAGTTGCTTATAGACAGCCTTAGAGGGAGTGGAAAAGTTAATATATTAGAGAAAGAGAGCATAGGCCTTGTGAGATACCCATAATCTAGAACATGTTTGATTCAAGCTTTTATATATGTGTAGAGGATAGTAAACAAAAAGGAAACAACAAACCCCCAAAATTTTTTCCAGGGTAAAAACTATATAATTTTATTTAGGAAAAAAACTGCTGCTTTCACAATTAGAAAACAAATAGAATCATTCATCCCAACTACTAGGAATTTGTTCTAAGCTTTGAACTTTTAATGGCTTTGAAAGCAATATATACCTTCAGTTGGGAACTTAGGAAGTTTTATTGTGGGAGACTTAGGATGTTTTATTTATATAAATTGAATCATTTTGCATTACTAATTTTCACTCTAGCCATTGTTTATTACTTACGTGATTATCTAAATGATGTTTCATAATACTTGAATGTGATTCAAATATATGGGGTCTTTAATATTTCCTAACAGAAAACATATTTCATTATTAGTGAAGAGTGTTTTTATTTTTTCTTTTTTTTTTTTTCCCCCAAGTAAGGGTGTTTCTATATTTCCCCCCACAGGTGTCAGAAAATTTTTTCACAAGCAAAATTGACTTGCTTTGGGACTTTATTCATAAACTAATAAGCTATTCTGCAAAACATTTTATTGATTAAAAGCAGTTTTCCTTCCTAAAGGAAAAACTCATTTCTAATTTCATGTTTACCCTTACATTGTTTAGGGTTTCAGGGTCATAGTCTTTTTCTTGGTTTTCAAATCACTAGTTCACAACCAAAATGATTTAGTCATGTAGGCTAACTTTTTTTTTTGGCCAAGATATTTTGGCATACATGGGGGACCTGAGAATTTTATTATATGCTTTCCCTAAGTTCTGAGATCAGGAGACTGCATCTATCTTATTTATTGCTACACGGATTGAATTATTTTAAATGACTTAGTAAGAGAAGCCTTGAACCATGTCAGAGGTTAGATGTCCAGTTTCTTTTCTTCTTTTCACATACACAGTTTTCAAGGACTAATAGGAACTGATGTCCAGATTGCTTATTGATTCTTAGCTTTTGGACTAAAATCTGTTACCAGATTTATATATAGGCTTTTCTGATAAACTTCAGAAGACTGAAGAAAGCCAATAATAACTTTTTCTTAGATGAAGTTTGTTGTAAAAAAAAAAAAAAGAGTTGGTTCCATATTATGCATTTTAAGATTCCAGAATTCAACTGTAACACTATTAGGTTTTTTATTTATTTATTTATTTTTAATAAAGGACCACTGAAAATCAAAACATATAGTCCAGGTCATTATTTGTTGCTAAGGTATTTTCAGAAAAATTTTGATACTTAGTTTTCTAAGGTCTCCACACAGACTTTTCCCTCCCTTCCTGCCTCCCTTCCTTTGTCACTGAAAATAAAAGAATCCATTTAGGGTAATTATATCTTTTCCACAGTAATTATTACTTGTTTACTTGTAAGAGTTAAGACTCAGCAAGGGGTTAATAAAGAAGACCGTGAAACTATTAGAAGTAGTTAGTAGAGAGAATTTTTTTAGGCTGTTTACCTTTCAAGTTCATGATTCACTGTTTCTAAGAAAAGTAGCCAAGTAGGGAAAGATGGTATTAGATATCTTTATTCTACTTTCACATTGTAATTATAGGATAATCCAAGGTACTAATGGGCAGCACTTTGCTTATGTACTTTGTACCTCAAGATAATTTTATCTGAAACACCAGATAAAGCTAAATGGCTACCTCTTCTCTGAGGGAAAATAAAACTAGTTTTTTATCTGACAGGTTAAAAAAGCCATGATTGCATGAAAATATAAATATTGTGCACATCTTTTTAAAGAAATTCCTTAAAATTTTGAAATGCTTTGAATTTTGATTTTGTATTTTGAGGGTACCTCAAGTGTAGAATGATCATGCTTTTTGTTTTGTAAAGCACTTTTAGATACTCCATAATGTATCATTAAATATTTTTTCCACAGAGAGAAACGAACACTAAAACAGGAAAATATGAAAGGATGGGAGGAGAAAACACATTTGTTGCTAGAGAAAATAAAAACATAAGATTTATTTTTAAGTACTTTCAATGTATTTGAAGTAATTAAAATCTGCAGTGTCAGAATATGTATTCTTTGTCTTATGAAATTATTTGTAGCATTAAATTTAATTTCTATTAAATTTTTAAATTCTTCTTGTTTTAAATCAAGTCTATATATTTAGATACATTAAACACTAAATATACTCTGCCCTGTTAAAAATTAATATACTGTATACATCTCTTTTAGAAACAAATTTTTATTCATAACTTATTTTCCCAACTGTAATGAACGTGATTATTTGTTAAAGTCTGTGGACCAGGCATGATGCAGGAATCAGCTGTCATTTCAATAAACTAATGCCATCACTTAAGTAGAAGTCAATATCATCTTAGTCAGTAAAGCATTGTAAATGGTCTGATGGGTATATTACTGAACAAATGATCAGATTGTGGAACCTCAGAACTGCCTGGGATTTCTCTTTAAGTGCTTGCCCTTTGTTTAGTCTGCTAAGTAATAAGCCACACTTTTAATTAGAAAAACGTTTTCTAGCTGATTAATACATTTAGCCTACACTTTATTCAATAATAGTTTAAAATAGCTTAAATGTCCTTCAGGGCTTATAAAAAATTGTATAATACTTAACATAAAATAGGACAGTCTTTTCGATTCTTTGTTTAGACAAAAGCATATACAGTAAAGAACTTAATGGAGTTCAGATTATGCATTCTACTATTCATATATTGTTTTTATAGGCCATCTGTATAGGACCGGAAAACATGCAGATAATGTATCCAGCTATATTTGACCAGTTATTGGCATTTGTAGAATTTTCCTGTAAACCTCCACAGTATGGACAGCTAGAAACAAAACACATTGCAAATGCAAAATATAATCAGGTAATTTGCTATAAATTATATTTACTCTGTAAGATTTCATGGCTTATAGTCAGTTCCACTTAAGATGGACTTTGATTATCCCAGAAAATTTTCATTCACAAATAAACTTTCGTATGTATGTTAACAGTTTAAGCTGAAAAGAAACACTATTTGGAAGACCTTTTCTATGTTCTTTTTATTTGTTTGTTTGTTTATTACTTTCTTTGCCCAAGTGGTTCTCCAGAAAGTTTGGCCTTTCATGTTACACTTTCTTTGAAGTTCCTTTCTTTGTGTCCTCATCCCACTATAAAATGGCTTCTAAATCCCTAAATCTAATCTTATCTAAAATAGATATCTTCAATACAAAATGAAGAAATCTGTGTGTACTAAATAAGAAGTCTACTACTGGTGTGAAATTTAGTTGGATTTTACATAAAAGATTTTTATAGCCATAGTTGGCAAATTTTAACTTTGTTTTGGCTTAGGGGAAAAGTAAATTTCTGAATGCATGCACATGCTGATTTTGTTCACCCAACATAAAAATTATAATTTTACATGGTCCAAAACGTAGTTTTAATGTGTATTAACTTTTCTCATTCTATTTGTCTTGCAACACAATGGAATCACAATAGATCCAACTATTTGCACCGGTGAGTTAAATTTCCTAAAATTGTCCTAACCTATTGGCAACAAATAAAGTACATCTTTCCCAGTTTTTGATAGAATGCTCAATGTACTTTTTCTGTTAGTTTTAATTTTTGCCTGGCTGAAAATCATTCTTTCATAAAGTACATATTTCTTTGAAAACTTTGCATGTAATATAATCTGGCTTAAAACCAAGGCCTAAACTTTAAGACAAAGAAGATTTCGCTTTGAAAACAATATGATTTCATTTAATCTCATTTTTATTTTAACTGTGAAAATATTACTTTCTAGGCGGAATGGGTAGCCTTGAATTATGTACCATTTGCTGAAAGGTCTTTAGAAGTAGTTGTGGATTTATACCAAAAAACAGCCTGTCACAAAGCAGTGGTGAATGAGAAAGTACTTCAGAATATTATTAAGGTATTTTTTTTTAATTTCCATACTTTAATAATGTCAGTATTATTGAAATTTCTCTTTAGGTAATAATATATTATCATATATTTAGATAAATGGAAAATATAATTTGTTATTATTTATCGTTACTCTTCTCCAACATTCATGGATATTATTTAGGAAGCCGTTTATTATTATTATTATTATTATTTACTTATTTATTTTTGGCTCTGTTGGGTCTTCGTTTCTGTGCAAGGGCTTTCTCTAGTTGCCCGAGCGGGGGCCACTCTTCATCACGGTGCGCGTGCCTCTCACTATCGCGACCTCTCTTGTTGCGGAGCACAGGCTCCAGACGCGCAGGCTCAGTAGTTGTGGCTCACGGGCCTAGTTGCTCCGCGGCATGTGGGATCCTTCCAGACCAGGTCTTGAACCCGTGTCCCCTGCATTGGCAAGCGGATTCTCAACCACTGCACCACCAGGGAAGCCCAGGAAGCCGTTTTTTTTAAAACGAGAAGGGTTTTTTTAATGAGAAATATTTTAAAGTAAGAGTGCATTAGATTTTTTTATTTTTCTTAAATTTTGCCACATAAGACAATAAGCATCCTGTTTCTTAGGACAGGATGCTCTTTGATTTTGGGGCAAATGAGCCTGAGAGTGTTTCTCATCTGTAAAAGAAGGGTAATACCAATACAAATTTCATGTCTTAGCCATTAAGAGATTCAACTGAGATATGGCATTTAATGATACTTGCCAAATAGTGTTGAATAAAAAGTTAGGTTCCCCCTTCCCTCAGTAGACAAGGAAATAACTAAACTGCCTAGGGGATCTTGGCAAGGATTAACAGAAGTAACATTTGAAGAAGGAGTACCAGCAAAAATGGAGAAGGAGATATAGATCAATTAAGCAATATAAAAGATCATGGTGTATATATATATATTTTTTAATTTTTTAATTTATTTTTTTGGGGGGGCTGCCTTGGGTGTTTGTTGCTGCACGCAGGCCCTCTCCAGTTGCGGCGAGCAGGGGCCACTCCTCATTGCAGCACGCGGGCCTCCCACCATGGTGGCCTCTCTTGTTGTGGAGCACGGGTTCTAGGCACGCAGGCTGCAGAGCGCAGGCTCAGCAGCTGTGGCACACGGGCTTAGCCGCTCAGCGGCACGTGGGATCCCCCCGGGCCAGGGCTCGAACCCGTGTCCCCTGCACTGGCAGGCGGATTCCCAACCACTGCACCACCAGGGAAGCCCCATGGTGTATTTTTAAAGCAGTGTTGAGAAATCCCACTTAGGGAGGTGGCAGGGCCTGGAATAGGTCTGAAAAAGTGGCTATGGGTATTACAAGCCATCATAAGGCATCAGATTTTATTCTTTAACCATTGAAGGTTTGAACATGGAGGAGTGACATGAATCAGTTTGTATTTTTTAAGGAATTAAATAATCAGTTTTCTGTACTCCAGAACACTTCATTGATGCCACTCACTACATTGCATTGTGGTTAATTGGACAAGGCTCTTCCTTCCTCAGAAATTGTGAGCTTTGTGACAGCAAGAACTGAACTTTCCAGTTCCATATACATTTATTGAGTATATAGTATATGCCAATCTCTGTATTAGTTGCTTAAATATTTTAAAAAATAAATGTATAAATCAAATATATTTGCTGTGCTTAACATTCCCTTGACATTGGTAAAATATTAATCTAGTAGTAAACCATACTTTTCATTTATCTAATCTTGAGTTATAACATGTTAATTCAGAGTAGCCAGTGTATAATTTAGTATTCTTTTGTTTGCATATGACACAAATTCAGGCTCTGACTAGCTTTAACAATAAAGGGGCAGGCTTAGTTGGAAGATTCAGAGATGGAGGGCTTTAGGATTGGTTGATCCAGTACTATCAACAAAAACCAAAATTTTTTGCCCTGTTCTGCTTTCCAAGGGGTTGACTGCGTTCTAACTATGTTTCTTCTCATAGTTGTAGGCTAATAAAGGGATTATATGTCAGTAGCAGAGGTGTGTGTGTGTGTGTGTGTGTGTGTGTGTGTGTGTGTGTGTTTGTGTTTATCAGATTCTTCTTAAGTTACTAAAATTAAGTGAATCGGCTTTAGTCCCATGCCCAGTCTTGAACCAGTGATTAAGGCCAGAGAAATGGAGTAGATTGATTGGCTTAATAAACTAATCATCTCTTTACCCTAATTTCCAACTGGATGTGGGGAGAGGAAAGAGATAAATAGATTCTGGGTAGGCTAATTATCTGTTAGTGGAGGCCCATTTCATGCTAATATGTAATGGTTCACATGTTCACTGTGTGAGTATTCAGTAATCATTTGTGTGGAGGATGATGAAATCAGGTTTTATGTTCACTCCGTAACATTAAAATATGAAAATGTATCTCTTCTACTCTTTATCTTTCTCAGACTAGAATTTTTATATAATAGTTGAATTTTCAGTCTAATGCTCATTATCACACGGTATGCTGAAACTATTTATTGATGGTGCTCTGGGATAACTCACTGTGATAGTTTGGTCAGTCTAGTCTTCTAGTTGTTGGATAGAACTATGACCAGAGAAATTCATTCTGAACCACTGAATTAGTTCTTTAATGATTAACAGCAACCTGTCTCAGAAGTTGACCAATTAAAAAGTAAGTCTCAATATTTTAGTCACTAGACATAGTTCAGATGCTGTGCTGTGTCCTCAAGGGTTAAAGATAAAAACCAAGTTCTTGAATTATCAACTTTTCTCAAATATTTGGAAAAGGAAAAAAATACATTAAAATGTCAGTGTAGAATATAAAATTCAAAGAATTTTAAAGATAAAGTATAAGATTTCAAAGTAATGATACTCCAGGCCATGTTTACCTAACCATTAGTGAAAACATATAAGCAATATTGATCTCTCTTGGATGGGAGAAGCCCCATCAGTCAAATTATTTTCTGCCAGGAGAACTATGGCAGAATGCTCTAATTTTATACCGTCAAGTTGGAGAAGCTGCAAAATTGTAAGTTTCTTACTCCTAACTTTTCAGAAAACATCCCTATTTTTTATGATGCGAAACCAAGGTTCAAAAAGGTTATTATTCAATCCTTATTCAGGGTCATTGTTTATAAAATGGACATAGGACTTAAAAATATATCTTTCTAGGGAATTCCCTGGCGGTCCCGTGGTTAGTACTCTGCGCTTTCAGTGCTGAGGGTGCGGGTTCTATCCCTGGTTGGGGAGCTAGGATCCCATACGCCTCAGGGTGTGGCCAAAAAAAAAAAAAGTACATCTTTCTAGGCAGTATGATTTGAGGACCATGTCTGAGAATTGGTCTTCCTAGAAAATAACATCCTATTTAAAATGAAAATACCTATGTTATTATTTTTTGCTCTCAGCTATAGTTTTTTTTTAAGTAATTAAAGCTGTGTGTGTTTGTCTTAAACTGTCTTTATTTTCACAGACTCTTAGGGTTCCTCTCAGTTTGAAGTATTCCTGCCCTTCTGAAAGCACATGGAAACTAGCAGTATCTTCTCTACTCAAAGTTCTTTCTATTGGGCTACCTGTTGCCCGGCAGCATGCTTCTTCTGGAAAATTTGACAGTATGTGGCCAGAACTAGCCAACACTTTTGAAGACTTTCTCTTTACTAAAAGGTCAGCTTATTCATTTTTACAGTTAAGACAGTCTTTCAAGAAGTACACATTATACCTGTAATTGCTCTAAAAACAGTATTTCTCATTATTCATTAACAAAGTAATTGACTCTTAAGATTGCTAGATTGTATACAAAGAAGAAGTGGATGGGGCATTTATCCACTGGGTACATTGTCTGTGAGCAGTGGAGATTTTTGCTCTTTACAGTGTTTTGGTTGTAAGACAAGGGTCTATGTATAAGGTCACATGAATGCATCATAATTAAGGAACCATGGTTTTAATTTGATGAAGTTAAGAAATCCATTTTAAAAATCTGATGCCCATTTAGCATTACAAGAGAAAAACAACTTCAGAAAATGAGGTTTTTTTTAGAATAAATAAGATCATTGGTAATAATGAACAGCTCTTTAAGATGTTTAAGTTTTGCAAAGAGGAATGGAATTTTCATTGTATACTCTCCAACTGAGGGTGTATCTTAAGGATGCTATTTTGACCCCTCACCGAATGAGAATAGGGTAATTAGAATACGGAATTTTTTGAATGAGGAGTCTGCTGCAGTCTCTCTAGAGCTATACTATCTAATACAGCAGTCACTAGCTACAATTAACTTAAATTTTTAATTAACTAAGTCACATTAATAATTCAGTTCTTCATTCTCACTAGCCACGTTTCAACATTGCCATGTGTGGCTAGTGGTTGCTCTAGTGGGCACTGCAGATCATTGAACATTCCCATCATCACAGGAAGTTCTGTTTGGCAGCACTAATCTCCAATGTGCCATTTTACTAAAGATGGACTTACCAGTAATAGCTGTGATAGGTAGGTAGTCTTCAGTACTCCTACAATCTAATTTTCCTTTGTGCTATAGTGGTGAAATTCTATGATAACAAAAATTTTTCTATATTTTTTATCCATTAATCATTTTTTTAAACTGTAGAATGATGAATGTGTCATGCACTGCTATTTAATCATTAAAAATTGTTAGTTTGAAAGCATTTAAATTATAAATTTCATATATTTGAAGAAAAACCTACATTGGCATATTGATAATGATCAGATGAGTTTACAACAGAATGATTTAACTGAAGAGTTTCTATCTTTTTAATGTGGTTTAGTTATTAAGTAAAGAGAAGTTGTAGAGTGCAGAAGGTTAACTTACGTTTTTCTCCATAAAGGCTTATCTGATATTTCAGAATTGGAAGTAATGACATATGATCGTAATTTCTGTTTCCATAACTGGTCAGACTTTGTTTTGCTTTCTTATATATTTCTCAACTCTAGAAATCTTACTAATACCAATGCAAGCATATTCTTTGTATTGAATATATGCAGGAAAATCATAGTGACTCACAAAGCATATCTAAGCAAATTCTGTTTCCATTTTTAAAATAACCCTGGGTATTTGAGTTCCTTTGTGGACTCTGTTGCCTAAGTCACTACGTTAATTTGTATGAAGCAAACAGATTTAGAAATTTAAACTTTTCTCTTTCTCAATTATCTGTCTGTATATGCATGTTGCCCTATTAATAAGTTGAATGAGCTTAGTTTTTTTGAAATGAGTAAAACTTCTTTAAGAATTTCTTTTCCTATGACTGAGTCTTTCCACCATCTTTCTTATTCTCAAGTTTCTTATTGAACATTCTTCATTTTCCAAGCTTTGTTCTTATTTTATTAAATTCAGTTTCTTAAGTACTATCTTTGTGTACAGGAAAGTAGGTAGAGAAACAAAGGCCTAATAATAGGTAATTAACATTTTATGTAATTTTTATATTCATGCAGTTGTAGTATAATTTCATTATAGTATTTTGCCTGTTGTAGGCCCTACTTACATTAAAGGTTTGAGTATATTGAGTATGTTGAAAAATCACACAGTTTAAGAAACAGTTAACATAGAGGATAAGGGCACTGACTCAGGAGCCAGATTACGTGGATTCAAATCCCAACTGTACAACTTTGTAACTGTGATATTTTGTACAAGCTATTTATCTTTCAGTGACTCATTTTCCTCATCTGCTAAATAGGAATAGTAATGCTACCTAACTCATAGGGTTATTGTGAGGATTAAATCATTTAAATGAATGCTTAGAATAGTTCCTGGAATGTAAGTGCTTCTATTAAAATGCTTGCTCCTACTATTATCCTCATAATCATTATTTCTTTCACTTAAGAGAAACTGACATTATCCACATCCTTTACCGTGAAACAGCTGTATTTTAAACTAAAAACTTAAAGACCAAAACTCTA
Organism: Kogia breviceps; assembly: GCF_026419965.1. NCBI lineage: Eukaryota > Metazoa > Chordata > Mammalia > Artiodactyla > Physeteridae > Kogia > Kogia breviceps. Next base: position 49,491,780 of record NC_081321.1, read on the forward strand.
AGTAACTGGGACTAGGAAATTTACCACTAAATTTGGTTTTTTTTTAAATGGCTAGAAAAAAAATAAAGGTACTAAATTCTGGTACTAAGTAACACAGAATCAGTGTTCTAAGTTGTGGTTATTCTAGTTACACATTTAAGCCTTCTACTACATGAAGTAATAGAAAGATACCCTGTATTGAGAGTCAGGAGACCTGTGGCCTACTCTTGACTCTGCCACCTACTTTCTGTTCACCTTGAACTGGTCGTTTCCTCTAAGTTGGCATCATTGTCCTTAATTGTAAGACTAAATTAATTGATTTGACTAGTTGTAAAAGTCCACAATTATTTTATGTATTTTGACTTAATGTTTTAATCAGTGTTTTTAATTGAATAGTTTACATGGATAAAGCCAATTTAGTTTTTATTTCATAGTCCAAAAGTAACTTAAGGCTCAAAGTGAAAGGCTTTATTAGTTAGTTGATGATAAAAATGCAGTGCTCACTAAGAGAACTTAAAAACCATGTACATTTTCAGAGTTTCATGAGAAGATATTGCCTTTGTTTTTGTTTTCCAAATAATTGATTACTTTGGAAAATCACAAACTTAGATTTTAAATTTTATTTTATGGCACATATACACAATGTTCTATAATTGAAATCTATCAGTAGTAGTATTTGAACAGTAGGAAGAGTGTTTGGAATAGCATGACTTAGGTTTTTAGATAATATGAATATTTGAGTATCTTTTATATTGGAACATTTAAAAGTTTTTTAATCTAATTACTGATACTTAAAGACTGTGTGAATAACCATACCTTTCTCTGTGATGTTTCCCAACTGTTTATGGTCTTCAAGCTGCTTTCATACGGTAACAGTAACGGTACAGTAACAAAGAAAACAAATAAAACCAAAATCAACTAGAAGAAACAAGAGGCTTTGGACATCACTGAGGACTATCATAAGTGAATGAATTGTTTAAATGAGTGAAAGAAAAACAATTAAAAATGAGAAACATAAGGACTGTAACCTGGTGGACACTTAAAGTCTGTTAGGAATTCATTCAGCCACCCTTTGAGTACCAAAACATGGTACTTGTCCTCTAGAAGACACGTGGGCTAGTAGGAATTCATACAATTAATAGTCTGTTGACCTTCAGTTAAAAATCACTAAGTACTACCCAAAAGAATTGAAATGAAACGTGTTCACACAAAAACTTGTACACTAATGTTTATAGCAGCATTATAACAGCCCCCAAATGAAAACAATCCAAATGTTCACCTGATGAATGGATAAATTAAATGTGATATATACATCCATACAGTGGAATATTCAGCCATAAAAAGGAATGAAATACTGATGCGTGTTACAACATAGATGAATCTTGAAAACATTATGCTAAGTAAAAGAACCCAGACACAAAAGGCCATATATGATCTCATTTATGTAATATATCCAGAATAGGCAAATCAGTAGAGATAGAAAATAGATTAATGGTTATTAGAGTTGGGAGGAGGGTAGAATGGGGAGTGACTACTAATGGATAGAGTTTCTTTTGGAGGTGATGAAAATGTTCTAGAAGTAAAAGAGGTGACCATTGCACAACTTTGTGAATATACTAAAAAGCTGAATTATGCAATTTAAAAGGGTGAATTTTATGGTGTATGAATTATATCTCAAAAAATAATTTTAATGTAGCATTCAGAGAGAACTGATGAAAAATACACATAATACTTTATCAGTTTGAAGCTTCTTTTCTTTCAAATAAAGATTCATGAAAAAAAAATTTTTTTAATTACTAACTACTGTACTCCTCAAGCTTAGAGACTATACGGAACTTATATGGCCCATTTGTACCTGTTATAATTTATAGGTAAATTCTGTTAATCATCTGTGTTTTTAAAAGCTCAACCAATGTTTTTTGATACGCTCACAGTATCTAGAAAGGATACTAACTATAAATTAAAATAAACATTAGTGTGAGTTCTGATATCAGAATATTCAACCTGTGCACAATTGAATAAATTCCTGATTTTATTGATCATTAGGATTAGGAGGAATGAACCTTTCAGCTTTGTATGCTACTCTCTTCCCTCATTATAAGATATTTTAAAACTACAGTTCAGGGGCTTCCCTGGTGGTGCAGTGGTTAAGAATCCGCCTGCCAATGCAGGGGACACAGGTTTGAGCCCTGGTCCAGGAAGATTCCACAGGCCGCAGAGCAACTAAGCCTGTGCGCCACAACTACTGAGCCTGTGCTCTAGAGCCCGCGAGCCACAACTACTGAAGCTTGTGCCCCTAGAGCCTGTGCTCCGCAACCAGAGAAGCCACTGAAATGAGAAGCCCTCGCACTGCAATGAAGAGTAGCCCCCCTCGCCACAACTAGAGAAAGCCCACGTGCTGCACCAAAGACCCAATGCAGCCAAAAATGAACAAATAAATAAATGAAATCTATTAAAAAAATTAGAAATCTCAAAAAAAAATAAGGTTCAGTGTTTCTGATATGTGATCCCAATAATATTACTACTGTATGTTCCTGATAAGTCTTTTTTTAATTAGTACAATAGTTAGCCAATTGGTATTTGTCTTTGTGTGTGTGTGTATTTTAATACCTGTGATTAGATAAACCATATAATACCAAATACAGCAAAAATAGCTCTAGATACAAAACTCTATACTGTATCTGTAAATCTAAATATGACAATACTATTTTTACTTTATAACTTTTATAAAAGAGAAGAACTTAGGCTCAAATATCATATAAATCTAGGTTCAGATTGTGGCCTCATTTATTTACGATGTGTTCTTGGTCATATTACTAGCCATTCGAAGCTTCAGTTTCCTCTTCTGTCAATTACTTGATAATACATGTGGTTACTGTGGAACATAGGAGATAATGTAAATAAAGCTCTTAATACAGTGTCTGGCTCTCTAATTTTTGCTGTCATTATTATTGTTATAATCATTACCATCCTATTCTCAGCTGTTTTTAAGTGCTTGATATTTCATTGTTTCATAAGTTTAATAGAACTATACTGCTCATTCTTATTCAGAGCCATAGGGTCTAGAATTAGCTTTGGTTCCCTCGGAACTGTTGATTTATTCTGATCTTGTTGGAATACTGTTCTGTTTTAGAAAGTCTGAATCAGTCCACTTCTTTCCAGATGTTCTCTATCTTTTACTGCAAAGATATTTAGTATATTGTATTTATTACAAATTAATCATCAGTGGGCTGTTGCTGAGTGAATAATTCAACTTCTTGACCAAGGCTCTTTTAACTCTCTCTGAAATCACTGGCAATATAAGTAAATTCCGTTTTTGTCACAGTGGTAATTTTTGCTGTAACTCCAGATGATAGTATCTTTACTTTTCTTTGTTTTTCATTCATAGTATTAAAAGAAGTTTTGCTCTACAGATTTTATTTAGTTCAAGATTGGACTAATTATTTTTGTAGCTAGAATTTCATGTTTGTAATTAATTTAGTCATTTATACTAATTAATTAAAATACTGTTCTTTAAAATAACTGATAATGTTCTAACTTGGGTGAGAAAATATATTTTTTTGATACTCGGATTCTGTTTATTTATTTTATGTTTGTATTTTAAGGAAATATTTTACCTTTAAAAATCAAGTCTTTTATTTATTTATTTTTTAGCATACCTCCAGATAACCTCTCTATTCAAGAATTTCAAAGAAATGAAAGTATTGATGTTGAGGTGAGGAAGCTATTTAAAACATTTTCTTGTGACCGTTTATGAAAACCAAATAGTAGAAATGTTGAAACTGTAAAATTGCTAAAAAAAAAAAAAAGTAAAGTGATAGGTTGAGCTTGAACCTAAAAGCATTAAAACACAAAGGTTAAAGTTTAATTTTTAAAGCACTGACATTTAAAAAATTAATTTCTTATATTTGTTAGCTTTGTGCTGTGTGTGTGTTGTCCAGGTACTTAGTTGTGTCCATTTAATAATTTTAAAAAGCAGTTGATTTAGTAAAATAAATCCATCAGTCAGTGAGCATGTATTTGAGAGCTTACTTTATAGTTTGACAAATGAGATGTTTGTATTTAAATTAATCAATAAGTTGCTCAGATTTTTCTGTTTTTAACCAGATGTAGAAGCAAATAATGAATGTTTTTTTAAAGAATATATTTTGCTGATTATAACTGGAATTTAAAGAAGTAGTTTTTGGTTATGGATTTTTTTTGTTGGGGGGGGGTTATTTTTTCCCTTTAAGCGGGATAAGGGAACTTTTAAATAAAGCAAATCAAATAAATTACATAGAAAACATAGGCATCATATAGATATATAGATGCAAAATATTGCCTTTTGTCCCATTGCTATATTAACTCTTGCAAACTCTTCTTCAAACTTTTCCTCTTTCTCTTCAAAAGGCAAAATAACACATTGTATGTTAGAAATAAGCTATTTAACAAAAGTGAATATAACTTTACTTCTTAATGGCTCATTTTTATGGTTCTAAAAGGAGATTTAAATCATGTTCTTAATACTGTTTTAGATATTTTATTCTAACATGGATACATTTCATATGCTGATTTTTTTCTCCAGAGCACTCTTTGCATTTATCATGTTGCAGATCAAAATTTATTGAAGTTGTTGTAGAGTTAACAGTTTATAGTATTGACTATTTCATAATAAAGTTATTTACTAAGACAGATGAGGGAAACAGACTAATTATCCTGCATATTAACATTAAAATGGTTGTATACTTCTATTAAGAAAGATTCTTTAGCTGATTTTCTTTTAAAATAAAATTTAAATTTTACTCTAGAAATTATCATTTGAGTTAGTCTCTTTCAAGGAAAAAAATACCTTTGAATTTGCATCTTTTGTTTTAGGTAGTTCAGCTTATCAGCACTGAGATACTACCTTATGCCAATTTTATTCCTAAGGAATTTGTTGGTCAGATAATGACTATGCTTAATAAGGGATCAATACATTCTCAGTCATCTTCATTTACAGGTATGTTATTTCAATGATTATTTTTTTTTAATGTTAATAAGTATTGAAGCACTTTTGAAGAAGCTGACTTCTACTAGAAATGTTCACTCCTACAACTGTGGTAAATGTAAACGGGAGAATGGTTAAGAATGTGATATAGAACATTAAGCTTTATGAGGGGAAAACATGGTAAATATTCTGTGATGAATTAAGTTGCAAAGCACTTATGGAATCCACCTAAATCATTGCTGGCTGACATAAATCACCAGGTTTGTGAAGTCAAGGATTGTTGGGAGGTAATGAATGTGTATTCTGCCACTTGGTAGTTGGTTAAGTGTCAGTTTTGTCATCTGTAAAATAAAGATATTAATACCAACTTCCCAGGACTATAAATTGCAGAGTTAGTCCATTAAAAAAAAAATCCTTAACATTTGTTAAGGGAACTAAGATTTAGTGAATGACCACAATGTGCAGGGTATTATGCTAGAATATTAATGTCATTCCTCACAACATTTCTGTGAGAATAGGTTCTACTGTATTACAGAGGGAAAATGGGTTTAGAAAGGTTGAAAAAAATTGCCCACAGTCTTTAGGCTGGAGACCAAAGTTCATCCTTAAAAAGAACCACATGCTTCTTTTGATGTACCATATTGGGTTATTTCTTTTTTTTAAACCTATGCTCAAGTGTTAAATGTAATCGTGGCACCATAATGTGATTTTTTTTGGTGAGATAATTTAAAAGTTCTAAATTTGTGCCATGCATATCCTTAGTCCCCAGAATTTACTGGAGCTGTGACTAAATTCTACTAAACTGTGGTAAACACTTTAAAGAGCATTTCTATGTACAGTTTGACCACTAGATACTGCTTACTTCACAAACTGGTTCTTTTTCCTAGCCCAGACAGTTTTTAAAATTAATCTGGTAAAGTACAGGTTTGAAAACATTAGAACCTCAGAGAAAAAATTTTGAAGTCCATTTATCTTAATTTAGTCAACTTTTTATTAAGAATATTTAAAAATTATAGATAAATTTTTTATAAAATATATTTTAAGAACCATGTTTATAATTATATGTAAATATTCTAAGCTAACTAAGGATTACCAAGTTACCATGTATACTTTTTCTAGCAGTTTTCTGATGATACCTCTTGCCATTTATAATATTAAATGTACCAAGATAAAGAAGGTACATGTATGTTCTTCCAATGACTTGACCATTGGACACAAATTTCTCAGCTTTAACTTGGACTTTTCTTTAAACATATACATACAAAGTCTTTCTTGCTAATAAACAAGACCAAGCTATAAACACAGAGGTTCCAGTGATTATTTTGGTCCCCTGCTCTTAAGTATGATCTGACAGCCACAGCTCCCATACGTTTGAGGAGATCTTCCAACACAAGAGAAAGAACAAAACAAATGAAGAGAGGGTAAAAGAAACTGGCAGGAAAGAGATAAAATGCAGAGCCATAGAAAACATTTATTTTAAAAAATATATAATTAGGTTGCTTAAGGAGGTAAAAGATTTTACATTTATGAAACAAGAAGAATGCTATTAAAATGGAACAATCAGAACACAAAAGAGCTCAAAGAAGCTAAAAATATGATAGCTGAAATATGTTCAGTGAAGGGTTGGAAGAAAACATTAAGGAAATATAACCCAGAAGTAGAGCAAAGTCAAACAAGTGGACAGTATGGGAAGAAAGAAATAAAGTGGATCCGAGGGATCTAACATCTGACAATAGGTCTTCCAGAAAGAGAGAATAGAGAAAAGCTAGGAGAGGAAATTATCAAAGAAACAAACTGAAGATATAAATCTGCAGATTAAAAGTGGTCTCTCAGTACCCAGAATAGTGAAATAAAAAAGACTCACAATAAGATATGTCATCATGAAATACCAGAATAATACAAATAAAGAGAAGATGCTAAAAGATTTCAAAAAGAAAAGAAAAAAGTTCAAACACAAAAGAGTTGTATCAAAAGGACATTGCAATTCTCAGCAACACTGGATGCTCAGAGACATTGAGGCTGTGGTTTCAGAGTCATAAATGGAAAAGATTTTTAACATGGAGTTTTATACCTAGGCCCACTGTTAGCCAAGTGAGGAGTGTAGAATGGTAATTCTCAAATGTCAGTGTGCATTATCCTCACCTGGAGTGAAGTCATTGCTGGGCTGTAACCCCAGAGTTTCTGATTCAGTAGGTCTGGGGTGAGGCATGAGATTTTGCATTTCTAACAAGTTCTCTGGTGGTGCTGATGCTGCTAGGAACCACACTTTGAGTACCACAGTAAAATGACATTTTCAGAAATGTAAGGTCTCAAAATTTTTACTTCCCATTCACTTTCTCAGGTACTACAGAATATGCCCTGTGAAAACAAAAGAGTAAATCAAGAAAAGGGAAAGCATGAGGTCTAGAAAGTAAGATATAACACAAGAGAGAAAAAAACAACTCACAGGATGAGGCCAAAGACTAGTTCCAGGATATAACTGGACAGTATGTCCAGAGAGCAGCTAGTCCAGACTGGAGCAGAGGTCAGGGTCCAGGGAAGATGTTGCCAAGAGAAAAAAAGAAAGAAAGAAACAGACAGACAAACGGATTATTCCAAGTTTGACCACGTGGAAGTTTATTGAGAGGTACTCTTGTGCTGTTGAAGTGTATAAAAAGACCAAGACAAGAAAAAATGTTGAAATGATGAGAGTGGATAGTCTTGCCTTGTTTTTTGACCTTACAAGGAGGAAAACTGTTTCTCTCTCTCTCTACGTGTGTGTGTGTGCGTGTGTGTGTGTGGTATAAGTTTTTCATAGATGCTCTTTATCAGTTAAGGAATTTCCTTCTATTCCTAGTTTGCTAAGAATTGTGTCATTAAGGTGTATTTATTTAACCTTGTATTAACCATCAAACATTGTTAATTCTACAGAAGCAGAGATTGATATTCGTTTGAGAGAAGAATTTTCTAAAATGTGTTTTGAAACACTGCTCCAGTTTTCCTTCAGTAATAAAGTCACAACACCTCAAGAAGGCTACATCTCACGAATGGCACTCTCAGTGCTTCTAAAGAGGTCTCAAGATGTACTACATCGTTATATAGAGGATGAAAGATTAAGTGGTAAATGCCCTCTTCCAAGGTATATGTATATATGTACTTTTTTAATTAAAGAAGGAAATACACTGTCATAGTTATTAATAACTTTAAAAAGCTCTGGAAATCAAGTATTTTCATAAGTGATCTGAACTTAACCTGAGGCTGTTTATAATTTTATTTATCCCATACAGTGTAAATATTCATAAGTTTTGCTGCAGACATATTACTGTGTTTTATTATGGGGTGCTTTTTCATACTGCTCATGGAGGTTAAGTAATATATGGTATATATACCAAATTACTTATTTTGATTCGAAAAATATTGAATTCTAAAATATATCTTCTCAAGGATTTCTGGGTAAGGACTTGTGGGTCTGTATGAATACATGATCGTGAATCTCTCTAGAGAGAAGATAATAGATAAATCATACTTTATGAACTTCCTAGTTTGTTTTACAGTCATTTCTAGGTTTCTCTGTAAGTCATCTAGCCATATCTTAGATCTTCTTTTCATCTAATTTGCTTAATTAAGCCCTTGTACCTAAACTGATTTGCTTCTCATGTAGTCAAGCCATGCCAGTTGAAGGGGATCTAGGTCTTTCTGCTAAGCCAGGGCTAATCAAAGTTGGGATATATATCAGAATTCATCAAAAAATACAATCATGAATTGAAGTCATGTTGCCAATCTATTTTTTAATGTGTAAGTTAGAGGTTAAGGCAAAGCAAATGAAGCAAACAGAAAATAATATTGGAAGACAAAGTTATCAAAGTCAAGGAAGAGTTAGGAAAATCATTTCAGGTCCCATCTCATAAGGCAGTAAATCAGTAACCCTAAGTCTTTGTTTACATTCTTATTTACTTAGAATAAATCTCCAGAGTTGGGATTGACCTGTCAAAAGATATAGACATTTTAAAAGGTTTTGATATATATTAAAAATTGACGATGTGAGAGAGTGGCAGGGACATATACACACTACCAAATGTAAATTAGATAGCTAGTGGGAAGCTACAGCATAGCACAGGGAGTTCACCTCTGTACTTAGTGACCACCTAGAGGGGTGGGATAGGGAGGGTGGGAGGGAGGGTGACAAAAGAGGGAAGAGTTATGGGAACATATGTATATGTATAACTGATTCACTTTGTTGTAAAAGAGAAACTAACACACTATTGTAAAACAGTTATACTCAAATAAAGATGTAAAAAAAAAAAAAAAAAAAAAATTGCTTGTTAGAGACTTCTATCAGTTTATGTTCTCCCAGGAGTATATGACTGTCTTTTCCCTCAATTTTTAGCAGTTTAAAATTATTTGCCATTTTATCACTTATTTTATCTTTTTAAAAATTTGATGAATGAAGAAATAGCCACATAGCAGTTTGCTTTTTTTAAGTTTTCTATTTTTAATTACCATTGCTTATTTGCCATTTGTATTTCTACTTTTAGCGTCCACTGTATTTTGAATTTCTAGAACATAAATTATACCTCCTTGTGGATTTTATACAAAAACATTCCAAAGACAGATGTTAGTAATTTGGTTATTGTCATGATTGAAAATTGATTTATTAAAATTGACCTCTGAAGCATACTTGGAAAAGCAGTAATGGAGTTGCCTTGATTGGAATATTTTTATTGGAGTATAAGATATTATTTGATTTCAGAAAGCAGCTTTCCTTCAGTTTTTGTGTTTTAAGTGTTTATTGCTTTAAATTGAGTCTTATTTATAGTTGTTATATTGTATTATCCTATGTTTGATGCAGTATTATTGCATTATTTTCTAAAAAGCTACTCTGCAACACAATAAAATACTTGTATACTTACAAAGGGAGGCTTGAAATAGTACCCTGTCATAGTATTAGGAAAATCTTATCTGTTGAGTGATAACGCAAATTCATACCAGGAGTAGGGTGTGGGGGAATACTGTAGAGCAGAAGAGATATATTTCTGCAAGTAGAAAGAAAGAAAGAAAAACTACTCTTGTTGGTCCTTTAATCCAAGTTTATTCTTCATTGCTAATGTCTCCAAACAGTGTCACCTTGGGGTTGATTTTGAGCATATTTCTTATTAGTTGTTTTAGAAAGTTAAATAAGTACTATTGTGATTTTAAAGATACTTTTAACAGCATGATAAAATATGTGAAGGGGGTAATAGTCATCTTTATTTCCCTTTAAGCTTTGGCAAATTTCTTTTAGTACTAATAAGTTAAAAAAAACTGCTGTAGAAGTTTTAAAAGCACACCTTGTACAGTGTTTTAATTTGAATGCCTTACTAATAAATTTAGATTTGCATGAGTAGATTGCCTCCCCCGTTTTAATGTTGATAACTTAGAATAACTATAAATCTTAACTGCACACTGAAGTACATGTTAATGAAGTGATTTTCTTTTATAAGAATTTAAAACTAATATTAACTTTGCATTGTTTTGTGTTCAGTGTTTTCCAAACTATGTCTATTTGTATAACTTAGTACAAAACACACATGGCGTATCTTAAAATCTTGATGGAAATAATTTCCCATCTTTTTTTTAGGCAACAAGTAACAGAAATCATATTTGTCTTAAAAGCAGTCAGTACTCTCATTGATTCACTTAAGAAAACTCAGCCTGAGAATGGTAAGTGCTTGGAAACTCAGTTATTCTAAATTTATAACATTTATGTTCTATTTGTGTTGTATTTTTGTACTACTATTAAGTTAACTGAGTTTTAGGAACATAACAGCTATAAGACTCTCCAGGCCTTATGACAACAAAGCAGCAAGTCCATTAGGATGTCAATTAAGTAAAATTACCTTGTAATGTTTTCTTTATTTTAAGCAAATTTTGCTGACTTTTTTCCCCCCGCTTTGAGATGTAGTTGACATACAACCGTGTATAAGTTGAAGGTATACAACTTGTTGATTTGATACCCTTTTATATTGCAATATGTTTACCATGGAAGTGTTAGCTAACACCTCCATCATGTCACACAATTACCATTCCTTTTCTGTGCTGAGAACATTTTAAGATCTACTCTCTTAGCAACTTGCAAGTATATAACAGTATTATTAACTGTAATCACCATGCTGTATATTAAATTCCTGGAATTTATTCATCTTATACCTGGAAGTTTGTACCCTTTGACCAACGTTTACCCATTTTCCTGACCCTCCCAGAATTGGCAACCACCATTCTACCCTCTGTTTCTAGGAGTTCAGCGTTTTTAGATTCCACATATAAGCGATATCATAATATAGTATTTGTCTTTCTCTATGTGACATTTCACTTAACATAATGCCCTCAGGTCCATCCCATTGTCTCAAAAAGCAGGATTTTCTTCTTTCTCATGGATGAATAATATTTTGTTGTGTGTGTGTTTACAAATATATATAAATATACATATACACATGTATCATTATCCATTCATCCATTGATGGACACTTAGGTTGTTTCTATGTCTTGGCTATTGTGAGTAATACTACAGTGAACATGGGGGTGTGGTTATCTCTTTGAGATCCTGTTTCCTTTTTCTTTGGACATATGCTTAGAAGTGGAGTTGCTGGATCATATGGTAGTTCTATTTTTAATTTTTTGAGGAAACTCTATACAGTTTTTCATGGTGGTTGTACTAAATTACATTCCCATGCACAGGGCACAAGTGTTCCCTTTTCTCCACATCCTTGCTAACACTTAATATTTCTTCTTTTTTTGATGACACCATTCAAACAGGTTTGAAGTGATACCTCCTTGTGGTTTATTATTATTATTATTATTTTATTTATTGAGGTACTATTGGTTTATAACATTATATGTTTCATGTGTACAACATTATATTTTTACTTGTGTATATACTACACTAGTGTGCTCAGCACCAAAAGTTTAGTTTTTATCCATCACCATACAGTTGTTCCCCTTTATCCATTTCACCCTCCCCCATCTCCCTTCCCTTCTGGTAACCACTACTCTGTTCTCTGTATCTATGTGTTTGTTTTTATTTTGTTTGTTTGTTTATTTTTTAAAAATATTCCACATATGAGTGAAATCATACAGTATTTGTCTTTCTCCATCTGACTTATTTTGCTTAGCATAATACCCTCAAGTTCCATCATGTTGTTGCAAATGGCAAGATTTCCTTTTTTATGGCTGAGTAGTAGTATCCCATTGTGTATATATGTATATATGTGTGTGTGTGTGTGTATAGAGCATCGTCTTTAGCCATTAATCCATTGATGTTTCCATTTCTTGGCTATTGTAAATAAAGCTGTGATGAACATGGGATGCATGTATCTTTTCAGATTAATGTTTCCGTATTCTTCAGATAAATGCCCAGAAGTGTAATTGCTGAATCATATGGTAGTTCTAGTCTTAATTTTTTGAGGAACCTCCATACTGTTTTCCATAGTGGCTACACAAATTTACATTTTCACTGACATTGTATAAGGATTCCCTTTCCCCTCCACAACCTAACATTTGTTATTTTCTTGCCTTTTCAATAGTAGTCATTCAAATGGGCATGAGGTTATATTTCATTGTGGTTTTGATTTGCATCTCCCTAATGATTAGTCATGTTGGGAATCTGTTCATGTGCCTATGGCCATCTGTATGTCTTTTGTTTTTTTAAATAAATTTATTTATTTTATTTATTTATTTTTGGCTGCATTCGGTGTTCATTGCTGTGTGCAGGCTTTCTCTAGTTGTGTTGAGTGGGGGCTGCTCTTCTTTGAGGTGCACAGGTTTCTCACTGCGATGGCTTCTCTTGTTGCGGAGCACAGGCTCTCGGTGCGCAGGCTTCAGTAGTTGCAGCACGCAGGCTCAGTAGTTGTGGCGCATGTGCTTAGTTGCTCCGCGGCATGTGGGATCTTCCCGGACCAGGGCTCGAACCCGTGTCCCCTGCATTGGCAGGCGGATTCTTAACGACTGTGCCACCAGGGAAGCCCCATCTGTATGTCTTTTTTGGAAAAATGTCTATTCAGATCCTCTGCCCATTTTTTAATCGAGTTGTTTGTTTTTTTGTTATTGAGTTGTATGAGTTCTTTATGTATTTTGGATATTAACCCCTTATCAGATATAATGATTTGCAAAGATCTTCTTCCATTTGGTAGGTAATCTTTTCATTTTGTTGATAGTTTCCTTTGCTGTGCAGAAGCTTTTTAGTTTGATACACTCATTTATTTATTTTTGCTTTTCTTACCCTTGCCTGGGGAGATATATCCAGAAAGATATTTCTAAGACCAGTGTGAATGAGTGTACTGCCTATGTTTTTGTGGTTTCAGGTCTTACATTCAAGTCTTTAATCCATTTTGAGTTGATTTTTGTGTCTGGTGTAAGATAAGTAATATAGTGGTCTAGTTTTATTCTTTTGTGTCTGGCTGTGCAGTTCTCCCAACACCTTTTATTGAAGACACTATCCTTTTTCCATTGTATGTTCTTTGTTCTTTTGATATAAATTAATTGTCCATATATGTGTAGGTTTATTTCTAGGCTCTCAACTGAATTCCATTGATCTGTGTGTCTGTTTTGCTGGCAATACCAGGCTGTTTTGATTACTACAGTTTTGTAGTATAATTTGAAAACAGGGAGTATGATACCTACAGCTTTGTTCTTTTTTTCTCAGGATTGCTGTGCTCTTCAGGGTCTTTTGTGGTTCCATATAAATTTTAGGATATTTTTGTTCTATTTCTGTGAAAAATATCATTGGGATTTTGATAGGGATTACATTGACTCTGTAGGTTGCTTTAGGTAATATGGACATTTTAGCAATGTTAATTCTCCCAATCCATGAGTATGGAATATCTTTCTATTCCTTTGCGTCTTCTTCAGTTTCTTTCACCATTGTCTTATAGTTTTCAGTGTACAGGTTCTTTTACCTCCTTGGTTAAATTTGTTCCTAGGTATTTTATTCTTTTTGCTGTGATTGTAAATGAGATTGTTTTCCTATTTTCTCTTTCTGATAGTTTGTTGCTAGTGTACAGAATGCAACAGATTTATGTATGTTGATTTCATACCCTGCAACTTTAATATATTCATTTATTATTCCTAACAGTTTTTTGGTGGAGTCTTTAGGATTTTCTATATATAAAATCATGTCATCCGGAAATAGTGTTAGTTTTATGTCTTCCTTTCCAATTTTGATGCCTTTTATTTCTTTCTCTTGCCTCATTGCTTTGGTTAGGACTTCCAATACCATGTTGAATAAGAGTGGTGAGAGTGGACATTCTTGTCCTTTTCCTGATCTTAGAGTGATGGCTTTCAATTTTTCACCATTGTGTATGATGTTAGCTGTGGGTTTGTCATACAGCTTTTATTATGTTGAGGTACAGTCCTCTATATCCATTTTATTGAGAGTTTTTATTAGAAAAATAGGTGTTGAATCTTGTCAAGTGCTTTTCCTTTATCTGTTGAGATGATCATAAGGTTTTTATCCATTTTGTTAATGTGTATCATGTTGATTAATTTGCAGTTGAAATTAAGTTGTATCTCTGGAATAAATCCCACTTAATCATTGTGTATGATCCTTTCAACATATTGTTGAGTTCAGTTTGCTAATATTTTGTTGACAGTGTTTGCATTTATGTTCAACAGACATATTGGCTTGCAAGTTTTTTCTTTGTTGTCCTTATTTGATTTTGGTATCAGGGTAATGGTGGCCTTGTAAAATGAGTTAGGAAGCATTCCCTCCCCTTCTCTTTTTTGGAAGAATTTAGGAAGCATTAGTATTAAATTTTCTTTGAATGTTTGGTAGAATTCACCTGTGAAGCCATCTGGTCCTGGATTTTTGGTTTTCTATGAGGTTTTTTATTACTGTTTCAGTCCCCTTGCTAGTGATCAGTCTATTCAGATTTCCTGTTTCTTCATGATTCAGTCTTGGAAGATTGTATGATTCTGAGAATTTATCCATTTCATCTACGTTGTCCATTTTGTTGGCATATAGCTGTTCATAGTATTCTCATATTTTCTATTTTTGTGGTATATGTTTTTACTTCTCTCTTTAAAAAAAGTTTTTTTGGCCATGCTGCATGGTATGCGGATCTTAGTTCCCCAACCAGGGATCAGGTTCGTGCCCCTTGCAGTTGGAAGCGCAGAGTCTTAACCACTGGACCACCAGGGAAGTCCCTCTCTTTTGTTTTGTTTTTGATTTTATTCATCTAAGCCTTCTCTTTTTCCTCAGTGAGTCTAGCTAAAGGTTTCTCAGTTTTGTTGCTCTTTTTAAAGAAGCAGCTCTTAGTTTTATTGATCTTTGCTATTGTCTTTTTAGTCTCTATTTCAGTTATTTCTGCTCTGCTCTTTATTATTTCCTTTCTTCCACTGACTTTGGGCTTCATTTTTCCTTTCCTAGTTCCTTTAGGTGTAAGGTTAGATTTTTTGAGATTTTTCTTGTTTCTTGAGGCAGGCCTGTATTGCTATAAACTTCCTCATAAATACCACTTTTGCTGCATCCCATAGATTCTGGAATGTTGTATTTTGTTTCCATTTGTCTTCAGGTGTTTTTAAAATTTATCCTTTGCTTTCTTCATTGACCCAATAGTTGTTCAGTAGCATGTTTTTTTAGTTTCCACATATTTGTGATTTTTCTAGCTTTCTTTTTGTAGTTGATTTCTAGTGTCATACCATCTGTGATCAGAAAAGATGTTTGATATGGTTTCAGTCTTCTTAAATTTATTGAGACTTGTTTTGGACCCCAACATATGGTCTGTTCGTAATAGTGTTCCATGTGCACTTGAGAAGAATGTGTATTCTGGTGCATTTGGATGGCATATTCTGTATAAGTCTATCAAGCCCATCTGGTCTAATGTTTCACTGAAGGCCACTATTTCTTTGTTGACTTTCTGTCTGAATGATCCATCCATTGCTGTAAGTGGGGTGTTAAAGTCACCTACTATTACTGTGTTGCTGTCAGTTTCTCCCTTTAGGTGTATTAATAATTGCTTTATATATTTTGGTGCTTTTATGTTAGGTACATACATATTAACTGTTAGGCACATATATATATATATATAAACTGTTGTCTTCTTGATGAATTTTCCCCTTTATCATTATATAGTATTCATCTTTGTCTCTTGTTACCTTTTTTGGCTTGAAGTCTGATATGAGTATGGGTACATCCACTTTCTTCTGGCTGTCATGTGCTTGAAGTATCATCTTCCATCCCTTCATTTTGAGCCAGTGTTTGTCTTCAGAGCTGAACATGAGTCTCCTGGAGGCAGCATGTACTTGGGCCTTATTTTTTAATCCATCCAACCAATCTATGTCTTTTGATTGGTGAATTCAATCCATTTACATTTAGGGTGATTATGATGGATGAGGACTGAGTACTGCCACTTTATCTTTTGTTTTCTGGTTGGTCTATATCTCCATTGTTTCTCTTACCTTGTGTTTCTGCCAGTTTCATTTCTTGGGTTTTTTTATGATTTTTTTCTCAGTTTTCTCCTTTTTTATGTTTTGAATCTCTGCTCTAGATTTATATTTTGTGTTTACCTTGATGTTTATGACATGTCTCATAGATGAAATATTTCTTTTTCTGCTGACAGCATGTTATTTTTATTTGCCTATACAGGTTCTGTCCTTTTCCTATTCCCCTTTTGTGTTTTTTGTTGTCTCAAATTATCCTTTTTTATGTTGTGATTTTGTTACTAAATTAAAATAGTAATAGTTATTTTTTACTGCTTTTCCCCCTTTAACCTTCATGCTGTAATTAAGTATTTAAAAGATTTTGTCTGTATTATCACCTTATTCAATGTTTTGTGTACTTTTACCTTTTTGTTTCAAGTAGAAGAGCTCCTTTCAACATTTCTTGTAAGGCAAGTCTTTGTTGATGAACTCCCTCAGCTTGTTTGTCTGGGAAAGGCTTTATTTCTCCTTCATATCTGAAGGATAAATTTGCTGGATAGAGTATGCTTGGCTGATAGTTTTTAATCATTCACCATTTTGAGTATGTCATTCCATTCTCTCCTGGCCTGTAGATTTTCTTATGAGAAATCTGCTGATAGCCTAATGAGTTACCTAATGGTAGGTTACCATTCTTTTTTCCCTGGATGCTTTTAAAATTCTTTTTTTGTCATTGATTTTTCACAGTTTTAATATGTCTTGGAGAAGGTCTTTTTGCATTGAGGTAATTAGCTGTTCTCTTAGCTTCATGGACTTGTATATCCAGTTCCTTCCCCAGGTTTAGGAAGGTCTCAGCTATTATTTCTTTATCTTATTTTTATTTTATTTTATTTTTTTTTGCGATACGCGGGCCTCTCACTGTTGTGGCCTCTCCCGTTGCGGAGCACAGGCTCCGGACGCGCAGGCTCAGCGGCCATGGCTCACGGGCCCAGCCGCTCAGTGGCATGTGGGATCTTCCCGGACCGGGGCATGAACCCGTGTCCCCTGCATCGACAGGCAGATTCTCAACCACTGCGCCACCAGGGAAGCCCCTATTATTTCTTTAAATAAACCCTCTTCCTCCTTCTTCTGGGATACTCATTATTCTGATGTTGCTTTTCCTAATAGAGTTGGGTAGTTCTTACAGAATTTCTTCATTTTTTTTAAGATCTTAGCTCTCTTTCCTCTTCTACTTGTATTGATTTCTTGATTTCTATCTTTGAGCTAGCTAATTCTCTCTTGCATATGGTCTGCTCTATTTCCCATATGTTCTTATACACTCATTTATTGAGTTCTTTGGCTCCAGAATTTCTGTTTGGTTCCTTTTCAGAGTTTCAGTTTCTTTGGTAATGTATTCCTCTGCTCGTTAATATTATTCCTAAGCTCATCGAACTACCTTTCTGAGTTTTCTTGTAGCTTGTTGAATTTCTTTAGGACAGCTATTTTGAATTCTGTCAGTTAGATTGCTGTATTGTTTAATTTTAAGTTTGGTTTCTGGAGAACTGTCATTTTCTTTTGTGATACCATATTATTCTGGTTTTTCATGGTGCTTGATGAGTTGTTCCTCTCATATATTTGAATAACACACACCTCTTTTCTTTAGTAAGGCTTTTTTATTTGACTCTAACAATTTAACAGGTTAGTAATTAGAGACCTTTCTTTTGTTTTTCAGTAGGTGGCACTATAGTACAAGTTTTTGGTTTCTCTTACCTGAGTTGCCTATGGTTATATTTGAGAATTGGCACTTTCCATCCTCCACTGCCTCTGCTAGAGGTGTTGTCTGGTGCCCTTGTTGTCACTGCTTATGCTTTCAGGGTTGCTGGTACCTTGCTGCTGCCAGTGTCGCTGTTGTTACTGGTGTCGCTGCCTATGGCACTGAGATAGCAGGTGTGTCCACCATATCTGGGATCTCCTGGATCCATGCTCCTGGGTCCAGTGCAGTGGGGACAGAGGGTGGTTGGGGTGAGGAGCTGAGGTCTTGGGTGCTTTTGCCACATCCAGGGTTATCAGTTTCATGGACGCTGCTGCTATGGGCAAAAGGGCCAGAGTCATATGTGCCTGCATGACTGGAGGGATAACGTTGCAGGCCCTGTTGTTGCCTAGTTCCCTGTAGCCTTAGCCACTGCTGTGGCTGAGAAGCTGGAGTCATGTGCATCACCTGCCCTGCTGCTACCAGGTTTTCTGAGGCTGCAGGCTTAGCTGCTGTGTCTGGGGATCTAGGACTGCAGGCACCATCTCCAGTTTCCCTGGTCCTGCCTCCTCTGTGTGTTTCAGCCCATCCACTCTTTTTCTTTGGCCAGACTGCTGTGGGATCTTAGTTCCCTGACCAGGGATTGAACCCAGGCCCTTGGCATTGAGAGTGCGGAGTCCTAACCACTGCACCACCAGGGAATTCCTAGTTCATCCACTCTTATGTATAGTTGTACAGATGTGTGGAGTTCTCTGGAATCCTTGTATATTGGGCAGAGACACTTTTATTGAGTTATGAATGTTTTACTAGTTATAGATTGAAGGGAAGAGACAAAGGGAGCTTCTCACACTGCTATGATCCTGACTTCACAGTCTGGCTGGATTTTTTTAAAACTAAATTGGTCTGAATATAGATAATTTATATTTTATATATTTTTAATGTAGAACATGACTGAC
Source organism: Kogia breviceps (assembly GCF_026419965.1). Taxonomy (NCBI): domain Eukaryota; kingdom Metazoa; phylum Chordata; class Mammalia; order Artiodactyla; family Physeteridae; genus Kogia; species Kogia breviceps. The sequence goes on from NC_081321.1 coordinate 49,510,777, forward strand.
TTCTTTGGGTTGTAGGAGGCTTCTGCATTTGTAGTGATTTATCGTATAGATGTAAGAAACTTTGAATTATTTTTATAGCCTTTTCTCATTTGTTTCCTCTTTCTGTCATTCATTTCTATCCAATCCATTCTTACATTAATGCCAGAAATGATTTTTCCAAAAATTCAGCTTTGGTCATTCATTTTCCATCCTTGTAAAACAAAACAAAATAATCCTTTTCATTTACCATAACCTACCAAATACAAAGAGTACTACTGTCTGACTTCATGTTTTATTTCCCACTAGACTTCACATATCCTACTCTCTCAACCAAACTAAAGTTCTTAGTCTATCCAAGTATTCCTAGTCCTTTGCTCATTCCATTCTCCTGCCCATATCCACCCTGTTCAGACATCACACCACGTTTAAGCCTTGTTTTTATTCCTTAAAGGTGAGCAATTTCTTTTTTTTGGTGAACTTGTAGTTCTTTTATGTGTGTCTTTGTCTTAAAGCACTCTGTTTGTATTATAGTTGTACATGTACATGACTCATGCCTCTTAAAGTGTAAACTTCTTGACAGGCTATTTGAACCGTGTTTTATTCTATTTTGAATCCTTTACAACACTGCTGCTCAAAGTGTGTTTTGTTTGTTTGTTTGTTTTTTCGGACCAGCTACTGGTCCAGGACAAGATAAAGAGCTGACATCAGAGTATAAGTCAGTTGTGTCACTGAGCACACTGGTTCCACTGACTTTTTATATAAGACTTTGTTATAGAAGGAAGTGTGTTTATTTACATTCTGGCACAAGCACCTTAGCAGATTGGTGCTTTAAGCAGCATTACTTTTAATAACCAAGAAAAATGTAGGTTCCTAATAAATTCCTAATAAGTGAGTCCCAGCATATTTGTTCCTGTCAGTTGTTACACAATTAAATACATATTTTTCTGTTTTCAAAATTCACTGACGGTCACTTTGGCCTAGAAAGCGTGAGTATTATACTGGATATTAAGAGGCAGTAGACTTGTGTATATTCAACCCAAAAGAAGGGGTAGAATTTCTAAGAAAAATTCTGGAACAGTGTCCTTAATTTATCCCATCAAGTTCAAATTTGAGTTATCTTAATAAAATGTTCTGGTTGAATTTTCAGAGAGGGAGACCATGCATTGATTTCCTGGAGACCAGTAAAATCTTTATTAGATCACAGGATAGAATTTAATTCTTAGAAATATGTTATACTTAAGGAATAAACAGGAAATTCTCTATTTTTCATGTTATTGCTATAGAGGTATTAAATACAGCAAATGTATTTCAGTGCATAGTACTTGCATTATTTTTTATGATCTTTAGATAGCTGTCAAAAATGTAACCAGAATTTGTATAAAGGAAGAAAAGGGAAGGAAAAGGAAAACTTAGTAACCTGTTTTTTACAAAGTCAATGGGCCATGGGTAGGGCAGCCTAGTAATGATAGATGATCTAACTAAATTAATGTTAAAAATTGTTTGAGTTTGAATTATACCTCTGGGCATATTAAGTGAAGATTTAAATTAAATGTAACCATAAATGATGATGATGATATAGTAGCATATTAAAATAGTATGATAAGCTTCATTAAGAAACAGAAAAAAAGAAGACAACTTAGAGAAGTCCAGGCCTTCCCAGTAGAAATATGTTGGACATGCTTGTAGTCAGTCCAAAATTAATTCTAGGGGATGGCTACAAGGTTTGGAACCAGTATTCACCCAACATTTGTTTAGAACATTTGTTATTTGTTTTAGGGTTTTCTAGTGGGAGAAGAGGCATTTGTTGGTTGGACTTATTTATCACCTTACTTGATCTTTAATTAAAAATTTGTATAGGTAGTAAACATATACATGGTTCAGAAATTCAAAAGTATTGAAAGATGTACAGGGAATATGTCTTTCCCCTGTTCTGTATCTGCCCAGCTCTTACATTACCATAGTCAACCATTTTTATTAGTTTATGGATCCTTCCATAAGTTTATTATGTAAATACAAAATACATATGTAGTCGGCTCTTGAACAATGAAGGGGTTAGGGGTGCTGACCTTCCAAGCAGTTAGATGGTTCTTCTGTATCCGGGGTTCTACATCCTTGGATTCAACCAACTGAGGCTTGTGTAGCACTATAGTATTTACTGTGGAGATCCACACAGTTCAGACCTGTGTTGTTCAAAAGTGCTCCAGTATGCCCCCAGTTTTCAACACGAATTAATATGCATAATAGCCCCATGTTTTACCTACTGTTTGAAAAACACTCCTCATTTTTTCCACTTCATAAAATATCATGGAGATTCTTCCATATCAATACATACAGCTTTTTCATTGTTTTTGATAGTTAAGTCCAAAGTGCCCATGAAGATCTATGGTTAGTTTTTAAACATATTTTAATTTAAGAAATTTGATTAGCTTCCCCTGAGTTTAAGATGTTATCTTAAATAATTTATTTTTGTATTTTCCTATAATAAACCAAGAATAAGTTTGGTCAGTTGACTATCTGGGCCAATCTAGATAGCTTTCAATCTATGCAATCTTTTTTTTTTCCCCCAAATTCTTTTATTGCAGTAAAATACATGTAACAAAACTTACTATGGTAACCATTTTTTCAGTGGCATTAAATACATTCACAATGTTGGCAACCATCACCACTAGCCATGTCCATAACTCTTTTCATTTTATAACTGAAACTCTGTACTTGTTAAACAATAACTCCCCATTCCCCACTTCTCCTAGCCCCTGGTAATCACCATTCTACTTTTTATCTCTATGATCTTGACTACTCTAAGTACCTCATATAAGTTGAAACATACAGTACTTGCCTTTTTGTGACTGGCTTAATTCACTTAGCTAACGTTGTTAAGGTTCATCCATGTTTTAGTATGTTGCAGTTTTCCTTCTTTTTTGAGGCTGAATAATATTCCATTGTGTGTGTGTATATCTTTATATATCCATTCATCCGTTGGTGGACACTTGGGTCACTTCCATGGTGTTAGCTGTTGTGAATAATACTGCTATGAACATGTGTGTACAGATATCTCTTTGAGACCCTGCTTTTAATTCTTTTGGGTATATACTAGAAGTGGAATTGCTGGGTCATATGGTAAATCCTATTTTTTAATTTTTGAGGAATCACCATACTGTTTCCCACAGTGGCTGTACCATTTTACATTCCCCCCAACAGTGAACAAGGGTTCTGTTTTATCTACAGCCTTACCTACACTTGTTTTCTGTTTGTTTGTTTGTTGTTTTATAGTAGCTATTCTATTAAGCATGAGGTGGTATCTCATTGTTGTTTTGATTTGCATTTTCCTAATGGCTAATGGTGTTGAGCATCTTTTCATGTGCTTTATCGACCATTTGTGTATCTTCTTTGGAGAAATGTCTATTCAAGTCCTTTGCCCATTTTTGAATCATTTGTTTTTTCTTTTGTTCTTGAAGCCTCTTTGCACCTCTGTGATCAGAAGCAGCAATTAGAGCACAGACCCCTGATATTTGGAGTATAGGGTCCTGTTTTCCCACCCTGGCCTCCCACAAGCTGCGTGCAAGCTGCTTCAGGAACACCTGCACAACTGCTTACCACATGGCTAGGAATAGAGGATGGGTAGCTGCTACTGTGCTAAGGGCTTAGATTGATGAAAATTAACTGCAATATACTATCCAGGTCTTCCTCTGGAAGTTGCAAGCCTTCAGTAGACTCCAGAGTTCCAAATTACTTGCATCAGATTCTGCCAGTTCAGTTGTTGTCTAGGTGGGCAGACAGATTCCTGGTACTTACTACTTTGCCATTTCCCAGAATTCTCTCTGTGTAATCTTTTGTTACATGATTAGTGGAAAGCTTTATAGACAACAGCTGGAGTAGACTGTTTAAAACTACTTAGGCCATTGGTTTTTTTTCATGTTTTTTTTGTTGTTGCTGTTAAGCAGCAAAATTCTTTTTACAAATGAAATCTGATGTGGATTTCCAACATACAAAACAGCTAAAAGCAGAGCAGCTCTGGCCTGACATTCCCTCCCTCACCAATACCCGTCAGCTCCACACCCCTTTTCTTCTTCCCAACTCCACTCTGAGTAAGCCCTTGTTGAGGTGGAGAAGAGATTAAATGAGCAGGTTAGCATTTCCCAAGATATGTACTAAGGAATGAATATTAATGATGAGGGATGTCAGTAGATATTGAATGGGGAAAAATTCCATAATCAAATTAATTTTGGAAACCTTGGATTGGATAAGAGTTAAACCTATTCTTTAACTATGAACCTGTGTGAATTATGAATCCCCCAAAAGGAAGATTATACGTACAACATTTGCCAAACTTATTTTACTATCAGTTGTTTTAAAGAAGTAACTTGAAGAACACTAGTTTGAGAACCTCATTTCTTTATTCTATAGTGAAAGTCAAGATATGAGAAATTATATGACTTGTTCAGGGACAACCAGCACTAACTTATTTCAGAAAGGTTTTTAGACAATTAGTTGACACTCAGTAAATTGGAGTGAAAAACGGAACCAAAGCTCGTTATGCATAGTATAGTGTTCTTTCTTTTATACTACACTGCCTCAGCAATTTGAAATTTGTCCTGCCAAGTGCCATATACATGTACTTTCTAAGAAAAATCTGTCATCAGGTTTTATCATGTATTGCACTCTCAACAATACACACAGTACTTATAGGAAAATAGAAATGTAATATGTAATCTCAGAGCATAAGGAAATCACAAAGTAATTGTGATACAACACTTTTGTCCGTTCACCAAATAACATTTAACTGTACTAGCTGTTCATAATAGTGATGAGGAAGGCAGAAATGTCCCTCCCCACTACAGCTTAAATCTAGTCAGATGCATTAAAGATTAGCAAACGGTATAAGAGAAGAATGGATCTATGTGTGGTCATTTGAAGTTAAAATCAATATTGAGGACATTATTAGGAAAATTATTTAAGATATATATATATATTAGCATATAACTGCATAAAAAGTTGAACTGTTTTCTAATTTTTCTTGAAAAGTACACTTTCTTCTCTATTATACTGAAAATGACAAAGGTTTGAATTATTCTAAGTTGTTTTGTTAGCTTCCAAGACCTTCACATATTGAAGTATCATTTTAAATGTACTTTGTCAAATTTGGTGGTATTGATGATTCTGCACACTGATCATATATTTTTCCCTCATACTTTATTAAATATTGCAGGAAGTCTTCCAAAGTTTAAAGAAAGAAAAAGTACAAGCTTGTGGAATTTCCATATTTTGGATTTTTTTTTTTGCATTGTGTTTAAAGGATTGTGTTTATGTTAACTGGATAATCTGCCATTTCAATCCACTCTTTTTTGAGGTTTTATACTTTTTGCATTACAGTTGATGGAAATACCTGGGCACAAGTAATTGCCTTATACCCAACTTTAGTAGAATGCATCACCTGCTCATCTTCAGAAGTCTGCTCTGCACTTAAAGAGGCACTAGTTCCTTTTAAGGATTTCATGCAACCACCAGCATCCAAAGTTCAAAATGGAGAATCTTGACCAGCTACAATAAATTTTAAGAAGAATAATATACAAAAATGTTTGCTCCTCAGTGAATTTTCTGTGAGAAGGATGTTTCTTACTACAAATAATTCTTGGCAGCTGTTGTTAGCCTCCTTTAAATTGTACTTACCTGAGTTAAGTAATTCATATTACAAGCTTACATGTCAACAAAGGTTCCTGAATGAGTAGCAGTGCAAGCCTTTAATAAATTAAACTGATGGGAGAGATAGTTAATACTACAGCATACCTGCTACCATATCTTCAGTTGGTGATTTAAAAATAAGCTTATGTACAGTTTGTGGTGTATGTGTTAATGATGTACTTTTTAAAAAGAAAGAAAAGATATTTCATTTTGTCAGATTTATTAGGCTGGTGTTTTGCACCCTTTTTTTAGTACAAAATTGTACTAAAATTTTATGCAAGATGGTACTGTAACATTCCATATTGTCTATAACCAGCCTTTGTAAACAAAGGGAACTGATATACTTGTGTGTATAATAAATGGTACAGTTCTGTATAAAATAGTTGCATTTATTATTTAAATTTTTAAAATATTGATAATCTTAAATGCTTGAAACTGTATTTATTATTAATACAAAATTGTTTGCTTACATTTTTACTTATAATTTGCCTTCTTAAGTGGCAGATATGCTTATCGTATGATCATACAGTTAGCTTAATGCTTATTTTAAATGTATTTACTAGTGACTATTAAACATCTGACCAGAAAGGTCATGAGAACACAGCAGCAGATAGTTTATGATTTGCTGATATTGCAACTTTGAAGTATAGATTATTATTAAAACTTAATATATTGAGGTAAATTGTAGCACTATGACTCCATCATACCTCATTTCTTTAAATATCGTTCCCAGATTTCACTTAAGTCTGTCTCTTTTTATATTTGCTGTCTGGATTTTAAAGACTATTTTATATTTCTACTGATTTTTTTTTTTCCCCACTGACTAACAACATTGATCACTGTCTTTGAAATATGACCCAGGCAAGATAATTTTAGATTTCCTAAAATTTTGCTGTGAGGTTTTGTTCATTTGAGTGCTTCATTTTGTAATATATTCTCAAGAAGAAAATAACTATGCTAACCCACAAATATAAAATATGTGTGTATTCTAAAACAATGAGAAGTGTATTTTTAGAGATGTGAAGCATTTAGAAGTACAGTAAACTTTCTGTCATGGAGTAAAATGCTAATTTTGTTTCACTTTCCTATCTTAGTGAAGAAGAGTGCTCTTGAATACACTAACTTAATTATTTCTTAAAAAACTGACTGGCCTAGCTCACTGTATTTTTTCTTTAATGGATTATGATATTATATTTTTCTTCTGAGTTAAATTTTCATAATTATGTGAAGACTCAAAGGTTTTAAAAATGATTATTCATAAGAAATTATGATGGTCTTAGTATTATTTTAGTGTTCTGGAAGGCCTTTGATTTTAATAGAATTTATAAATTTCAGCCTCTCTAGAACAAGTATAAAACTACAAGAGTATATTAGAATTGAGTAATGAATTAGATACAATTTTGAGGCTGTTGTAATTGTGTATTTATTTAATTTGCACTAGTATCTGTAAACATGTGATAAGGTCTTTTTCTTCCAGGGGATGTTATTTTTCTTTACACTAATTAATGAATTTCTATTTTATAATTTCACCTAAAATTAAGGTAAAATATGGCATTTCCTAGATTCTATCTTCAGCATTTCCTTAAAGAAAGTTGTGAAAAAAAAAATTCAATCTGTGTATTTAGTTTATTTTCTGTATTTGGATATGTTAAACTGGGAATTAGAAAAATCTGCGTATCACTGATAAAGTGTTGAAATTGAATAAGAAGGGTAGTGTTCCAATTCAGTAACACGTTAAAAATATTGCCATGAATTTACATGAAGTAAAAATATGTCTGTTTTTGAGAAATAACAGATCAATTGCAATCAGAATAATTATTCTCCAGTGAAAGTTAAATGTGAGTCAGGGGTATGCAGCATATATTTATATAAACTGAGTAGTTTTAGCTAACATTGTATTAGTTTTCAATACTAGGACCATGCCCTACAGAAAAAAAAAAGGCATAAATACGGATTTGTAAATACCGTATAGTATGGTAATCATCTCAGTCTTAGTGACAAGCAAACTGGGCTGCCCACTTCGTGGTATGATTTGACAGATTTTTCCTCCCAGGATATCTCCTGCCACCCCCAGGAATCACTACTAGCAATTCATTCCCTTGAGTCAAGGCTGCATTTTCTAAAATATCCTGATCCTTGGGGAGGTTAACACATTGCCCTTGTCTGGTTGGTATGAATTGCCTTCTTTAGTTACTAGAAGAACTGGGCTGTGTGAGATTACTATTGATAGATGCTAGGAGATTCAAAAAGGAAGCTCCCAAAACTAAGATCATTTTATAGCACATTTGAGACTATGACTGGTCCTTGAAACAGTAGTAATAATGTCCTTTGGGATACATATTATAAATACAATGAGTTTTAAGCCTCATGTAATCACCTTTTGTCCCTGACAGTACCTGTCTTATATGGATTGCTGGGAAAAGGTCATTTTGTAGTTTCTTATTTAGTATTTCTTTACAAAAACTAGTGTTAAGTTTTATTAGTTTTACTATATACTTTTGTGAGTAACATTCATTTCTGAGAAGCCTGTTAGGTGCATAAAAGTCTGGCTTAGAGAGACCCACTTTTCACTTGCTTTCATTTTAAATTTTATTAACAGCTATGTTGTTTCTTACCTATTTTTCCCCTGTGTGATTATTATTCATCTCTTGCTATATTCCTTAAATTATATGTAGTACCAGAAGGAAGAGATGAACAATTCAGCACATATATTTTACTGTGATGAATAACATTCATTTAATTTAATTCTGTAGCACGCCAATAACTAGGTTGTCCTTTCTCATTGTAACCTTAGAGTATTTTGTTCATCATCACAATTTGGTACTTCTAGTCCTAGGTAACCATTGGGCCAAAGGGTCAACTCAAAAGTATTAATGAGGTTATCATTGTTACACTGTGTTAATGAATGACAGTGTAGTTATTATATAATGACTAATATATTCTTCTCAGATGTAAAATAATTCAGATGAGCAACCAAATGCTCAAGAGTCTGCTGTAGGTGATGTGACATCTGGCTAGCCAAGGCACCGTTCTTGTGATTCACAGTACCTGTGATTGCTATAGAAATTAATCATGAAGATTTAGAAGCCTCTGGAGAATTAATCTATGTCCAGGCCAAGAATATTGTTGATCACTTTTTTTTTTTTAATGGTAAACTACCACAAATGTAGACAAAAATGGTCTCATGAAAGCATTGCCAGCAGCCTAGTATGTTCTTTAGATTTCTACTTATCAGGTTTGGCCTTTGGGGCCAAAGATGAGCATAAAGATATGCTCATCTTGTGTAAAGTACCACATTTTACTTTGCCTAGTCTTGCAGGGTTGTATTTATCTACATTATTAGAGTGAATTTTGCTTTTTTTTTTTTTTTTTTTTTAAACCATTTGTGAGAAGAACCAGGAGTTCATACCGCCTGGTGTGTTACCAATTTATATACTATGGGAAAGCAGTTTTAACTATGCTTCAAAATCACTTGAATTAAATTTGTTTTTTTTTTTTTTTTTTTTCCTGGTATGCGAGCCTCTCACTGCTGTGGCCTCTCCCATTGCAGAGCGCAGGCTCCGGACGCGCAGGCTCAGTGGCCATGGCTCACGGGCCCAGCCGCTCGGAGGCATGTGGGATCCTCCCGGACTGGGGCACGAACCCGTGTCCCCTGCATCGGCAGGTGGATTCTCAACCACTGCACCACCAGGGAAGCCCTAAATTTGTTTTTAATCTCTGCTAAGTAGAGTAGTGCTTTCAGTTTGAATGAAGAGTTTTTATAGATTGGGAAAGTTATAATCTCTGTCTTATATAAAAACTATTTCAGAGGATTTAGATTAATACCAATTTCTTACAAATCTAGTAATTTTGAATGCCTAGCAGTGTTGGCTCTCTTTAAAGGAGCATGTTGTTATCCTTTTGTGAATATAAACAACTCTTAGTAATCCAGACGAATTGTGAAGCAGCGAGAAGCTGAGGCTCTGCCTCTTATTTAGTTTCAAGCCTGTTAACTTTTCAAAGCCTCTGTTTACTTATATCTAAAACAGATGATAATGAGTTACTCACTCATTCTTTAGAGAAAACAATACTGTAGCTTGAATTTTGAGTTGATTTGGTAATGACATTCTTGGGGTTTGATAAATTTATTACTGTACTATTAATTGAGATCTTTGACTATATATTTTTCTCCCCTTTTCACCTTTTTTAAATTGTATGTTTACCTTATTTCCTTTCTTATACATTCCCCTAGTTTCTCTTTTTCTCCTCTCATTTCTCTTTCATTCTCTGCCTCTTTTCTTCCAGCTTTTCTTCTAATTTCACCAATATCTGTTCAGAAGAAACACAGCTGTTAGTGGTAGAGCCACTGCCACTGCCTTTCTATTAAATGGGACTCTACTTTGGCCACTGTTGCTTTTTTGCAAAGGTGGAGTCCCCCTGCCATTTCAAAATAGCTGAACATCTTTCCGAATCTACAAGATTCGGCAGCCAGGATGCTCACAAAATGAGATTGCTATAAATATGATGAATTCAGCAGATAAACTTGGAACAATCATGTCTTTTATGTAAATAGAGAGATCATACCACTTTTCTCAAAAGAGAGTCTTTAAACTCATTCATGAGTTTTTGTTTTTTTTGTCTTTTTCGGGGGAGGTCTTTTTATTTGTTTTTGGAGACAGATACTTTGAACTATTTTATATTTATGTTATCTAAATATTATTTGTTGATTTATAATATTTGCATGGTGCCTACTTTCAGGGAGGACTTAGAAGCAGCATATCGAGAAGCAGCATATCGCCCATGTATTTCAGCTGTTTCTGTTTTTCTGTTGAAAGCAGTATTCTTTGATAGAAGACCTGGAATGTTATAGTACTCATCTTCAAGTCTTTCTTGGGTGTATTTGGTATCCATATGGTTGATGCTTGTAATGATACAGAGGTCAGTTGAAACATTCTTAATCACACTGTGGGATTGATCCTAGCCCCTCAGAAATAAAGAAAATTATTGTACCCTTGAATTTTGAGATCATTTTCAGTTGCTGCAAATGTGGTTATATTAAATTTATTTTAAACATTCAATAAATAGTGCCACCAGGGAAGATCTGCTAAACCATGCCAGCATTGTGGGAAACTATTGCAATATACTACCAACTGCTCCTTTCCATGAAGTTTTACTAGATGGAGAAAAACTCCAAAGCTATAATATTGCAATCTTATTCTTTTTATCTAGAAAAATAAAATATTAGACTTCAGACCCAACTGTGCAAATTGCATTTGCTTTCCAGCTTTTACTACCTCTGTGTCATAATTTTAACACATAACATACAACTCCTGTCTCTTAAGGCAGTTACCATATGGTGTTTATGTCAGACTGGATATATTTATCTAATTTTGTGAGATTCTTTTTTAGTTCCCAACACAGTTCTTGAAAGTAATACTGCTGTTGTTACACTTCCTCCTTGCAATTTTTATGTTGTTCAGATGTATCAGTTATGTATTATAATCACGAAAGTCTCTTGGCTTCAAACCCAAATTTTCTTTGTGGCCTAGGATAGATTTTTCGCAAAAATTGCATAGATATGGCTGTGATTACATAGATCCTTAATTTGCTTTACAGTTACCACTCAGCATGTTTCTAGGTTTTTAATTATGTTCCAGCAGTACTAGTTTTCTCAGTATAACTTAAAGTCATAACCACTTTGAGAATTTACTTTCAGATCTGATAAATTATTCATTTTTTTCTTTCATATACTTTGTTTGCATCCTCATCCCCATGAGGTTCAACACTTCAGTGACATCCCATGTCATTGCCTCTGTTTAAAGACTTCATAAGTGATTCAAACATTTGTATGAAGTTGGAAAAACTTTCATAAAATATAATAATGGAGATGTGTTTTTGAGACCTTTGTTGAAACTATTAACATATAAAATGAAGAAAAGAATATACAGTCGGAAGGACATGAAATATCAGCAGTTTAGAAAGAAAGAAGACTTATAACTTAAAATTTTAGGTCAAGTAAAGAACATAATCCTCATCTAGATTACTCTCAATTATCTCTTGTTTTATGAGCACTCCTATTTATTTGTTTATTATTTTTTAAAAATTTATTTATTTATTTTTGGCTGCATTGGGTCTTCATTGCTGTGTGCAGGCTTTCTCTAGTTGTGGAGAGCGGGGGCTACTCTATTGCAGTGCGTGGGCTTCTCATTGCAGTGGTTTCTCTTGCTGCAGAGCACGGGCTCTAGGCTGCAGGCTTCAGTAGTTGTGGCTCGTGAGCTCTAGAGTGCAGGTTCAGCAGTTGTGGCGCACGGGCTTCATTGCTCCACGGCATGTGGGATCTTCCTGGACCAGGGCTCGAACCCATGTCCCCTGCACGGGCAGGCAGATTCTCAACCACTGCACCACCAGGGAAGCCCTCCTATTTATTTTTAATTTAATGAGGCTAATTTTGAAACTGCCTACCTATAGCAATGACAGACCATCCCTCCACCTCTCAAAGACAAATAATTTGTTTTAAAGTTTCCTTCTTGAAAACCTGGCTTGTGTAATAAATGTATGATACTGAAAGATTCCTCCATAGTATTTACAGAAGTCAAGTGTAGTTATAGTAATTTTTCTAACTTCTAATTTTAATCATCATTTCTGGAGGACCTAGTATGTGTCAGCCAGGGCTTTGCCTATATTATTCCTTTTAATTCTCACAGCAGTTCCTGCAAGAAAGGTATTAATTTTAATCATTTTACAGAAGAGGAAGTCAAGGTTTAGCGGGTGAAGTGACTTAACTTAGAGTCACATAGCTGAAGTCCCTGAATAAGCATCTCTTATTTCAAAAGCAGTTTTTTCTACACCATGCTAGATTCATGTTTTACAAAAATGATCTGCACTTCATTAAAATCCAAGCCTCACTGAAGTAAATCGAAAATGCTTTTTAGACAGTTACTATTTCTATGAATAGGAATTGGAACAAAAACACTTGAACATAACAGAGAGCTATGAAGTACTGTGAAAAAAAAAATTGTCTAATGATGGACTGCCAGACCTGCACTGGGTTTTTATTTGGTCCAAGAGAGTTTAAAACATCTTACTGATTTGTAGTTTGTTATAAGAGGTTATATTATAACCAATAGCTTAGTGGTTAAGAGCCCAGAGTTTGGGGCTAGACTTCCTAGATTCAAATTTCAGCACTGTTACTTACTAGATGTGTGACCTTGGGTTAATTAATCTGATTTGGCTTCCTCATCTGTAACATGGAGTTCATAGTGTTTAACTCATAGAGTTGTTTATTAGGATTTTAAAAAGGAGTGTTGTGCAGAACTGTCCCAGGGCACATGGTAACTGGTGGATGTTACATAAAACAAAACAAAAATTTTGGCCCACGTCATTCGAGAAATGGTCAGAAAACCCATACCTTCTCACACAAAGATTGCTTTTTTTGCCTTTTACTGGACAACCACAGCATATTGAGAAACTACTATGTGTATATTCATAACTGTATCCTTGCTGTATGGACAGAAGTCATTGGGGGCTTCCAGGTGCTGATAGCTAGTTGGGTCCAAAGGATATTTGAGGGTATTTCAGGTAAAGACAAATAATGTGAGCAAGGCGTATCTCTGAGATATGAGGAAACAGAGAGTACATTTCTATGTGTTGTGTGAAACAAGGTTGACGGTAAGGGATTGAGGCCCGTTCATGAAATTCCTTGAAAGCCAAGCAGAGTAATTTAGATTTGAGATGGCAGGAGTTTGGAGTGATTATTTTTAGGAGTATATTATGAAACTAAGGAAGAGAAACTTGCAGTTATAAGCAGGATAAAGTGGAAGGAATACAGAGTAGGGAGAGCTAAGGTAGGAAGCTGTTGCAATGTTTCTGCTGTGAGGTCATGGTGAAGGATTGATAAGGTGAGCATGCTCACATTAGGAAAGGAAAGGATGATTAGATTCTGGATATTATGGGTGGAGGAAAAGAAAGAGTTGATAACAGCACATTGTGTCTGGATGATGAGTACATTGGTGTCAACACTCAAAAACAGGTTAATCGTGGAAAGGAATCTGATACAATTAGTGTAACGACTAAATTTATTTGGAAATTTTATTGCTCTAATGTATCTGTATACTGTAGACCAAATAACTGTTTGATGACCATTTGAATATCTGGACCATTATGACAAATGACATTTGCTACGGTGGAGGATAATGTGGTCCAGTGTACAGTGAATGAGCAGTGGGGGATGACGGCCATGGCAACCCAATCATTGCTTATGGGAACAAGGTGGTGTGAATCATAATGAAACTATTAGTGAAGTTCCTACAGACTTTGTGGTAAGCATCACTGTGATGCAGTAAATTTTGTCTACTTTGCCAAGTAAGGCACTTAATTTCAAGTATGTTCAATATATACAAAAATACATATTGTTAATTGGAAGTAGTTCAGATTGGACATCGCAGGCAAACTACCTTTAGCAGTTGCTTTAAAATGCATACAAGCATGACATTGAGATCGGTCAGTTAGTGGGCATACCCAAGTATATTTTAATGAATTCCCTGATGGTCCAGTGGTTACACTTTGTATTTTCACGGCCAAGGGCCTGGGTTCCATCCCTGGTCAGGGAACTGAGATCCCACAAGCCAAGTGGCACAGCCAAAAAAACCCAAATAAACCAAGTATATTTTATTTTCTTAATTTGCATATTACAAATTTTGTTTTGAAACATGTCACGCAGGATGCTTTTTAATTTGAAAATTTGTTCAAGAAATTGTGTCCCATCACCAATACTATATAGAATAGAAATGAAAACCCAGTGTTATGTAATCTTTAATTTGCATGAGATTCTTCGGCTGAGGATGTTATCAAAATTAGATTGTGCTGGTTTAAAGGAAGAGAAAACATACTTGTCCAAAAAGCACATGGATGTCCCTTGTGCGTAGTTTGGAGTCTGGACCTCAGCCCTCTGGCCTTCATGAAGGGATCAAAGCCTCCGCACAGTCAGTTCCAAATCTGAACACACTCTCCAGTTCCTCCATTCCTTACTTTTGTTATGTGGTGTGGATTTTCAGAAGCGTGATGACTAACAGTATTGCCAAATTTAGCAGATAAAAATATAGGACGCCAGTTAAATTTGAAGTTCAAATAAACAATTTTTTTTTGTATATGGGACATACATATACTAAACAACTATTCGTTTATCTGAAATTTGAATTTAACTAGACGTTCCGTATCTTAACTGGCAACCCCTGCTTACTTTTTCTTCACAATGATTGTTAACTTCACAGAAAGTCCCAAAATGGGAGACAAAAAGAAACTTGTCTTGCCCCAAAGCAGATGGGGCTCACGGCAGTCGGCCTTTTCCCAAACTTGGCCTTTAAAACAAAAACAAAAACAAAAACAAACAAAAAAAACCACCCACAAGTCCCAGGAGCCTGCGCATTAAAGGAAGCAGTGCAGCAGCTTTCCCGCCGGTTTTCTGCGTAATGTAGCACGGCGGCCACGCCGCGGGGTGGAGCGCATGTGGCGGTGTCCTTGCCGGATGCGCAAGGAGGTGCCAGAAACTTTAAACCCCGGCCAGAAGACAACGTGTCCACTTAGACGGCGGCAAGTGCCGCCATTTTCTTTGCGGGCAAAGACCGAGAGAAGTTAGCGGCTCCACTTTGCCCCGCAAAGCGGATTGGGGGGCATGGCCCACGGCCTCAGCACTTTGGTGACGTGGAATCGGAGTCCTCCCCTTTGGGGGCTGATTTCTAGTGACACGTCGAAGTTTAGCCAAGTCGGGGAAAAGGGACGCCGCCTCGGTCCCGGATGTAAGATGGCGGCGCGGGGGGCGGCCTGGCGGGGCGGTCACGTGGTGGGGAGTAGCGCGCGAGCCTCCTTAAGTGATCTCTATGGTTCGTCCGGACTCACTGGAGCAGCGGAGTGCGAGACGGGGCGTTTGTCCGCGCTCGCCGGGCTGCTGCCGCTGCCACTGGCACCCATGCCGCCGCCCGGCGCGGTTTCAGTTTTACGGGATTTTTGTTTATTTTATTCTCGCCTCCTGCAGAGGTGCACGAGATTTCCCCGAAGGGTGCTGGGGAGCCGGTGGCCTGGGGACTTCTGGGCTGTGCCGTGGTTTCTGGTTGCGGCGCCAGAGTCGGTGTCGCCTCTGCGGGAAGCGCCCCGGCGTTCTCCCGGGCGGAGAGCCGGCCTCGCGCGGGTGTTGGGAGCGCGGCAACGGTGGGGGCCCAGCCGCCGCCCAGCCCCCACCGCAGGGAGGGGAGAGGGCGGCACAGCCCGGAGACGTGGCGGGAGCGCGACGGGCGAAGCGCGGGAGCGCTGCTTGCTGCCTCTCGGGGACCGTCCGGGTCCCGTAGGCGTCTTCTGCGCTTTTGCCGCCCATTTCATGCTTTCGAGTGGCCCGGGGGATGGAGTCCCCTCGGGCCGGCGGAGGGAGCGGCTGCCTCCGCCAGGACCCTCCCGCACCTTTTCTCTTTCCAGAGCTGTCGGTTACGTAGAGGACGCCGGCCCGGCCTCGGGCGCCGGCGCCGCCGTGATGTCCGGAGCTCCCGGGGCGCGCCTGGCGCGGCCGAGCGGCTCGGCGCTGGGCGGGGTCTGCGGGCGCGGCTGGGAAGGGCAGGGGCGCCGGGCCGACGTCGGCGGCTGAGGATGGACGAAGGAGCGCCGGAGCCGCTTCGCTCGCCTCAGCGTGGTCCGGTGCCTCCCTGACACCATGGCCCTGGCTGAGGTAGTAGTTTGTGCTGTTGGTCGGGTTGTGACATTGCCCGCTGTGGAGATAACTGCGCAAGCTACTGCCTTGCTAGTGCTGGTGATGCTCAGCGCCGCGGAGGACAATGGCTGGGAATCCCCTTTGTTTTCCGGGGCGCGGGGGCAGCCCGCCGAGCCCCGGCAGGGCCGGCCACCACGGAAACCGTTAGTTGTACATTTTCCCGGAGGGAGGAAGGGACTGCGGGGAAAGAGGGGTGGACGGGGACGTTTGTAAAGCTGGGGAAGACCTAAGTCTTTGGATTCGTTATTTGCTCGAAAAGGAAGGAATGAAATTGTGAGAGGGATTGACACATAAGTTTTCCACCCTAAATAATTTTACCGCTTTTTCAGTAGTTGATGCAGATTTAGTTTGTACCTATTTTACTTCATTCTTTATCTGTGGGTCAGAGTGGTGTGAAGTATCTTGTGCAGAACTGGCATTAGGGGCGGAATAGTAGACCCATTAATTATAAAGTTTATGCCTTAACAGTTCAAATCTTGTTTTTTTGATATGTTCTCTCGGTAAATCTAAGAGCTTTTAAAATGTAAACCCAATGCAATTAAAAGTTTCTGTTTAAACTTTGTTTGCAACTCCTTGAATAAGAAGATTGAATTTATAGTTAAATGCACTATTGAGATTTTTAAATGTATGAGGCAAATAAATCCTCTTTACAGTGTGCTGTGCTTTTTTTTCTTTCTTTTTAGTTTAACATTGGGGGCTCAAATTCTGCCGGTGTGGTGGGATTTGGGGGGTTTTATTCTCATGTTATAATCATTTATATCATTGCATTTCAGTGTGGGCGGAAAGGATCTAGGTAGGAGCTAGAAGTGTGGTTTCTGGATACTTTGAGTTTAAAATGTAAGATTGCCCATTTTGATTTGTGAGGGACCACTCCTCCCAGCAGGAAGATCCAATTTTTATAAAGAAAATGTAGTTTGGAAAACTAATGAAATTACTCGATATTTTAAATACCCTTAAGTCTGGGTGGAAAAGATGATTGTATTTCTAAAATTTTAATTTCACTGAGAGAAATTGGTGGTAAATTTTAGTACTTTTCTTAGAAAACTGATCCGGTTTTGATTTGTGCAGAATAATTAGCTTTGTGATGTAATCACAAACATTCTGTGGTTTAATTTTTGATGCATAATTGAAAAAAACTAAGACAATTCTTTACTAAGAAAAAGGCACATATAAGGAGAAAAAACTAAAGCCAACCGAATCCTTTTTGTCCCCTTCAGGAGGAGTTTGATGCTTTCGTAATTCAAAAGTTATCTAATAAGTATGCCTTGATTTGGTTTGGTTCAATCTGATCTCATCTGGATGGAGCTGTCTCATTGTGGGAAGGACAGACAGTAGAGAACCTTATGTTGAATCTTAAAATGCATAAAATGTTTGAGAGTTGGCTCTGGGAGTTTGCTTTCTTGGTATCAAAGAAAATTCAGAACTTTATTAAGTGCCAATTCTTTTAAATGATGAAAATCTTTGGGTGCTACGTCAAATCTTGATTTATGGAGAAACTAATAAAATTCTAATTGTAGTATAATAATTTTCATTTTCCAAAATACTCCATTCAGCCAGCCATGCTAATCCTCATCCGACAGGTCATCTTTCCCACTACACTTTTAACATTTTATAGGGGATCAACAGTTGTTAATTTGTGCCCAAAAGTATTACAGATTCTGCCAGTAATTTATTGAATTTTAATGGATCAGCAGATAGGAAGCTGAAGTATACAGATAAAGTATTCACAGTTTATCCTCTGCTTTTAAAGTAAATTTCATCCAGAACTATATGTTGCCCACATAGTAGGAACATTTTCAGTTGTTGCATATAAAGGTACTTCTATATGTCATTCTTGTTTGCTAAATTACAAGAGAAAATACTGCCCTCAGCCAACTTGTTTTTAGTACCATAGTTGTATTTCTGCTGTAATCTCCAGTATTAAAAATTAGCCTTTCACTTTTACATTTCTGTACACACCGATGAAAATTATCTACTGAACATTTTTACTGTTGATAGTTTCCTACAAGATGAATTTGCCTTATCAAAAGTGCAACTTTCCAATCCTGATGTTTTTGACATTTACTTGGCACAATTGACTTTTTTGTAGTTGTCAAGAATTTAAGTAATTTGTATTAGCAAAAAGCCACGGATGGGAAAGAATAAGGCAGTGTTTGGGTGTCCTCAATAAGTACCAGACCAAAGGAAAGCTGAGTTATGGTAATAACATTTTAATAAATGTCATCCTCAATTATTGGAAATGTAGATGTTAATTTTGTGTATGGGACACCTGGAGAAGATTCTTGGGAAGCAGTTTTGCTTCATGCCCCAAAGTCAGAATTCCTGATTGTTAATCTTATATACAAAAGCTTTTGTTTATAAGCTGTTTAAACATACAGTTGCCTTTTGGTAGGTGGGCCAGGGTGTACTCAAGACATTGTGTCTGTGGAGTGGCCCCAAAGAATTCTTGCCAGAGGAGCCTGACAGCAGAGAGAAGCTTTTCAGTGTATGGGAACTAGGTGCCAGGAAGGCTGGGACTTCTTCATGGCTACCCATTTCCCTTTCTCCCTCTCGTATGTCACATCTCACCTCCTCCATAGTGGGGTGTGTGTGGGGGGGGAACTGACAGGAGAGGTACTACTTCCCCCACTGAACACTCATATAATTTCTGCAACAAAAGGAAAATAGGACAGTTGCCTTCAAAAGTGAATTAGGCCAGATCGGTAATACCCAAGAGGACAATTACGGCCACTGTCGTAAAATCTAAAAAGTCATTGGTGCCACTGATATCTAGATAATTCAGGCAAAAATATTAAAATCACTTGAATGATTGTCTAATACAATTCACTAAGTATTTTTATTAGGCTATTGCTGTTAGGCACCATGGGGAAAGCAGAATAATTGTATGGCTAGGTCACTGCCCCGAAGGTCAATGCATTTAGAAAAGGTAGAACATGAAGTGCCTGAGAATCCAAATGTGGTCAGGTGAGAAAAGCATTAGTGACCTAGGTTACCTTTGAGACCTGGCAGAAGAAAAAGTGGGTGAAAGAGCTGAGGGGAGGGAAGTATGGAACACTTAGAATAGATCTTGTAATTTAGATGTCTTGATGTTGTCTCTAGTAGTCATTTTAAAAGTGGAATTGGAATCTTGGAGATGAGCATTACAATTGTGGTTGATATTCAGTGATAGTCTGGCTGGCTTACCTTTTAGCCTTGTATTATCAGCTGTAATATGTTGAGGTGTTTTCTGAATTTGTTTAAGAGAAATATTAGTTTTACATGGAATAGAGTGTGCTTTTTTATCTGAAGTTGAGAGTTATTTTTTGTTGTTAGATTTTCATTTTGCAGTTTTCTTTCTTTAAAAGCGCTGTTTTGTGCACATGTAATGGAATTGTGCCTACACAGACTTCTGGGCACTAAATTTGTGGATAGGATCCTTTTAAACTGCACCGTTGACGCCCAACAGTACAGATTTGGTTATGAACGAACAAACCCAAGATAGGAGCCTTGTGTTGATTTTACAGGGTAAGTTCCTAGCTCTTTCTTCTTATTCCACCTCAAACAACCCTTTCTGAAAATATACCGTTTGCCTTTAGCCGGGTTTCAAATATAACTGAGAGTGTTAGTTCCATTATGATGTAATCGAGAGTGTTTTATCATGAAGGTCAAGGTTTCTCAGAAGGCCAAATAGTGTCAAATGTCACAGAAAAGTAAACTAGGAACTAAAAAGTGTCCACAGATACTGGCAGTTTAGATCATACATGTAGTTGTAACGCTGTTTCCTGTTATAAATGAATAATCTCTAATTGCTCTCTGGTAGAGTAACAGACTACAATTATGTGTGTTTCATACCGCTTTGAACTTTAACAAAAATGTATTAGGATTCATGGGACTTCCCTGGTGGTCCAGTGGTTAAGACACCATGCTTCCAATGCAGGGGGCCTGGGTTTGATCCCTGGTCAGGGAACTAAGATCCCACGTACCGCAACTAAGCCCTCGTGCTGTAACTAGAGAAGCTTGCGTGCCTGTTCTTTTTTTTAATTGAGATATAATTGACATATAATTTTATATTAGTTTGATGTGTACAGCATAATGATTTGGTATATGTTTATATTGCAGAATGATCACCACAATAGTCTAGTGAACATCCATCACCACACATAGTTACAATTTTTTCTTGTGATGAGAACTTTTAAGATCTGTGCTCTTAGCAACTGTCAAATAATAACATACAGTATTGTTAACTTTAATCACAGTGCTGTACATTACATCTGCATGACTTAATTATTTTATAACTGGAAGTCTGTACCTTTTGACCACCTTCAACCCGTTTTGGCTACCCCCCACCCCTTGCCTCTGGCAACCACCAGAATAACTGAATTCAGTTATTTAATTTTATTTTTTAGATTCTACATAGATGTAAGATCATATGGTATTTCTTTTTCTCTGTCTGACTTTTTTTTTTTTTTTTTTTTTTGTGGTACGCGGGCCTCTCACTGTTGTGGCCTCTCCCGTTGCGGAGCACAGGCTCCCGATGCGCAGGCTCAGAGGCCATGGCTCACGGGCCCAGCCACTCCGCGGCATGTGGGATCTTCCCGGACCCGGGCACGAACCCATGTCTCCTGCATCAGCAGGCGGATTCTCAACCACTGCGCCACCAGGGAAGCCCTGTCTGACTTATTTCACTTAGCATAATGCCTTCAAGTTCCATCCATTTTGTCACAGATGGCAAGATTTCATTCTTTTTTATGGCTGCATAATATTCCATTGTATTTGTATATACCACATTTTCTTTATCCATTCATCCATTGATGAAGACTTTAGTTTCCATATATTGGCTATTGTAAATAATACTGCAGTGAACATGGGGGTTCCTATTATCTTTTTGAGTAAATGTTCTCATTTCTTTCAGATAAATACCCAGAAGTGGAATTGCTGGAATTGGTAGCTCTATTTTTAATTTTTCTATACTGTTTTCCATAGTGGCTGCATCTGTTTACATTCCCACGAACAATGCACAATGATTTCATTTTCTCTACATCCTCGCCAACACTTATTTCTTATCTTTTTGATAATAACCACTCTAACAGGTGTGAGGTAATATCTCATTAAGGTTTTGATTTGCATTTCCCTGATAATTAGTGATGTTGAGCACTTTTTCATGTCCTGTTGGCCATCTGTATGGCCAAAATGTCTCTTTGGATCCTCTGCCCATTTTTTAATCAAATTGTTTGTTTTTGCTAATGAGCTGCATGAATTCTTTATATATTTTGGATATTAACCCCTTTTCAGAAATATAAACTGCAGATATTTTCTCCCATTCGATAGGTTGACTTTTTGACTGTTCTTTAGGAATAACAAACATTTATGTCTTTTGAGGAGAAAAGTTACACAAGGGGAAAAGAAAATTGCACACACAAAACTTGAAGGAGGTGGTAGGGGAAGAAAGATTGCTTATTAATGAGGAGATAAGACTGTTGGTAGGTGGATAGAGGAAAAATGAGAGGGAATATGGAGATTCAGGATTGAATATACAATAGAAAAGGGATAATTGATTGGGCAAGATCCTGTGTTGTTATACTATCTACTCTGTTTTTGTGAGGAAACTCTATATGTTAAAAGCATCCTAGCAATATGTTTGCTGCTTTATCTGTAGTAACATCTGAAAACATTTGAAAGTGCTTTAGAGTAGAGATCAACAAACATTTCCTGTAAAGGGCCAGATATTAAATATTCTAGGCTTTGTGGGTCATATATGGTCTTTATTGCATATGCTGCTGTTTCTCCTCCTTTGCTTTCTTCTTTTTCTGCCCTTCCTCTTCCTTCTTCTCCTTCTTCTTCTTCCTCTTTAAAAATGTAAAATCATTCTCAGCTCATGGGCAATACTAAAAATAGGCCATAGGCCAGATTTGGCCTGCAGGCCAGTTTGCTGACCCCTGCTTTAGAACTTAGCTATCCTGATAGAACATTTGGTTCCACCCTTACCCCACCCCCCTTTCTCTCATTAAGTGAGGAAAGAAATAGGTCTTTCTTGGAGAATAAAATGTTGGAAGAATTTAATACATTTGAATGTATGTGACCCTGATCTGCTTTTGACCATCATCACTCAGATTTGTGACGATAGTCTGTGTTCCCTTCTCTTGACCCTAATGGCGTTTATAGAACAGCTACCCTGAAGTTTCCATTCTGAAAGGACCATGGGGAGATCACATAGACATAGGGAGAGAGAGCTGAGGAAACCCAGCTGTGCCTGCCCCAGCTATTTTAAGTCTTCCCAAACTAGGCACCATGCATATGAATGAGCAAGTCCCAGATGATTCCAGTACCAGCTACCATCTGCTGCAAGCTTAGGACACACCCTAAGCAAGAACCATGTAGGCAAGTTTAGTAAAGCCCCAGAACCATGAGAGATAATAATAAAATTGTGATTGTCGTTTTAAGCGAAAGTTTTGGGGTAATTTGTTACATAGCAGTAGATAACCAGAAATGATTTGGGGACCTGGAAATGGAGTATTACTATAACAAGACCTAAAACACATGACAGTGGCTTTGCAACTGACCTGCCCTCATATGTTGGAAGGGCCTTGAAGAGATTAGTAGCAGAAATCTGATGGATCTTGAGGTCAGTAGGGCTTAAAGGAAAGTGAGGAAAAAATTATTAAAGTTGGAGGAAAAGCTCTTGTTAATAAAACTGCTGCTTAGGATAATGTAGAAATAGAAAATAATACTTAATGAACTGATGCAGCAGCCCGAACAGTTTTCAAGCTAAAGTTTTAAAGTTTCAACTGGTTTCTTTCAGCTGATATCATGAAATACACATAATGATGAGCTAGAGAAGAAATTATTCAGTTTTCAAGTAGAATTTTGAGGAAATATATGAAAGTCAGGACTTGATGGGTTAGAAAAGAAAACCCTTTTCTGATGACCAGTCTCTTGCAGCAGAATATTCCCAAAGTAAAAAAAAGTCCTCAGGACAAAATCAAATTCACAGCTCCGTCATGAAAATTCTCAGGGTAAAGATGAAACTAAGGATTAGACTGTGAAATCCTTTATTAAGACCCCAGAAAAATTTAAGGTGATGCCTTACAGGGAGCCCCATGTAGACAAGATTTGTTGATGTGGCTTTTGTCTAATGAAGTAAACCCCAATGAGATCAACAAGATTCATAGGAAACTTACAAAGCTTTTAAGAAAATTATATTGTAGAAATACAATCAGCTTGAACTATAAGGAATAGAGATGGCTTCAAAATGAAAAGAAGCTTTTAGACCCTAGAACTTCTACAGGCAGGAATATTTTATGGAGTAGGAAGAATAACTTGGAGGATGGAGCCAAGAGCTGAGGAGAATCATCACAGGCAATAGAAGTGAACCTTAATCAAGGAATTGGCAACATGTGCCCAGTTTGATTTGCTGTGGGTGGAGAGACTGCCGCATGCCTATGGTGTTTTTTCCCTTTTTGAATGGGGGTGTTTATAGTGATTATCCTATGCCTGTCTACCCTACCATGTATATTGGGTATGTGTGGGACAGAAAATTGGTCTCTCTAGTTCACAGGTTTTTAGACCTAGAGGAATGGTACTTTTCCTCTAGGAAAAGGTACTATTCTCATTGCTTTTCTACCCCGCTCCCTTTTTTTGGAATTTTAAATCACATAATAAAACAACAGAAAATATATTTGAATGTAGCTCGAGTGACTGTAAGTAAGCACAAAAAGTCTCTTTTGTCTTGAATCTCATATTTTAATATATGCTAAATACTGAACACAGGGCCTGCCTGGTGTGTAATTATTTTTTTGTAAATGCTAATTTCCTTTATTATTCTCTTTCCTGTAGGTGACATTATCTTTACCCATAGTGTCCAGTTCCCTCCTGCTGATTTTTTGTTCACCAGGGCTCTCTACTCCCCCAGCCCCTCCTCCATGCCACCAGGCCTTCTCCATATGCTCCAGACTTTTTCTGGCATTTTACTGTCATCCATACTCTGAACTTGCCTCCCTTATTTTTTCAAAGACTTACAGAGTGACTAGGTAATTAACATGAATAATACTAAAGTGTTAACATAAAATTTTTACTTGGATAATTGCAGTAGCAACCTTCAGTGTTTATTTACCCTGTGGAGTTAGCTAAAATTTCAAGCATTTTTGTAGGCTGCCTGAGTCTATTTTTGATAAGGACCCTGAAGTTGATACTCAAGTCATGCCATTCATGTTCTTTTCTAATAGACAATGGCCATCCTTTAGGGATGTAATATAGTGTAGAATGCTGTCCTAAAATCTGTTCTGGCTCTTCTCCATGTTATATACCATCTGTGAAGCTTGGAGTCTAGGTCAAATGTATCTTTTGTCTCCTCTTCCCCAGCATTTTGTAGGATTCTAATCTTATTAAAATTAATGTCAATAGCATTGTTGAAGAAGAAAACCTAAAAGGAAGAGAATTTTTGAAGAAGGGGTATGGGAAAAGAGGAGGGCAGTTTTACCTGAATCGTTCTGCCTTGGAAAATAAATGTGCTTGTGTAATTCTATGAGTCAGTGAATATATGTACATAAATACACATTTCTTTATTTAACCAGTATTAATGAGTATCACTGTGACTCCTCCAATATACTAGCTTCTATGGGGATAAGATAAATTAGAGAGACCACTTACTCTGCAGGACTGTTTCCAACAGCAGTTGGGCAGTGTGCACTATGTAGGGCCTGGGAGATGGTTTCTGCATAATATTAGAACGCATATGCACTCTCAGCTTTAAAAATGATGCTGAATTCTCAGGAAAATTGAACTCCATTAACAATAACATCTTTCTGTAAATCAAAAGCTTGCAAAGCCTTAATGAAAAGGAAGCCATCTAACCTTAAAAATGAATTGATTACTAAGTGAATTTAATTCACAAAAGGAATTTTCCCTAATATTTAGGCTCTTGTTGATTTTGGTTTTGTTTGTTTTTATTAACATTTTTAGTTGTTTGGTTTGGACAAATATTGAATTTGAGTTAAAAGATCTTCTCTGAGGATGCAGTCTAATAATGAGGCCAAGTAAATAATGGAAACATCAGTTTCCAAGTTTGGCAGGGCAGTGCTCTATAGTCTTTGCGTGGCAAATAGTATGTCTAGCTTTTTCAGTGATCTGCAAAATTGAGCTACTCATTCCTACACAAATGAATGTGCTGATTTTGTCTCCCCCCGCACCTTTTTTGCTCAGTTTCTTCATTTCTTCCCTCTTCTTGTTTGCCTGATCTCTGAGGAGAAGTGATGTAGCACCAGAAACAAGAGGCACACTCACAGTTACATCCTGCTGACTCATCATGGGGCTCTAGGCAAGTCACTAATCAGGAAATTGGGGGAGTCAGTGCTGGCTGGGGCGTTAGTAGGTTGAGGAGGTGAGGACAGAACCTGGTGACTTCAGGGCCTTGGCAGTGGAACTTCTATCAGAGATACATATTTCCATTGTCACCACTTAACCTTAGAGGTGTGGATGATCCAGCGGTGAGTTATTCTGTGCAAGAGTGAGCAACGGCTTTAGATCAGGTGGCCAGAGGGTTATTTCCTCTCTCTGCTGTTTAACAGCTGTGTGTCCTCAGGTGAATTTCTTAATCTCATCGATCCTCAGTTTCCTATTTGTAATACCTACAATGAAAGCTCGTTCTGAGGATCACAGATAATATACCTAAAGTGCCCAACAAAGTCCTGACACAAGGAGTGTTTATAAACGGTAGCTACTTGAAGTAGTCTAAAGTCTCTTTCACATGCTTAATACACTTACATAATTTCAATCTTAATCTCTTTCTCACAGACACACACAGACAGACACACACACACACTATTACCATTCTATGCTCCTGAAATTGTATGTGTACCTTACCACTTAAAGAACGGCCTTTTGTCATCAGGGAAATGGTCCTATTGCCAGTTTAAAGGAATATTCAGGAAATGGCTCAGAAAAAGATAAAATGCAGAATGTATTATTTTCTTAAAAAATTATTCTTTGGTAATGTTAGCTCTTTATCTCCCCTGCCTAATTGTGATGTATACCAACATTGTCAAAAACAATAGCCAGTCCAAGTCTTTTCTTGTTGATTGAAGTCTATCCTGTTTGGGACTAGAGCACCCCTCTTAAACTTGCTAGCAGTTGTGTCACATTGCTTGAGTCGACAAATAAATGGCCAGGAGTCATTTTGCATGATAGCCTTTCCATTCTGTAGAAACTATAAAACTGATCCAAAGAAATGGCTGGGTCTCCCAGGACGGTGGATCGGTATGTTGCCCCTTTTGTTACAGTGTCATATCCTCTTGACTGCCTTTCAGGGCAAAGAGCACTGTGCAGCACCGGTAAGAGAGTGGAGCCAGGTGACATGCTGATGGTATGCTGCAGCCCCTGCAAGAGGGGCTCTGTCTTTGTGGAAGGGTGTAGTATTGTTATTGTGACAAGTGTCTTTTCAGTCAAAAGCAATAAATCTTCCCTTGTTTAAATGACAGATGGTTAGGATGGTTACTTCTGTTTCCAGCAAACCCATAAGAGGAAAAACAAACTGAAGTTGAGTTCTTGGTTTTCAAGAGTACTATGAAAAATTTGAAACAGTGTAGTTTCAGTGAGGTTCTACAGTGTTTTAGGTCAACCCTACCCACTCCCACCCCATGATGTCCACATCCTAAATCACCAGAACCTATGAATATGTTAGGTTACACAGCAAAGAAGAATTATGATTGCAGATGGAGTTAAGGTTGCTAATCAGCTGCCCTTAAAATAGGGAGACTATCCTGGATTACCTGATGAGCCCAATACAATCACAGTGTAATAGGGATCCAGGTTGCCTCTAGAAGCTGGAAAAGGCAAAGAAGTGTAGTCTCTTCTAGAACCTTCAGAAAGTCCTGCCGACACCACGATTTTAGCCCAGTGAGACCCATTTCAGACTTCTGACCTCCAGAATTATACGATAATAAATCCGATACGATAAATAATACCATAAATAAATAATAAAATGTACACCACTCCACCCTGATGCCAGCAGGCAAACAATGCACATGGGTGTGCTGAGTGTTGCTTTAAGTCATTAAGTTTGTGGTAATATTACAGCAGCAATAGAAAACTAATAAAGGATTTAACTGTTAACAACTAAATATCTAAAATTGATGAACCCAAATTTCCTCCTCCTCTCTTTCCAAGTAAGGTGCCATAACCAGGGAAATGACAAAGCAAAAGCAAGGGAGAGGAAAGTCAGCAAAGGGCCAGGCCGGCCGGCTTGCTGGCTGCCCGCTGCTTAGAGTGGTCTCTTCGCTTCCTATCTCAGTATTTATCCTCTGCCCTGCCTTGGGCCAGGGGGGTTCTTCCCCACATTGCCTCGGGCCTCATGTTGCCTCCACTTCTCTCTTCCCCAGTGGTCTTCTCTCCAGCTCCCCTCTTCTACTCTTGTGGGAGCTAGCAGTAAGCCCAAGCTAGCAAGAGGAAAATGGACGTTCCTACCAATTCCCTCCCTTCCCCTCCATACCCACATAGTCTCTGGGGAAGAATCTTGAATGAAAGCAAGCAAAGAACAAAAGGAGTAGACAGGAAAAGAGATGCCTGAAAACGGGCTCGAAACAGTAATGGGAAGAGTGACAAACAGGAGATGCCACCTCATCTTGTTGACTTAGCTGTCACCATTTTCCATAGCAAAGTTATTCCAGTGTACTCTATACCAGGGCTCAGTGTAACTGTTATTCCTGTGCCCTCGGTAGTACAGTAGAACCTCCTCCATTTCTCTAAATAGTTAACTGCACACTTAGAGCTCCTGACAGAGTTTAAGATGCAGAGTTAAGTACTTTGTGTGTACCTCACCCCATTGCCATCTGTGATCTGTAAAAATTTGATACACCCTAGCTAGTCAAATATTCATTGATCCTCCACTGTGCATTTGGCAGTACACTAGATGTAGGAAGCGGTGCTGGGCCCAGTGCCATCACTCGGAGGACCAAGTGGAGCCCCCTTTCTGGTGGAAAACGATTTCTTTGGGATTACGATCAGCAGTCCTGTTTCCTTGGAACAGCATATAAGCAACTTACTGCAGGTGTTGTCCTAAAGACACAAGCTTATCTAATGTAGACAAGAACAAAAAAATCAAAATTCCTCCCCGAAAGGTTACTCAGTGACTCCGTGTGCCTCCGAGAGTACAATAAGCTCTTTCTTTGGAATCTGGGAGGTGCTTCCGGGCCATGAGAAGGAACACTCCACACAGCTGCCTTTGATGTGATCTCCCAGGTGTGCCCAATAATGCCTTGGGTGCTTTCCAACCACCTGTTGTCATTTTACAAGTTTTATCAGATGGCTTTATATACTGGGTAGGACCAGATCTTTAAAAGGGAAGATGTGACAACTTGAACACCCATCGTGCTCTAGGCATACTCCCTATCAGGGCTGCATCTTCATTCATTAGAGACAGAGGAGATTTACAGTGTCTAATTCTAATCACCTGTTTAGCTACAGTGCTCTAACTGGTCTCCTTGGCTTCTGTCTTTCCCTCCTCCAATCTTGCCCAGGAACTTTTGTTAGAGGGATCTTTAAACAAAAAAAAAAAAAAGAAAGAAAAAAGAAAAAAAATTGAGCTACCCCTCTTCTCCCCTCCTGCTTCCTTATCTGAGTTAGATGCTCTCATAACACCCTACACTTTCCCCTTTGTTAGCAGTCATCACACCGAACTGTAAGTGCCTGTTCACTCATGTGCATCTCCCACTAAACTCTGATCTGTGGCGGCTGGCCTGTGCCTGCCTTGTGTATGTTTGTATGTACACCACTCCACCCTGATGCCAGCAGGCAAACAATGCACATGGGTGTGTTGAGCAAGTGAAAGCCACTTTGCTACCTAAGAACTTACAGTGATTTCCCCCATTGTTTATCAGAGCTGACCCAGATGCTTCATTTCAGTTTCAGCTCCTTTGATTTTTCTTGTATACAAGCTTTCAGATCTCCTCCTGGCCCCCATCTGGTTCTTGTATCTTCATGCTCTAAGTTGTCTGCTCTGCCTGCCCATCTGTGGTAGCTTGTCTCCAGAGATGGCTGCCATCAGTTTCTTCTCTGTGCACATGCCACTCCCCCACTGAGAGATATTCCTCTGCCCCCTTGAACCTGGGCTGGACTGTGACTAATTTCACCAATAGACTGTGGCAGAAGTGACACTCTGCCAATGCTGGGCCTACTCTATTTTTTTTACTTTTTTTTTTTTTGCGATACGCGGGCCTCTCACTGTTGTGGCCTCTCCCGTTGCGGAGCACAGGCTCCGGACGCGCAGGCTCAGCGGCCATGGCTCACGGGCCCAGCCGCTCCGCGGCATGTGGGATCCTCCCGGACTGGGGCACGAACCTGCATCCCCTGAATCGGCAGGCGGACTCCCAACCACTGCGCCACCAGGGAAGCCTGCTGGGCCTACTCTTTAAGAGAAGACAGGCGGTTTCCTATCTCTTGGAGCCCTGAACTGCCGTTAATAAGTCCAGGCAAACAAGCCACATGGAGGAAGCTGAGCCATCAGCATGGGAGTGAAGAAGCCACGTTAGACAACCAGCCCAGCTGAGCCTTGAGGCAAGTCCAGTCCCAGCTACTCTCTGACTGTAACTACTCGAAAGATCCCAGGCAGGACCACCCAGTTGAGTACAGTGAGCCTACAGAACCATGAGATTATGATAGTAGTTTCTGTTTGTTTTTTTTTTTTAAAGATTTTTTGATCTGGACCATTTTTAAAGTCTTTATTGAATTTGTTACAATATTGCTTCTGTTTTATGTTTTGGTTTTTTGGCCCCGAGGCATGTGGGCTCTTAGCTCCCCAACCAGGGATTGAACCCGCACCCCCTGCATTGGAAGGCAAAGTCTTAACCACTGGGCCGCCATGGAAGTCCCTCAATAGTAGTTTTAAGCTACTAAGTTTCAGGGTGATCTGCTATATAGCAATAAATACCCTAAATAGCGTCCTCCAAGGTCTCAAACTAGATTTTCAGTAAAGCTTTGCCTTTCAAGTCTAGTTGACATTGGTCCCTCCCTTCTCTCTCATAGAACTTCTCAGTACCACACATTTTGTCATCCAATGGTACATATCATTATTTTCCATTTCCTGTGTGCTATTCTGGACTCCATGACCAAACTCCATGATCTTTGAAGATACCAAACAATGAGTCCTAGTACTGGACAAAATGTAATAAATAAGCTGTTGAATTAGAAGCATTCTTGGTCATTTCAGCTCTCTGCCAGCTATTTTAGCTGCGACTCTTCGTGGTATCTTTTGGAGCATTCTTTCAAGCCATGGTTGTGAAAGTATGTGTGACTGCCAGGCAGCCCTTAGGATCCTTCCATCTGCAGACAGTATGAAAGAGCAGTGGTTCTCCAAGTCTGGTCCCAGATCAACAGCATCAGCATCTCCTGGGAACCTGTTAGAAATGCAGATTCTCAGGTCTACCCCAGACCTATAAAATTTGAAGTTCTGGGGGTGGGGCCCAGCATTCTGGGTCTTAACAAGCCTTCCAGATAATTGTGATGCATGCTGAAGTACGAGAATCACTCTTGTAGTGGAAAGAGTCCTGGTTTTAAGGTCAGAAGGTCTAGGAATCCTTTGTTAAACATTTATTAAATGTGCATCTGCTTATGTGAGGTGTTGCCTTAGGGGCGGGGGATACTAAGGTGGCTGTAGGTTTGTCTCTGCCCTTGTGTGTTGAGGGAGGATGGTGGTGGCTGCACTATTTACATACGTATAAATGAGACATAACCCAAATTATCTGTACAAAGCCTGCACACTGAATGAGATAGTCCTAGTTTTTTACCTTTTCTTTTCTATTTAAGGATCAGATAGCATTATCGTGAACTTAAATAAACTTTAAGGAACCCTTTTATTAGGAAATGTTTTATTAACGATTACTCAATTAGTAGCCTATGAAGTAGTATTCATGCTCACTATAGGATAGAAAATCCAGATAAGTAAAAAGAAGAAAATTAAAATAATTCATAATCCTACCACCCAGAGCTAATACCATTTCAGTGTATTTTCTTCACAACTTATTAATGCCTGGGTCTTTTTGTCCTTTTTCTATATCTGCCTTATGCTCTTAGTAACATATTGTGACCATTCTAAGTCACTCATTTCCTGAAGAAGCTTCTGCATCTTTTGGTGAAATGGATATAGTTATAGTCATGATGGTGTATGCCCTGGGAGTGCGCCTGGCTATTCAAGGCATGGGTGCAGCTAAGTAGTAGTGGAGACGATGACTGGTTCCCCTTTTCACTCCTGTCCATGTCCATCTTTCCCTTTGTTTATTCTCTTTTCTAATCGACCCCATAGATGCCTCCCTGCCTCTTCTCTCCACCTGTCCTACTTTTTCTCCTCTCACTTAAGCTTTGTTTTCCACCCATAGCTGGCGTGACCTTCCACCCCTTCTCCCCTTGATTCCTCTTTATCCTTCTGGACCCAGTGCCATGACCAACACATGTGGGAGAGATTTGCTTCCTTGCAGACGCTTAAACGCTTTCTCTGATTTTCCACAGCTCTTCATACCTCTCTCATTGTACTCTCTCATGTGAGCGTTACACACTTAAGTTCTGCGGCCCAAGACCAGAGGCTTCTTATTCCTCTCCACATCCCCTAAGAGAAGTGAAGGGGCTTCTGTAAAGTTTGCAAAATGAATAAATAAAACCCCAAGGCCTGTCAGTCACCCAGAACTGCTGTTCATAAGTGCAAGACCCATTGGCAAGCCCTTGGGCTATACAGGCTCCTGACCTTGATACACAGGCACTGATTCCTTCAAGGAAGCCTCGGAAAAAGCTCAAATCCAAATCACAGGGAAGTATTGAAACAATACAGCCAAAAAGGGAAGGAGCTACTTTCAGATAAGATAGGAAATGGGCTGCATATGAGAATAGAGGACTTGGGAACCTGTTTGTGATGGCCCAGGACCCACAACTCAGGGAATGTGTAGTCTCTGAGACAAGATTAGTACCACTACATCTTTATAGAGAAAACGAGGGCTGATACAAGACACAGCCTGTGAGGTGGACTAAAGTAAGACAAAAGAGGTGCTTTCCTTTTTTCTTTAACTGAGGGCAGCAGTCAGTTCCACAGTCATAATTCCTATCTTTGACAACGAGCAGTTCAGAGTTAAGAGGAGGAGGCTGGGAGGCTGAGGAAGAAAGGAAGAAAGAGAAGCATCTACCGAGTGACCTGGGAGGGAGCTTCCCAGTGAACAAAAGAAGGCAAACGAATGGAGCTGATTTTTGTTGTGATGACAGATGAGTTTCCTGCAGTGTCCAGAGAGCAGCCCAGTGGGGAAAGGCGGAGGGGCAGAGCCAGACCTTTGTGTGGATGGAGGGAATGCCGCTGCTTTGCTGCCAGCCTGTCTGTCCTTAGAGACCAGAGTTCAGTTGGAAAGCTGGAGAGATAGCACTTAGTATTTGTTTCTGGGTCACATGTCAAATTAGTGGAGAAGGATTATTTTAAGCTAAAAACAGTTATACTCGGAGTTCAGAGTTTAGTTCTCTTTTGTGGTTTTGGTTTGCTTGCAGTCATTATGGCTAGATGTGCTTAAAGAAACATATATGGTTTTCCATTATGGTCTTGAGAAAGCAGACACCTGACTGCTAATCTTTATTAGGGGGTGAAATTTCTGGCATCTTATAAACGTTTAGTTTCACAAAGAGGTGAGATGCAGCTTGAACTTGTACACACAGGATCCTCATCAGGCATGAAACGGGATTGTTCTTTGCCTCCTTTCCTTTATTCTCCATGATCCACCCGTGGCCGGCATGACCTTCACCCTCTATCTTGGACCAACTCCTACTCATCCTTCATGACCCAGTGCAGTGGTCAACACGGAAAACCTTCCCTGACCCTTCTAGACTGTTAATCTCTGATTCTCCACAGCACTCCTTCATACCTCTGTTAACTGGACTTATTTCATGTGTTAACACATTTAGGGAGCTGGACGCAGGACCTGTGCGTCACATGCACATTCTATGGCCTGTGGCCCAAACAAATCCCCGCTCCTAACCTCCAATTCCATTTTTGTTGTTCTGGAAGGTAACCCTTACCTTCTGCTCCACTTGGCTCTTGTAATAGGACTAAACAGGCCACCTTCATTTCTACTCAAGCAGCATTTGATGCGATTCATCAGTGATGACAGGCAGCTCTCATCCCCCACTGGGCCAATTCTACCTGGCAGGATTGCACTTGCCCACCTTGATAGGTGGCAGGACAATTACTGGGCGCCTTCCCGACCTGCTTCAAAGCTTCCTGTAACCTGGCAGGGAATGAAATGCACAGCCTTCCAGCTCAGTGACATTTAAGGCAACCACTCATCGGTTCAGGCAGCAAAATAAATTGGTACTCAGCTGCTCGCAGTCTATTTTTCTGGTTAGAGCTATAAATGAGAGAAATGATTGTGCCACTGCATGTGTCACACTAACCTGCCCCCTGCCCAAGCAGTCACGTTCTCTTGCTCTCACTCTGGCTTTGTTCTGATTCCCCTGAGGAACGGAGTGTTCTGGATTGTACTGGGGGGTTGCCTAGTGCTGTGTGTCTACATTTGAGTCCTACATGCACAAATAAATAACTGTAAATGAATATATGTACATTTAAATTGCATATTCACCCCTACTGAATTTGTAATTCATTCATATGGAAATAGTTTCCACTAAATATTGTAACTCCCCCAAGATTCTTATTTAGTCCCTTTTATTCAAGGGGCTAAGTTGCATCACTCAAGGGTGACATTTAAATGACATTACTACAGTGACACAGACTAATGACCTTGTGAAAGTGTGGTATATTGGTGTGCTTATCCAGTAATTTATATATACCATAAATACAAGTTGTGATGTATGAAGAGAACTCAAAAGGCAAGAAATCTTTTTTTCCCACACAAATGATTGTGAAATATAACATTTTTAGAAGGATGTTCTGGATACTTTTTTGCCCCATGATTCCCTCAAATTCCTTCCCTTCTAAGCAGTAAGTGTTGCATCGCCCTGCCCCTCACTCAAACATTAAAAATAAAAAACAAACAAATCCTCTTCCTGCCCTCCCTCCTACCCCCAAGGCCTATATAAACACAAAGGGGGGGGGGAATTTGTCAAATAAAAAGATCCTTACCCTCTCTCAAACTAAATCTGCTTTAATCAGTATGTTAGCACATTCTGTCAAACTCCCCGAATTTTTAAGCAATACATTATTCCTTCAGTTTGTGCCAAAGCTAAACCTTTGCCAGGCCCCAACTGGCTCTATGTAGAGGCTGCTGCCAAGTTGACTTCCTTGTCTCAGTCAAGAGGCTGCTGCCCAGCTCTGCTCGAAATTAATAAGGCCAATCAGAAATGCACAAAGCCTGTCCAGCCAATCATTCATCTCCAAGCGTTTGCCATCTCCTCTGCGGTCAGATAAATCACGTTACAGCTATTACACCAATGACCATAAATTAGGGGGCCTGGCGGTCCATCCCTCCCGAGGACACTGCAGGCTAGGATGATTCCACTGCGGGGGAGGGGAGGGGGGCCCGCCGGGCGGCGCATTATCTGTGGTTGCAGAATCCGGGCAGGCGCGCGGCCTCCCGGAGGACTGGCGTCTGGGCTGCGCCCAGCTGTGGCCCCAGCGCTGCTCAGAGATGGCCCCATCCCCCAGGTGCGAGGACTCCATCTGCGCGGCTCCACCAGACTATTTACAGCCGAGGTTCGGCCGGTGATTGCTGGCATGGAAAACTCATTTCTCAGCCCGGTTTTTATTTACACTCTTATTAAGGAGCCTTCACTCACGTCGGAATGGCAGAGAGTGGCCGCGGCGGGACTTGGCCTTGGGCCAGGCAGCCAATATCAGGGCGGATGAGCCCCCGGGGCCGCCCTCGCCAGCGACCTTCCGCCCAGAGCGCGCGGTGGGCCCGGGGACAAAGGCGCCAGAAGCTGGGGCACAAGAACCTCAACGGCTCACCACCCTGGAAAAGTCCAGTGGTTTTGTGGCTGGATCTCCCCCTTGCACTGTTAGCTGGTTTCCTGCCGAGCTCTTTGCAAACGTGGAACGTGAGAAAATAGGAGAGTGCTGTGCTTTAACCCCCATCGAAAACCCTAGGTCAAGATTCCGTCCTCCCCCAGGTACTTCTGCACCCGCCCGAGGCCTCCCTGCCAGGTGTAGCCCAAGCATCCAGCGGGGATGGACTCGCAGTAACAACCCCCGGGAGGGAAACTTCTTGGCTGTTCTTTCCGTTGGCACCGCCTAAAACCCGAGCAGACCGGCGCGTGTGCTTGTGAGCCTGCAAGTCCTGAAAACCTGCCAACCAGC
This sequence comes from Kogia breviceps, assembly GCF_026419965.1. NCBI lineage: Eukaryota > Metazoa > Chordata > Mammalia > Artiodactyla > Physeteridae > Kogia > Kogia breviceps. The sequence goes on from NC_081321.1 coordinate 49,546,410, forward strand.
CTCGGCACATCTGGGGCTCCTTACCATGCATATTCATGCCTGAGAGCAGTAAAACCCAGGTCAGCTGCTTGGAGACAATGAACTGTGTTCTTAAAGGCTGACCAAGCCCGAGAATTCAATAAAATGACAACCGGGCAAGCCCCTGTGTCCTGTGCCCTGTGCAAAGCGTCATAACACTTGAGGCAGTTTTTTCCCCCTAAAAGGGACAGAGGAAACAGGCAGCAGTGTTGCTAGGGGTCAGTTTCTACGGTTTTCCCCTTGGCTCTAGAAATCATGATTTCTACTCCCTTTCCTAGTGCCCTCAAGCTCCGGAAGAGTGGGTAGTGTGTTCATATTCCTTTCTTCTGCATATGATCCCTCTTGGTTTAACATGTTCCCCTTCCCGTCCTCTAATCCTCTTCCCATCTGAGGGCATCACTCTTAACTCCTTTCTTCCCAGAAAAGAGTGGATCCTCTTCTGCTTTCCTGACCCTCATTTCTGTTGCTTCCCTCAGAAACTCCCCTTTCCATTTTCCTGGTAGCTCAGGGGCACAGTCACTCTCCTGGGCTAGGGTGGCACTGGGAAGAGGACATCAGACCATGCCACCCCACAGCCTCCTGCAGGCCTGCAGTCCAGTGAGGGGCACTGTTATGGGCTGAATTGTGTCTCCCGAAAAATCACTTGTTAATCCAAGCCCACACTACCTCAGAATGTGACTGTATTTGGAGATAGAGCCTTTAAAGAGGTAATTAAGGTAAAATGAGGTTATGCGGGTGGGGCCTAGTCCAATATGACTGATGTCCTTATAGGAGGAAATGTGGACCAAGAGACGCCAGGGATGCATGCACACAGGCAAAAGACTACGGTGAGGACAGCAAAAAAGGCCAAGCCAAGGAGAGAGGCCTCAGGAGAACCCAAACCTGCCAACACGTTGATCGTGGACCTCTGGCTTCCAGAATTGTGAGAAAATAATTTCTTTTGTTTAAGCCACCCAGTCTGTGGTGTTCTGTTATGGCAGCCGTAGCAAACTAACACAGGCACTAAGGAAGCCTCCCTGCAACATTCCTGTGGCTCTCCCTCCTCCTCCAGGACTTGAAAACTCTCTCCCTCAGGATGGCTTTGGCCTGGCACGACTTTCTTTTTGTTATGTTCCAGGTGATCTTCTTTTCTGATAAGAAACTAACTAGCGAAATTTCTCTGTTGGTGGAGCTTTATTTGTGCCCCTACTGTTTAATTTTGTTTTGTCCTGTGTAGGTTTTACAGATAAAATACAGGACATCCATTTAAATTTGAATTTCAGAAGAACAGCAAATAATTATATAAGTGTGTCCAAAACAGTGCATGGGACATACTTATATTTTAAAAAATTCTTTGTTTATCTGAAATTTAGATTTAACTAGATGTCTTATACTGTTTATTTGTGAAATCTGCCAACGCTAGTCCTGGTGTGTGTGTTCTTAATATCTTTACATAGTGGTTCTCACATTAGAATCAACTGGAGAACATTTCAAAAATACTAATGGCTGGGTCGGGTCCCTCCCTGGGGGGATTCATATTTAATTGGTTTGAGGACTTTTATTTAAGCTCCCAGGTGATTTTAGTGTGAGGCAGGGACTAAAATCCCTGCAGAAAGAGATAGGTATTCACTAATTAAATGTTCATGGCTATTGCATTGTTGGATTTAGGTTCCCTTAAGCTTAAATGCTTTGGGTTTTGTTCTATTAGAAATGTCATCTTATCACTCTTATTGCTAAGCCCAGAGGCAAAGGTCAAAGTGGATCATCAAAAAATGCCCTGTTAGTATGTGAAATGGTTTTCTTATTTCAGGTCAACTGAGCCCATAAAGAGAGATGTCAAGAGCTGTAATATTGATACCACTGCAGCAAATGACTCTCCATCCCGACACTTCAGGTTTTGTAATAAATAGTGCAGCTGGGCACCCTGGTAAAAGATTTACCTTTTACATTACTTTTATTACAGGTCAGTGCTCAAGAATGTAGCATGTTTTAAGCACACTTCTCGTTCAAGAGGAATTTGAACATTATTTTGTTCAGTTCTTCCAGACCCTGGGTATCTCCTCTTCTTCAGCTATTAATTGGCAAGCATGGAGAGCTGACGCTCACCTGCTGCTCACTTGTTACTGAAAAATTTATAGCAAGTTCAGGTATTGTGCCTAATACCCCCGGGGTAGCACACTGTTTATTCTGTTTGGGTAAGGGCCTTATATTTGACTCTGGTACTCAATTTCGTCCTGAAAATAAGTCTTGCCGACATAAACCTTCATCGTAAGTGCTAAGGAGATGCTGGCATAGAGCTTCAGCTGAGTAAGAGTCAAACTAGAGTGAGAGGGAAATAAAAATGCCTATGGCAGAAATACATTTTATAGAAGATGATATTGGTGGGTCAGATGATACTGCTTAATTGGTACAGAGTTCAGGAATGGAGATTCATGTGACAGGGCTTTGTTAAAAATATTGTCTAAATAAGTATGTACATGATGGAGGTTTTGTAACCACTGCTTATTCTCGTATGAGATGTTCCAGAAAACTGTTGTAGGGAGAGGCAGTTGAGTGTAAAATAGAACCTTGGATTTGAAATCCTGGCTTTGGTGCTGCTTGGCTCTGGGTCCTTGGGCAACTACTTAACCTACCTGAACCTTTACTTCCTTATCTGGAGAAGTGCTTCTGGAATGGTAGAATAACGACCTCTAAAAATCCACTACTCCATATAAGCAAAGAGAATACTGGCAAAAATTGCCAAAAATCACCTTTTTTAGAACTCTAGAAACTAAGCAAAGGATCGCAACAATCTAAGGAGCGTTTGTTCAAGAACAGCTGAATCTTGATAGGAATAAGGCAGCATTTTAACTGGACCTATTTCCTTATGCTTTCTCCACATCTGTGGTAGCCTTGAACAACAACAGCCTTGCAACTATACTGTCTATCTCTGAGATCCAGCAGACTAGCAGATTTGGGTTTGCAGATTGGGGGTAGATAGGGTTTGTAGCTCCCCCAAAAGCCCCAGCCCCAGAGAACTGTCACTCTTTGAATCTCACTCTCTGGAAAGGCCCCATTCTCAGGGCTTGTTTTAACTTGACCAGCTCTGTGTGAACAACTCTATCCCCGAGGTGTTAGTTGAAAAGAATCAGCAAAAATTGTTTGTTTTACATCATAGCTATCTAAGGCAGTCATACCAGTTGAGGTTAACAAGAAGCTGACCAAAAACCTGAAAAAGGAAAAAACTGGTGAAGATGTCCATAGGGAGCTTTGAAAAGCTACAGCATATTCCTGAAGACCTAAAAGTCCTTGCACATGTGCAGGGCAGTGTGCATGCCCAGGAAAGACCTGCCTGACCTTAAAGCTCTGCAAAAGCAGGAAGTGAAGGCCAAGGTAGAATTGTGAATTGCTTTCCACATCATTGAAGGCATGCTCCAAATTTGATGAAAAACATTAATCTACATATCCAAGAGGCTCATTGAACTCCAAGTAAGATAAGCTCAAAGAGATCACACCTAGACACATCATAGTCAATCTCTTGAAAGCATCAAGAAAAAAGCAACTCATCACATGCAAGGGATCTTCAATAAGATTAATGTCCCAAATTAAACCATGGAGGCTAGAAGGTGGTGGGATGATATATTTAAAGTGCTGAAAGGTAAAAAAAAAAAAAAAAACAAGACAACAAACCTGTCAGATAAGAATTTGATATCTAGCAAAATTATCCTTCAGAAAATGAAGGAGAAATTAAGACATTCCCAGATAAACAACTGAATTTGTCCCAAGCAGACATGTTTTACAAGAAATACTAAAAAGAATCCTTCAGGCTGAAATGAAAGGATACTAGATAGTAACTGGAATCCATAGGAAGAAATAAAGAATATATATGGGAATTATAAAAGACTGTATAAATATACTTTTGTTTATAACTCTTTCCTTCTATATAATTTAAGAGACAATGCATCAAACAATGATTATTAAACTTTTGATAGGCTTATATTATACAGAGATGTAATTTGCATGATAAATAATAGCACAAAGGAAGAGGAAAGGAATGGAAGTGTTTACTGGGGCAAAGTTTTTGTATACTATTGAAATTAATTTGGCATTAATACAAACTAGGTTGTTTTAAGTTAAGATGTTAATTGTAATCTCCAGGGAAACCACTAAGAAAATAACTTTAAGAATATAGTAAAGAAACAAGGGAATTAAAATGGTGTACTAGAAATTATTTAAAAGAAGGCAGTAATGGAAGAATAGGGAAACAAAAAAGACATAAGACACACAGAAGACAAATAATAAAGTGGTAAACATAAGTCCTACATTATCAATAGTTACATTAAAGGTATATGGACTAACATTTCTATCAAAAGGTGGAAATTGCCAGAATGAATTTAAAAATATGATCTAACTATATTCTCTTTATAAGAGACACCTTAGATTTAAAAATACAAAATGGCTCATAATGAAAGAATGGAAAAAGATATACCAAGCAAAAAATAACCAGATAAGAGCTAGAGTGGCTATACAAATAACAAACAAAATAGACTTTCTTTTTCTGTACTTAAGGGATCTTGTTTTATTTGATTAGAGAATGTCTTTAAAATCATATGCACTTTGTCAGTGCGTTTCTAGGAATGTCTGGCATGTTTATTGGTCAAATGCCTTGCAGATGGAAATGAAATTTTGTGAGGCATCTTCTGGATCAAATACGGACCTATTTTTACTTTAATAAAACTATTCAAAGCATAAATAAAATAGACTTTAAGATAAAAATTTACTGGAGACAAAGAAGGACATTTTATAATGATAAAAGGGTTAATCCATCAGAAAAGGATAACAAATATAAACATATATGCACCTAACAACAGAGTCCCAAAAGACACAGAGAAAGAAATGATGAACTGAAAAGAGAAACAGACAATTCAACAATAATAGTTGGAGACTTTAAATACCTCACTTTCAATAATGGGTAGAACAACTAGGCAGAAGATCAACAATGAAATAGAAGACTTAACTGATTAGATCTAACAGACAACTACAGAACACTCTATCCAACAGCAGTAGAATACACATTCTTCTCATGTTCAAAGGGAACATTCTCCAGGATAGAGTATATGATAGGCAATAAAACAAACCTCAATAAATTTAAAAGGACTGAAATCGTACAAAGTAGGCTCTCTGATCACAATGGAATGAAATTATTTGCTCATTTATAAAATGTGACAATATTTACCTGAGAAGAAGATAAAAGAACCCAGATCTCAAGTGCCCAGCAAAGGGCCTAATAAATATATAATAACACATAACAAGACCATAATGAATTCATATTTTTCTTTGCCTCATTGCTGGAGTGTGGTAAATGATGGGTTAACATCCTCCTTGAAAATTAAAAAAAAAAAATTTAAGCTCTTTGAGTTGGTGGCAGAATATAACTGATGGTGTCTTAGTACTGAGGAAATACAGTATCACAACCCTGATGCATCCATCACCATTGTAGCTAAAAGCTGAATATAAGACTATCTTAGCAATAAAAAAAACTGGCACATTTATAAATTATTTTCTGTTTGTAACCCAGTAAAACAAGGTAAATGATTACTCATCTGTTTTTTCTTAGAGGCCACTAGTGTATACTAATGTATTTGACTTTTTCATTCATTTCACAACAGAGAAGCAAGATCAGGCCATATTTTCATGAATTAATACTTCTGATCAAGATATTAAGCTTGACTTTTTACCATTTTAGAACAGATCCTAGCTCAGATACAAAGCAGGTTTGAGTGACAGAGTCTAAATGACCCCTGAAACCTAAATATTTACTGTCTGGCTCTTTACAGAAGAAGTTTGCTGAACCCTAACCGAAGAATTGAATCATTCTTGGGTGGACCTGGTAGATGATATTCCAGGAAAGACACTGGAAAAACATGCAGTTGTCCTTTTATTTCCAAGTTTGCATAACTTTCTCCAACATGGCCAATCTTGTTTTTATCTGTGTGCCCTCAACTCCTCCTCCTCACTTAATGTTTGAAGCAATTCCCAGGTATTTACAGATGATGTTGTAATGCATATTTGAGTCCGCATTGTATTTTAAGGCATACAATACTAATAATGATAGCACTTATATTGTTCATAAGTATGAAAACAACCACACTGTTAATTTTCTTTCAAATTCTATTGTACAATTGGTAGATTGGCCAAATGTCCCCTGACTTAACATTTAAAGCTTCCAGGAATCAGAAATTTGATTTTTTTTCACCTAGGACAAGAGAGTAGAAATTTCACTGTTCTCCAGCATGTCCTCCCAACTTTTTTTCTCACTGACCAAACTCATAAAGGAGGTAATGTCTAACTCAGGACTGCTAAGACTACTATTTTCAGGTTCCGCAGTTCTTAAATCAGAGATGACTGGTTACTAATATACTAGTAGTGCTTAAAGAGTGTGAAATGACTTGTTCTGAGATATTTAGCTGTTGCAACTTCTTTTCTCCTATCCTTATGTCAACAATTTCCCCAAACCCACTCCCACCTCACAACAGTGCCTTCTGAATGGGCTTATCTACTTTTACTTTTTTGTGACTAGATTTGTAAATTAAAATTTAATAAGAGGGTAAAAGAGAAAGCTCATATTTGCATGCCCCTTTTAGAAGAGTGTTGTCCTCCATATCTGCATTCACACTTTCCAAAGATCTGGCCATGGTCCCCTTGGACCACCAAACTGATCAGACCTGGTCCTTGCAAGGCAGTCAAGGCGCACCCTGCCTCCGTCTCATGCTCAGTCACTATCTGAATCTCTTGAAGGCAGCCTAAGTGGAATCAATAAAGCAAAGGAGGTTAGATGGCTGGAAAATCTCATCAAAAGTGAAAGACATGAGGCCAAAAAATGTAGGGAGATGTACTAAGAGAGCAGCAGTCTTTTCAGGTCTCTAATGATAGAAAAAAGCAATTAAAAAGGCAGACTAATTGCTAGGATATATAATTCACTCTTTGGCCCGTCATTTAATTAAATGAAAAAACTGGGATGGCAACAAGTTTGAAGTATTTTGTAGATGGGGATTTTTAGATGAGGATGAGAATTTTTTTAATTCTCACACTCACAATTTAAAAATTATGTTTCTACTCAGATATAAGCTAACACTCTCAAGCAACAATCTTGGGAGCCAAAGAACCACTTGACTCTCCCAACAGTCATTAAGGTACAACATGGAATGGGCTTATCATTATTGAGGGCTTAAAGACCTTTGTTTCCCCAATCTAGAATCATAGCCCCAATAGTCATAATTTTCCTGGCTTACTCATGATCATTTTAAGCTGCACAAAGAAGCAAAAGCATAGGTGTGGAGAACTCTTGCTAAGATACCATCACAGCCATGTTAGAGTCTCCGCATTATTGCTATAAGTTTGTTTCCCCCATTCACTCTATCAGGTTCCAAAAGGAGGATTATGTCCCAAGTTACAAATGTATTTTCTCAATGCCATTTTCTTCTTTTAGTTGATATTTTTAATCACTTTACCCCAAATCCTCCAGAGCCAGGTTGTCTATACTTTGTTTCAGTTATCTATTGCTGTATCATAAACTACCCAAATCTTAGTGGCTTGAAACCAAAACCATTTATTTGCTCATGTTTCTGTGGGGTCAGGAATTTGGGCAGGGCTCAGTGTGGATGGTTTTCCTCCCTGTTCTGTGATGTCTGTGAACTCAGGTGGAATGGCTTAAACAGCTGAGAAGTGGCTGGGCCTCACTTATGGTATCAGACCTCTAGAGACCTAGGCTTGGAATTCTCAGAGTGTCATTTCTTCATTCTATTAATCAACGCAAGTCACAGGCCAGACCAATTCAAGGGCTGGGGATACAAATACCACCTCTTGATAAGAAAAGGAGCATTTGCAAACCAACATAGAAGGCATAGTTGGCAGCCAGCTTTGGTGACAGTCTACTACAGCTTTCAAGAGGTAATCTGATATGCTACGCACTACTCATGAGAGAATGCTAGAAGACTCCTCCATCTTCCACAGAGAAAAAAATGTCTCAAACAAATGTATCTAATCCAAAGTTTGACTCTTTTCATTAGTTTTCGCTATTGAGTAGGGAGGAGGAGACACCGTAAGCATTAGGGCAAAAGTGACAGTGAAAAGAGCTGGGTAGACTTTGCAATGAAATCATTTTTAATATGAGTATTTTTTTTAATCTAGTCTGCTCTTCTGAACTAAGCTTCAGATGAGCTATAGTCTACTTTTTAGTTTTATTTTGTGAATCAATACTTTGATTATTTTTAACATTGTGTCGGTGTTTTCTATGTTACTTTAACTTGCTGGACTCTAGAAGTAAGCAGAATTAGCATTTTTTGATGTCTTGTCCCACCTGTAAGGTAACTTTTCTCTATAAGATGGTACATTTTACTAACACTTTGTAATTATTTAAAATGCTTAAATGACAAAAGGGGAGTCGTGAGTCTTACTGTCTTCAGCAAGGATACTGGTCACTAGCCCTCTCACTTAAGAATACCTCTTTGGATAAAAGGGTCAATTCAACAAGAAGATATAACATTTGTAAATATTTATGCACACAACATAGGAGCACCTAAATGTACAAAGCAAATACTAACATACCTAGTGGGAGAAACAGCAATACAATAATAGTAGGGGACTTTAATAACCCACATCATTAGAGAGATCACTAAGACAGAAAATCAATAAACATATGCCTTAAATGACACATTAGACAAGATGGACGTAACAGACATATACAAAACATTCCATCCAATGGCAATAGAATGTACATTTTTTTTCCAAGTGTGCATGGGGCATTCTCCAGGACAGACCATGTGTTAAGCCACAAAAAAGTCTTAAATTTAAGAAGACTGAAATCATATCAGGCATATTTTCTGACTACAGTGCTATGAAAGTAGAAATCAATTACAAGAATAAAATTGGAAAATTCACAAATATGTGGCAATTAAACAAGCTACTGAAAAAATCAGTGGGTCAATAGAGAAATAAAAAAACCCTTGAGACAAGTGAAAATGGAAGTATAACACATGAAAACCTATGGGATGCAGCAAAAGCAGTTCTCAGAAGGAAGTTCATAGTAATAAATGTATACCTCATGAAACTAGAATATCTCAAGTAAACAATCTAACTTTATACCTTAGGGAATTAGAAAAGAACAAAAAAAGCCCAAAGTTAGAAGAAGGAAATAACAAAGATCAGAGCAGAAATAAATGAAATAACAGACTAAGAATAGAAATGAAGTAATAGACTAAGGATAGAAAATTACAATGAAACCAAGAGCTGGTTCTCTGAAAGATAAAATTGATAAACCTTTAGTGAGACTCATCAAAAGAAAAAGGAAGAAATTAAAGAGACATTACTACTGATGCCACAGAAATACAAAGGATCGTGAGACTACTATGAACAATGATATGCCAACAAATTGAACAACGTAGAAGAAATGGATACATTCCTAGAAACATACAACCTTCCAAGACTGAATCATGAGGAAATAGGAAGTCTGAACAGACCAATTCCTAGTAAGGAGACTAAATCAGTAAGACCTTCCAAGAAAAACAAAAGTCCAGGATCAGATGGCTTCACTGGTGAATTCTAACCAACTTTCAAAGAAGAATTAATACTAATCCTTCTCAAACTCTTCCCCAAAAAGAGGAGGGAGCACTTCCAAACTCATTTTATGAGACCAGTATTACCCTGATACCAAAAACAGATTAGGACATCACCAGGAAAGAAAATTATAGGCCAATATCCCTGATAAACATAGATGCAGAAATCTTCAACAAATAGTAAACCAAATTCAACCATACATTAAAAGGATCATACATCATGATCAAGTGGAATTTACTCCAAGGTTGTAAGGATGGTTCAATATCCACAAAACAATGTGATACATCACAGTAACAAAATGAAAGATAAAAATTATATGATCATCTCAATAGATGCAGAAAAAGCATTTGACAAAATTCCAACATCCATTTATGATAAAAACCCTCAACAAAGTGGATACAGAGGGAATTTACCTGAATATAATAGAGACCATGTATAACAAGCCCATAACTAACATCATACTCAGTGGTGAAAAGCTGAAAACTTTTCCTCTAAGATCATGAACAAGATGAGGATGCTCACTCTTGCCACTTTTATTGAACAGTGTTGGAAGTCATAACCAGAGAAATTAAGCAAGAGAAAGAAATAAAAGGCATCCAAATTGGAAAGAAAGAAGTAAAACTGTCACTATTTGCAAATCACATGATAGTATATGTTAAAAAAAAAAAAGCCCTAAAGACTTTCTACAAAACTGTTAGAACTAATAAATGAATTCAGTAAAGTTGCAAGAGACAAAATTAGTACATTGAAATCTGTTCCATTTCTATACACTAATAACAGACTATGAGAAAGAGAAATTAAAGGAACAATCACATTTACAATTGTATCAAAAAGAATAAAATTCCTAGGAATAACTTAAACCAAGCAGGTGAAAGACCTATACACTGAAAACTATAAGACTTAGATGAAAGATATTGAAGACACAAATAAATGGAAAGATATACTGTGCTGATGGACTGGAAGAATTAATATTGTTAAAATGTCCTTACTACCTAAAGCAATCTACAGATTCAATGCAATCCCTATCAAAACTCCAATGGCATTTTCCACAGAAATAGAACAAACAATTCTAAAATTTATATGGAACCACAAAAACCCTGCATAGCCAAAGCAACATTGAGAAAGAAGAAAAAAGCTGTAAGCATCATGTTCCCTGATTTCAAACTCTATTACAAAGCTATAGTAATCAAAACAGTATGGTATTGGCATGAAAACAGACACACAGATCAGTGGAACAGAATAGAGAGCTCAGAAATAAACTCATGAATATACGGTCAATTAATTTATAACAGAGGAGCCAAGAATATACATTGGGGAAAGGACACTCTTTTCAATAAATGGTGCATTGAAAACTGGACAGCCACATGCAAAAGAATGAAACTGGACCACTACTTACACCATAAACAATTAAAGACTTGAACGTAAGACCTGAAACCATTAAGGTTCCTAGAAGAAAACGTAGGTGGTAATAAGCTCTTTGACCTTGGTCTTGGCAAACATTTTTTGGATTTGGCACCCAAGGCAAAAATAAACAAGAGGGACTACATCAAACTAAAAAGCTTCTGCACAGCAAAGGAAACCATCAACAAAATGAAAAAGCAACCTACTACATGGGAGAAAATATTTACAAATTGTAGACATTTATCTGATGAATGGTTAATATCCAAAATATATACAGAACTCATACAACTCAAAAAAAATCGATTAAAAAATGGGCAGAGGATCTGAATAGACATTTTTCCAACGAAGACATACAGATGGCCAACAGGTACATGAAAAAAGGCTCAGCATCACTAATCATCAGGGAAATGCCAATCAAAACCATGAGGCATCACCTCATATCTCTCAGAAGGGCTATTATCAAAAAGACAAGAGATAATAAGTGTTAGCAGGATGTGGGGAAAAAGGTTGTTGGGAATGTAAATTGGTGCAGCCACTATGGAAAACAGCATGGAGATTCCTCAAAAAATTAAATAGAACTACCATATGATCCCACAATTCCATTTCTGGGTATTTCTCCAAGGAAAACAAAAACACTAATTTAAAAAGTTATATGTACCCTCATGTTCACTGCAGCATTATTTACAATAGCCCAGATATGGAAACAACCTAAATGTCCCTCAGAGGATGAATGGATAAAGAGACTGTGGTGTGTATGTATTTTTATAGATAGATCGATGGTAGGGATAGAGATGGAGCTATAATGGAATAGTATTCAGCCATAATAAAGAATGAAATCTTGCCATTTGTGACAACACGGCTGGACCTTCGGGGCATCATGCCAAGTCATTATGCTATGTCTTATGAGAGACAAATCTTGTATGATCTCACTTACATGTGGAACCTGAATAATTAATTTTTAAAAAACCTAATTCATGGATACAGAGAACAGATTGGTGGTTGCTAGAGGCACAGGGTGGGGAGTTGGTGAAATGGGTACAGACTTCCATTTATAAAAAATCAATTCTGGGAATGTAATGTACAACATGGTGACTATACCATAATTGCATAGTATTTGCTAATGACACTGTAGTGCATACTTGAAAGTTGCTGAGAGAGTAAATCTTAAAAGTTCTCATCACAAGGAAAAAAAGTTAGTAATGCTGTATGGTGATGGATGTTCTCTAGACTTAATGTGATGATCGTTTCACAATATGTACACACTGCATTGTTATGCTATACACCTGAAACTAATATAATGCTGTCTTTGTCAGTTATCCTCAATAAAAAAATAATACTAATAATTACCTGTTGGGAGTAGTTCTTGGGAGTAATATCCATGGTAGTTCTAGAGGCACTGGTGAAATGTACAGCTTTTACCGCTGATTCCTGTGAAGATTTATAGTGTTGGCATCCATTCCCGTCTGATTTTCTTTTGAGTCTGTTCACAGTTGATGAATCCCCATGAGGCCATGACCCTCTCAACTCATTCCACTACCTGGTATGAAGAAACTCCTTAGTGAATTAAACGAAATGACACAAAAAGGTTTTGCTAAAGGTGTCTTATATACATATGTATAATATTTTATTTTAAAATGGCATTGAGCATATACATTTCTTTAGCTTTTTCCAGGGAACATTGCACCTAAGTTTCAAAACACACAAAATAGATCCCCTTTACTAAACAGTTTTCATTTTTGGGTTACAAAAGTCAAGGTTTCACAATCACAAAGCATAAAGGTACATGGTTCTGAAACCATTTTCAGGCAGATTCCTCTCATTCACTGTATGTAGGGTATTTTCTTGGAAACCCAGACCATGATACATTCCTTACAAATGATCTCGACTGTGGGCCTCCCTGGGTTTCCAAAAGAAACAAAGAAAGTAGAGGCAAAACAGGAGTAATAGAGTAACCTCAGGACACCCCAAACACAAAATACTATGGAAGACTGGAAGAGTGGAGGACACAAGATTCTCCTTCAAGTACATCACAGTGGAAAACAACACTTTTTTTTTTTTTTTTTTTTTTTGCAGTATGCGGGCCTCTCAATGCTGTGGCCTCTCGCATTGCGGAGCACAGGCTCCGGACACGCAGGCCCAGCAGCCATGGCTCACGGGCCCAGCCACTCTGCAGCATGTGGGATCTTCCCAGACCGGGGCACGAAGCTGTGTCCCCTGCATCGGCAGGCAGACTCAACCACCGTGCCACCAGGGAAGCCCAAAAAGAATACATTTAAAGCCTCATTTGGTCACTGTCTACCTGGTCGCTACACAAACAAAACATCTAAGACGCAAAGGCAAAATTAAAGCTATTTACACAAATCACGTGGACTAGAAAGAGCAGCACTCCCTGGACTGACACTCAAACCACAAAGAGCCACCACGGTACTTACAGAAGAGGCAGGTGGGGCTGCTCATGTAGTGTCCCTTGAAAAATCCCAGTGTATGCACATAAGTCACATCACCCACACAGAACCAAAGTACACTTGGGGGGGCTTATGGTGTGCAGGCTGTGACATGTCTCTGCAACTGAAAGTCTTCAAAAATCCAAGTTCCTAATGTAAAATTCTGTCCGGTGGCCAGATACTGTTTTACTGTTTTCTTAGATCTGCTACCATTTAGGGTCAGCCTGGTGGGTTTTTGCATAGACAGTGACTCTCACTGCTTTCTTCATGTGTCCCAATAGCATTAACTTACCAAAAATAGAATCTCATTAAAGTTTAACACGTTCAGTCTGAAAACAGTAGAGCTGCTGGGCTGCTTAAGGAAAGGTAAGATCCTCAGACTGGTGGAAAGAAAACCACTGACTACTCGTGGCCTTATAAATAAAATTGATTGGCAGATGAGGAGGGAGGTTAGACCAGAGTCGTAAAGATGTGAGATTTTTTTCCAAGTGTTTCCATGCTAGTGCTCTTGGCGAACTGAAAACCCTGCCCGAATGGCCAAGATCTGAGGCCAACTCTGGATACTGGGACTCTCATCCTTGCCCACCAGTATCTACTGACAGCTGTGATTCTTTCCAAGAAGTAAATGAATACTTAGCAGAGTACAAAAAGAATGAGCACAGCTGACCTCATGTAGCCTCATGGAGGTAAACTGCTAGGGATTAAAAAATTAAATACCCCAAATTCCCCAAAACTGTAAACTGTGGAAAATAACAAATTCCCACTTTGGGAGCTCTGTCCTATTACACAGCTGAGTACTTGGCCTCGCCCAACTTTCACTTCTCTGTTCTCTCTGTAAGAACAGCCGTTAGGCAAGCACAACCACAGGAGAACACACTCTCCAGTTTTCTGGTTCTGGTACCGCTCTGATTTCAGGTTTTGAGAGAACACAGGTTTGGCTGTGTTGCCTGACAAAATGCCACAGTGTGGATGGAGTGTGAGTTTGCTCTCTTTAAGGAAAAGAGTGTCACCAAATACTCTGAAGAGCAAGTGCCAGTCCAGCAAAGAGATTTAGCACTGAGAGAGGCTTTCATTAAAGGAAGTGGCCACACCCCTCCCCCCCAGATAACCGTAAAGACTTTACTAGGAAATCAAAAGTTTTATTAAATAAGACTTCCTCTGAGGCTACTAGGGCAAGCAGACTTGACTGTAAGTCAGATACGCAAGATCACAGAAACACGTATAAATATGTTCTGCAGAATTTTGAGTGTGTTGCCTTTTGACCTTTCCAGGAATGCTCCAAGGGGGAAAAAATAAGGCTAAAACTGAGTAAGCTCAATTCACAGAGCAATATCAGTGCTGGGCAGACCTGCCATGGGCATTAACAAATCATTATTTTTCCACATTTGATTTATTCATCTCATTTGTGGTTTCCCTCCGATCCCCCAAACTGGCAACATGGCTTCAGCTTGCTACTAAGATCTTTCCACCCAAGGGGGCTTATGAGGAGAAATTACTAGACACCTTTCTAACTAAATCCAGTAGGACTAACTACTCAAGACTTTAGGATAAATTGAATCAGGGGCTTCCAGAGTTTTTGCTGAGACATGCCTTGGCAGGAAATGAATAGGAGACTTGAGTCCAGGTGTCGTGACATCTATGATATGCACATGCGAACTCTGACTCTGCTGCCTTGAGTAACACCAGAGAAGCTCAAGGTAGGGCCCAGACAGAAGCCCAGGACATAAAAGAAGTGAAAAGGCAGTGGGAACACGGGGAAGAGGTGAGTGCTTGTGAGGACAGCTTCCCAAAGAAGGCAGCTCAGAGTCCTCGCTGTAAAACTTTCTCATTTCCGAATTCGTACGCGGTTTTGAGAGTCAGAGCAGCAACGGAAAGCGGACCGCACTGCTGTAGGGCGCCCGCCTGTTTCCCCAGAGCATCCTGTTCTGCCAGGGCAGCAAATGGTTTCCCACAGACTTC
This sequence comes from Kogia breviceps, assembly GCF_026419965.1. NCBI lineage: Eukaryota > Metazoa > Chordata > Mammalia > Artiodactyla > Physeteridae > Kogia > Kogia breviceps. The sequence goes on from NC_081321.1 coordinate 49,561,805, forward strand.
TCCCCACAGAGGCGCTGGGGGCGGCTAGGATTTCCTGAAGGAGAAGGGAAGCCATCAGATGATGATGGCTCCTGACAGGGGACCAGCAAGTCCGGTTCTTCCCAAACAACATCTTGGCAAACACTCGGTGGGTGAATTCCCGCCATACTTCACCTGCCGGACCAGGCATTGCCTCCACACTGTGGGATGAGTACATTCCGAAGCAGGAAGGCTCCAGGACGTTAAGAAAATATCTACATTCCAAGAATGTCAACGCAGGCGATCCACTATCCCAGAGGAAAGGTTCCTGTCCTCCCCTCTGGGGAAGGGATTGAACAAACAGGAGAAGTGGAACTGGCTCTCCAGCCTTCTGGGGGAGTCACACCACTGACCCCTGTCTTTAAGGGGTGGGAAGCATGTCTTATTACAAAAAGTAGTCAAGATGGTGACGCTACCACAGGAGGTCTGCATGGAGAAGGCTCAGTGACCGGACACTGCTCTATAAGGCTTCCCATGCCCAGAATTGGTCTGCCCAAAAGTGATTTCTAAACATCTATTTTGCAAGTCCTCCCGGCCGAGAAGCGCCAGGTAGATCTGACCCGTACTCTGCTGCTGCTGCTTTTGTGAGGAACACCCAGAGGCGGGGTGCCAGTGGGAACAGGGGCCTCAGTCCTCGGGCGGCTGGGACATGATTCCGTGGAGAAGGAACAGAGTGCCCAGCCTGAGAATGACCAGTCAGCCTGATTCAAAGTCACTTTTATCAAATGGCCACTCTGAGCAGGCTTTGCCCAGATATGATGGGGAGGAGGAGACAGCCGCTTCTTGACAGAACTCTGCTCCTTAATATATGTTATTTGGAGGGGGCTTGGGGACAGTCCCAGTCCACAGAACCTGGATCCACATGGAGGAGTGGTCCTCAGATGGGGTGTGGTGAACTGATACAAGGAACCTCTTAAACTGCTCGCTTCAACCCTGCTTTGTGTCTGCCCCTGTGGCACGGTGGGTGGGGGAGGGCCAACCGTTCCGGAAACGAAATCCAGACTCTCCCAGAGAGACCTCAACCACACCAGGGGCGCCTTGAAGATGACAGAGGAACACCCATATTTCCACGAAAACACACTGATTTGGTGAGAAAATGCAACTTATGGACAAACTGTTACATAACAAAGACAACTCCATCAGCCAGGGCACCGCTCCAGATGGCGGCCTGGGTGGTGTGGGCTACGGGATATGGGGACAGTCTGGGCTGGACTTGGACACACAGATTCCTCGACAGGGGCCTGGAAAGTCCCAGGCCTGTTCTATGGAAGGGAAACAATTAAGATTCAAGGAATGTCAAAAAAGAAAAAAAATCCCTGCCACACCCTACCGGCACCAAAAAACAGTAAAGAGAGAGACACACACACACACAGATAGTGTTCCCTGAAATAAATCTCAGGCTTACTAGAAGATGGGCGCTTACATCTTCTGACGCATGATCCCCAACTCTCCAATGCAGCACTTTTAACCCGTAGGGAAGTTGGCAGCTTGGCAGGCTGAAGAGTCTTCTGCCAGTGACACCCGAAAACGGCTGCCCCAGCTCTCTGGATAAAATAAATATGATGGATGTGTCCCCAAATGGGCAATGGCCACCTAGGAGGCCTATGAAAGGAACCGACAGAAACACAACACTCAGTAGCAGCCTTTATGTTTTGCTCTTGTTGAGTATCCAGACCTGTTACTAAAGATGAAACTGAAACCCGAGGGTCCTCTTGAAGCTCAGCCAGAGGCCTTTCGGCAGCAAGCTTCCCACCTGGGCAGGGAAGAGGTGGCATCATCTGGAACTCTGCTGGGGTACTTCCCAGCCTCGCCCTGCCTCGAGGCATCCCAACTTTCTTCCCTTCTGTCCTTCTAAAACCCTGGGCTGTTTTCATGACAGTTTGTTTCCATGTATTAAAGGAATGACATATACAGAGATGTCGTCTCCTGAGCCCAGTCGGTCATTGGATATCCGCCATCCTCTGTCCTTCAGGACGCCACGGGCACGCATCACCAGGTCCTGAGCCGCCAGTGTGTACCTGTACAGGGAAAAGCAGGAATGAGACTGTCAGCGTGGCATCAGGCAGAATCGGGGGTCAGGCGAGGCTGGGAAGGAGGCATCACTACAACTGTTATGAACAGTTTTCAAACACCCTTAAAGTCACAAAAACTTAGGCCATCTTTTTCCCAAATGTGTGATGCCTAATGTGAGACTACTAGTTAGGTGGTAGATGGACAAGAGTCTACATACAATAAATAACCTCCTAAATTGTTCTGCTTTTCAGTCCTCTTTTGAGAATTTTGATGTCAACAAGAGAGTCCCCATTTAGTGCTGGTGTATCTTTAACACATCTGCTCAGGCTCAGAGCTTTCTACAGCAAACAGTGTATAGCTAAAAAAGCACATGCGAAAAATAAGAACTTTTGTTTCCAATGTTTATATTTAGAGCCACGTTGCTTTTAGGACAAAGGATGGTCATTTTCCACTTATGGTAGGGGTAAATCTTTCTAAATAAATTGTTTTTAAAAAGTGAGTCGATTTAAAGAAAAATGTTAATGATAGCACAGGTAGCAAAGGAGCATAGTGAAAAGGTGAAGGTTTTATTGGTACATGACTGGGAAACCTCAGTGTGGTCAAGCTATGCCATCCACCCTCATCAGTGCCACACTCTTCTCTTCACCACTGTAAGTACAGTGAGGGATCCCCAAGAATTTAAGAAATTTAAAGAAATCTTAAGAAAATAAGATTGCTCACTGAGACTGAGAGCATAAACTCAAAGACGAATAATGACTATGCCATAAATGGATGGAAAGCATTAAAATGTAGAAAAAGACTAATGTGGGAGGTGATTTGGGTGTATGTAGACTAGGTTAGCCTTGAGGCCTAAAACCAAGAGACAAAAACATTGGCAGGTGTCTGTCTAAATACAGATTGAGGCAGAGAGAGTCTTATCCAATGGATTTCAAAGAAATTTAGTTCCACTGGTGGGACCATATTTAGTGAGGACCATGGATGACACTTAGCTTCTGCCACAGGATATACAGTTTCCCTTGATTTTGACTTCATGTTCACCATATAACCTTCTAATTATGATCTGCCTCCCTGTGTGGCCTGCCAACAGAGAAAGAGTGAGCTAGTCATTTGTACTTTAAGAACGTCAGTCCTATTTCTCCATATAAACGTCAACTGGCATTCCTTCAGTTTGCAGATCAATCATGAAAGCTTGGTTAAGGTGAGCCCAGCTCTGATAATGAATCTGTTCTTTGTGTGTTGATTAAACCAGTTTCTGAACCTGAGAAGCTAAAAGCCAGCCTCTGGTAAATCACCAAGATAATAAATGTCACCCTGTAAGAAAGGCCTCTTGAAAGCCAGCCTGTGGACCTTAAACAACAGACCACCCTGATGTTACTGTGGCCTTTCCCTGCTTGGAATGTCACTCGGCCTTGCCTTCAGAACTGTGAGTTATGGAATTCAGAACACCAGAAGCCTCTTGCATTTCTTCTGTTAAAACTCCTTATGGATTAAGGGACTCTCCTGTTATAAAAGAGACCTGCACCTAGCCCCATTGTTACATTACTTAAGAACAAGGTCTGTAGCAAATAATCTCAGGATTGTTAAGATTCCAGGCTGTAGAGTCTTTGAGACTCAAGTCTACTAAGACAGCCCAGGCAGAGAGAAGTGTAGCACACACTAAAGGTGGCAGAGAGAGGCTATTTTAGTTAATACAATATAAGTGACTTTCCTCCTAGAGGATGGGTGGTAGGTGAGTAGGAGAGACACCTTTTTCTCTCCTTATTGAGAGAATTATCAGTTTTGAGGCAGAGGTATCTCAAGTTACACTTGAGGGAAGATGCCACCAGTTAGCCCTTCTGAGGGTTCTCTTTGTGCTGAGATCACGAAATAAACAGAAAGGACTCCAAAGAGGCCTTTGGCTAAAGAGCCAAATACATGCCCCCTTATCCACAAACTGCCGCTCATATACTATATTCAGAAGAGCTCTCAGATGCTCACTCCAAGTTACTCTTGGGTTTATATTGAATTGTACGTCTGAGATAAAACCTCACAGGGAAAGGCTACCATCAATATCAGTTGATGTTTATTACCCTAGTGATTGACCAGGGTCTAGACCTTAGCCTTTCAAGTTCAGAAAGCTGGCTGAGGCAATATACTAATTAGTAGATTTCATCTGTCAGGGCTGAACACACCTTAACTCAGCTCATGAGCAAACTAGACACAGAAGATTATGGCAAGTAGTGAGAAAAGATGGCTGGCAGCAAAAGGAAGTTACTTAAAGATGTTAAAAAAAACAGATGAAGGAAGTCAGGACCGGTCTCTGTGGTAAATCACAGGTCCTGCGGTCGTGGGGCAATGGCTGAGATCAGAACAAGGTTAAATGAAAGGCTTAATGTCCGAAATATACAGACAGCTCATACATCTCAATATCAAAAGAACACAAAAAACCCAATCAAAAAATGGGCAGAAGACCTAAATAGACATGTCTCCAAAGAAGACATGCAGATGGCCAAGAGGCACAGGAAAAGAGGCTCAGCATCATTAATTATTAGAGAAATGCAAATAAAAACTACAATGAGGTATCATCTCACTCTGGCCAAAATGGCCTTCATCAAAAAGTCTACAAACAGGACTTCCCTGGTAGTGCAGTGGTTAAGAATCCGCCTGCCAATGCAGGGGACATGGGTCCGATCCCTGGTCCAGGAAGATCCCACATGCCGCGGAGCAACGAAGCCTGTGCACCACAACTACTAAGCCTGTGCTCTAGAGCCCGTGAACCACAACTACTGAAGCTGGTGCATCTAGAGCCCATGCTCCGCAACGAGAGAAGCATGCGCACCACAACCAAGAGTAGCCCCCTCTCACTGCAACTAGAGAAAGCCTGCACGCAGCAGTGAAGATCCAACGCTGCCAAAAATAAATTAATTAAATAAATTAATTTTTTAAAAAAGTCTACAAACGATGAATGCTGGAGAGAGTGTGGAGAAAAGGAACCCTCCTACACTGTTGGTGGGAATGCAAATTGGTATAGCTACTACGGAGAACAGTATGGAGGTTCCTTAAAAAAGCTGAAAATAGGGCTTCCCTGGTGGTGCAGTGGTCGAGAGTCTGCCTGCCGATGCAGGGGACACGGGTTCGTGCCCCGGAGCGGCTGGGCCCGTGAGCCATGGCCACTGAGCCTGTGCGTCTGGAGCCTGTGCTCTGCAACAGGAGAGGCCACAACAGCGAGAGGCCCGCATACCACACACACACACACAAAAACCCAGAAAACAAAACTGAAAATAGAGCTACCACATGATCTGGCAATCCCACTTCTGGGCATGTGTCCAGAAAAGATGAAAACTCTAGTTTGAAAAGATACATGCACCCCAGTGTTCACAGCAGCACTATTTACAACAGCCAAGACATGGAAACAACCCAAGTGCCCATTAACAGATGAATGGATAAAGAAGATGTGGGGTGTGTGTGTGTTTGTGTGTGTGTATACACACACACAATAGACTATTACTCAGCCATAAAAAAGAATGAAATATTGCCACTTGCAGCAACATGGATGAACCTAGGGAATATCATACTAAATAAAGTCAGACAGAGAAAGACAAATATTATATCACTTATATGTGGAATCTAAAAAAATAATACAAATGAATCTATTTACAAAACAGAAACAGACTCACAGACATAGCAAACAAACTTATGGTTACCAAAAGGGAAAGCGGGGAGGGGATAAATTAGGATTATGAGATTAACAGATACATACTACTATATATAAAATAGATAAACAACAAGGATTTACTGTGTAGCACAGGGAACTATATTCAATATCTTGTAATAACCTATAATGGAAAAGATTCTGAAAAATACACATTTAAAACTGAATCACTTTGCTGTACACCTGAAACTAACACAATATTATAAATCAAGTATACTTCAATTAAAGAAAGTTAAAATCAAAACAGTGCCTACCTCATTTTATTTAAGTCACATAAGAGCATCATCCATAGTAAAAGGCAAGAGACCATCCTGATATTGCTATTGCTGGAGACTTTGGGTATTGAAAAAATGGTCAAAATTAGCTTTGGTATTTTAAAAAGCGGCATTAGGTCACTTAGAAAAGATGGTTGCCCAGGAAACACAAGGGCTCTAGAAAAGTAAGGTTTTATTCTCAAAACTGGTTATTGCCCATGCCAAGATAACTTCCCTTGAGCCTGCATTTCTCTCTGTCATCCATTCTGTCTTCCCTTAGGTGAACTCTTGAGAGAGAGAAGACCCATTTTTGCTTCCTCAATTTCTTACTTCCCTTTTTCTTCCGTCATTTCTTACCAGTAGGCCCAATACCCTGCTAATCCAGCCTCCTACACTTCTCCGTGCTCATTCCACTTGACCTTTCTCCAGCACAGATACTGTACTTCTGGCCATCGTCTTTATTCTTGACATCTCCTGTCTTTTCTTCTGAGTTCTCCTTTTTGTTTGCAGAGGTGGGAGGTGTTGAGGTTGGTTTGCTCACCACACCACTGCACACTCCAAGTTCTCCTATGTCTGGGCTTCCATGACACATGGCACAGCTCTTCTTACTTTCCTTGGTAGGCCCCAGTTAGGACTCAGGAAGAGTCAATAAATGTTAACTTACTTTCACTGCCGAGGTGGGACTTTCTCATCTATCATCCTTAGTTAATGCTATCCCCAGTCTCTTAAGTAGGAAATTTCATAGTCGTTTTCAGTGCTGCCTTCTCAACCTGATATTCACCAATGATAAATTCCACAAGGCACTGTAGGACTTCTAAACCTTGTATTATTTAAAGTGTATTTCATTATTGGTAGATGGCTAATTAAATCTCACCTTTATAGTTACTAAGATTCAAGCTAAACCTGTTGTAAAAACCGCTATTCTGAATTTATTTTTGCCATCATTCACACATACGTATACATACATACATAAAATTTATTTAGTATTTTCTATTTTTCTTTCCTTTCTTCTTGATTTCTGTCAGCTTGATTGCTTTCTTGAATACCTTTTCCCTCTCTCTACTAGTTGAGAAGTGATTATTTCTGTTGTTTTAGCAGCTATGCTTAGGTTTTTAATATATGTCAATCAATATTTGTGTCCTTCCCCAGAAAATAAAAAGATATTAGAATGCCTTCTTTTTCATCTGTCATGTTATTGCCCAGTATTTTAATTTTGCCTTGTTTTTAAACTCCTATTAAGTCATTATTATAATGTATATAAACCAACATACTAATAACATCTTTGCTTTTCGAAGCCCATTCCTTTCTTCTGGACTTGATTTCCTTCTGCTGAAGTACATTTTTAGTAATGCTTTTAACAATGGTCTGTGAGGGATAAACTCACCAAGTTTTGGGGCCACAGAAGTCTTTATTTTTGCATTTAATCTTGGATCAAAGCTTTATCGGGTACAGAATTCTAGACTGACTTATTTTCCCTTAGCAGTTTGGACATATTATTTCATCTTTTCTGACCTCTCTTGTTGAGAAGTCTGTCCTGTTTCACTTTCTTAAAATAAATTTATTTGATTTATTTATTATTTTTGGCTGCTTTGGGTCTGTTGCTGTGCATGGGTCTTCTCTAGTTGCGGCGAGTGGGGTCTACTCTTCATTGCGGTAGGCGGGCTTCTCAATGCAGTGGCTTCTCTTGCTACGGAGCACGGGCTCTAGGCACGCGGGATGCCGTAGTTGTGGCTCACAGGCTCTAGAGTGCAGGCTCAGCAGTTGGCGGCACGCAGGCTTAGCTGCTCCGCGTCATGTGGGATCTTCCCGGACCGGGACACAAACCCATGTCCTCTGCATTGGCAGGCAGACTCTCAACCACTGCGCCACCAGGGGACATTATGGGTTCTTCCAGTTCTAGAACATGTTTTAGGTGCGATTCTTGGCTTAGGATCCCCACACCCTACGTGTGGTGTGAGGTTTAGCCTCCCACTTTCCTGTGTGGCGGGCCTACCCACCCCCTCCTCACAGAACCTCAGTTTCATCCGGTTCTTGCCATCATCCATGTGCTGCAGGAAGGATGCCCCAACCTGAGAGGGAAGCTTAGGGAGAATGCCTTGGACCATTTCTTCCAACACTTTAGCCAGGAGCGCAGATTCCTCCACCTGACTTCTCTTTGCGAGGCTTCCCTAGTGAGTGCAAATGTGAAGTCCCCCCTGTAAGAGAGCAGTCTGCACGGACAACTGAAGGGCACTGATTAGATGCTGCTTGCAGTAACTGAACAGTGCAGCTGAACTCTAGGACTGGTTTCCTGATGTTTCCTCCATACTACAGGAGACACAGTATTGAAATGAAGTCACAAATGAAATGTTGTTTAGGTAAAATGAGGCCACTTGTGGGGATCTTTCCTCATAAGCTGATCAACTCAACACAACCCCAGACACCTAGTTCTTAGGAGAAGGTTTTTTTGCCCCAGCTCCAATCTCAGCCAGGCTGATGGACACTTTAGAACTCATGAGCATCCTTAGTCAAGCGCCATCTTACCCCAGGCAGGAAACCACCTTTAAGGTTGCTTTATATCAAGACTGGTGCCTGAGGAAAAGAAGAAACATTTCCTCTGGAGGGAAAGAAAGGACTGCTTCTCCTCTCCCCCATTTCGTTCTCCTGCAATTTCTACCTGATAAGGGCTGTCTGGTTTGGTAACAATGAAAATGATTGCTTCATGTGGCAGTAAGACAGGAGGGTTCTACTGAGTTTGGTGCTGAGGCTGAACACAAAGACACACGTGCCAGTGACTTAAGGGTGCAGGGAGCGGCGGGAGAGAATTTGAGTCAAATCATGAAATACAAATACAGAATATACAGGAGAGCAGCAGAGAAGAATATGGTACAGCTGATGACAGCAAAAGGCTCGTGGATTCCGTTATACCCCGGCCGGGATGACGAGGGGCCGGAAAGCCCTGGGATTCTGGAAGCTGGATGTGGGGCGGCAGCAGGGCCTGGCCTGAGGGCCTCACGTGGAAGACCTGGTCAGACCGCATCTGGGAAGTAGTACGGGAGTAGCTGGGGTCCTCATCCCTCCTAACGAAGAGTCTCCCAGGGAGACCAGTTTTGTACTTTGAGAGCATTTTTCTTCTCTGGCTGAAGCTTTCCACATTGATGGGCCGAGCTCTGCTGAAAGGGGCGGCGGCCGGGAGGGGTCTGACTTGGCAGGCACACAGGGCCTGGCGCAGAGGCTTCCTTGGGCCGAGCAGGAGGGACAGTAGGGGAGAGAAGAAAAGCAGAAAAGGAACAGGGGCTAAAGGACCCTGGGAAGGCCAGAGGCTCTTTTCACAACCACTGATGCTGAAGTCAGGGTGGAAGGAGGCCAGAGGGCAAATCCTCCATCGTCTCTGACGTCCTTGCCACCTCTGGGCACTTCTTAGCTCTTTCACCTCTTCAGTGGGGTGTACGAAGGGCCCCGGATGAGGGCTGGGCTGCCACGCGTGCCAGCCTGGCTGCGCCACCGCCCACATCGGGGTCTCTGGGGAAACTCCTTAGCCTGTTGGATCTGGAATAATGCTAGTGCATGCCTCAAAGGTCCTGCCGGGGTAAAGAGAACCTTCCTAAATGCTTCCTAAAGCATTTCCCTCATTAGACATAAAAGGCCTCTCTCCCCCACCAAGAGTTTTGCCTGCAGTCATCCACCTTTTGTAGAATCTCTTCCCACAAGACCACATCTGAATCAGCAGATTGGAGTGTCAAAAATAAGTCCGTTTCAGGCCTCAGGCCGTAACCTGGCCTTAAAGCCAGCAGTTCCAGTTGGGCAGGAACTTCTATTTGCCATTTGGATGGCACAGACAGGGTCTTACAAGAGGGAGGGTAGGTGGCAGGAACTGGGGAATTAATGGGTTCCGAATATTTGCATATAAAAGGCAGCTTCCATCTGCTGAGGCCCCGCAGTAATAGAGTATGATGGGAACAGGAGAAGGAATCCTCTTTGCATTCTGAGCAGGCCTCTGAGATTGAAGAGGCAGAAAAGCTCTCCCAAGCTTGGGAACACTGGCAGGGCTCTGTGGTAACGGGGTAGGTGGGGTGAGGGCGGGCGATGTGGAGGGGGCTCTTTGTTGCACTCAGAACCAGGCAACTCGTCCTGGGAGGAGGCCCACCTCAGGCTCACTGCTGGGAGCTGAGCCACATGTGTCCCTCGTCTGGCTCTGAAGCCACTGAAGGTGCTCACACCAGCTTCTGTCCCGCCTGGAGTGCGGGGACTTCACTCAGGCGGAGGACCTTGAGACACGGGAACAGCGACAGCCGCTGCCCACGACACCGTCCCTGTGTCCCCTGGGGGTCTGTGTGTCAGCAGGTGCAAGGCCACGGACTAGGGAGAGCTTATCACCCCCATGGGAGATGGCGAGAACACCCACCAGGCCTCGTTCACCTCTCTGCCCCGGCACCAGCTTCCAGGTTTCTCAAGGTGGTGTGAGTTTATTTTAGTTCAAACCCCAAACAGCAACATTTCGATAGGAGGGGGCATAGCAGACTATTTTCTTCTGCATCGTCCCTGGGAAGCCCTTTAAAATGCCCTGATGGGGGCTTCCCTGGTGGCGCAGTGGTTAAGAATCCTCCTGCCAGTGCAGGGGACGTGGGTTCGGGCCCTGGTCCAGGAAGATCCCACACGCTGAGGAGCAGCTAAGCCCGTGCACCACAACTACTGAGCCTGTGCTCTAGAGCCCGTGTGCCACAACTACTGAGCCCACGTGCCACAACTACTGAGCCCGTGTGCCACAATGACTGAAGCCCACGCGCCTAGAGCCCGTGCTCCGCAACGAGAAGTCGCACACTGTAATAAAGAGTAGCCCCTCTCGCCACAACTAGAAAAAGCCCGCGTGCAGCAATGAAGGCCCAACACAACCATAAATAAATAAACTAATTAATTAATTTAATTAAATTAATAAAATGCCCTTATGTTCCAACTAAGAGACCACACAGCTCTGCTCCAATGGCCATATCAACAGCAGTGAGGAAGAAAAGGTGGGCCTGGCAGTGGGCAGTTCAGAGGCTGTCAAGGGCAGGATGGTGGGCTGACATCCACATTCCCACGGATCTGAATATGCTCAACATTGCAAAAGAAACAAAAATGCAGACTTTGGGCTTCCCTGGTGGCCTGGTGGCGCAGTGGTTGAGAGTCCACCTGCCGATGCAGGGGACACGGGTTCGTGCCCCGGTCCGGGAGGATCCCACATGCCGCGGAGCGGCTGGGCCCGTGAGCCATGGCCGCTGAGCCTGCGCGTCTGGAGCCTGTGCCCCGCAACGGGAGAGGCCACAACAGTGAGAGTCCTGCGTACCTCAAAAAAAAAAAAAAAAATGCAGACTTTATCTAGTCTTCAACACAAGGTAAAACACTCACCAACTTGTTCTTAAAACCTGTAACTGATGTGAGGTTGGGGCTGGCGATGGGAGGACCCCTTCCTTTTTACATTTGAGGCATAGGTTTTCAAAACCATATGGTAGTGGGAGAAGTTAGTTCAGCCTGCTCACAGAAAGATTTCCTAAAAAGAACCTTTGTCTTTTGCCAAAATGGTTCATATTATCAGTAATACAAACTAGCATTTAATACCTGCATTAATATCCTGCTGTCAGTTTTGGTGGGTGTTTTACTTTTAACTTTCTACTGATTAATCTCTTCCTCATCAATGAGGCACACAGTTATCAGAGCCAAGGACAGCATGGATATGAAGAACATTTGAAGCATGACCATCAAGAAGGCTTCTCTTGGGCTTCCCTGGTGGCGCAGTGGTTGGGAGTCCGCCTGCCGATGCGGGGGATACGGGTTCGTGCCCCGGTCCGGGAGGATCCCACGTGCCGTGGAGCGGCTGGGCCGTGGGCCGTGGCCGCTGGGCCTGTGCGTCCGGAGCCTGCGCTCCGCAACGGGAGAGGCCACAGCAGTGAGAAGCCCGCGTACCACAAAAAAAAAAAAAAAAAAAGAAGGCTTCTCTTATTAGGGAGATGCTGTCTGGAGTTTACAATATATTGGTACTTACAGATTTAATACCCCTTCCTAAGCCCCCAGAGTGACATGGCAGGGGCACTGAGGGTCATCTGGTCCAAGTTACCAAGATGACGTTTCCACAGACAGGTTTTGGGAAATGAAGGACTGGGCAAAAAAATCCTTGCCAAGTCTTGCCTGGGCATTTGGAATGTAAATCCATGACATGTTTTCATGTGTTCTTTGGCCCGAGGTCCACTCAGCTTTGCCCACACCTATCTCCATTAGTAATATTAACAATTTATTCCTTTCTAACATATTACTAAGCATCTTCTTTGCATGTGTACTTACTTGCCTCCATTTTGAATATTCTTTCTGGGAGACCTGCCACTAAACCTCCAGCCTTACAGAGGAGATAATCAGTCCGAGATATTTTGCCTCAGAAAACTCCTTCCACGCCTTTCTCTGAGCACCCTTTCCAAATTTTGCAGGATGTTCAGGCCTCCTAAGAGAATCTTACTGGAATTAGTAAAGAGAATGACAGGTTGTGTAGCCCAACCCCCGTGAATTCCAACCACGCCACCTGAAAATGTGAACTTGGTATATTTCCTATCAACAGTTCATTTCATGACCCCACAAAGGATGCACGGAGCTGCCAGCTCTGTTACACTTCAGGGCATAATCCAGTAAAAAGAAAAGAAAGAAAAAGAGCAACTGCACTCATGTTCTGGCCTGTCCACGAGGGCTTCTTTTAATTTTCTGGTTCCTTTCTCGAGACAGTTCAAAACAGCAAAAGGACTTAATAAGATACACTGAGGTCAGGAAGGTCATATAGCTCATTTTTACCCCACCTCTGCCAGAGAGGATGGTGTGAGGGTCAGATCTTTGCAAATATATCTCTCTCTTAATCACCTCTTCCCTCACAATGCATCCTGGAGGAGGAGATGGTATTTTAAATTTTTTATTGGGAAGGATGTCATCAGAGGAGGACAGTGCTAGCAATTTGTCAAGAATGGCTGCAACGAAGAGGAGAAGAAAAAGAAAAAACCTACACACAACATGAACAAAAGCCAAATAATCAAATGGCAAAACCTTAAAGTCCTTTCTGTCACAGGACTAATGCCCTGCCTCCTTCTGTCCTGCTGAATTTCTAGACAAAACTGGGCAAACACAAAGCAAAACTCAAAGTAAAACAGGGCCCATTCAAAACGTCAAATGAAGAAACATTTTGTTGTTCTGGTTGCTTTGTTGCCCTTACTATCTCTCAGGAGGCCCAACTTATAGAATGCATCTTCCCTTTCTCATTTGCCATCAAACGATCGGCCAGCCTGGTCAGACCCCTCAGGTCTGGACCCAGAAACCCTCTATTCCCACCACTCACATGACTAAATAGGCAAACCTGTGGTCCTGGGCTACATTTGGGGAGAAATGTATCCTTCTGGCTGAGTAAGAACTCATAGAGCCACAGGAAGGGTATGATAGTGGGTCTTTCTTCATCACAGAAATTATGACTTAGGCGAAAAGTTATTAGGGCGACTTCCACTCCTATTTCTACTTTGCATGACAAGGTCAGAACAGCTCCCGGTTGGGAGGGCACTGTCAGGAAACCCACTGCCGTGGCTCTTGGGACTGAGCTCTCCATGGGCCTCCCAAGGAGACACACTAAGCCTGGGTGTGAGTGTGGTACCCTCCTTCCAAATCACAAAGATACGTGCAAATATGGCACACACATGAAAGACAACATCATTTTACATAATGCCTAAGTCCTGAGTTTGAAATAAATTAAGTTTATCTGATTTCCCAATATGGCTTAAATTACTAAGGAGCACAGAGGGGTAGAGAAACAATCCATGCCTCATATTTTCACTATCAGATTGTCCAGAATGTTTTCTGATTGTGGATCAGAATGAATGAATTACACAAATTCCATATCATTATCACAGACTCTCTTCCCTCCAACTAATCTTCACATTCATTCATTTTGTCAGTGCTTGAGGTCTGACCTGCCCCATTCACCTCTCACACCTCATCTGTGGACACTACCCCACACTAAGCCCAGGCAGCCATACTGACTATTGGGTTCCTTGAAAGTACCATGTTCTCTCTCCCTGATGTTGCCCCACCTTGCATTGGCTGGCACACACTCATTTACCCCTCACGTTTAAGTTTAGACATCCCTTCTAGTGGGAAGCTTTCTTGCCTATCCCTTGTACTATCTTTTTAATCATTCATATTTTAACTTCCTTATGCTTTTGTAACCTCTAGACTTTCAACTCCAAGAGGGCAGGGACCTGGTCTGTTTTCTTCACAAATTCTTCCCCAGTGGCCATGGCTCATAAAATAGGTCCTTAATATTTCCCAGATGAATGAATCTGAATGGGAATGATTTGGCAAAGAAGATACCTTCCCCCATAAGGTCTCACTGTTTTAAGATGTTAAAAACCAACCAGAATTTTTCTGATCTCCAGCGAGATATTTCATCTTTTAGCAATGAAACTGTGCCCATTTTATAACTTTTCCTTTCACTCATTCATCTATCTGACACAGGATTCTTTCTTAGGCTTCGGTTTGCCATCTTCCCTGAAAGGCAAATTCAAAACCGTTTTCTTTCCTGCCCTTTTGTTCCATGGAGATCCCTGTAAGCCCTGTAGGTAACAGACCTCATGAACCTAGGAACCTATTCTGACCTGGCATATCCCTGCCCAGTGACAGCACTGCGCACAGGTTACCACTCCCTGGAGGGCAGATTTGTTGCCATGGAGAGACGGGGGCTGGTAAGGAAAACCAAGCCGGCTTGGAGAGATTTTAAAAAGTGTTGGGTGCCTTTTCACTCATACCTGTCAGATGGCTTCGCAAAGCTTTATGAAAATAATTACAGTAGAGAAAATCAACAGGAGAATGTTGCTAACAAGTAGGATATAAAACGCAGATTAAAACTAAAAGCTCAACAGGAAAAAAAATGTATTCAAATTCAAATAAAAGAATCTTATTTGCAGTACCATCGATTCCTTTGTGCCTGAGAAAAATTATACAGACAATTCTAGAAAGAGAAAGAATGTCTAGCTTTAATTTTTTCCTGAGGGAATTTTTTGTTGTTGTTGTGAAATATATGAAACATATAAGTATAGCAACAAACATAGAATAACAACAACAAATACCCAGTAGTGCTTACTATATACCAGGCACTTCACTTTATATATAAGGATGAGGTAAGGACTACTTACTGGAACCCCCATTTTACAGATTAGGAATCTGAGGCATGGAGAGGTTAAGAAACCTCCCCAAGGTCACAAAGGTCACAAAGTCTAGAAAGGGCAGAACCAGGATTTAACCTCAGGCAGTCTGGCTAGACCCACACTGTTAACCACTTGACTACACTGCCTCTCATAGCTAACATACAAACAAATGTATGAAAAAGATATACAGTTATAAATAACATGAACAATCATATATCTACCATGTAGCTAAAGGAACAGAACATTACCAGTAAATGTCTTAGAAGCTCACTATGGGCCTCTCCACAAGCACACATTACCCTCTGCCACCTCTCTTCCCAAGGTAACCATTATCCAAATTTTGGGTTAATTCTCTTGCTTTTTGTTATAATTTTAATATTTGTATCCCTAAGTGATATATTGTTAGCTTCCTACTTTATGTAAGTAGAATCATAATATGTGTATTCTTCTATGACTGGCTTATGAAACTCAACATTATGTCTTTGAGATTCTTCCCTGTTAAAGATCACAGCTTTGGTTCATTCTCATTTGAGGACTGTGAATTATTCTTTTCTTTGTTTATCCATCCTATGGATGGACATGCAGGCTGCTTCCAATTCTTATAATAAAAACAATTGTGTGGATATCTTTTTGTATAAATTGAATTACACCAGCACCAGAATAAAAAAAAAACACCTGGGTTGTTTGTTAAAACACAGATCCCTGGGTCCTGCTGCTGCAGTTTTATTTGGTAGATCTGGGGTTGAGCCTGAAGATTTGTATTTCTAGCAAGTTCTCAGACGATGCTGATGCCGTATGAACCAAAGACCATACTTTCAGAACCACTGCTCCAGGGTACAGACCTAAGAGTGGAGCTTCTGGGTTATAAGATATGCACATGCCAAGCCATCTTCAGTCTTTCTACAAATTCACAAATCCATCTGCAGCTGTTCTACATGTTTTTAATTATTTCTACTCCTCTGACTGTTGAAGTTTTTTCATATATTTATTGGCCATTAATTTTCTTCTGTGTGATGCCTGTTTGATACTTGCTCATTTTTCTGTTGGGTTATTTGTGTTGTCTTTATTGATCTGTGACAGTTCATTATATTTTATGGGTATGAATCCCTCTTTGTTTATACAAATTGCAAAGATCTTCTCCCAGTTCACACGTTGCCATTTTATTTTCTTTATGTTGTCTTTTGAAGAACGAAAATTGGTAATCCTAATGTAGCCAAGGTTATCAATCTTTTCTTGTTTGTGCTTTCTGTATCTTGTTTAAGGAATCCTTCTCTACTATAAGATCATAAAAATAGTCTCCTATGCTATTTCCTAAAAGTTGTATTTACTTTTTCTTTCACAGTTAAGTCTTAACATGCCTGTACTTGATTTTAGTGTATGGTGTGAGGGAAGGATCCATTTTTAATTTTTCTGCACCATCTTAATTGATTTTGTACTAATATCTAGAAGGGTAAGACCCATACAGAAATGTCACAAACATTCTTGGCATTTTGTTCTTCCATATGTATCTCAGAATCAGCTTACAAAGTTCCATGAATACTTCACTGGAATTTTGGTTATAATTCTACTCACTCTAAAGATCAATTTAGGAAAAATTAATATTTTAACAATGTTCCTATTAAAGAATATGTATAGGTTCATTACTGCTGCATCTCTTGTTACTGTTTTTTATTGGTAATATTATTTATTTGCTGGACCCCCTTGTTTTTGATTAGTCTTAAGGGAAATTTATCTACTTTAGTTAGTTTTCTTTTTCATTTGCTTTTTTTTGAGAAATTGTTTTTTGTGGTAAAATATACATAACATAAAAATTAACATTTTCACCATTTTAAAGTGTATAGTTCTGTGGCATTAAGTACATTCACATTGTTGTATAACTACTACCACCATTTATCTCCAGAACTTTCTCCTCTTCCCAAACTGAAATGCTATAACCATTAAACACCAACTCCCTATCCCCCCGGCCCGGGGCCTGGCAACCACCATTCTACTTTCTGTCCCTATGAATTTGACAACTCTAGGGACGTCATGTAAGTGGAATCCTACAATGTTTGTCCTCCTCTGACTGGCTTATTTCACTGAGCATAATGTCTTCAAGGTCCATCCATTTTGTAGCATGTGTGAGAATTTCATTCCTTTTCAAGACTGATTAATGTTCCATTGTATTATATACTGCATTTTGTTTATCCCATTTAATTTGTTGATGGACACCTGGGTTGCTTCCACCTTTTTGCTATTGTGAATAATGCTGCTATGAACATGGGTGTACACGTACCTATTTGAGTCCCTGCTTTCACTCATTCTGGGGTACATACCCAGAAGTAGAATTGATGGATATAATTATATGTTTAATCACCATACTGTCTTCCACAGAAGCTGTACCGTTTTACATTCTCACCAGTAATGCACAAGAAGTTCCAATTTCTTCACATTCTCACCAACACTTGTTTTTTGCTCTTTGTTTGTTTGTTTTTAAACAGCCAGCATAATGGGTGTGAGGTAGTATGTCAGTGTGGTTTGATTTGCATTTCCCTAATGTGTTGGTTGTTTTAAAGAAACAATTTTTGGCTTTACCCTTTATTGTTATTGTATATTTGTTCTCTTTTTTGTTATCTTTAATTTTTCCTTCCATTACTTTTCCTGGGTTTATTCTGTTGTTTTTAATTCTTTTTTTATTTTTTTCGATACGCGGGCCTCTCACTGTTGTGGCCTCTCCCGTTGCGGAGCACAGGCTCCGGACGCGCAGGCTCAGCGGCCATGGCTCATGCACCCAGCCACTCCTCGGCATGTGGGATCCTCCTGGACTGGGGCACGAACCCGTGTCCACTGCATCGGCAGGCGGACTCTCAACCACTGCACCACCAGGGAAGCCCCTGTTTTTAATTCTTAATCTAGATGCTGTTGTTGAAATAAGGACTGCAGACCTAAATTTTTAAGTTAGGACAGTAGTTTACTAACAGCCTATATGCAGGAAAAGAGCACACAGTCCACAAGTAGACAGCTCCACTCCCGTGGCCCCTCAGAACTGTGAAGTTATAAGAATTCTTGTGTACATGTTTATAGGAATAATATGCAGAATTAGCCCAGTAGCACAAAGCAGGTTTCTAGATCTTACTCTGAGAAATACCTTTCTCTATGGTTAAGGGGCTCTTTTTCTTTTTCTGTGGTCAGGAGCCTGGAGCTTGTGGGCTCCAGGGTCCCTGTGATCTGGAGAACTGGGAGGTTGGGAGGGTTTGAAAAAGTTCCTCTATGATATGGAAGGAATATAGTCACTTCTGGCAGGTCAGGGATGAGTAGAGCTTTTCATCTATGCATAGCTCATTAAATTAGGTGTGTGTGTGGGAGGCTCAAAATTCAGCCTTTAAAGTCTTGATATGTAGTATTCTTATTATTTAGGCCCTGGAAATTTCTAATTTTTATTACTATTTTTTGATTTATAAGTTGTTTAGAAGTTTGGTTTTTAATTCTATGTGGGCTTGACTAGTTTGAAAATTACACTTTCTATTCTTTCATTCGTTTTCTTAGCTATTTAAACACATTTAAAGTCTAAAGTTAAACACTTTTAACCTCTTTTCAAGTAGAACCATAGCATACTTTAGCTGATTACTAACCCCACTGGGCAATTTATTATGCTGTTTTTATTCAGTATTTTATCACTTTTAACCACATATTAGACATTCTTATTGCAGTTTTTATATAGTTAGTGTATGTTTAAGTGTACCTATTTACTAATAGCTTAATAATCCATCTTACTTCTCAATCTTCCGTCTGGGATCATTTCCTTTTCTTATCTGAGAACATCCTATAGAATCTTCTTCAGAGGAGGCTAGATGGCAGTACAATTTCTCAGTTTTGTTCTGCCTCAAAATGCTTTTACTTCATCCTCTTTATTGATACTTTACTGTATATAAAAATTCTAAAAATTGTGAGCTGCTTTTCTTAGCCAACTGAAGATATAACTCCACTGTCTTGGCTTCTACTGTTATTTTTTGAAAAGTCAGCTATCACTGTAAATGCTATTCCTATGTATCTGTTTTGTCTTTCTGGCTGCTTTTAGTATCTTTTATGTTTAAGTTCTTCAGTTTCATTATAAAATATCTACTTAAAATTATCTCTTTATTTCTTCTGCTTGAGATCTGTTGGGCTTTCTGGATCTTAGGTTTAATATCATTCAACAATTCTGGATTGGAACTTGTTTTTTTTCTTCCCATTTTCTATAGTATTTCCTTTTGCAATTCTTTTTAGCCTTTTAGTTATCTTCCTAGCCTCAATCTCATTTCATACTTTCCCTCTCTTTGTGTCTTTGAGCCATATTCTGGATTGTTCAGATCACTTTTTCAGTTCATCAGTGTACTCTTCAACTGTCTCCAATCTGTTTAATCCACTGAATTTGTAGTTCCTATTTTTATATTTTTCATCTCCAGAAGTCCCATTTCTTTTTTTTGTTTGTTTGCTTGTTTTTTGTGGTACGCGGGCCTCTCACTGTTGTGGCCTTTCCCATTGCAGAGCACAGGCTCCGGACGCGCAGGCTCAGCAGCCATGGCCCACGGGCCCAGCTGCTCCGCGGCATGTGGGATCCTCCCGGACCGGGGCACGAACCCGCATCCCCTGCATCGGCAGGTGGACTCTCAACCACTGCGCCACCAGGGAAGCCCCCCATTTCTTTATTTTAAAAATCTGTGCAGTCATTTGTCCTTATGCATGATTTCAATGCTTTTAAAAACATTTCTGAAACATGTTAAAATATTTATTTATATTTTTTGGCTGATAAATCCAATAACATTTACAGGTCCAACTCTGCTGTCCACTGTTTCTGTTGGTGTTCACTCACAGTTGCTTACTTCCTTGTGTTCTAAGTGAAAGGTGCCTTTCTCCAGAGTGGATTTCTGTTTATTTCTGAGTCACCTAGGGTTATTTAGGATGTTTACATGGCCATCATGCTATGAGGAATCCCTACTTTAATCTTTCTCTCCTTTCCAACGTTTCTTGAAAGAAACAGTTCATCAACGGATGGAAGTCAATGCTGGGAGCATTTGCTATCATTCTTACCAGGAGGATCACAACTTGGATTATTCCCACTTTGTAGGATATGAAGTAAGAATGTGAGAAACATATACTGCTGAAATATCTCAGCAAACACATGCTTTACCACTTGTACCTAGGTTTAACTCAAGGAGGATTTTTATTTGGCTGTGAAAGTACCTCTAATAAGAAATGTAGTCCCTTTTGCAGTTTGGTTACTAAACCATCTATATCAGAATGAATGATGAAAAGTGCAAGATTATTATTTATTTCAGTCACAAGAAAGACCGCTTGAGGAACAACCCTCCAATCACAGAAATGCACAAACCTGTGAGGGTCATCTGGATCACAGTTAGGGAGAAACTGAGTGATTACTTCTGCCACTTCTTCATTTGATAACACATCCCAGAGTCCATCAGTGGCCAAGATCAGCACATCGTCTGCTCCATGCTCGTATCTGGAGAGATCATAGACTCTTACCTGAAATGAATAGCAATACCCCTGCTTAAGAAGTTGGGAGCACGTTATTCCCCCTAGCAGACTGGCTTCTGATTTCCCTTCCCTTTTCCTCCCCAGCCCAGTGGTTTTTAGGTGTGCGCTGTAAGGCACTTGGGTATGCAGCAAGCTTTGTGGCCCAGGGGTAGCCTCCTTTGAAGACTTGCTGTATAGACATATCGGGCCCCAAACACAACTGTGAATAAACCCAATAAATAAACAGTTGACAAGAAAGAAATTAACTGAAAATGTAATGCCTGAAATGTGGCTGGAACAATGACTCACAATAGATACAGCGGTAGCTAGAAGAGCAGCCGGAGGCTTGCTGCCTTCCTTCCTTGGCACATCCATCCCACAGACATTTATTAAGGGCCTGCTCTGTGCCGGGTGCTCTAAGTATAGAGATAAACAGCAGATTTCCCTGCTTCTGAGCTCTCAGTCTGCGGGGGAGATAAGGACAGTCTAGGATCCAAGGCAGTTACTCTGCGTGTATTGGTCTAGGACTAAGGAGACACACTTTATTCCATGTACTCAATTGATAACCTTTTGGCTGACGCTCTGAGGCCCATGGGGCTGGACTTATCTCATGCAGCGATGGGGCTCTGATACTACACGCAGGTTTGAGGAGCCTCAGTCTAGCCTAAATCACAAAGGACACACGCCAAGTCTGAATCTCCTAAGTGTGTCTCAACAGACTTTAAGTCTGTCCTGACCTCTAGTACCTGGAATGACTTGGCTATTTGAACATCCCCCTCAAGTCTTGGAAAAGAACATAGTGACCTTAGCAAAAATAATAATAACACAAATCAAGGCTTACTTGCATTAGGCCACAACTCCATGTTCCCCCTACTCAGGCAGGATGGGAGGGAGAGGAGCTTGGGATTTCATTGCTATTCCCTACTAATTTGACAGGACCAGCCCCAGCCTACACCACTTCATGAGCTGAGGACAAAGGCAGGTCAATTTCATCAATCTTCCAACTCTTTCAACCCCACCTCATTATCCTGTTTTCTAAAAACAAGTCTGAGTGAAAGGTGTAGGCCAGGGGAAGGGAAAAAAAGGGAAGGGAGGGGAGGGAAGGCGGATGGAGTGTAGGCAGCTGTCCCCACGTCCCATCACACACAATCACTGTCAGGTCATCTCAGATCTTGAGAGAACACAATTCTAAGAGGCCTGCAGAACGTTCACATCCACATCTTCAAAAGCCAAGCCTCCTATGTTTTAGGAAGGTCTGCCCAGGCCAGTGACGCCCCGCCAGTCCATAGGGCTGGTCCTATGGACGAACAGCCTACACCCAGCAGCAGAAAACAACAAAATGCCCCACACTTGCCCACAATGTTTTTGGAAAATGAGCTCAAATGAAAAACAGCCTTTGTGGCCGGTGAACAAGACGGCAACAATTAACTAATGGCGCAGCACATGGACCGCACTCAGGAGGAGAGCACTCGGGGGAAGACTGGACTGGCTTTTCACATCTTCCTCTCAAAAGGCAGGGGAAGTTTACATTCTAGAGAAGGTACTGTGCCCTATGAGACCAAATTAAAGAAAACAGGAGGGGGGAATCTTAAGTTTACAACAGACTGGAAAGTCCCAAATGCCACAATTTTGTCTTCAGGCTGCTGAACTCATGTGGTTCGATTTTTACTCTAGAGGCAACCAGATCGCCTTTGCTTTACCTTCTGTGGTCCCTGGGTGTCTTAGAGCAGAGCTTCTGAAATGCTGATGTGCACAGGAATCAGCCCGGGACCCTACTAAAATGGAGATTCCAATTCACTTCTGGGGTGGGGCCTGAGAGCCTGCATTTCTAACTTGCTCCCCTGTGATGCTGCTGGTCCCTGGACCACACTGACTACTGAGGCCACAGAGGAGTCCTACTGGTCTGTAACAAGGAATCCAAGGGCTCAGTGGCCTCTGTGATGCCTGTGTAGACTACCCCTAGGGGAGGCTATAGCGAGAATAGCAAATGTCACCCCAGGGCTCCTAATTTCGAGTCCTGTGTCACTGTGTTGTTACTTCCAGTGTGCAATAACTTTGCTTACGAAAGAATGCTCGCTTCTTATTGGGGTAGATCTACAATAAATTTCTGTGATACTTTGAGCTCCACAGGATAGAAAATGTTTCTTATAAAGGGAGGTAGGGAGATGTGGATGTCAGATGCTTGTAGCACCTTATGCTTCTAGCGAACTAGGAGATGCCACCTGCCCTGCAGCTCCTTTTAAAAGAGAGGTTTCTAAGGTCGAAGATAACATCCGTTTCATTTCAGGACCTGCCCTGTGTGTAGGGTGCCGAAATCTCTTCAAGTGCTTTCTGCAGCCCCCAAAGCGTGGAGATTTGAGTTGCTTTAAGCTGAAGCTGTCCTATTCAAATGGAAATCTGGCCAACAAAATGGGTGTGGGTGGATAAATAGCAACATGTTATAAAATGTTCCTCTTCACTTCCATCAATAAATGGAATCCTTCCCTAATTCCACTCTTCACATTTCCACAGATAACTCTCTAATGCAGTTTCCTTCGCCAACGTGAAAATCCCTTTCAGTGCCATTCTCCAAGCAATTTTTATGTAAATAATAAACAGCTAGTCTCAACACTATTCCCTGAGGCACTCCCCAATTAACATCCTTGTAGATTCTTTACCGCTACCCTTTGTTTCCTGCCCTTTAGCCAGTTTCCAAAGGACTTTGCCAACTTTCCACTTACAACTTGTGTCTTATACATTAACCTGTGATGCAGAACATTTTGTGAAAACGCTCTCGGAAAAGCCGGACTGCCATGCAAGGCATCCAACTGCACGCTCATCCTCCCCAGCGGCTAGGGCTTCAAAGGATTCCAGTGGGCTCTGGAGACCCGACCTTCCCTCCCCGAAGCTGTTGCAGGGCCTCCTCAGTCAGACCACACTCGCCTCCCCGGACCCCCCTGTTCCATTCCTCAAATAGCTTCTTAATGTTCCGGGAAGCTTCACATCAAAAGTAACGGGCTCTGTGGCTCCCCAGGACTCAGACATGAGGAAGACAGTCTCTGGGAGGGGAGAGATATGATCTGCAAAGGCCTTTGTGGGAAGGGGATCTGGAGAACACGGGCAGGGTCCTAGTGGCTCCTTCCCACGTGCCCATCTGCCAAGAAAGGCCACGGGCATCCTGAGACTCTTGCTGTTTCTCAGAGCAACAGAATTTGAGCCGTGGAGAGATGAGGCCGGGGTGGATTCATCTGCCCTCCTGGACCCTTCACGACGTGTTTATTGAACACTTACTGTGTGCCAACAGCTGTGACCAAAAGTGACAAAGTTCTCACGATTTCTAAACTAGGTGCAATAGACACACAAATAAATTACAATGCCAGAAGATGACAGGTGCTTGAAGAAAAGTCAGCCAGGTAAGGAGAGTGACAAGAGAGCCATCTTAGAAGATGTGGTTAAGGCGGGTGTCTCTGGGAAGACACCATGTGAACAGAGATCTGAACCAGTGAGGTGACTTTCCACAGGTCCCTTACTGTGCCTCCCTTTCCTTCCTTTTGGGGACCTGCCACTCCTCCGGATTAAGAGGATGTTGGACACAGTGTTAGACTGGTGAAGAAGAGAGGCTGAGGGGGACACAGTGCCACCCTCTGCTGCCAGCGTAACCCTGAGGAAGACCTGAGGATTTCCCTTTCTACTCCCTGGTCCTCTGCAGACACAATCCCTTTCATGTTCACTAGCACAGTACTCACCTATTTGTACCAGTCTGGGTTCACTTGTCTGTCTCTTCCACATGAGTAGTTATTCTCAAACTTTAATGTGTTTAAGAATCACTTGGGGTGCTAATTAAGATTCAGGGACCCACCTTTAAAGATTCTGATTGTGTAGATCTGAGCCCAGGCATCAGCCTATGTAAACAAGGGTAATTCCAATGCAAGTGATGGGGGAACCTCACCTTGAAAACATGGTCTTAGGCAATAAGCTCCCCTGGGGCGAGGTCTGAGTTGTCCTATTTGTTTCTGCGCACCCCCCCCCCACACACACACCCTGCCCCGCGCAGAGCACAGAGCCTAGCTCTTGGAAACCACACAATAAACCACCAAGGGAAGCATTTCCCTTTCCCTTGCTGGCCATTTACCCTTGTTCTGCTTACAGTGAACACCCTGAGAGCTGGTCACCTTCTCTTCCCCCCAGACTCAACTTCTGGAGGCCAGAGATCCCATTTTGCACTTCTTCTGTGGGCCTTGCCGTAACTTTCATAGAGTAAATACCACTAGAACTTCAGGACATACTTGCTGAGACAAAGAATAAATGGGAAGAAAAGAGAAAGAAAAAGAATTCATATGAGATCCATTCCGAAGACCCCCTCATCTCGTGGTGACCCAACCGTTTTAGCTTGTAAACACCGACGCTCCCAGACAGTCACCAAACTGTGATGTGCTGATATTTAACAGGAGTAGCAGACCCTTTCCTTTTTGTCCCCTATCCTCAGGGGAGCTAATAAACAAAAAACACTCAGTGTTCGGGAACTGGCGGTGGGGCGGCTGGGGAAGCAAGAGGAAGTCTGGTGTCACCAAGGGTCGTGGCTAGTCTGCCCCTGAATAAGCCAGGTGCTGACGGCTCTCATAGCTGCCCCCCAACTCTAGAGCACTTAGAGTCACTCTTACCGACGTCACCGGGCCCCTGCTTTACGGGGGAGTGGGGACAAACCCCCACTCAGTGCTCAGCTGGCTACTGTTTCAGTGCCTGTCTAATATCTGTTCACCCTTTTGCTCTGTTACTGAGGAAATTTCAGTGGCCTCTGAGAGCTCATACTGCTGTAAGCTGACGCTGCTTCCTGAAGCCACTGTTTAAAAGAATCCATCAATTCTTCCATTTGCCAAGTCTCGGCTGCTCCTCTAGGATGTCCTCACGGCTCTCAGATCTTTATCAGCTCAGCACATCCTCCAAACCCTTTTTCCCATTTAAGTACTTGAGGTGGGACGAGGTGCTCCAGCAGCTCAGGCCCAGCCGTGTACAGGAGCAGAACCCTCCCTGCCTGGGTTATTAGGAGCCCTCACTTCATGTCTCTGCTTCTAACCAGCCTTGGGACTGGAGACGAGTCCTTTATTTCTTTAGCTCTCAATTTTCTCATCCCTGAAATCACTGTTAAAAAAAATGGGAAGAAAAAAGACGAGAAAAATAAATATTATAACACCCACTCTACCTTTCTCACAAAGCTGTTACAAAGATCAAATGAGATAATGTGGAAGAGAACTACAAATTCTAATGCACAGCATGTTATATTTTTTTACGGCTCTGATCTCAGGGCAATACACCTGAAAGTAAACTATTTGGTGAAAGGAGATGAGTTAAGGGTGAGCTCAAGGGACCTGGGGTTCATTTCCTAAAGTCTCACTTAAAATTGACACTGATTGGGACTCTCAATCATGTTTTGGCAGAAAAGTCAGGTGGTCCCCAAGGTAAAGGCTGGTGGTGGAAAATAAGAAGAGTACAAACTCTTTTCCTCTCCACCCTCCGTGGCCAACTAACCCAAAAGCTCAACCTGCAGAATGTTGAACATAGCACTTGTACCAGAAGAAAATAAAACTCTAGCATATTTCATTACAGTCCAACAAACTGAGTGGATTATTTCAATACTGGCATGCTGGCAGGCCACCAAGATTGTACCCGAATTCTCTGTTGTGATTCTCTCTACACTAGATGATGTCATGAAATACACACTGAATTTGGTGGCAGAAGACTTGGGTTTGAGACCCACCTCTGCCCCTTAGTAGTGAGGCAAAACCACTTTGTTCATTCACATTTTAAAATCTCCTGACAACCTGCCAGGAATATGAAATGAGGAAGCACTGATTTACCAGATGGGGAGTGTCAGGGAGCAGGACTTTGGGTATCACGTACCTTACATGGAGAGGGAACCGCAGGGGCCAATGCCTGGGGATGAGAGAGAGGGCTGGTGTGTAGGGTGGCTTTGCATAGTTTGGCTTGCCTACAGTACTGGATTTCCACTGGGGAGTGGTAAGGGATGAGGCTTCTCAAATCTTCAGCGTCTCCCTTTGTGAAATGAAAGGTTAGGATGATGCAGCCACCGGGGATGCTTATGGCTCTACCATTCCCCAGCTCTTTCATCACAGGATGAGTTCGATCTGGATGGGATTGACCACATGACCTCAGAGCATCTGACTGCAAATGAATCAAGGGACATTTAAATATGACAAATATGTTGGCTGTTCCTCCTACCCCAAAAGGAGCTGGTTGTTTTGGCTGTGGGTATAATTTTCTATGTGAAATGCACCACAGATATTCTTGAGGTTTGGTGTTTTTCTTTTTTTTTTTTTTTGGAGTCTACAGACAAAATAAACATTTGCCATTTGAGGGTGGATACCATCTAATAACTGAAAAAGTTTCTAAACCAGCTAAGATATTAGGTAGTATATAGAGAGTCTAAAGTTGTACCCAGTGCCTGGCCACAGCAGTGTAAGGCTTTCATCTTCTCCACATGAGGCCAGAACTTTACAACTTTGGGAGGTAAGCTATAGAGGAAGGAATTTCCTTTACAGATGGGGGCACTCCTATCATCTACTCCTTTCTCTGCGATTCCAATGGCTTGTTCACCACAGAATCCAAGGCTCACTGAATGGATCAGTGAACAAATGGACTTGAATCCAGCTTGTCAGTCATTTGAGGATTACATTTGTGTTCATTTAAATGCCCGTTTGCAGAGATCAGGGTCAGAGGAAATCCCAGCCTGCGAGTGAAAGTAAGTGGGTGCCATGTAGACGGACTGAGTCATGTCAAATCCATTTAGGAGGTGGGGGAGGCAGATGCAGAGTGACCATCCATCCCCGTTTGCCTGAGATAGTTTGGGTTTGTGCTGCTTTCCCAGCATAATTATTAACAGTGTCCCCACTGACTCTCAAAAATGTCCCGGTTGAGAGGGTAAGTTACCTGGTCTCCCGGCGTGTAAATAATTAAATGAGTACTGTTCTTTATTCTTGTAGCTGCTACTTCTGGCCATTGGGACTGAACATAATAACCACACTGTGTTACTACTTCACAGGACCCATTTCACAATGGCAGGATTTTAGGGATCTTTGGTGAACAGGAGAGCAAGTTACTGTGTATCTTGCCTTAGAAGAGGAGACCCAATCAGCCCTGGTAAGCTATGGGATACCTGTCATGTGGCAAAGTTAACCCCACTGCTTGCAAGCAGCCCAGACCTCGGCACACCTATGATCAAGCAGAGTGAGGTGTGTAGTAGCCCTAACCTACCAGCCTAGAACAGAGCCACAGGCATGGTGAGAATGAATCATGCAATCTAGGACTAGAGTGTGGATGACTTTAGGATTATTAAATTAAGTTCCTGAAACACAGTGAAGAACAGCTTATGACAGTGTTATTCAAAGGGTGGTCTTTGGATCACCTGCTGCAGAAGTGTCTAAAAATGTGAAAATTGCTGGGACCCCACCCTACACCTAGTGATTCAGATTTTCAGGAAGTGGATTCCAGGGGTTTGCATTCTTTAACAAACTCCTCAAACTATTCTTATATGAGGTAATACAATAAATTAATGCAAAAAAAAGAAAGATACTCACTCAAAACATTCAAGTGAAATTATTATTGTTCAGGAGAGGATCAGAGGGGAATAATCTCCAATGAGAAGGAATGTTTGACACAATATACAGGTTGGCTTCCCTTGTGTGACCACAAATTTCAAAAGCTAGACTTTTGGGTGTGTGTACAAGTAAATTTCAAATTGTAGTTTTATTCAAATAGCTGGTTAGCAAATCTCAAGACAGTTCCTAATGGGAACCATCCATATGGATGACACACAGGTGCATCACGAGTGATTTTTTACAGCTAGACTGGAGAATTAGAGATGGAGATGGACAGGCTAGGGCATGAAGTCTCTCCTGTACGTATAATATGGTCAGATGGTATCAGAATCAAAGAAAGCAGTTCTGTACACTCTTAACATGTGATTGTTTTTCCCCCAGACATTTTCAAAGTGGTGGTGGTGATGGGAGGGGAGCATATACCCCCAAGGGGGCATCAACCCAACTGAGAAGCAGATGTATGAGATGCTGCTGCAGACATGTGGGACTAGAGAAGAGAGTCAGAAAACTGCTCATAAAACGGAACTCGTAGAACATAGAGGAAAGTGGTGGTTTTCAGGAGGCAGGGGGTGGGGAGAGAAATGGAGAGATGATGGTCAAAGGGTACAAACTTCCAGTTATAAGATGAATAAGTCCTGGGAATCCAAAGTACAGCATGGTGATTATAGTTAAATAGAATGTGTATATACTGTATTATATATACACACACACACACACATATATACACACTATATATAATGTATATACATAATCTGTATTTCATACTGGGTTATATACCTGCAAGTTATACAGAAAAGGAATGTAATTAGTGATGTGATAGGGGTGTTAGCTAACACTACCGTGATAATCATTTTGCGATACAGTTGATCCTCGAACAACTAGGGGGTTAGGGGCGCTGACCCTCTGTGCAGCCGAAACTCTGCATGTAACTTATATAGTCAGCCCTCTGTATGCGTGGTTCCTCTACATCTGAAGTTCAGCCAAACTCGGACTGTGTAGTACTGTAGTATTGGGTTGGCCAAAAAATTCATTTGGGTTTTTCCATAACATATGGAAAAATATCCATATATAAGTGGACCATGCCGTTCAAACTCATGTTGTTCAAGGGTCAACTGTATTTAAGTATACACATCAAAACACTGTACATCTTAAATTTATACAATCTCATATGTCAATTATATCTCAATAAGACTGGTTAAAAAAAAAGTGCCAAATACAACTGCTGTAAATTATCAAAGTATCTTTAGACAGAACTCATCATTCCCCCTTTGTACAGGGGGATCCAGGGTTTGTAAGACCTGAAGTTTATACAATTTGGGGAGCATTTTTTTCCCCAGCTTTACTGAGAAATAATTGACATACATCACTGTATAAATTTCAGGCATACAGCATGACGGTTTGATTTATATATCGTGAAATGATTACCACGGTAGGTTCAGCTAACATCCATCTTCTCATATAGATGCAATAAAAAGAGAAAACAGAAGAATAAAAGGAAAATGTTTTTTTCTTTGTGATGAGAATTCTTAGGATTTACTCTCTTAACTACTTTCCCATATATAGTACAGCAGTACAGTATATGGGAAACTATAGTCATCATGCTGTACATTACATCCCTAGTAGTTATTTATCTTATAACTGGGAGTCTTACCTTTTGAGCACCTTCCTCTAATTCCCCTTTGTCCCCACCTCTGGTAGCTGCAAGTCTGATCTCTTTGCGTTTTGGTTTTTTGTTGTTGTTTCTTGGGGGTTTTGTTTTCTGTTTTTGGTTCCACATATAAGTGAGATGATACAGTATTTGTCTTTCTGGGGAGCTCTCTTTAAGAAAAAGAACACAGAAATAATTATGAATACAAACTTAGACACTAATGTGAATGTTTATTAGGAATGAGAAGAGAAATTGCAACAGACTACTGGAACCATGGAAAATGAGGTCCCTTTCTTTTGAGAAATGATTGCAAGGAAATGATTCCTGATTGTAACCTTGCCTCTCCTTACCACATAGAACTGTCTATAGTTCCCAGTAACAACCAGAACTCACTGAAGGCTGGTCTGAGGGAAGGACCCTGATACTTACATTTAATTAATTAGCATCATTGTAAATCTGCCTCTACACTGCAAACTAGGTTTCCTTTCTTAATTAACTAGGTAAATAACTAATGCACCAACTTATAATAGCTTGTACTGGAAAGATAGATGATGATTACTCTAATCCTCAAGATTTCACAGCAGGGAGGACACTTCTACAGGAAGGCGATGGTAGGTCTCCAAAAGACCACCATCACTTCCTTCCCTCACTGTACAAGCACGCTGCCCCTCCCATCGAGGGTGGATTCTAGTTTTCCTCTCCTCAAATATGGACCCACCTTAGTGATTTCCTTAATCACCAGAATGTGGAAGAGGTGATGTTCTGGGACTCCTGAGACTAGGTCTTGAAAAGCTTTGTAGCTTCTGCCTCAGTCTCTCGAACCATTCCCCTTGGGATGTTTCCTCTCAGAATCCAGCTGCAGTAATGCCATGAGAAGCCAAAACCACATGGAGAGGCTGTGTAGCTGCCTCGGCTCAACACTCAGCTGACAGCCCACATCAACTGCCAACCATGTGAGAGAGCAAGTTTGGGACTTGCAGCCCATCTAGCCTTCAGATGACTCCAGCCCCAACTGATATCCAACTGTGACCACGTGAGAAGCACCCAGCTGAGCCCATTCAACCCGCAGAAGTATGAAAGATAATAATAAATTCTCCTGTTAAGCCTTTAAGTTGTTTTGCAGTCAACAAAGGCACAAAGGCATTGTATTGCAATGGGCCCCTCTGCCTACAGGATTGTTGAGAAGGGACATGGGACAGCGAGCCCGCTGGAGTTTTCTCCTTGGTCCCTCCTTCTCCATAAGCAGCACCTGTCCCTCTGTTCCTGTCCTCCAGCAGGTAAATACCAGGAAAACCTCCCTTTGTGGGGTGGGGAGATGAGAGCCAGTCCAAGAGGCAAGTTTAATTTGAGGGCTGGAGGTGAGGAATAAAAAGTCCATTTGGGGGGAGTTCCCTGGTGGTGCAGTGGTTGAGAGTCAGCCTGCCGATGCAGGGGACACGGGTTCGTGCCCTGGTCTGGGAAGATCCCACATGCTGCGGAGCGGCTGGGCCCGTGAGCCACGGCCGCTGAGCCTGCGCCTCCGGAGCCTGTGCTCCGCAAGGGGAGAGGCCACAGCAGTGAGAGGCCTGCGTACCGCAAAAAAAAAAAAAAAAAAAAAAAAAGTCCATTTTGGTCTTAGATCCAAACCGCAGTTTCCAGTCTAACTTTATCCTCGCTATAAAGTTATTTTCATTCCAGACTCCTGTGTCTGTTTTTTAAATTGGTTCAGAAAACTCAGAGGGAAAAAGGATAAAATTATTTTCCCTCCTCAGACCCCAACAAGCAACCTTTTTCCTTTCTCATAGGCTAGAAAGCAAAGTTTATTTTTAATTTTTAAAAAATTTCACCCTGCTTCATCCTCTGAAAGGCAAATGTGCCCTCAGTTCTTGTTACGTTGTTTTGTGAAATGCCTCTCCCATGTGCCTCCTTTTGGCTTTCCTGGTGCCTGCCCCAGCCCAGAGCCTCACTGCCACATGGTTTCACTTCTACGGTGGCCTCCCTGGCTGCAACTCCCTACCTCTGCACCCCCCATCCACGTGCTGTTACAAGCTAAGACTTCCACCGCCACATTCACTTATCATGCTGACCCCCTTGCTGAAAGACCTGATCTGCTGCCTCGGGTCCAGTTCTAGGCCCTCCATGATAATTCGCTTGATTATAGCTAATAGCCCTTCAAGCTAATATTCCAAACTGATTCTGTAAGGCAAATTTTACTTCACACCAGACTCATTACTGCTTCCTTCTTTTCCTTGTCCTACTTATCTTGTCCTTCTTCAGATTAGATGGTGCTCTCTCCCTTCTCTGAATTCCCCTAGTCCCTTAGGAAGCAGGACTCAAAGGGTTTATGGCTGATTATTCTTGGCCTTCCAAGTGGCCAAAAATTCTAATTCCTTGAGGACATGTTCCCCAGTGTGCTCCTCGATAAACACTACTGGACTCATGTTTACTCTCTGTGTAAACAGCCAGTGAGATTTTGTGGTCTTGATGGAATAGGAGCTACGATCTAATGTTTATTATGCCAGATTCTGTTTTAAGTACTTTTTATATGTCATTTAACTTGTTCCTTGCATTCCTGGGTATAACAACCCTATTGTCCTCTTTTTACTGAGGAAGACACTGAGATTTAGGTAAAGTAACTTTCTCAAGATCACCCGGCCAGTAAGTAAAGAGATAGAGCTTGAGCCCATGACTGATCACCAGGTCTGAATTTCTAACCACAATATCACACTGCCTCCCCTAAGGTATTTATGAGGGGTCTAGGGAATTTTTTAATTCCTCCTCTACCACCCAAAGATAATTACTGTAACATTCGAGAAAATTTCCTTCTCAAGACCTCTATTTTTATATATGTGCATATGTGTATACATATGCAAATAACTTTTTTACCTACTTATGATCAACTTTTTGTATATACAATCCTATTTCGTTTCACTTAATGTAGCTCAGCCATCTCCCCGTATCACTGTGCACCAATATTGTTTTTTTATGAATTGGCCAGACCGCAGAAAGTACACAATACAATGAAACATGCTCATTCCCAAAACGGGATTTTGGCTTGGGGCATGAAAAGCTACTGAGAATCAAAAGAGCGTAAATGTTCAGAAGTCAACGAGAGATTTAAATATTGTTTATATTTTCATGGGAGACAACAGGGGAGTCTCAAACAAAATAGTCATTCTTCTCTTCACCTGAAAGTGAATACTGGGAATCCCCTGTAAGTGCAAAGGCTTCCAGAAGCCAGTGGATAAGGAAGACTAATGTTTACTGACCATCTCTGACCATGTACCAGTCCTCGTGCCACGCAATTCCATAGATGTTCTCATTTGTTTTTCCCAGCACCTTGTCAATCTAGGCATTTCCACCCCACCTGCAGGAAGGGGAAAGCAGGCTGAAAGAACTTGTAGAGGTCACAGGTAATGCCGGTGCTAGGGAGGGAGTTCAGATACGGGAGCCTAAGGTCTTCCTTCTTTTAGAGAAGCCTGTTTCAGATGAAAGAAAAAAATAAAATCTAGATGAAGAGAACTAAGAATGACCTAAACGAGTGAGCTGGAGTCACAGAAAACAGCTGACAGGAATCCTGAACACCAAGGAGAGGAAAAATGAAGCCAAGAGAAAATCAGGCTCCTTGTGGTTCAGTCTGGCAGGGGTGAGAGGGGGGCGACTGCTGAGTTGATGGGGTTGGCTTTGCAAACCGGCCCCCAGACAGAAAAAGACCTCATTCTTCCAAGAGCCCGAAAGGGGCCTAAAGTCAACAGCACAGTCTTGGAGTAGAGGCCAGAAGCGAGAAAGACATTAAGAGGAATCCTAGCTCTAGGGAGGGCCTGTCACAGGCCAGAAATAGGTGCGGAGTAGAGAACATCTGGAGGTTTAGGCTGCAGGCCTGGGCCACACTGTCTGAGGAATAGGTCATGAGGTGTGTGCTAGATGGGGTGGAGAACTGCTGGAAAAGAAGGTGCAGAGTGACTGAATTCACAAATCCTCTCCTTCTCCACTTGAACTCTAGGGTGATACACAAATGTTGAACACTGATGAGCTTCACTGAGCAAGAGGGTGGGAGACCTGATGGGGGTGTTTCCCTTATGGAGGAGAGGCTCCAGTTACGCGGGGGAATGATGCCGTGGACCAGGGGAGGGTCAAAACGCTTCCTTTGCTCGGCGGACAGACCCGTGCTGGGTTGATGGGGGCCTCCTGTGGAATTCAGTTCTCGGCCAGAGATTCCCTACCTTCGACCTGGGGAGATATGTGGGAGGCTCAGCAAACCTGGCGGCCGCTCTTTGGGTTTGGCAAACTCTAGATTTTTCCAGTGCCTTGTGTTCAGCGAAACCAAAAATGTGTTTGGCTAGAAACGCTTCTCTAATTTTTAAACCCCTGTGCATTTTTTACGTAAATTTGATCCACATGGTTTTGATTTATTTTTATTTAACTCATCAAGTCAAATTAGGAGCTACAATGATGAATGGGAACAATGCTGATTTCCAAGAAGATTTTTGAGCCTTTTTTCTTAGAACTAAATCACATTCCACCCCCCCCCACACACATACCCCACTTCCTTGCGACTGTTAAAACTACCAGCCTGAGCTGAGTTTGAAATTTAGAACGCAAATGTGAAATAAAGATCCATGCTTGGCAAAGATGAAGCGTAGCAGGGGAATGTTCTTAGGAAGTCACGGTTAGAAAGCTAGGGTAGGCTTGGGGTGCAGGTGGGGGAATAAAGGCAGCAAGGGAGCCAGTTATTCCTTATTAGATGGTTTAAATAAATTTACCCAGCTTTGTGGGCTCCCAACAGAAGCCCCCTAGTTGTTTCTCCAGGGTCTGACTTTATCACTGCCACCCAGGGAAAAGGAGTTTCTGCCCCAAGACTGGGGATGTGGGGTTCCCCTGTACCCATCTTTTCTTCTGCACTCCTGCATCGGAGCTGATTCAAGCTGCTCCCCACTCTTCCCTCGAACCTTCCTCCCCCTTTCCTGGCTCTGGCTAAGGTCTCTCCATCTGGAAGCGTTTAAAACATACAACAATTTTAATCTCGTGCAAAAGAATCTTGAGATTTACACTACATACCCATTCAGCTAAATTATAGGTGCACAATCTCATTTTGCACAATTCTGTCTGGCCTAGGGTGGCACACACAGAAGGCCAGTCCTGTCTTTCCCAATTACTTTTTCTACCACACTATCATCTTCTACAACTGCAGTCTGAGGCCGGCCGTATTTCTCTGAGGAACTCTGGCCACTAAAGTCCCAAGACAGAGGTTCTCTCTTCAGAGCCCCTTGAAACAGTACTCAGTGGGTCCCTTCAACACTATCCAAAAAGATTTCCTTGAACTCAGCTTCCCTCTCCTACAGAGCCTGATTGAATTGGACAAACTTGAGTACAAGGATCATCTTGTTAGTTAATAACTATACAACCATGGGGGAGTTAATTTACTTCCTTGGATCTCAATTTCCTGGTCTGTAAAATAGGTATAAAAACCATACACACCTCACAGAATTGTTGTGAGGATTAAATGAGATGCTGCACGTAAAAAAAAAAAAAAAAAGTATATTGTCCAGCCCAGACTTCCAGAAAGGTGACATGAAGTTTCCAATCAATCAACTGGGATTTTTCATCAGTCCTCGGGGACTCTCCCATGCTGGCCCAAGTTTTAAACCTACAGTCTCTTCTTGGGATCCACAGTAGCACAGTGACTAGAAGATCTATAACCTAACTGCATAGAGATCATTCTTCTGAAAACCAAACCAAACTTCTCATTTTATATAGAAAATGTGTGTGTGAGTGTGTGTGTGTGTGTGTGTGTGTGTGTGTGTGTGTGTGTGTGTATGGGGGTGGGGAGGGTGAGAAAGCTTTCACTCTCCTTTAAGGAGCAAAATGGTTATTCATGTTTCCTGAGAAGCTGTCACCCCCCATATAGTCACATTTTACCTGTGTTTTTTGGAAACCAGAAAGGTGACAGTACCATTTAAAATGCCTGATAATACCATTTAATATGCCTGATAAATGCCTCCCTCCCAAGGGGGAAACTATAGACGTCCATGAGTCTAGTACTGGCTTGGCCAAAAAGTTCATTCGGGTTTTCCATCTGATGTTATGAAAAAATCTGAACGGACTTTTTGGGCAGCCCAATATTTATTGGTTTTCTCTGGCCAGGAGGAGTTTCAGCAGTAATTCAGGGATCCTTCCGTTGGCCAGAATAGAGGGGGCAGGGATCCACCAACTTCCAGGGACCCTTGGACACTTTATATCATAAGGGCTCTTACCATGCAGAATTGCTATGAAGGTGAAAAGAGAGACGTCTGCAGATGCTAATTATTATTTCCACCAAGCTGACCTCACTGGACATCCTGGGTGGTATCAGGAAATGTGCATATCTTCCATGCCTGCTATTTACTAGAGATTTCCCTCTCTTAACCTCTTAACCTCCTGTGGCTAGATCTATTTTAGATGTCAGCCTCAGCAATAAAGGACTCTAAAGGAACTAGCCCTGCTCACAGCCCTGCCAAAGGGGTAGGCCTGGGTGGCTGATGGTGCCCATCGCTAGCTCTGGAGTGGACACAGTCTACAGGCTGGGAAGTCACTTGTGACCTCATAGAAAAGGTAAGTTGGGCCAATGAGATTCCTCTCTGGGAATGTGCAATTGGGGGAGTCAGAAGCTGGCTGTCTGGTGGCAGAGACATATGGAGCATGGCTGGTCTCAGGGCTGCCTGGATTCCAGAGCCACCTTCGCTCCATAAAGCCTGGCTCTTCAAGGGTTCTTGTGGACCCCGTAAATATCTCTTCCGACATTATTAAAATAAACACCTCCTTTTTCTGAGTCAGCATGAGTGGGTTTCTGTTTCCTCCAACAAAAAGAGCCTTCGCTACAAACACAGCACCCACCCTTGGGAAGAACATGCAGATGGCGCTATGTCTAAACATTCAGGGCATTTCCAGTGCGAGGCACCGTTTCAACAGTTAATTACACGGTATGCAAATACCACTGGTTCCCGACTCACCCCTCCCTGGCTCTCCTCTACTGTACAAACTGCAAACATTTCTCTCACTCTCCCAACCTCCTTTGCAGCTAGGTGTGGTCATGTGACACAGTTTTGGCCAATGAGATGCAAGTGAATGTCTACTGGGACAGATAGGCTGTCCCCTCCTTCCTGCCTTGCATGAAAATGTTATGCTTGGGGCTTCTGTCACTATATTGCAACTACAAAGGAAAAGAAGAAGCAGAGGTGTCAACCCTGGCACATTGGAGGTGCTGTACCAACATGAACAGCCACCAAATTCCAGCCTCCTTGATATGAGAGAAAATAAACCCCTAAACTACTATTACTTAGAGTTTTCTATCACTTAGAAGCAATATCTTTTCTAAATGATATACCTTGAAGTAGAACTTGACATTGTTTCCTGTATTATAAGAAAAATGATTTTTTAAGCCAAATATATGACAACTTGTTTTTCAGTTAACTTCTCTAAACATCAACTGAATGACATCAGCTTTCTAGGCAATTAAAAATCTAAGAGGGGACAAAGTATATACACGAACCACCATGCTACAAGGCAGAAAGTGAAAACGCTGTATGAGGCAGCTGCTCTATGTGTATCTGGAGTAGGAGGAGACATGACTTCTGGTTGGGGGAGGGGAAAGCAGGAGGAGCATTTAAGTTAAACTCTAGAGAAAAAAGAGAATTCAGATGTTTGGAGATGAGGAGGAAGGGCGTACGAGGCAGAAAGCATAGTCTGAGCAAATATGGGAAACTGAAGGTCATGTACAAAAAAATAGCAAGTTCATTCTGGCTGGTGTAGGGGAACATAGATCAGATTTTTTTTTTTTAAAGTTAGACCAAATTATAACAAGCCTTGAATGCCAAGTGAAGGAGTCTGCGCTTTAGTCTCTGAGCCTTGGGATGTTGTTGAAGGTTTCTGAACAAACAGGTGTCAGAGTAGTTGTTTAGGAAAATTGGCCTGATGGCAATATGTGGGCTGGATTGAGAAGGCAAGGAATGCCACTAGGGGCTGTGCAGCCATCTGTGCGGGAGGCCATGAGGGAGGAACCAGCACAGTCAGTGAGAATGGAGTGGGGAAAAGAAACAGATATGAGAGACACTGCAGAAGTACATGTGACACACATTGGCTACTGTCTGGATATGGGCTGTGAGTCATGGGAAGAATAAAGTAGAAAACATGTTCTTGTACCAAAGAGAAACAAAAACCTCAGGCAATACCTCTGGAGCTGAAGACAGGAATGGTTTTATGTAGATGTTGGAGTCATGCACCTTCAGGTCATGGTCCCCAAGTCCCCTGGTCACTCCAATAGTCGCCATTACTCGGGCCTAGGAGTATAAGCAGAGGGTCATCAGAAACACTCACACACAGAGAGAAAGTATTCTCACCACAGTATAGCTGCCATGGGCTAAGAGAGAAGCAGTCATTTTCCGGTTCTTCTTGCCCCTCTCCATACCCCTGGCTGCTAACTTCTGTGGGTACTTGTTTCCAAGGAAGGGCCCACCAAGGTCACTTGCATACTTGAGGAGTGGCTTTTCTAGCAATTATCTTAATTTTAATGGACTGCTGCTGTCTCATTTCAGATTTCTTTTGCAGAGACTGGAGGGAAGGGTGTCCAATAAACTAAATACAATACATCTGTGATGTCTACAGCTACTGAAATCAATTCAAACCAAATCCAACCATCGGCCCATCCCCCCATCCAGCCATCCACCCACCCATCTGCTATACATCCATCCTTCACGTGTTTACTGAACACCTGCTACGCCTCTAGTTCTGTGATAAAAGATGTAAACACGTCAGAGGCAGATCCTGCCCACCCAAAGCTCATATATTACACTTTATGGCTGGAGAAAATAAACCATTAGCAACCTATAACCTGTCCTGCTAACATCTTTACAAATTCCATCTGGGTGGAAAGGAACATGATGTCACTTTGCTGTAAATACAGATACCTTATAGCTGAGACCACACCATCTGTAGCTTTCTCTACGTGGTTGTCCAAATGCTTTAAGGAAGCAATACAATTAAACTAATGCCTACACTGTCAGCCTAATGATCTCCTGGGAGGCCACAGATTTGATTTACCCAAACATTTATTGAGCGCCTACTATGTGCAGACACCATGCTGTGGGGGACAAATATCTAAGGCCTGGTCTCTCCCACAAAGGAACCTGGTAAGGGAGGCTAAGAGGTACATGTCTAATTAACAACATATGGACTATGGCTGAGTGCTAAAAGACACATGAACAATGGGTTATATGAGTTCAGAGGAGGTAAAAGTTCTACTAAGAAGTTTCCCTGCAGCAGGGGGCACTACATTTTTGTGCAGAAGGATATCCAGCATCAAGACAGGGAAACACAGAGGGATGGAGTGAAACTCATTCTGGATGGACTGAAGCTCACTGCTCTAACACTTGGATCAGCAACACTATACCTGGTGTAGTGTCATGGTTCAAAGACCTGAACTTGCATCCTCGCTCTAATGCTTGGGCATAAGAATAACTTATAAATGCTAAGACATGAATCTAACACATTACCATATCTTCATCCTACTTTCCCCAGAAAGCTGTGGATTTTGGAGCTGGTTTCACATCAGAAGGTGGGCAGGTTTACAGTCAAGTGGAAATGAAACCGTAACACATATTTCAAAGGCAAGAATCAAAGGGGGTGAAATGCAGACACAGGAATGTGAACCTGGGGACCTCTGGTCTGGCACTGCTCTGCTGGGGGCCTGGCCCAGCTCCCTTCTAGCTGAGATGCACTCAGCTCTAAATGTGGACATTCTGAGTCCCTAGTAGCCCTTCTCCTCTCCTTCCTGCTGTGGCACCTTCTCTGGTTGGACATTTTAGTCCAAAGAAATCTGATATTTCTGCTAGTTACTGAACTTGTTTACATGTCCCACACAAGTCCTTCAAAGCATTGGCAGAAATCAAATGAAAAGTAACAGCAGTGAAAGTATTCTGAAACTTCTGGGGAGGCGTGTGCAGAGAGGAAGGAGAAAACCCCTGTAAAGGATCAAGACAGAACTGATGTGTTGTAAAGCTTTCTCCAGAGATCATGGGCTCCTGGAACAGAGGAGGCTTGCTACTTTGGTAGAGGACATGCCTGAAGCAGACTGACGCCACAGTGGCTTTTAAATAGGTCAACAGGTATAATGACGGAACTTGTCAGCTACATATCACAGAACTGTCAAGCCCTAATTAACTGAAATGCTGGAGGAACATGATGTCCTGGTGAATTGAACTGTTTGCTAAACTGGGAAAACCCTGCTCTTTTAAATCTATTTGCTGATAATCTTTAAAGAACACATTTATCCATTTTCCTGTTGTACCAAGGAGAGTATACTGAACATAACTGAATAGCTTATTAAATACTCATGCATTTACTGACGGCCTGCCATGTGTCAAGTACCAGGCTGGACAGGTACTAAGGATACAAAGGCAACAGGATGTGGTCCTGAGCTTACTGGGACTCACTGGGTAGCAGCAGGGTAATACTGAGAATTTCAGCACCACAAAGAACTGCAGCTGTAGGCGTAGATCACTGGGCTGACTGATGTGCATTGATGGTGCCCACTCTACAGAAAGATACACAAAACCCTACCAGGAGTAGAGCTCTTCCCTGTCATGATTCTCAACCAGAGATGAGGCAAGTTAGTTTGAAAAATGATGCATTTATTGATCAAATAGTTGTGTTTCATTTCCCTCCACGAAATGTCTACTTCCAGTGAAATCACTGCTGGGCTACATTGAGCCCAAAACCTAATCCTGTGTGTTCTCTTTCACACGTACGCACGCATGCACATGCCCACACATACACTCAAGTTCTGCCCATGAAGGCCTCCTTCGGTTTTCTTATGAATCACTTCATCCTGATAAAAGCTACCAAATGCTGAAAAAAATTTCAGTTGAAGATTCTTTTCAATGTGACCACATTTTTCACTTCTAATTGGAACTCTCAGCGCCTAGTTGAAATGTATTCGTGTTTGGAGGAAGAATGCAATGATTCAGAAGGTGTTTGTTCTTCCTGGGAAGTGGCTTCAAAGCTTCCTCATCTCTGCTCCAGGACTGTAACCCTCTCCAGTCTCTGCTCAGAGACCACTTTAAGATCAACAGCCTTCCTTCAGCTCAGCAATGTTTGATTCTGACTGAGGCCCTGGGAGCTGGTGATGGATGGTCTTTGCTATCTCCACCTGGGATCTGGTGCATGTGATCCTACAGTTTAATCAGGGTGAAACTTTGGATCCCCTTTCCATGGGGCAAGTGGAGAAGCCACCTTGCAAAGCCTGAGCTTCCATGGTGGGATCTGAGGGCACTAGAAGGAAGTGGAAGGCCATGGCTCCACATCTGGTACCACCCCTCGCCAGCTGCGTGACTGCCTGAGCAGTTTTAACCTCGGAGTCCCAGCTGCCTCATCTACCAAATGGATATAAGACAGCCAGCTCTGCCTGCCTTGTGGCTTGTTGTCAGATACACAAGGAGATGATGTATGTGAAAGTGGTCGTGTTTAAACACTGTGAAAAGTTATTCAAATGGATTGAGAAGGGGGATGTCATTGTCACAAAATTGACTTTAGTCCCTCATGCTTACCCCCCGTCCCCCAACCCTGCCACTCCTTGGACCCTCAAGACAGGAGGCCTGAAGGATGATGGAGGTGATATTCTTTCAAGCTGTCAAGGCTATAAAATCATGAGCTGCTGAGTGGAACACACAGATCACCACGGGCTCCGTGGAGACAGAGCTTTGTTCTCTCAGTCCGGGGAGGGCACGCGCCTACCTTCTTGCCTTCTCCATATATAAGGGGAAACTTCAAGTCATCATCCTCAATGGTTTTGTATGCCCTGTAGGGGGATAAACAACATTAAAAAAAAAAAGGTTTGCACTCAATTAGTGACCTGCTGCCCTGACACAGGCCGCCAGGTACTTTATTTTCCCTGAGACTCCATCCGGTCACCACACTGCTGATCTCTTTCTGTATAAACAGTCATTCTCCCTACAGATTTGTGTGTGTGTGTGTGTGTGTGTGTGTGTGTGTGTGTGTGTGTGTGTGTGTGTGTGTGTGTGTGTGTACATATTTTAACAAACCAGAAAATACCTAGTCTTTACAGGCTTGAAGAGAGAGAAAATGAGCTGGCATATTCACAATTAGCGAGCAGGGGTGATAGGTTCCT
This sequence comes from Kogia breviceps, assembly GCF_026419965.1. NCBI lineage: Eukaryota > Metazoa > Chordata > Mammalia > Artiodactyla > Physeteridae > Kogia > Kogia breviceps. The sequence continues at coordinate 49,603,835 of NC_081321.1, forward strand.
GTCTTAAGCATTTAGTGTCCGTGCAGTAATGAAGCTCCCCAGCAGCAGTGGCAGGATTCTTGTCATTAATCTGCATCTGTGGGAAACAGCAGCGCTCAGCGATGGACGGGGGTGGGGGTTGGGTGGTGAAACTGCTCCAAGAGCCAGTTCTCACCTTCGGGGCTTGTTTACGCCAAAGCAGCCTCGGACTGGGATGGCTGGAGAAGGAATATTTAGAGCCTGCTTGACCTCAGCATGATATTCAAGGTTGGCAGAAAATCCTTTGTTTCACGATAGCTATTAAATGGCCATTCGACACACAGAAAGAAAATCCACTTTACGCTTCAATGGTTTATTCCAGACACGGTTGTCCAGATGCCACGACACACACAGCAGAGGCTGGCCAGGCTATGGTGAGAGAGCAAACAAAGGCCATGTCTTGCGATTTTGCTCACAAGGAAGTTAAAAAACAAACAAGCAAACATGGTACCCAGTTACTAGCTGTATAACCCTGGGCAAGTAGCTCCACCTTTTTGGGTCTACATTTCCTCATCTGTAAATGAGGCTAACCGCACAGGAGGTGAAGAGCTTAGCAAAGAGCCCGACACTTAGTACGTACTCAAGAAGTGGTAGCTATCACTAGTATTTAGTAGAAAGCTAATATGTGGCACACCAGTCCCCCTTTCTGCAAAATGGGGACAACACTGCCTATTCAATTCCTCAGAGAGGTGGTAGGAAGACTAAGTAACAGATGCGGTAGGTTCTGCTAGGTTAGAGGCTAGAAGCAAGACGCTTTTCTCAACTAATATCTCCTGAGTGCATGAAAAAAATTAATTTGTGACATGGCCCCTGGTCCTGGATATATCTAGGCAGCTTGGGAGTGAACCTGACATCAAATTTATGAAGGAGCTTGATATACAAAAGAATACAGCCCAATTGAAAAAGGGCTCAACCCCAAAGCACATCCTTATTTTCCAGGAAGTTATTTGGTTAAGTTCTTTCCCAGAGGGTAGAGGAACAGTGAAGTCACTGGACATGTCTGTGCTTGAGTTTAGCACTGCTTTCCGTATAGCCCTGGGTGAGCGGATAAGCCTCTCTGGACCTCAGTTTCCTCGTTAAGCAGAGAGGCCAAAAAATCCTGGGCTTGTTGTGAGGATAAAAATGGGCTGATTAATGTGAAGAGCTTAGGAAGTATTTAGCCCAGTGCCTGGCACATGCTGAGAGCTTGATAAAAGCTAGTTGCTGCTGCTGCTACCGTCAAGTGGGCCCAGCGGTATGCCATGAATTGAATTTTCAAAAAAGGAACCATACTATTTCCTTCCCCCAAATCTACCAAATTAACACAAGGTGGAAATAGCTACTTTGATGTTTCTATACTCCCATGAACTATTTAAGACACTGTGGTATCCAAGTCACTTGGGGACCAAACAGAGCTATTATTAGAATACATTCAGCTTGGGGATTGAACGAATTTGTAGACCAGTGGTTCCCCATCTTGGCTGCATATGGAATCACCTGGGGAGGCTTTAAAAATCCTGATGCTCAGGTCACATCCCAGAGCAATTAAATCTGAACTTCTGCGGATGGGACTCAGGGACCAGGAATTTTTTTAAAAGCTTCCCAAGTGATTCCAATTTGCAGCCACGGTTGAGAACCACTACTGTAGACCAAAATCATTAGCTAACATTCAAAATCAGTTGAGCAATAAACCCCCTGTCACCTTGACCCTAAAGATGACAGACTACATGGCTCAAGGGAAAGGGGGTAATGGCTTGAGAAAGGCTGTGTAGTGGCACAAGCAGGGGTTGGGGACCGAAGGGAGGAAGTGTGGAGAGTAAGAAGACAGGTTCAGACAGAGAGGAGGATGCAGTGGGGACGGTCCCCAGGGAGGGGCTGGGGCCTGGAGATCCAGGCACAGAGTCTGGAATCACTCGTGACGCAGAAGGTGGCAGCTCTAGAATCAAGGACTGGAAATTACTTAGAGCTCAGTGGAGACAGGCTAAGGGCACTCTTAACAAGCTTGAAAAGGCAGCAAAAAACTGTCCTCTGACTCTACCATAAGCCCAGGTAATCGAGTTCTCTCAGGGCAGAGAATTTCAGGAGAGTGAAGTCTGTGTCACCACAGCTCTGAAAGGCAAACACTCATCTTGGAGTTGTCATCCACAGGAACAAGACCACCACAAGTGCTAATATTACGTTTATTAACAGCCCCTGTTTCTTCATCTTCAAGAACAACAAAAAAATTGAAAATAGAAAAGACAGCTCTGGAAAAGAAAGGTTTATTCTGTTCCTTCCATTGTTGGTTTTCAATCAAATACGAGCCCCCGCCCCTCCCCTCCCCAACAAATGACCAGGGTGAATAACTACAAATAAAGAGAGAAAGCAGAGCACCCTCCCCTCCGCAGGCTTTCAGAGTCTGAAGCACAGCTCATCACGTGATGGTAAGTGGACTTCTCGCCATGGTTAGTCTTAAATAACAAAGAGTAAAATACTCAAGAGTTAAAACTGGTAATGTGATTAAAGACGGTGTAAATCAATGATAGCTAATAATAGTGACCACAGTTGTAACTTACTGAACACCTTGTACAAGGCCAGACACTGGGCTGGGTATTTGCGTACCATGTCTAAAATCTCTCAAAGACCCTGCATCTGACAGATGAGGAGACCGAGGCTCAGAGAGGTTACATTACTCTCCCAAGATCGTATCCCGTGTTAGCGGCCCTTAAGCTAAACTCAGACTGTCCCAGAAAACACACCAAAGAAATGTGATGTCAGGGTTTAGCTCTGCAGGTTTCTCATTCTAGTTGAAGAATCTCAAATGAGACCATTATTGCCCACCTCTCAGTGGGTAAAAAGCAGGCAATGATGGGGAACTTTTGGCAGAAAAGGAAGGGGAATTTTCTGTGTGAGGCAAAACAGCAAAAGGTGACCATGAGGGGACAAAATCTGCAGCTGTTCCCCAACACAGCTTACAGGGAAGTTGCGGAAGCCACCACTTCCCAGGTCATTTTACCTGTGGCCAAGGAGTCCGACGGAGTCCTCTCCCACAGACTGCAGGCCTCCCTCATCTGTCTTGCAGCTTAAGGGGCGACCTCAGTTTCTGCTGTTCATATTGCATCCACAGCCCACGTCTAGGCTGTGGGCTTGAATCTGTACACTTCCCAAGTGTCCTTGGCTTTCACTTCTCTCCGCTGGGGGAGGTGAGAGGATAAGAGAGGTTGGAAGCTTGAGAGCTCTAAGACATAGACGTACTTAGGGCCTAAGATGAATAGATAAAGTCTATTCCTTCACATCAGATCCTATGGTTTCCGAAATCCTGATTAAATATTTTTTAAAAACTCCCCAGACAGGGAATTCCCTGGCAGTCCAGTGGTTAGGACTCAGCACTTTCACTGCCGGGGCCCGGGTTTAATCCCTGGTTGGGGAACGAAGATCCTGCGAACCTCACGGTGTGGCCAAAAAACAACACCCCCTCCAAAATACCTCCTCAAATAGATTACTCACTAGTTTACAATAATATGACTGACCAGAGATCATATTCAAATAATTACTTGTTACAAGAAAGCAAAACTGAAAGGCTTAGGAAAAGATATTTAGACTCTCATTTGGGGTCAATTCCTTTATGAATATTTATGAGGCCAACTGACACAAGGATGAGATGAGAAAAAAAAAAATGCAAGGCTTAAAAAGGGCTAAATAAATTAAAGGGCTTTCCCTAACTCCAGGTGGTATCCTCAGAAGTTTCCATTAAACATTTTAAAAAGTAAGTGTAATAGTTTCCCTTGCAGCATTGATTCTGCAAAGCTGAAAAGACAAGGCACCATTGATCTGGACCCACTGGAAGTAGAAGCTCAGCTCTGGAAGAGACCAGAAGGCCACTAAGTTGGCTGTACCCCAAATGCAGGAATCCCTCCTTCAACACCCCTCACACTGGTCCTGGCCTCTGCCATCGAATGAGCTGCTGTAGATAGTCTTTGTCCAAGGAACTTTACAGGACTAACTTTGCAGCGCCACTGGAGAACAGCCCCAGGAAATTCTTTTTAAAATTGACCTAGTCACCCATTGGTGTGTTGGTCTGTCTTCTGGGAAAACATGAAAGAAATCTAGTCTTTCGTCTACTTCAGAGCTCTGCAAATATTTGAAGAGCGCTATCTCAAAGTTTCCTCTTTCCTAGTCTCACGAACTGTCCTTCACAGGACCTGAGGCACCATCCCTAACCATCCATTCAACCAGTATTTATTAACTGAGCACCAAATACTGTGCAAGGGGTGCTCTCGGAGCCTTCTAGTTTGTCACAGTCCTCAACGAATGGCACTCAGAACTGAAAACACTTAAGATGTGGTCCACAAAAGAATGAGATGATTACTTCTTTGATTTAGACCTTGCTCTTTTTTAAATTACTGCAGCTTATATTGGCGGTATGTGCAGGTACGAGCGAAAACAAACAAAAAACCCAACCAAACAAACCCCAGTCAGTCCACAAAAAAAAAGACCTGAGAAGGTTTCTTGACTCATCGTCTTCCTCTAGTTTACACTTACACAATGGATATTTTACTTTGAGTGGAAAACTCCATTGCCTTTATTATCTTGCTAGTTTCAGTCCATCGTTCCAACCCACCAAGGGACATCTGAATCCATATCCTTTCATCCAAAAAAATCAGCTCTCCTTCTATGCTATGTCACGTTAAATTTGATAACCAGCTCTGCCATCTTCATCTGGGTCACTGAAGGAAAAAAACAACAATGCTAAGCAGAACCAAGCCATCAGAGACCTTCCTCCAGGTCAACCTAACCAGACAAAGGGTATATCAACATTTTTTGAAGGCAAGTGGATGAAAGTAAGTGCAATTTGAAAAATCGTGTTCTTGTCTGGTGGAAACATAGAAGACAGACTCAACAGTAGAGGGCAGACAATGAGATATCCATGTTTAAATTACTGGGTGGTGGGGCAGGGGGTGATTTAGGACTAAAAAAGGCTGAAAACACTGATCCAGAAAGACCGTGTCCTCATGAATTTTAGACTCTTTGGGTATAGCTCTCAGGCCATCTATGAAGCAACTGAGCTGCTGTTCACACAGTATTTCTCCATCTTGTCCAAAGACTAAGGGAAGAAACCATCAACTTTCTGACAAAGTCAAAATACATCCATGTACACTACTGCCACGATCAACCAGCCTAGACACCCTATCAGAACGCTGGAGATTGCTAATTGAGCTTGACTTATTAGTGAACCCAAGTTGTTCTGCAGATTTACCGCCTCCAGGGGATGCCGATCCTTCAAACTGCTCTCACTCCTAAGGCAAGACAGAGGCACTGATTGCTTCCCGGTCAGCCTGGCCCTTCCAGACTGCAGCTCTCCCTCTGTCCCTCCACCTGCTCCCACACCACTCCCTCCCCTTTCAGGGCATTCTCCCACCTTCCCTGAGGACTTAAGTTTAGGTAATACAGATTGCTTTCCCATTCTTTCCCCTGCATGTTATTCTCAGCAACTTTACACGTTGTGATGGTGCTTCTGGAATCTTGACCTTACAACTCCTACCTACTTCCTGATGACCTTCTTCACTGCTCCCCATCAGCACCTGGTCATATGGGCTGCATCAAAAGCATCCTCTCCTCTGAGATTTGCACTCTAAGTCACCTCCCCTCTCACTCCTTTGCTGTGGCTCTCAGGCCAGGTCCCCCACCACCCACTCAGTCCTGCCCTTCTATCTACCTTCTGGCTACTCTTGTTTCTGGATCCAGTCTCCACTTGTGGCAAATATTTACAATATTTTTCTTGCTAACAGCTTAAAATGCCTCACCTTCTTGATCCTCTAGTAAGAAGGAAACACACCAAGAGTTGAGTATTTTGCTTATTCATGTCACACCATCTTGTTCGGCCTACAGCACTGCAATTGCCTCATAGGGCCTCCCTGCAATAATCTAGGCAAGAGAGGATGGTGCCATGGCTACAGTGATGGCAGTGAAGGTGTTGAAAACTGTTCAGTTTTGTCCTTTACCTCTATTCTCAGAGCAACCAGAGTAATTATTTTAAAATGTCAGATAACGTCATTACCCTACTCAAACCCTCCAATGGCTTTTCCCATCATACTTGAAATAAAAGCCAAGTAATGAAATGACCTTCTTTAAAAATCACTCCCCACCCCCAAACGGAATTCCTATTCCCCTTCTTTGCTTTCTTTTTCTTCAGGCATCTCCTGCCACCTAACATTTTAAGTATTTTACTTATTTTGTTTATTTTCTCGACTGCTCCCCTGTGTGCCCTTGTCCCCCACTTAAGTTCTATGAGGACGGAGATTTTTGTTTTGCTACCTGTGGCATCCCTGGTACCTAAAAGACTGCTCAGTGTATAATGAGTGACCAACAGATGTTCGATTAAGTGAGCAAATCAGCGAATGCTACTTACTCCAGGCAGTGGATTTATTCTGCCCTGTCATATTTTCTTGTTCTTTATGTATTCACAAAACAAAAGCAAAAAGTCTTGTTTTCAGTGGCTGCTGCTTCTAAGTCTCAGCCCATGGTCACTCACACGCACGTCCCTTTCCTGCTCTGGTCTCGCCTGGCTGTGTGCTGCTCCTTGGAGTACACATGTTAGACACATTTCACTGAACGTTTGAACTCGAGAGATCCCCCGGCAGCCACAGCGATGTCTTTTCACCCTTCTGATGAGTAGCAATTATACGATTCCTCCTGGATGAACATGTCTCGTCTCCGTATCTATTTTGGAATTTTTATCAGAAAACCCTTTGCTTGTATTTTCAGACTGGCTGAGAGGCCTGCAAGCAAATCTTCCACAGCCATTTCTCTGTTCATCCAGTCATCACTCCACAGCTTAAAACTCTCCATTGGCTTTCTATCATCTTAAAATATAACCCAGCGATGAGGCCCTCCATGGTCTGATCTCTGACGCTGCTCTGACATCTTTTACACTCTGCCACATGCTCGGGACACTAGCTTTCTTCCTGTTTCTTCAACGTGCCACGGGGGCTCGTCCTTCCCTCTTCCTGGCCCATTCTTCCTCCAGACCCTCACAGAGCCGGCTCCTGGGCATCCCTCAGAGTGCCTTCTCCAGCCGCTCATCTACAAGTATGGTGCTTCCTGCTCTTGTCTCAGCTCTTCATGGTACTTACACAGCACAGTCGGAAACTACCGTATTTATTAATTTACTCATTCTGCCCCCCCCCCCAAAACATTAGCTCCATGCAGCCAGGGATTTTGTTTTATTCACTGTTCTAGCATCATATCGACAACCATGTGGGCACATTATGGATGTAAAGTAGATACTAGCTGAATGGATGAATACATGAATAAAGGTTGCCACCTCCTCTTTAGCACATGCTTCCCCGCTCATTCTTCCTTAACAGCAAGCTTTTCTGGGGCTGAAATTTGGGGTTGAGTTCCATCAGTGATACCTTGGATTTTTGTTTACTCCATTATATTAAAATTTTAGGTTCCCTTTTATCACCAATACGTATTTGTAGATAGTCATAAAGTTATAAAAATGGCATTTATGATCTTCTTGCTTATCACTTTCTCATGATAATTCCTAGGCATCAGCTCCAGAAGGGTAGCTTTTGGTGCAGTGGTTCTCCAGGGTCTACGGTGTTACCTAGACAATTTTCTTCTTCCATGTTAACTCAGGTGAAAGTCTACTTGGGAAGGTAAGTCCCCACTTAAGAAAGTTCTTTCTCATTTTTGCTGGATTGCTCCATTTCCCAGTCACAGCCCCCACTCTGACTTCGTAACCCACAGGCTAGGGACCCAACGTTCATGCTTTGGCACCAAACACATAGATCACTTCCCATGCTCTCCCTTCTCTCCTAAGTCCTGATTTTTAACTAGAAAGAGGGATGGAAATAGCACTTGCTTCCCTAAGTCTTAATTTCCTTAGTGAGACTTCAAAGTCATTTAAGAAGAATGTGACCCCTTCTGATGGTTGTGATGGACCCTCTTCCTTCAGGGACTGCCTCATCTTGACCATCCACTCCTGCGGCTCCAGTGACACACACCAGTGAGTCACATTCTTCCACTCGCAGACCTCTCGACATGGCCTTGGACGGCTCTCCTCCCCTGGGAGTCTTTCTTCCTGGATTCTCCCCGCCTGGTAGAGTCCACTGTGGGCGCAGAGTCAGAGGTTCTGAAGTCACAGCTGAGTCCTCACGTGGACTAGCTGTGTGAACTTGGCAAAGTCCCGCAACCTCACTGCATTTGCTTCTTCAGCTGCCTTTCTTTACGGAAGTTTCCAAGGATTAAATGCAAATATGTCTGGGAAAGTCCTTTGTGAAGAAGAATAAGATGCTATTTAACTCTAAATTGTGGCTATTATAGTCTTAGGAGTGTTCCTCATCACTGGGGAGGTAGAGCACAGATAACCGGTCCCCACTGGCAGGAGGACAGCACATTCCCCCAGGAAAACTGCTTCCTGCTGAGCCCCCGTGACACCCCAATTCATACTTTTTCTACTGCTGCTAGTGATACCAAAGTATGAAGGAGAGCACCTGTGCAACTTTCATCCGGAAAGGTCTATGGTTCCACTGGAAAGTGAAGACTCAGAGACTCAGAAGGGTATCTCTGCGCTAATAATCTAAAGGGGGTGCTTTTGGGTTGGTCTGAAATAGTCATAAATGGAGAATCTTCCCCCCTCAGCTAGAAGCTCAGCGCCCTTCTAGGAGGGAGGTTAAGCCCCAGGAAGTCTCGTTTGCCCAGACAGAAACTAAGTCCTAGGCAGACAGAGGCACATCTCAGGGGGGCTAAGCAGGTTTGGATGGAGGATGGTAGACAGAGCGTCTCAGGCTCTGGTCCCCATCTCTGGCTTCCAACAACCAAATCTCAACAGAAGCTTGAATCCCAGGAGGCCTGGGATGAAACATCACGGAGGCCTGGCTGGTCAGGAACAGACACATGCCGAGAGCCCAAATGCTAGTCGTGGCTTTTAAGAGCTTGGCATGACCTCAATTAAGCAATTCACGGAATCCGTAGAGGCTCTCCCACCAATTCAGCTCTCTCCACACCGATCCTCCCCCAGACCTTCCTGGAAAAAGCAACGTGGGATTGGCAATCACCTCATTCTTCCTTTTTCCTGCCAGCCCTCTGTATTTGCAAAGGAGTCGAGCCCAAAGCCTAACCACAGAGCTCAGAAAGTGGAGGCTGCTTCCTGCTCCTGGAGATGGCCCTGCAGTGGGCGGCCCACGTCCCCTCCTCACTGTATGAATAGCCGTGCTTGCGTTTCCTTTAAGGCAACACAAGATTTTGGTACTTTGTCAGGTCTGACTCTTATTTTTTTAATGCCTTCTTTTAAGAGGCCCCTTTTCCTGGTTTCAAAGATTCACAGTTAAGAAATTCCCCCCAAATTTCTTAAATTTGTCTTTGGATGAAATCTTAATATGCTGGAAAAATGTCCCCCAACTGTCAGGAAGGGTGAATGTGAGCCAAACTTAATGAGGTCAGGCTCAAGTCAGAGCCAGGGAGTAAGGCTGAGAGGCCGTGTTCGGGGGCCCCAGGGGGAGTACAAGAGGCTAAGAAACATCCCCTACCCAGCAGGTAGGCTGGGGGTTAGGAGTATCCTCTTTAATGCTTCTGGGCAGCATCCTCTCTGACACAGGCTCACCACTGTATATACAAGCAGGCTTTCCTTATTTGTAGATCTGAGTTTTGAGGGATAGGGTCATATTTTGATGCACTGGGTCCCTGGATTTATGTGCCAGGAATTGTTGTCAATGGGTATCTTAATTACTTGATTCCTGAGAAAGTCTCCCTGTGAGGCCAAGCCTCACCAACAAATGCCACTTTATTTTCTCCTTTTGGTCCTTGGACTGTCGTTTAAGTTAGTTGAAGCCTGCAGGCCCTAAGCTATATACAAGTTGATGCACTGGTGCTAATATAGTGCAACAGTCTGGATTCAGGCACAAACAGCATGCTTGAATTGTAAGAGTGTGATTAATATTTGGTGATGTAATTGAAGAGAGCTGGCAGGTGCCATGCAGCCCAGCTTGTGTATGGCTGGCTGTGATGAGAGAAACCAATGAAAGGGGAAACCTTCCGGCCCTCTCTGCAGGAAAACTTTTTTTCATAATGTGGGGCAAGCTCTGTTCCTGACATTGCAGTTGCCCTTGAGGAAACACCCCCACCCCTCGCCGGCACTCATTAGTAGGGCCGACCCACAAGCCCTGGGAAAATGCCTACCTCTCCCCTTCTTCCCGTCAGCATGCCTGGACCAGAGCCTGCCTGGCGTTCTTCAAATGGTAACCATGCCTCTCTTTGGGCCTAAACCCTCCTCTTCCTACCGCCCGGCCTCTGGTGGTGGCAAGATGCAACAGGGCTTGCGTTCACGTCACTGGCCCATGTTCCCTGGGAGCATCCACTGGGTTAGAGCAGAGGTTTCACACTCTATGACTTTCAAAGACACGTATCAAACTTGTTAACCCAGTGTATACCGACACACACCTCAAAAAGCAATATTTACATTTACCATGTGATATCCACTCTGATATTTTCTTTTCTCCCTGCGCAACTTAATTTAAAATGCACATCTCCATACACCAAACTGATTTCACAACCCCCAAATGGGTCCCCACTCACAGTTGGAAATGTGTAGGAAGGAATTTGGATAGCTGCTCCTGGTAGCTCCACATTAGGAGATCAGGCTTTGACCAGAGATGAGAGCAACACATTCTACCGGATTCATTCGTGAATGTTTACTGAGCACCTACTAGGTGCCAGGCACTCGCACAGGTGCTAGGCATATGGAGTTAAATAAAGTAAGGGTCATCTCTTGACTCATGGGCCCAAGGTGAGCAGTGGAAAAGGATTCACATGGAAAAAAATGTTTTGAATCAGTCTATTGAAAATATAATCAATCAGGTACACATGCAAAACAGAACAAATAATATTTCAGGACAAAACATTCTGGATGACTTTTAGGGAAATTTCAGATTTGGAAATGATTTCTGATTCAGTATCCACTTGGTGTGCATTAGCACTTGGCTAGGAGAGCTTCATATTCTAATCAATAACATTTAGATCTCCCACAGGTATGAATCAGAGATCCTTATTTTATGAGCACATGAATATGGAATGATTTCTGCTTCCTCAGGGACCATTCATTCTGAAACAAACATGAATTTCATTGACAACGGCCTTTATGTCGTATGAGACCAAGTCAATATATACAAATCAGGAAATAACCAAAATTGACCCCATATTCATGAATGGTGGGGAGAAAATAGCAAACTGTTTGCTACAAAGAGGGTTTTACTGCAGAGGCCAGTTCCTCCATGCTGGTCTTGCAGCCCTGCCTCACAAAGCTTCTCTCTCTGGTCATGTAGATATTTGTAACCCAGAGCACCAAGTCCTACAGTTATCTCCTGGAAGAAGCACTTACACACTGGGACTCCAACCTATGCTACATCCTTTCAATATTTCCATTCAAGTGCCCTTGAACAGGTAACATCACACTAGGCCGAGCTCAAGTATCTCAGAGTAAACACCAATGCTTTTTCAAGTCTTCTGTTCTTTCTTAAAAAGCGATGAGAATTTTGCATAAGCATACACACACATTTATTTCAAAGCTCAAAAATATCCTCCCCCACCCCCAAATCTTCAGTTGAATTAGATGCTTATCCTGTGGATGACTATACTCTTCCGGAATCCGCAGCTACCACCCACATTACTCGAGCCCCAGGGTAAGAAGCATGGGCCTGGGGTGAGGGCTGCCAACATTACCAGTGGGGGTAACATAGCACTCTCGGCTCCTGCATCAGGGTGGCCCTACTGCTTTAGATGATGGACTGTAAAGGCAGCAACTGTGAAAGCTTCCGCCATCACCTCACCCCTAACATTACGGAATTCTAATATACCCAACGTTTATTGTGCACTTGCTTTGCTCTAGGCACTGTTCTAAATGCTTATATTTTTAAAACTTAGATGATTTTTAGAACAACCTTTTAAGACAGGTATTAACATGAACCCCATTACATAAGTAAAGAAAATGGAGGTCACACTGCTAGGAAACAACAGAGGTTAAGCTCATTTCCAGGCCTGCAGCAAAGTGCATTGTGCTTTTAACCACGGTCCTCCGCCCATCCTTGAAGAGCTGTGAATCTGTGTAGATACCATAAAATGGCATGATATGCAACAAGAATGCTTAATTACTAATCTCATCCTCAGAGTATATCATAAAAAGTTTTAGGGTCTACCCCTCTCCAGGTTTTTACAGAAGTAAGTCGCATGCAAGTGTAAACATACCACCTTCTCAGACTGCTTCTTCCCTTGACAATACGGTGGATGTTCAAGGTCACTGCAGAGTTAGGTTTAACCTGAGGTCTGGCTATCAAGTCATTGTGTTGATTATAAATGGAGAGACCTTAAATCTTCACATTTAGATGCCCGGTTTTTCATGAAGGGATCCAAGGCCACCCAGAAGGATTAGGCAGATTTGGGGAGGGAGTACCATTTACTCAGGATGAACAGGAATGAGAAACCAGCAAGTTAGATACCCCGGGAGCATGGTCTCCTGACCTAGCCCACGTATCTATACCGTGCCTGAGGCCTGAACTATCTAGGTTACGGTCACAAGTATCAATAAAGGAAAAGAAAGTTTCAATTCAACTCTGACCAACTGTTGGCACCTAAGGGTTTCATCAATCCTTATCCTCCCCTTCAGGTCCCATCCACAGCCCCCTCCTGAACACAGTCTTTGGTCCACGCAGGTAGACAAAGAGGTTCCCAAGCACCAGCAGGAGGATAAGCAGGAGGCTGGAGTCACAAACCTGCTAAGGAGCCCAGTGTGCTCAGTGCTCGTTAATTAATCATTTCTGCAAGCTGTTGCTCGTCCTAACCATGGTGAGAATGACTGGGGCTGCCCAAGGTCAATGTTTAAGGATATACAAGAATCACCTGGGAGGGAGGCTTAAAAAAAAAACCCAGAGTCCAGGACCTCAGGGATTCTGGAATTTTTTTTTTTTCTTTTTTTTTGTGGTACACGGGCCTCTCACTGCTGTGGCCTCTCCCATTGCGGAGCACAGGCTCCGAACACGCAGGCTCAGCGGCCACAGCTCATGGGCCCAGCCGCTCTGCGGCATGTGGGATCTTCCCGGACCGGGGCACGAACCCGCTTCCCCTGCATCGGCAGGCGGACTCTCAACCACTGCGCCACCAGGGAAGCCCTGGAATGTTTTTAATAATCACCCCAGGTGAAAAAGCTTCCTTGTGGGTCAACATTCCTCTGCCAGTTTGGGTATGGGTTTGTCCTACACGCTACTGTAAGCACCATGGGGTCAGGGACTATTTTTATCCTCTTTGTTTCTCCAAAGACCAGCACAACACCCAGTTCACTGAAGGAGTAAGAGTTAAACTAATCACCCCACAGAGATAGATAAAGCCCAGTACTCTGTCCTTTAGGCCACTGTGCACGATACGCAGCACTTGATTTGACTGGCGAAGTAGACACAGCTGATTTAATCCTGGTGGAATCTGAACCTAGAGCTGGCAGAGTCTCATTGCCTTTGCCAGAGTAACAAGGTGAAGGATAAAAAGGGGAGGTGTTACAAGCATTTCTAGTTCTTACAGAAAGACGCGTGCTTAGCTCTTCAGCGAGGGACAGACCTAAGACCTTGCCTTGCTCTGAATAAGTCTTAGATGGACTTGTCTGAAGGTCAGAGGAACATGAAGGTAGAATGAGATCTTGCAGGGTGTGCAGTAGTGGTCCTCCAACTCTCCTATGTGGATTCCTGGGGTAAGCCCAGAACCCAGGGGTTTAAACCTGCGCTCCAGCTGACTCTGATGAAGAGGCCCTCAAGCCACGGTGAATTAGCACCTTTATGGGATTGTCAGCTTGAAACCAGCAACACTGATTTCCTACTCTGAAACTTGGTGGGCAGAGAAGGCGTGGCAGGGAAAAGAAAAACTTTATCTCTGGCGAGAGTGAAATTTTATAACTTGAGGAGTGTAGGTTGGACATAGGAAAATGTTTCCTTGGCAGGCTTGTAAAGTACCTGGAAATTTGTTGGAGTGTTATAGCACTCACTTCTCTGGAATTTCCTTAAAAACAGGATCTTATAAATAGGCTGAGGATTGGACCATATGTCCTTCTAAATATACTGTCAACCCTTTATTTCTGTCCTGCTGTGTGTCATTTTCATACTTTATAGAGGTGTAGAGCTATCAAGGGTGGGAAAATAAAATTATGCTAGTTACTATCATCCTTAGCATGGCATTCAAAGTTTCCCTCACTTACGTTAGGCTACCATCAGGAATATTATCTAGCTGATACGTACCAATAAGTGAGTACAGAGGTCAAAAACACTGACAAACTCCTGTACTGGCTAGCAAATAATGACTGTCCCAAGTCCCCAACTGCCCCCATCTGCTGCTCTGGAGTCTCCCCTAAAATCCCCATGATGTGGTAAATAAAGAATTAATGCGGGGTTTCCCTGGTGGCACAGTGGTCGAGAGTCCGCCTGCTGATGCAGGGGACGTGGGTTCATGACCCGGTCTGGGAGGATCCCACATATCGCAGAGCGGCTGGGCTCGTGAGCCATGGCCACTGAGCCTGCGCGTCCAGAGCCTGTGCTCCGCAATGGGAGAGGCCACAACAGTGAGAGGCCCGCATACCGCAAAAAAAAAAAAAAAAAAAAAAAAAAAAAAAAAAAAAGAATTAATGCGGACTTCCCTGGTGGCTCAGTGGTTGGGAATCCGCCTGCCAATGCAGGGGACACGGGTTCGAGACCTGATCCGGGAGGATCCCACATGCCGCGGAACAGATATGCCCATGCGCCACAACTACTGAGCCTGTGTGCTGCAACTACTGAAGCCTGTGCACGTAGAGCCTGTGCTCCCCAACGAGAAGCCACCACAATGAGAAGCCTGCACACAGCAACGGAGAGTGGCCCCCGCTCGCCGCAGCTGGAGAGGGCCCTCATGCAGCAATGAAGGGAGGGAGGGAGGAAGAAAGAATTAATGCCTGGCACAGCGGGGGGGGCTTCTGGGACCCGAATGTAGCCTATTCCTCCATGTTGACCATCAAAATATTTTGAATATTATCTTCAGCTTCCACATTCCCAGAACACAAAACTTATTTTCATGCCCCTGGGCCTCCACTTGTACTATATACTCTGCTCAGAATGTCCTTCCCTCCTGTCCTCAACCCTCTTGAAACTCCTCTCCTATTTCAGACCTTTGGTTCAAACACGACCTTCTCCACTGAGTCTTCCCCAGTCCCTATCTCCCCTCCTCAAAACCACTACTCCATCTTCCACAGCCACAGGGCCTTTTCCCTTCAAACCCCCTTTTTGTAAGCCCTATATTCTGTCTTGCTTTAGTTATTCATGCACAAATTTCAACAGATCTACCTCCCTCACTCCTGAGGTTTTAAGAATAGATTTATATGGAAAATAGTATCATTTGATCAATTTCCAGAAAGCCTGCCATTCCCTGAGCCAGCTGACCATCTCTATGACGTGAGCACAGCCTTATCTGACAAGATCCTTCCTCCTTGGGGACACGCTTTGGCCAATGAGGGTCTTGGAAACCCGGCTCCTGGGCTGTGGCTCAAGAGGGATGCAGCGGTGCCTCATCAGGTCCAGCACAAAGGCAGATGGAAAGTCTGTGGATGAATTAAAAAAAAAAAACCCAAACAAACAAACAAAAACCCCCCACAAGCAATAACACAAAAAACACCCTACCCAGCACTCCCCAGTGACAGAGGGGTTTCCGACTGTACTGAGCGGGGGTCTCTTATAGATAAGAAGTTGGCACAGCAGCTGTCAGACAGACCTGCCCAGCAGAAGTGGCCAGCACTCCCTGACCTTCAGTCTCTTGCTTCTCTAAACTGCCTTCCTTTTTCTTTTAGGTTTTTAGCCTCTCATTACAATTGAGAAACAAGCCTCTCAACACATATTATTAGGCCGTAAACCTCCCGAGGCACGGGTCAGATCTTGTTGGCCCTTCCAGCCTCCATAACGTCTAATGATTATATTATCAGACACACACAGCACTTACTCCATGCCAGGCTCCGGTCAATGCAATCAACCAGACTAACTCATGCCATCTGATTATTATGCTCGGCCATTAGCTCCACTTACATACGGGGAAACTGAGGCAGAGAGAGGCAACACGATGTGTCCCAGCCACACCTGGGGACTGTCCCCGCCAGGCAGTCTGGCTCCATATCCCTTGTTCTTAACTCCAAGCAATGTGTAATATGCCTCAGATGTACAGTAAAGGCATGTCAAATATAAAAACAAGTGGGTCCTGGGGTTCCTTGACTAAAAGGACACTGGCTATTTTAACAGGGATTTGGGCAAGCACTTGACACCCTAAAACTTCCCCAGATGACTGGGAGAGCTAAGTTGCTCCCACCCATGTACTAGATAACCCCAAACAATGATCACTGGGGAGAAGTGGCAGAGACCCTGCTTCTCGGAGGTGAAGGGGCACAGATAAGTGTGTGACTGTTCACAGGGTCTGAGGGGGAAGGAAAAGCTTGGAAGTAGTTTGGCCACTTTAGGAACAACACATTTACACTTATCATTAAAGCAGAGAGAGGCGTAGGAGTGTGTAAAGGGTGAGTGGACAACCAATAGGGAGCAAGCTGGCTGGGCATCTCTTTCCTTTCTCCTCTCTGTGGCCTGACAACGCCTGTCTTGGTTTCCAACCATTTGCAAAGATCTCTCAGCCTCTCCTGGCCTCATGGGCAGGGCGGCAGGGAGGAGGGTGAGGGGAGCAAGGAGTCATTTATCACTGTCGGGAGATGTGCTACACGCAGCAGGGCCGGCTTTCCTCCCTGCTGCTCCTGCAGCCAGAGCCGCAAATCTTGAAAAGATGCAGAACATGCACCTCGCAAATAACCATTCATCATCGCTGCTCTGGGAGCCCGGGAGCGGCCCCTCCTGACGTGAGGCTGACCGGCTCTGCCTTCAGCCCGGGCCCCAGCGGAGCTGGGAACACGGGGTCTTCTCAGGCACGTAATTCCTGTTCTGGCCAATACCCATCTACTATAATCTACTGAGGTTTGGGGTTAAAATTCTCTGAAATGCCATCCAAGCCCCTCTTCTCTCCACAAAGTCAGATTTCCAGATCACTTTCAGTAATCAGACTGCAGCCAAGGTGGCCCATAATCATTAAATTTGAAAATACAAGTTGCTAGGAGGAAATTAATCCCAGGTTCAACTCGGGAATGGCCTGCTTTCTCGTGAAGTAGTTATAAAATTAAAATGTGCTATTTCTCTGGTGAGTATAAAAAGCCTCTTCAGTGAGGTCTGTGGCCCAACAGTAACGTCAGGATTTACACCAAGGAGGGACCGGAAAAATCCTTCCGTGCCTCAACGACGGGCATCTGGGCCATCTGCAGGTAAATTTCCAAAGACTGGGTTAAAGGTGATTAAAATCAAGAAGAGGAAGAGGTTTGAATTTTCCAATTACTCCTTAAAACTCAAAAGTCAAGCTGCTAGACAATGCAGGCTTTCCTAGTAAGACTAATAATGCTGAGCTAATTAGACCCAAAGGCATGGCCAACATATAAAGTCAGCCCAAAGGAGGGACACTGTCCCTTTAAAATCTGCCTGGGGATCAGTGGAAAAGCTAATGAGGAGTGTCAGTTGGGGCTGCTTTATTAGGTGGTCCTCCAGAGGATAAAGCCTGGGGTTTCTGTAACAGGGCTTCTGTGCTTGATTCAATAAATCAATTTATATGAAATGTGGGTATAGCTCTGGAGCTGGCTTCATAAAGCATTCTGTGGCATTTCTCAATCTGCTTATCCCCTTCCCTGTCAGCCTGCCTGAACGCACTGTCAGAGGGCACTGAAAAAAGCAATAAAAAATAAGACAGAAGGCGCATCTACGTTATTTGTGAAACTCGACCCAGCAGCTCCAGACTCATGCTGGGAGGCTGCTTCCAGTGAGTTTCTCTCCAGATGTTTGGATGGTTGGTAAGAGGCCCAATGCTGTGGGACTGCAGTGCTCAACCCCGAGCTGGGCTCCAGGCTGCAGACTGGGAATAAAGGTCACCCCGAACAGAAAGGAAAGGGTTGCAAGGGAAGTTGCTTTTCATTCCGATCCTCAGGGTCTGAAATACTCTTCAAGAAGTGAAAGGAAAAGCAATATGAATAAAAGTGCCGAAAGCTGGCACAGTCCAGGAGGTGGCGGGGAGCAAATGGAGGAGGGAGGTGTGCTAGTGACCAGGGCAGATGGAACGGGTTTTCCTTCAGGCTGGCCAGCAGGCTCGCCAGTGAGTGACGGCTGCAGACCATCATCACTAAACACAATGACTTAACACCCCTGAAGATCTCAAAAGGAGAGGAAAGCCCATCCCCCACTCGTGGACTCTGTAGCGGGGCCAGAAGCCACAACACATGGCCACACCGTTCCGTTCTCCCCATCCAGGCTCAGCTTTTTTTTTGTTTTTTTTAACTCTTTGCTGTTGGGTTGTTCAGTTACAGACAGCTCCTGGCACCATCCCTCACCCCAGTTAGACCCGCATCCTTACATTATCTAGACTGCAGTGCCATCTGGTAGGACTTTTTGTGATGATGGAAATCTATATCTGCAATGTCCACTTCAGTAGTCACAAGCCACATGTGGCTCCTGAGCAACTGAGATGTGGCTGGTGTGACTTGGGAAGTGAATTTTTACTTTTACTTAATTTAAACTAATTTACATTTAAATGGCCACAAGTGGCTAGTGGCCACTCGGCTGGAGTGGACACAGAAAAGCTTTCCTTTGCCTTCATAAAAGTAGTGAATGCTAAGAGGAGAAAATGGTGGTGGACCCCACTCTGTTCCCAAGGGAAAGGCCTCTGATCTGCTCTTAGTTTCAGGGAAAGACAACAGGGAACAATTACCCTGATGTGTCATCAAGTTAGAATCATAAAGAGTTAAGGGCTGCAAGAGATGAAAATGAAAGGTTACCATCACTGGAATTTTCCTAATGGAATCTGTCTTTCCCAGAAGCTCTGAAAAGCAGAGCAAAGCCCTTCCGCCACCAGACATGGAGGTTGGCAGTGAAGGGCAAAGAAAGCATTTTATCAAACGAGAGACCTAGGCCCAGGATTGGCCCAAGGCCCCAGAACCTTGGCAGAGCAAGGAGCAGTATCCAAGGAGCTTATCTCCCAAGGCAGTACTCTCCTTCCTAAGTAAGCCACGCAATCTCAAGTTACTGGTCCAGCCTGCCCCTGAAACAAGACCATTGTAAATGTTAAAAAGGCTCTGCTTAAAGAAGAATTCTGGTGTACTTTAGTCTTAACCAGAACCATCTGGAAGCAATCTTGCATTCACACGATGGACTTCTCGTCGTCTTTGGCCCTCGCTCTCAACAAATCCCATCAGCCCAGGAACAGCTGCTGGAGAATCTGGCCTGACGCCAGGGGTGAAGCTACAGCGCCCTCCCTTGTCCTGCCGGGGCCCCGGCTTGCTCATCACCCCACGCGGCTGGACACAGAGCACCAAGAACACAGATCCTACACAAGAAAGCGAAATCACCAGCGGTCACAGGAGCAGGGACTTGGTGCCACAAAGCCAGCTGTGAGAAACTGTTGTTTCAGCCCGGTAACACAGACGCCTGCCAGCAAATTACGGCCTGAGACGGCTCAGAGGGCCGTGGGTCTGGAGGCTCTGCTCACAACGCCAGCTAGTGTGCATGCTGCAACAGCAGCTCCACACAAAGGGCCAGGGAGGAAGGGCAGCAGCTCGTGCTGAGTCCAAGGCCAGAGTTCTGGCACCAGGACCAATGACACCAGACACAGAAGGCGAGAGCTGGGGCACGTCAGAGACCAACTCAGCACTGGGGGCACTGTTAGAAAATGCCTTTGTAAATCAAGCCACTGTGTAAACTACCTAAGCAGGCTGGGAAGGGGTTAGGGTTAGGAGCCAGATGAGAGACGGATTTCATTAGGAAGGTCCTGGTGGCGATAACCTTTTGTCCTCTGTGCAACCTGGGCCTGCCAAGCTGCTCCACAGTCTCCGAGAAAGCGTGAGGGTGGGAGAGAAAGGATCCCCGTCAGGAGGCAACAGACTCATCCTTAATTATGAGATGAGGCTTCCCAGAGCCGAGGCCCTCCCCCTCACTGCCTCCTGGCTGCAGACACGGCAGAAAGCTGGCAGGGTGCTCCTCTAATGAGAGCGATTGATTTTCCTAAGTAAAGGAGATTTGGTTCTTTGGGGATCTTCCCCATCATCATCACGTGGCCCCAGTCCACGTACAGACTTTAGTGACGAGTGGAAAGCATCACCGTTTAATTTGGCCAGTGGTCCATCAGGTCAGACTGGGAACTAGAAAAGTTACTACCTCAGCAGCTCCTGAAATGCGTCATTCCATCCTCTTGTCCTCTAAAGGACCGTCAAGGAGACACTGATCCTGGTAGATGGAGGTTCCCTGCTTAAATTTCCATCGCAGCTCAGAATTAAATAATTATGTATGATCTTACCCTGAAAAAAACTGATGCATTGTATCAGAAAGAGCCCCAGGCTAAAAGTCAGAAACCTGGGTTATTCTGACATTTTTGCACTAGTGGAAGCTGAGTAAACCACTTAATCCCCTCTGAGCCTCAATTTGCTCAACTGCAAAATGGAACAAGGAGGAGGAATCATTGGGCGTTTGGCAGTTCAGCACTGTAGTGAACGGTGTATACCCGGAAGTGAGGCTGTCTGGGTTCACAGACTGGCTTCTCCTCTTACTAGTTGTGTGACCTTGAGCAACTCTGCCCCTGTGCCTCAGTCTCCTCATCTGTAAAATGTACCTAGTTCCTAGGACTGTTCAACATGAAGAGTCATGTAAAGGTCTCATCACAGTGCCTGGCCTTTAGCTCTCTCACTCACTGTCAGCCTAGCCCCATGATTAGTGGGGGACAAGCAGGCAGATAAAAATGTCCACAACTAGGTCTTTGCTACAAGGGTTCAACAGCTGGCAATAGGTGAACCCCTATTGGTTAGAAAGGTTTCAGAGACACAAGTTCACAGGCCAAGGCTAATTCGGAAGGCAAGAAACATCAAGGGGGGACGAGGTAAGGACATCTGTCTCCCTGAGCATGACACATTGCCAATACTCACCAGTCCACCTTCAGCCAATCCCAACAGCTTGGTAGTAATTTGAGGCTTTTGTGAGAAAAGGGATCCTGCTGATCCTCATCTCTCTTTCCACTGAATTAATTTGCCAGCCCTTCTCTCTCTATAGACAACTCAGAAAGGTAGGAAGGAGCTTCCCTGGTGGCGCAGTGGTTGAGAGTCCGCTTGCCGATGCAGGGGACACGGGTTCGTGCCCCGGTCCGGGAAGATCCCACATGCCGCGGAGCGGCTGGGCCCGTGAGCCACGGCCGCGGACCCTGCGTGTCCGGAGCCTGTGCTCTGCAACGGGAGAGGCCACAACAGTGAGAGGCCCGCGTACTGCAAAAAAAAAAAGGTAGGAAATTGGGAGCCCATGTTTCTTCAGTCCTAAAAAATAACTGCTAGATTTGAGGTTTTCTGTTAGAGGTTAAAAACATTTTTTAAAAGAACTCATTAAAGTTGGGAGGGGGTGTGTGTAAGTGGAGTTTACATAGGCAGTGGTCTAAATTGGTTTTAAACTTCCCAACTTCTTTCAACAAAGATGTAAAGAGCCCTCCTTTTCCTTAAGCATCATTTTCAAATCATAAGTAACAACAGATAGGAAATATACAAAGACATACATCAATCTCTGCTCGTAGCCAAAGCTGTGAGCCAACAGCCATGCAGGGAACTTTGCTGCAACAAATGAGCAAATCATGTCTGACGGAAGCCATTCTCAGTTTTGGCTTCTCAGTTAATTCGGTACCTTCTGTGGAGTTCCGTACAATTAAAGAGAGCCCATTTATGGGCTATTTACTTGCTTAAGACCCCGCTAATGTGTGTTTGTGTGCACGTACCTGAGATAGAGAGCAAAAAAGAGAGTAACTGTGTGTGTATAACACTGGATATAATCTAATCCCTGAACTTATCTGCATTTTAAAAAAACTATAAAATGGGGTAATCTTTAGCCATTTGTTTACCACGTCGGTTTTGACTGCTGAGATCTCATTTGCCTTTTTGGCATAGAAAAAACATACAAACAGCCTTGCCTCGAGCTCAACATGGCTCGTGTGCAGGCTCCTCATTCCTACCCTTCCCACTAACTACATACACGTCGGCCTGCCCCCATCAACTTCTGTGGATCACACTCTTCTTCCTTTCATCCAATAAACAAACACAGCCTGTCGACTACACGTCGGGCACAGGACGAGGCATTAGGCTGCCCCACAGGGGGCTTACAGACTAGTATAATTTGAGTAATTGACGACTTACCTCTTACATTTATCCCTTGGCCTAAGTCATCTAGTTTCTTGTTCATTTCCCTGCCTTCTCTGTTTTCTGCTTCCACCGCTCTATTTGGCTCTAGGGATCTCATATATATATTGCTATGACAGTTTTTCTCTGGGTACCTGAATCTGCTTTCTCTCCTGGTCAGTCGCCTTCAAACTCCTCTTACAGCAAGCTTCCTACAACATCACTTTCAACTTTTCATTCTCCGCAGAAACACACAAGAGTAACTTGCAGCCTCCCACAGTAAATCCTAATGTCTCTGCCTGGCTTCCCATATTCTGTTACGTTCCCTCGGTACCAACTCAGCCTAATTTCCCACAGCCGCTGCCCGCCCCCACCCCCCCAATTTTGGCCATTTCCCGCGCTGTCTCTTAGATCTGCTCTTTTCGTTTATGTGTTTACAACCACGTGGGTTCCTACCCTGGGATGCCTTTCCTTCCATCTTTCCAAATTCTACAAAACCCAGACCAAACTCTGCCACGATTTTCTGAATTACACAATCCCTCACCTTAAACTTTTCTGTAAGGAGTGCTGATTTTGCTGACTGATAAAAATGAAGTTGCAAGAAAATCCAGTCTCGGGCAACAAAACTCCAGAACTCAGAGCTGCAAATACGGTGAACCCTTTCCGATAAATCCAATCACGTTTTAGAGCAGGGGTAAATATTTTAGGCTCTGCTGCAACCACTCAACTGCTCTGTTGTTGTACGAAGGTAGTGACAGATCAAACATAAACAAACGAGCGTGGCTGTACTCTTAAAACTTATTTACGGAAAGGTATGGGGGGTGGAATTTGGCTCTCAGGCCATAACTTGCTGACCCTTTTCTGGAAGAAGAGAGGATACTGGTGAGGACCTTCTCTTTGGATGGCAAAGGACAACCGGACGTGCCTTAGATCAGCCTCTGATCCTCCCGAGTGGCTCGACTGGCTCTTTAAGACAGTACGTACCCTAGGAGTAGATTCCTAGCCTAGAAGTCATTACCATGGGAATTCAGGCTGTGACCATCTGTTATAGCTATTCCAGTCAAAGAAGAAGAAATAGTGGAATTTCCTTTGTCACCTGTGTTGGGGATGTGGTGAGGAAAGAGGCCACTGTTTCCTTCTGCTGTGACCTCCAGCCTGGCAGGAGGCTCCCTGGTCAGGATCGCAGGGCCTAGAGCACATCTTCACCTACACTTCTTTGTGCCAGGCACTGCTCTCTCATTTCATCTTTACACCAACCCTATGAATTTTAAGTGCTTTATCATCATATCTATTTTTCAGTTGGAAGAAACCGATGAGGTCTTAGTCAGTGTTAGCTACTGACACACACCAACGGTTTTGCTGCCTTATATCGGTGTGTTTGGGGAATAAGATGCCCCTTGCCAAGAGTTCTTATTTCGATATGAATGTGATGAAATCATGAGGACAGCTCATTACCTCTGGCCCTTACAATCACCCTTCAAAGAGGATTCTTTTCACTTTATTCATGGGAAATGGCACTCATAGGGGTTAAGTAGTTTATCCAACTTTGCCTATTTAGAAAGGTCAGAGTTATGATTCAGATCTAAACTGGTCTGGCCAAACAGAGCTCTGGTTCATTCCTTTGAGCCCCACTACCTCTTTAGTAACCCTTACCTAAAACCCCGCATCTAATGTGTTTTTAAAAGCCCCCCAATACTTGCTCTGTGTGAAGTGAAGGAGTTACATCAGCTTCGTGGGTCTAGTGTCCCCAATGAGGGCCTCAGAGAGCAGAAAAGCAAACCAACACCCAGATGGGAGAACTGGCGCCCAGGCGAAAGCAGCAGAAGTGGGCGTAGCCCCTTTTCCTTCCCCACAAACCCAGGTCTCTGGCTGCACCTCCTGATCCAAAGTGCGGAAGCGGCTTTTTACGGTGGTGGCGCTTCCTTCACACACGCTGCAGCAGTGCCAAGGCAGAGGGAAGCGTATTCTTACCAGCCTGTCATATTAAAATCCCTGTAGAGCATCTTCTTCCCAAGTTCCTTTCTCTGTACTCTCCTTGGAAACTCCAAATGTGTGAACTCATTTCCCAGCAAGTGAGGCTGCATGAATGCCTAATAGCAAAAAGAAAAGAAAAGAAAAAAAAAAAAAAACCCACACATATTTAGAGGAAAAAATAAGACCCAAGGATGTTTTGCAAATTGAGACAGCCCACATTTCAGAAACAAGAACACTGTTCTCAAATTTTAAGGGAGATAAATAGACTGAAGACTCTAAATACAAATAGAATATCAACAAATAAAAATAATGAATCTAATTTATAAAGGAACGTGACTTTTTCATTGGAGATGATAAAACTAATGGTAATCAAAGACGTGTATCTCTCAAGCAAGGAAAAGGTTCACTTTTTAATTCAAATTCAAGATGGCTTCACTTGGGCTTTGTGGCATGGTGAGGAGGTAGGAAAGCCCCCCGACTCTCTCCTCCTTGGCTTTCTCTGCTTGCCTCCTATTTGTACGCCTAGTTACTGGGCCTGGCCTCTGAAAGCTGCATGTGGGTCTCCATGTCAACACAATGGCCTGAGACAGTGGGTTGGGACTGGATGCACCAGACAGGAACTTTCTGTTGGACTCCCTCCATTTTGCTCTGCAGTAATATGATCATGTAATTGGAAGACTGTTCCAGAACAGATGGCTTCTTCCCCTCCCCCAAATCTCTGTTCACACTACAAAAGTCTTGAGCAAACAGCCACTTAGGGAATTGATTTGAAACAACAAACAGTCTCACTGTCACACTCAAAATTCAAATCCAGTTATCCAAGAGATGAAACGCTCAGGTATGGACTTCCCTGCTCAGAGGCCCACACTGTAAGCAGACCTGCCCCGGAGCCGTCCCATACCAAGCCATATACCTGCTTATTAGCAGTGTACTGGAATGGATCTTCGCTCTCTCTCTCTCTCTCTCTCTCTCTCTCTCTGGCAGGGAAAAGAGTGGGTGGAGCAAATCATGGCCTGGCACTGTAGGAAAGCCAGGGCTCCCTGCCATAGGACAGATGGCCATATCCTAGGCCTCCTGGAAAAAGGCATCTCCCACAGCCTCTTTCCCCCAGGACCTGACACTGGCAGATTTCCCACTGATTCGCGTGGTGGTCTGGAGGTCTCAGCTGGATGCTAGTCATCAGAAGCTAAGCGCATCAAGAGTCAAAGGAAGCAAGCTGAATTGTCCCCAGACTGGTCAGACTGGCCCAGCTAAAAGAACTCTGAGCCAGTGATGCTGAGCAGGCTTTGGGGACAGGATGGGACAGGACTGAGAATGAGAAGAGAGGCAGTCCTGTCTGCTGTAACCAACAGGTTCCAGGTCGGAGGGGAATTCTGGATCATCTTCGAGGGGCCCTGAAACCTCTGCTTGGGCTGCCTATGGGTATCAAGGACACTTAAATACTGGGTTTTACAGAGAAGTTCCTTGGGGAGGGAGGGAGGGAGGGAGGGAGGGAGGGAGGGAGGAAGGGAGGAAGGAAAGGAACTAATATTCATAGCGCAGGTCAATGGGGTAGGCTTTGGGTGAAACGAATTTGGGTTTGAATCCAAGCTCTGCATTTATAAGCTGTGTGATTTTAGTGGGTGATTTAACTGCTTGGGCCTCAGTTTCTTTACCTGTACATTGAGATTAACTGCAGATTTATCTCATACTGTTTTAACAATGAAATGAAATGACATCTACAGTGCACTTATCATGATTGTCTCCGCTCGTAAAAAGAAAATAATGTATCCCTCTAGTAATTATGGAGCCCTATTACATCCTGAGTACTACAGTAAGTATTTCTTGAGCTTTCATTGCACCCCCGCCAACCTTATGGGTGGGACTGGCTACCTAATTTGTGGGGCCCAGTGCACAAGGAAAATATGGAGCCTCTATTCAAAATTAAAAATTTCAAGAAGGTGACAGCTGAGCATTAAACCAAGTGCAGGGCCCTGGGCAACTGCACAAGTCACGCCCACAAAGCCAGACGTACTTACAGAGTAGATACCATTTTATTCCTCTCCTTTATTTTGGTCCATCCATGAAAACTAAGGACCAGAGGCATTAACAGTCAATGAACAGCAGCATTTTTGTGTACCCTCGATCATCTCTCAGAAGTTTGGGACTGAATTAGCATGGCATTTTTGTCTACCCCCAGCCCTCCAAGCTGGATGACACTGATTTAGGGGTTACCATGTGTCAGGCACTTGATACACCTTATGTTATTACCTCAACAATCCTACAAAGCACATGTCATAGACTCAATTTACAAAGGAGGAAACGAAGGTCCAGAGAGGTTAAGACACCTAGCCCAAGGCTATCAGCCAGGAATGGGTGGTTCTAGAGCTTAAGCTTAATATCAAACCCATAACCACCATCCTAACCCTTATGTTGGCCCTTTAACCTGAACACATTTACAAAAAACAGTAAGTGGGCAACAACAGGCCTGTGATCCATGCCAAGTATGACACATATAGGCACCCATGACGATCCAGTTAACAAAAAATTACAGATCTGCACACAACTTGGCCATGAGGATGTTCCTCAAGTAGCGAGAAGAAATCATTTAATAATACGAGTGATTAAACTAGCATAAATCCATACAAATGAATTCTGTGCAATCACATACAAAGGTGTTATACAGAATATGTAATTACACAGAAAGAGCTGATCTGTTTGTGAAAAACAGCATATCAAACAATGTGTCTGTGAGTGTGCAAGTGTATGAGCTTACGTGAATCGTGTCATATATACAGATCTATTTAGGACATACATGTATACATAAATGAGTATGCATGTGTATAAACATAGGTACACAATATACATATACATTACATAACACATAGGTTAGGTTACAAAGGCCATTCCTAAGTACATTTTGTACCCTCGAGCCCTTTCTGCTGGAATACATTTGCCTGGGCAGTTGCACTGGGAGAAGTCTGCAGAGTTGCTGGGAACTCCCCAGCAGCTCGCTGTCTGCAGGGGCCACCTCGCCTCTCCTTCTGGGGATGGGCAGCCTCAAAGGGGCCTTGAACCATGTGTCACCTGTGACATCTGTTGCCCCTTCACATGCAGAGCCTTTCAGGGTCTCAACAAAATTCCTGCTTCTCCCCTTATAACAACAGGCTACCGTATTTCATCAGTTCTAAGATGCCCTTTATTAGATGCACCATTATTTTGTTAACCTCTAAGGAAGGGCAAAAAAAGCTGCCAATTAAAAGATGCACAGTGCTTTCTTTACCACTACAAATTTTTAATTTATTATTTTTGAAAGAATTCCTTTAGACATAGACAAAATTCTACTATCTATCACTACTGTGCATATTTAGGAGGGAATATGTAAGTGAAGTGTATCAGTTAAGATTGTTCCAAAACGTTTTCACATTTAGAATCCAATGGCACTCACTGCTTTCCAACTCTGAATAATCCCATGTTCGTGATTTTCCACACAAGAGCAGGCTGTGTTTCAGGGTTGCATTGGTCATGCAGCACTTCTTGAACAACTCACAGAAGAACTGCAAGACAGAAGCCAGCTTTGCAACCTTCCAGAGCCCACTTGCTTCTGACTCCCACTTCGGGAATGTGGCTGAGCAAGTCTGGTCACTCCTCCCCAAGCCCCTCTGCATAACTAGTTGCATCCAAAAAGTGCTTCCATTTTGTCTGCAGGGTTTTCCTTCAAGCTGCTGAATGCCAGTCCTGAAGTTCTGGTGCTGCTCTTTTGATGTTTGCTCATGCTTAGGAGATGACAGCCATGTCATGCCTGGCACCTGGCTGACAGCAACAATCAACTGTAAAATATCCCAACTTCAAGTATGTCAAGAGGTAAAAGGAAAAACGGTGCCCTAGCTCTGAGGAATTATTGTGATATTCATCCCGCATTGATACGGATGTCACACCCTTGGATTTCTCTCTTTGTAGTTATTTTTCTTCCTTTGGCTGGTTGGCACAGTACATTTCACATGTTACATGACACATTTTCCATTACAATCATGCCCACCACAGAATGCATGTGTATTCCATGTGTACCTAGGACATATCCCGCCATGACATATTTTTACACTGCTTTAAAATCACCATCTGCAGTAAAGTAGCAGGATACAAAATCAATGCACAGAAATCTTTTGCATTCCTATACACTAATGATGCAAAATCTGAAAGCGAAATTAAGAAAACATTTCTATTTACCATTGCAACAAAAAGAATAAAATAAAATACTTAGGAATAAACCTACCTAAGGAGACAAAAGACCTGTATGCAGAAAATTACAAGACACTGATGAAAGAAATTAAAGATGATACAAACAGATGCAGAGATATACCATGTTCTTGGATTGGAAGAATCAACATTGTGAAAATGACTCTACTACCCAAAGCAACCTACAGATTCAATGCAATCCCTATCAAACTATCACTGGCATTTTTCACAGAACTAGAACAAAAAATTTCACAATTTGTATGGAAACACAAAAGACTCCGAATAGCCAAAGCAATCTTGAGAAACAAAAACGGAGTTGGAGGAATCAGGCTCCCTGACTTCAGACTATACTACAAAGCTACAGTAATCAAGACAGTATGGTACTGGCACAAAAACAGAAATATAGATCAATGGAACAGGATAGAAAGCCCAGAGATAAACCCACACACCTATGGTCACCTTATCTTTGATAAAGGAGGCAAGGATATACAGTAGAGAAAAGACAGCCTCTTCAATAAGTGGTGCTGGGAAAACTCAACAGCTACATGTAAAAGAATGAAATTAGGACACTCCCTAACACCATACACAAAAATAAACTCAAAATGGATTAAAGACCTAAATGTAAGGCCAGAAACTATCAAACTCTTAGAGGAAAACATAGGCAGTACATTCTATAACATAAATCACAGCAAGATTCTTTTTGACCCACCTCCTAGAGAAATGGAAATAAAAACAAAAATAAACAAAAGGGACTTAATTAAATTTAAAAGCTTTTGCACAGCAAAGGAAACCATAAACAAGATGAAAAGACAACCCTCAGAATGGGAGAAAATATTTGCAAATGAAGCAACTGACAAAGGATTCATCTCCAAAATTTACAAGCAGCTCATACAGCTCAATATCAAAAAACCAAACAACCCAATCCAAAAATGGGCAGAAGACCTAAACAGACATTTCTCCAAAGAAGAGATACAGATTGCCAACAAACACATGAAAGAATGCTCAACATCACTAATCATTAGAGAAATGCAAATCAAAACTACAATGAGATATCATCTCACACTGGTCAGAATGGCCATCATCAAAAAATCTACAAACAATAAATGCTGGAGAGGGTGTGGAGAAAAGGGAACCCTCTTGCACTCTTGGTGGGAATGTAAATTGATACAGCCACTAAGGAGAACAGTATGGAGGTTCCTTAGAAAACTAAAAGTAGAACTACCATATGACCCAGCAATCTCACTACTGGGTATATACCCTGAGAAAACCATAATTCAAAAAGAGTCATGTACCACAATGTTCATTGCAGCTCTATTTACAATAGTCAGAACATGGAAGCAACCTAAGTGTCCATCAACAGATGAATGGATAAAGAAGATGTGGCACATATATGCAATGGAATATTACTCTACCATAAAAGGAAATGAAATTGAGTTATTTGTAGTGAGGTGGATGGACCTAGAGTCTGTCATACAGAGTGAAGTAAGTCAGAAAGAGAAAAACAAATACCATATGCTAACACATATATATGGAATCTAAAAAAAACAAAAAAGAAAAAAAATGGTCATGAAGAAGCTAGGGGCAAGATGGGAATAAAGACACAGACCTACTAGAGAATGGACTTGAGGATACAGGGAGGGGGTAGGGTAAGCTGGGACAAAGTGAGAGAGTGGCATGGACATACGTACACTACCAAATGTAAAATAGATAGCTAGTGGGAAGCAGCCGCATAGCACAGGGAGATCAGCTCAGTGCTCTGTGACGACCTAGAGGGGTGGGATGGGGAGGGTGGGAGGGAGGGAGACGCAAGAGGGAAGAGGTATGGGGATATATGTATATGTATAACTGATTCACTTTGTTATAAAGCAGAACTAACACACCATTGTAAAGCAATTATACTCAAATAAAGGTGTTTAAAAAAAATCACCATCTGCATCCTAGTTGTAGGCTTCCTTCTTATCAACATTTTCAATACTCACTCCTGTTGTATTTGTCAGACCTGATGGAGTTACTGATGTTAAAAAACAACAGCAACAACAACAAAACAAACTCAAGAACTAAGTACAAGTAGAATAGGTGGCTGATGAATGAAAAATGAGATGCTAAAATATAATGGGACACATACCTGTTGGTTTTCTGAGGAAAACACACACTTATTAGTGTATCTTTTTGTGTAATACTCATGAAAGTTTGCATAGATAGTCTATCTTAGCTCAGGCTGTCATATCAAAATACCACAGAATGAGGGATTTAAAACAACAAAAAATTATTTCTCATAGCCTGGAGTCTGGGAAGTCTAAGATAAAGATGCCAGCAGATTCACTGCCTGGTGAGGGCTCTCTTCCCGGCTTGCAGACTGCTGCCTTCTTGCTGCATCTCACAAGGCCTTTCCTCTGTGCTCTCGTGGAGAGAGAAATCGAGCTTTCTGGTATCTCTTCTTATCAGGAAACTAATCCTATCAAATCAGGGCCCACTCTTATGACCTCATTTAACCTTAATCACTTCTGTAAAGGCCCTATCTCCAAATTCAGTACATTGGAGTTAGGGCTTCAACATACGAATGTGAGGGGAGGGATACATACATTCAGTCCATAACATGGTGTTATATGTATACATGTTTATATATGTACATATACTCAAAGTCATCAAAATATTATACAGTATCATCTGATGGTTTTCTTTTTAACGTATCTACATTCATTAATATTTCTACCATTAAACATGGATTGCTTTCATTTAAAAAATACTCTAAAATTTGTTATTTTTTGAGAATCCAGTTATTAAACTATGTCTTAAAAAATTGTTGAAAGGAGCTTAACTGCCCCTTCTTACTCCAATAGTTTGAGGGAATGCTAAAATCACTGGAAAGGGCCACCCAGGCAGAGGCTTGGCTCCAATGCAGGGGATACTGAAGCACACTGCTTCCCAATGGGCCAGCACAGATATTTTGTTCTCAGAAGCAGAGTGGCCCAGCAACTTGGGGACTCAAAAATTTCTTAGGATCTGCCCAGCATTCAAATAACATGGACTGGTTAACGTTACTTCACTAGTGCTGGATTGCCCTGCTGAAAGCGTTGCTCAAGTCAGCATTTTGGAATCTTGAGCCTCGAAAGTGATTTTACTTATAATACAATATAAGCAACACACACAAATTTTAGAGTCTGCAAAACGTGGGAGCTGGAATTTGTTAGGTTCCTTTCAGCACTAAAATCCAATGATTTTCTGACCCCAAACTTGTAGGATTCATGGACAATTCTGGCATATTTTACTCCACTGTTCATACCTGGGCAGCTCATAAACATGTGTACATGACGACTGCCCCTTTCCAAGGCACATCTCCTAGGGATGCTAGCCTATTAAAAATGTGGACCTTAATGGGATCAATATCCAAAATGGGAGCAAGCACACACTTAAGGTCCCATGTCCACCTGCAAAATGAAAATTCTGGACACTCTCCTACACCCTCCTTATTTATCTGCTATGCTTGGATATATTTTTGCTTTTTCTCTTTGATGATGCTATTTGGATATGTGTATGATATATCTGCGTGATGACACAAGTAATACCAGCTACACTTAAATATGTTCATTATTTTTAAAACCTCAGCTACACTTTAGTGCCTAGCATAGCACTGATCACAGTAAAGGCTCTAAATAAGTATTTGCTGGAAGAATGAATACAGAACATTCTGACCTGCTTTACACAATCACCTTTTAGTGATCATTGAAACTTTACAAAATAATACAACATAGCTTTCAATCTTTAGAAAAAGATAAAACTTAGGTCCATGGCACATAAAAACAATCTTGGACACACATTACATATTTTGGGTTTAGTTAACTTTTTATAGTTTCATAGATATCTTCCTGTAAAACAACAAGCATGTGGGTGCAGTCATACCATTGAAAACCCCATGATATTTTACAATCCTAAGAACATCTAAATTATATTATGTCTCTTCTCTACTGAATAAGCATGCCAACCAGAAACCTAGAAATGTGTTTTATACTAAAATCCAATTTAAAGTGTGCTGGCCTGCTGCATGTAAAAAAAAACAAAAACAAAACCAAACACTGGACCTCTTTTTGTACCTCCATTTTTATCTTAAATTTTGAGGCTTTCCTTCAAAGAAGCATAACTGAATGCTCCTAACTGAAGGGAGAGGGGTGGAGGTACACCTGGAGTTCAGGTGTGCACCACAAATGGTACTGGGGAGGAAAGGCTTGGTAACCACTGCCCATGCAAAACCAAAGGCAGGTGGGTCAAAAGTCTTAAGGACTCTGGATCCAGAGTACAGGTTTGCTTAAAAAAAAAAAAAAAAAAAAAAAAAAAAAAGAGGGTAGGACATATCCTTGACACTTAAGTGTCTGGGCAGCTAATAAGAATACATTTCCAGACATGGTTACATCTTTCCGGGAACAAGAAGAGGCAGCTTCTCTAGGGAAAGGATGCTGGAGTAACCTACTGTGTCAAGAAATGCCTGGACACCAGAGATGGGGCAGGAGGATTGAGCATCTTCTTCTGGCTGCTCTCCTCTCTAGTTCTGGGCAGAAACCAGCTTCAAGGGAAGGGGATGGAGGTGAGCACAGCACTGTGAAGATATACAACTGTCCCATCCCAGTGAGAGTCTATGAATCACAGAGGGATTGAGCCATACTAGGAGGGGACAAGCCTGAGGAAGAGAGGCCTTCTGGGACCTTCCAGGAAGCCTCTCAGTAGAGCAGAGTGCACCCCGAACCCAGGTCTGTCTCGCTCCAGAGTACATGGATGTGAGCCCCACCATCCTGGGCTAGGGAAGAGCTTTGAGCATCTTGGGGATGCAAGGCGGGGAGAAAACAGGGAGTAGAAGCAGGAACCCACATCCCAGGGAGGGATATGTATGTACTGGGTTTGGGAGGAGGCTGAGCACACAGCTTCCTGCGGACATGAGACGGTGCTTCCCAAGGTTACTCAAAACTGCCTGCTGGGCAACACAGAATGCTTCCTCCTTCTAATAAATTTTCCTTCTGCTGCTTTGTGGTCAGTTTGCCAATGAGTAGTGCCAGCCAATAAGGGGATTATCCCAGGTTTTGGGGTATCCAGCCAATGGAATTCACACAACTAACACATGAGCTCCTGCAGGTGTAGGTACCAGGGGTTAGGGATTCAAAATATAAAAAAGAGACCCCTCTGCTTAGATCTCATGCATTAGCAGGGGAGAATGAGGAAGGCAGAATGGGTGGAAATGGAGCTATATTCAGGGGTAAGGAAAAAAGAGTGGGGTCACTTGGTGGGGTCAGAGCAAATCTGAAAAGGATCTTCTTTTCATTATTTTTTAAAAAATTTTAAATTTTTTTATTGAAGTATAGTTGACTTACAGTGTTTCAGGTGTACAGCAAAGTGATTCAGTTTTTTATTATGTCTAATCTTACTTATTTGTTACGCTTACAAGTTTTATATATATATATATATCTTTTTCAGATTATTTTCCATTATAGGTTATTACAAGATATTGAATATAGTTCCCTGTGTTATACAGTAGAACCTTATTGTTTATCTATTTTATATATAGTAGTGTGTATATGTTAATCTCAAATTCCTGATTTATCCCTCTCCCCCACTTCCCCTTTGGTAACCATAAGTTTGTTTTCTATGTCTGTAAATCTATTTCTGTTTTGTAAATAAGTTTATTTGTGTCCTTTTTTAGATTCCACATATAAGTGATATTTGTTTTTCTCTGCCTGATTTACTTCACTTAGTATGATAATCTCTAGGTCCATCCATGTTGCTGCAAATGGCATTATTTCATTCTTTCTTATGGCTGGGTGATATTCCATTGTATATATGTACCATATCTTCTTAATCCATTCATTTGTCGATGGACATTTAGGTTGCTTCCATGTCTTGGGTACTGAAATAGTGCTGGTATGAACTCTGGGGTGCATGTATCCTTTTTTGAATTAGAGTTTTCATCTTTTCTGTATATATGCCCAGGATTGGGATTGCTGGGTCATATGGTAGCTCTATTTTTAGTTTTTTAAGGAACCTCCGTATTGGTCTCCATAGTGGCTGCACCAATTTACATTCCCACCAACAGTGCAAGAGGCTTCCCTTTTCTCCACACCCTCTCCAGCATTTATTATTTGAACAGTTTATTTATCCATCCTAGTCTCCACGGCATTTGGATAGTTTCCAGCTTGGGCTCTTACAAACAGTGCTGCTATGCACATTTTTGTCTTTTGGTGTAAACAGTGATACACACATTGTTAGGTATATACCTAGGAGTGAAATTGCTGGGTCAAATCCTTTTTCGAAGTAGTTGTTCCAATTTCCACTCCCATCAGCAGAATATGGAAAGTAAAAATACTCATGCATGAAATGAGAAGTCACATTCCAGAAGAGGAATGTAAAGTCATCTACCTAGAAAAATTTTATATGAATTAATTTTTTAAATGTTTAGAACTCTCAGTATGTGAAAGCAAGTTATCAAAACGAGGATTTTCAGTGTTCAATATACATCCTTTAAAAAACTGAATAATCTCTCCTCTTTTCTTGCCCTTAGGGGGGGAAAAAAACTTTGTCAGGTTATATGAGAGGAGGATTGGAAGCCTTACATTTCAAGATGATTTATCCTGATAGAAAGTCTAAGGTCACAAATGAAATTAATAAAGTCGGCCAAGCCCCTGGTGATCACTAATGGTCATACGAACAGTCAAAGGAGATGTCTCTTCCAAAGCCAAGGCTGGCTGCCTGATGTACAGTGCAGGAGGAGGACATTCTGGTTTGGGTTAAAAAAAAAAGAAGAAGAAGAAGAAGGAAAAATGTGAAATGACCGAGACCTAAATACATATGGGTTGGAGTCTTTCATAAAAAATTCTCTCTGTTTTAATTTGTCCTTAAAATCTCAAAGTAGCAAAAACCAAGCTTGTATATATAAGCTATTACAGAATTGGATATTAAATAAAATTCTGTCTGGTTTACGTGGATCTCAAGGAAGGTTCATATTTAAATTTCGACATGGGATTGCATTCATCAGCCACAGAGAAGTAGCATGCCCCCAAAACAGCTTTAAAATTGTAAAATTGAGATCTTATGATAAAGGAGTCACATGGAAACTGGAATACAAATAGAGATATTAAACAAAATTCCCTAGATTTGTCAACTCTACAACAGTTTAATATATAGAATAAGGGGTAAAAAGTGTTCATTTACATAAAACATATAAGGTTTCCATATTCATGTGCCTAATGCTTTTTCTTCCCCAGTAAAAATCTGGGGAAAGGCATTCATTTGTAGAGTGAACAATGCAGGTCAGCAAAAAGGATATGCCTGCATATCTCCAATCTCTTTGCATAAGCAAATGGAATTGAGAAATTTTATAAAAGGCCACAGTAGTCCCGATGACAGGACGGCCATGAAAAAGCTCATATATAGTTATATTTGAAAACTGAGAAATTTTATTTTGCCTCTGATCTAGGCCCTATTGTAAGTACTACAAATATTAACTCATTAACCCTCATTCCAATCCTGTGAGGGTCCTTGCAATTACCCTAATTCACAGATAAAGCAACTAAAGCACAGAAAGCATTTTACAGTTAAGTTTTTGCCCTCATAAACTTCAGTGAATCCTACCTACCTCTCTCAAAGCATATTTAACTTTAATATATTTAAAGGATGTATGACATTATCTTGCTTCCTTACACTAAGATCAATTCTTAAGGGACCCTATGGGCAGATGGCTCCGGTTTTATGTGACCAACTTTTTATTCAGAATGTTTTGGGGGATAGGGGCTTTAGAGCCTAAAGATCATTTATGTATAGCAACCGCGCAGAAAGACTGATTTTTTTTTTTAAAGAAGAAAACATAGGGATTCCTTCTCATGATGTTTTTGTTCAGCTGTGTGGAGTTCATTTTCTTAGGTCTGCATAGTAGGTTTAGAATGCCTCCATGCTAAGTTTGTGACCTCTCCCAACCTGGAATAAATAATACACCCATTTATATTCATTTTCAAAATGAGGCTCTAGAAGTGGCGAGGTTCAATTATAAGGGCTAAGGTCTTCAGAGTCTTCCTGAAGCCAGGGAGTGCTCCTAGGGAAGCCACATATAAGTTCTGCCTCTGAAACCCTGGGCAGTGCCAATTTCATGCTCTAAAATTCTCCTGGCTTCTTCATGATGCTGGTGTGATCAATGGAACCTATAGTAAATATGAAAAATGTCAACCACTTTAGCCTGCCGTTTTTTTAAATTCAAGATTTTGAAACTCAAATGCAGTTTTGCAAAGGGGAGTTAAATGGGAAGAGAGGTGGGGATTTGTCCCTGATTTAGCCATCAGGCAAAGCAGAGTGGTGGTGAAGTTGTCTCCCTGTGACGACAGCCAGGCTCCCGGGCTTAACAACCTGCTCTCAAGGTTAAGGGCCACGTCGAGGTGGCAGGCCAGCCATTTTTAGTCACTAGCACATATGACCCTTCCCAATTATAGCCTCTTCTCTTAAAAGCAGGTTCAGGCTTAAGGAATATACTTCTTGGGAGATAACTCTTGAGCATGAAAAATCGCAGAGAGCCAAGAGGTACAATGCTGTCCCCCTTGAAACCTTTCCAAGCTCAGCACTAGGGAAACAGCAGACAAATCAAACCAGACTCGGTGTAGAAGGCTGCGGGCAGTTCCAAGGACACCGCAAGAAATCACCTCAGATAATGTTGCACTTGTGTGTATCAAATGTGCATTTGAAACCCACTTTCATCTCTTCTGTACATTGCCCTTGATGATAAACAGCTGCAGACTTGGATTATCTACAAGGACAGACGTACATTATTTGAAGGTTTGATGATACCAGCACATCTTAATGTAATCAAATCAGAGTTTATAAATATGTCTAGGCAGAATGGAGGGGGAAGCCATTACTCTCACACCTCAGGGCTATAGAGGTCCCCCCTAGAGGGAGATCCATTTCTAGCTGTCACCTGAAGCAAAAGTGGGGGTGATTTCCTGGAAGTTGCAGCATCAGAGCAGTAAACGCTGCCAAGAAACGCCCACAAACCAGACTGCTTTCCCTCCTATTGGGGCATTGACTCCACCAAAACATTCTGTCCAGCTTGGTGGACCCGCTTAAATATTTTATTTCAATCACCCTGGAAACATTAAATAAAAATAAAACCCAGCGAGAAAAAAAGCAAGGCTTAGTTGTGACTCGTAGGATCATCAACTCTCCCTGACTGCTGGGGCAGAAGTGCATGGCCCCTGACCCCTCCATCGCACACCTGCCACATTCCATGTGAACAAGTCAAAACCTCAAGCCTGCTTGATTAATCACCCAGCCCAAGAATCTACAGAACAAAGTTCACATTACCCAGAGAGCTGTCTGAAGGGCCCTCTGAGGTCAGAATGCAAGACCAAACAAAATTAATGTGCCTGCCACATCCATCATCTTGTAATCTGCTTCCAGTTCTGTAGTCCCCGAACGTCTGGACTGTGCATACCAAGAACATTCCTGTTCGACGTGGATCAAAACGATTCATGTACAAAGGGCTCCGAACTCTCCCCACCTCTAAGAAAATCACTAACCATTTCTACAAGTCAAACAGCCCTGGGACTGCAGTCATCTGCTCAAACCAAGTCTCTAGGGACCTGGAAGTTTTCATGATTCTATCATATATGTTTCTTCAAACATCATGAAAATGAAACTTGATTTGACATAAGAATAAGGAATACATTGTTAACTTTCTGGGGACATACTAATTCATTTAGATTATGTGAAGGATACAACAGCTCTCCTTGCACAAAAGTGGTTCACAATTAGTTCAAGGGAACTGATGTTCCAAAAATGAATTGGTTGGATTAGATGCACCTAAAATTATAAGATACATATTGTATTTTATATTATCATGAGATTACTTTTCACTATGACCTCAGAACATGTAATGAATATTTCAAGGGAAGTATTCCTACACACTTCACTCAGGAAAGGAGATTCAGAGACACTGTGTGAGAGACTTGAGGTCACACAGCTCTTGCTTGGGCTGGGCTGAGAGAAGCCCACATCACACTGTGTTTTCCTCTCATAATTGATATTATTTTCAAGATTTTATGCTATAAATCTCCCAGTTCTCTGAAATCCATTACATAAAGATTTCACCACAAGGTTATTTTATGCTACCAGTCCCCTAATGCTCTCAAATACTTTACCACAAAGATTCACATCACAGATCATGTGAATATTATTACTGGATTTCTTCATTCCAAAGCACACATTCCTAGATTCCTGATGGAATAGGAAGTTGGACAACCAGGATATTTTATGTTTTGGTCATTTACAATCCTGTTGTCTGAGGAGAAAAAATTTTTAGGTATAATTTCCATATAGAGAAGCGTATATGGTTTAGCAGTAAGGATGACAAAGAATGGGGACAGTGTTCTCACCTTTTAGAAATTCAGATATTAGACTCTGTTCTGGGGGCTAAGAGTGTCCATTGATTGTGCAAGAGTAACACCAAAATACACATTCATTTTAGGACCACTAGGAGTGATTCCTAAATAAACACAAAGGGACAATATCACTGAGATGTGAAGGCCAGTAGAATTTGAAGTGGCAAGACTTTGATTCATCCAACAATAACCAAATGAGTATTATGTGCCACAAAAACTTCCACATATATTATTTCATTTCATCTTTGCACCTGCCTTCTGGGGTTTTCTGTGCCCATTACTGACAGTCAAGCTGGGGATCAGTGAAGGGCCTTGTAGAAATCACAGACGCAGTCATGTGACAAGGCTGAGCTCTGAAGCCACATGCATCTTATTCCAACCGTCCCCAAACAGACCACTGATACTGGAATTTGAATCTGAACAATGTCAGCATTCCCCTCCCTCCTTAAAAGTTAATGTTTTAAGCTCTTGGTATCTTTCTTGCCACGTGAAAATGTGAAAGTATTTCAAAATAAAAAAGTGGATCTGCTATTACTCATCGCCTTTAGCAGGAAAACAGGAAATGGTTTTTACTAAGGGTCACGGAGGTGATGGGACGGGGAGGGGCTGAAGCTTGGGAGGCAAAGGCCTGGTGCCGCTGTGAGAGGTTTCAGGGGAAGGAGGGGAGGTGTTGTGTGGTAATGACCCAGACATCAATATGAACACTGGCCCCTTTAGTCAACACACCTTGATTCAGTATGAGCTCTGTGCTAGGTACTGACAACATGAGGTCCCTAAGGTAAGGCGCCTGCCCTCCAGGACTCAGTCTGGAAGGGGACACGGAACTTGGAAAAAGCAACACAATACCACACACTGACAGCCATGCTGTGGGCTTCCACAGGGCGCTGTGTGAGCATTGGAGACTGACCCCCTGCAAGGGGTAGGGGACACGTCCTAGAGGCAGTGACATTTCTTTTGGGGTCTCAAAGTATGAGGAGGAGTTTTCCCAGCAGAGACAAAGGGAAGGGCTCTCCAGGCAGAGCATATTTCCAAAGGCATGGAGATCGGAGAGATCACGGTGTGTCCTGGAAATGGAAGACGGTTCCCCGTGGCTGTAGCCCAGGATGCACTGTGTCACTGGTGAGGGCAACAAAGAGATAATGCTGGAGAGGTGGGCGGGAAGCCCAGTTCTGGGTCTGCCTTCTGTACACTGTGGGGAGCCAGAGGTTTTTAGGGAAGAGAGTGACAAGAGCTATGTGATGATCACGTGGCGGGGGAGGCGGGGGCTTTGTGGAAGAAGATGGACTGGAGAGAGCCAGCCAGGTGGCAGGGAGGCCGGCTGTTATGAACTCTACTTGGAAGGACACTCGCAGCTCTCTGAGGTCCTCGGTGACCCTCTGGTCTAGCTCTCTATTTTATAAGTGACAGACCAAGGTCTGGAAAGGTTAAGAGACTTGCAACAAAGCTACCCAGCTGTGACTAAGGAAGGGAGCAAGATGAGGTCCTGCCGGCTGCTGCCAGTTCCTTCCCCCTGCCTGGATGGCCAAGGAAAGTGAAAGGCTCTAACATCTGGGCCCCAGGAGGGGCTTCAAGTTCATCTGCTTGAAAATAGCAACAGATAGGTTGGAAAATACCAGTAGTAAAAGAGTGAAGAAACGTTTTTACCTTGGCTTTGGATTCCTGTTGTCTTATGGACCAGGTAAGTACCAAAAGCAACACAGCTTAGCTACCGAGTAAAACCAACACAACACAGTCAAGGGAATTGAGGGAAGTGCACAACTTCTTGCTAAATCAACCGAAGTCATCAAATCCTGACTGTTCCCACACGCTGGAATTCAGACACATGAGTGAAGTCCTTTTGGAGTAGGCTGGATTAGTTCTTTCCTAAGAGCAGACGGTCACTACCTTAGCCTTGTCGTCTGAAAAGAAAGCCAGTTGGCAAGAAAACATTTCATCCACAGAACTACTATTCACAGCTAGGGCTGCAGATGCCCACTGCAAAGTAATCCTGGATGATCATCATCGCTGCAGGACTGAAAGCCTAAGCCTAACACCCTATCCCTGGAATTTGAGGGCAGGGAATATACTCTTTTTCAGAAAGCTCAAATTTTCAAAGAAGCAAAAATTCTCAAGATCTGAAAAACCAAACAGCCCTCCTAGAGCCCTCTCATAATTTCACTCCAAAGACGGAGATCTAACATGGAGAATTTATTTTCAGGATAGACACAGATTTTCTGACACCTGCATTTCTCCCAAAGGGCCCCTGAGACTTCATATTGGAGCAGGAAGTCATGGTGTGTCATCAGACTCTGGGGGCTGCCACCCTGCTCACATGAGATTCAGACTCGTCTGAACCCTCTGGTTGAGTTAAAGTGAGTGGCAGGCCTGGGGAAAACGTATCAGCATTCTTTACCACCACATTTCGTATTGTACATACCAAGCCATTAAAGGAAATAGAGCATGCCATGTCTTTGATTGGTCACAGATGGGAGAAAACCAGCCACAATAATAAATTCACGGAGGTGGAGTGTGTCGTCACACACGGAGCCAGGATGTGTGATCCAGGAGGTGTGTATGGGGGTTGTTAACGCCATATGTCGTTTTACTGCTGTGGGCCTGCTCCCAGGTCAATAGCAACATGTTCCTCCAAAACAGCTCCGACGCCATCCCTGACGCTGCGGCACTCTGCCAGACCTACGTGACTCTTACCAGGTACTGAAGTCGCTGGCGCTCAGTCTCAGGGGTGAATTCCGAAGACATGGGGATGATTTCTCCATTTCTGATGATTATAGCCCTGAAATGGTGAAAATGCATGTCAGCAGCCAATCTCATAAGTACCTCGATTCTGTCATAACTCCATAGCTTAGTTTAGAGTACACCTGAAACTCTCAGAGGACACTTTTCCCTCTGACCTGCACAGCAAAGCTCAGTGTTACCAACTCACCACATTGTTTACTTTTTCTGCTAGTTTAATGTCCAGCGCCAAGCATAATACTTGGCACATAATAGATGGTCAGTGAATAAATGAATGAATCAATGAATGATGCCCAGAGGCTCACTCTAGACTAGTGTTCTCCAGTGGGACTGTCTGT
This sequence comes from Kogia breviceps, assembly GCF_026419965.1. Lineage (NCBI taxonomy): Eukaryota > Metazoa > Chordata > Mammalia > Artiodactyla > Physeteridae > Kogia > Kogia breviceps. Next base: position 49,645,741 of record NC_081321.1, read on the forward strand.
GATCATTAAAACTTGTGGGTTTTTTTTGTTTTTGTTTTTGTTTTTGTTTTGCGTTACACGGGCCTCTCACTGCCGTGGCCTCTCCCATTGCGGAGCACAGGCTCCGGACGTGCAGGCTCAGCGGCCATGGCTCACGGGTCCAGCTGCTCCGCTGCATGTGGGATCCTCCCGGACCCGGGCACGAACCCGCATCCCCTGCATCAGCAGGCAGACTCTCAACCACTGCGCCACCAGGGAAGCCCAAAACTTGTGTTTTAATCTGTGCAGTCCAATATGGCAGCAACCAGCCCCACGTGGGTACTGAGCATTTGAATCATGATGAGTGCAAGTTGAGAAACTGAAATTTTAATTTTATTTAATTTTAATTCATTTAGCTTTAAGTTAAGCAGTCACAAGCAGGCTAGTGTAGTAGACAGTGCAGCTCCAGATCCTCGTTACTCAAAGTGTCTGTGAGCCAGCAGCTTGTTAGAAATGCAGACTCTCGGGTTCCACCGCAGACTTCCTGTATTGGAATCTGCATTGTCGTAAGATACCCAGGGAATTCAGAGGCATGTTAAAATCTAAGAACGCCGGACCTAGGCTCCTGAGTTTCTAGGGTAATATCCTGGGTCCAGGAAAACCACTGTTATCTCATCTTAAAGCTCAGGAAATTCACACACTCTCCAAAATGTGCCCAACAGCTACTGCCGACTCCGGGGCTTTTGAGAGAACAGAGTTCCCTGAAGCAGACGTCTAAAAGAGGAGTTGCCGGGTTGATAACTGTGCAGCAACCTTCCCTAAGCCTGTTCTCGGTGGAGCCTCCTGTGCTCAGACCTTGTTCCGCACTGGTTCCTGCAGCCGCTTGCCAGCTATCGATCAGTTGCGGTGGAAGGCTCCCATTTCTATGACAAATCCAAGTGGCTAGGGGAACTGCATTCTATCTGAACCACAAAGCTCCTGGTATCAGGGAGCCAGAGACCTGAGGACACAGCACACTTCTCTGTGAAGAGCCACAAGCACGGGGAATACCATCAAAGAGCTCAGCTCTGGGTGGATGCCTCACTGACACGGGGAGGCTACATTTTTTGTGCCAAGAAGCCCCAGGCACTCCTCCCTCCCACCGCAGAGGCAGGCAGTCCCTGACTTGGCAACAATCCCTGTAAGTGGCTGCAGCTGCTCGACCCCCTCCCCTGCTAACCCCTCACCACCCGTGCCCAGTTGCTGCTGTCATAGAAACTAGTGGAGGGGAGCAGGCAAGGGAGGAGATGACAATACAAATCTTGGGGGCATTAGAGAATTTATGGATCTAGGAGAAAAATGGTGGAAGCTGTAAGAAAAGTTTTGCCGGAGCTGACCCTGGGAAGAGGGTGGCTCTTCCTGTAATACTCGCATCACTTCTTTTATTATGCCGCCGAAAATAGGACAGATTAAAAATTCCTTCTTATAAACCCAGAGTCACTTGTAAAATGCAACCCACCTCCCCCAACCCCAAGAAAGGTGATATCCACCATTCACAAATCAGTGTGAGTTAATTGAAATTGTCTTTGTCCTACTTACCAGCTGAGAATAACTGTAATAAGAGTAGGGGTTTTGATAGAGGCTGGAGAAACTTGGATAACTTGAAAGGAGGGGTCAGGAAGGTCAAGGTTAAGGCCTAATCTTAAAGTAGCAGGAAGGGCCCAGAGAATGTGGGGCACTAGAGCAAAAGGCATGATGCAGTAAATTCCCACAGCAATCTTCTGTTTCAAAATTTTGCTAAAAGCTAGTCTTAATTCTTTTCCCTCCCTTTTCCTACATGGCCCCTGAATTCCAGCTTCCAGGCTCAGACTAAGAAAGGTGGGTATCCAGGAGGGAAGTAAAAGATTGCTGTAAGAGGAGGAAGGAAGGGACGGTGGAAGACGGGGTGTCAGGCAGCTTGGGCCTGTGGGGAGCAGCCAACCAGCCAACCACGCAAGAGCCTCCTCCAGGACCTAAGTGTCAGGAGGTCAGAGGCCTGGTCTGTTTTGTTCACTCTTATATTCCAGATGCTTGGTATCTTGCCTGTCTCCTAGCAGGAGCCCCATGAATATTAACTGAATATAAGAACAGATGAGAGAACTTAGGAGAAGCTTTGCCTCAAGTCTGAGGGAGGAAGACAGCAAAACTAGGGGTCAGCGGATGTCCGCTTACACAAGGAGAGTTGGGTGGGTGTCACAGAGCCGAGGGGGGCCTTCGCCTGGAATTGCACCTGCTCCCTCAGCCATCTTTTCCTCTTCTCCTCCTGATCAGGTGAGTCCATCCATCACTTCCAACCTTGGAGTCTTCCCTGCATCAGTTATTCCCTCTGTATTCCCAACCTCTCTCTCTACTGGCTTTCCTACCACACTCAAAACACTTTGTGTTTAAAATCAAACAAAACAGGGCTTCCCTGGTGGCGCAGTGGTTGAGAGTCCGCCTGCCGATGCAGGGGACACGGGTTCGTGCCCTGGTCTGAGAAGATCCCACATGCCGTGAAGTGGCTGAGCCCGTGAGCCATGGCCGCTGAGCCTGCACGTCCGGAGCCTGTGCTCCGCAACGGGAGAGGCCACAACAGTGAGGGGCCCACGAACCGCAATCAAACAAAACAGAAACCGAAACGAAAACCAAACAAACAATACTCTCCTAACCTGAAACCCACTTTCAGGGTCTTTTCCCCTTTCTTTCCTCCTAAACCAAGGTTTGCACATTCCTTACACATTAATGTACACATTAATCTACATTCAGGGGCTCTACTTCCTCACCTCCCACCGATCCCTCCAATACAGGTAATTTCATTTCTTGCCCCTCTCTCTACCTGACTGCTCTCACCAGTCCCCAAATGGCCTCTTTGCTGCTACACCGCCTGACCATGACCTCATTCCCACCTTCCTAGGCAGCATTTGTTGGTCTCTCCCGACCCCAGCTTCTGGGACACTGATCCTCCTGGTCTCCCTCCGACCTCCCAGGACACTCCTCTCAGACTCCTCTGGGGTTGTGGGCTACCATTCCGTCTCTCTACCCACTCCCTGGGCACTCACTTCCCAGCCCTATAACCCCCAAGATTTGGTTTAGAGGCCTCTCCTACATGCTCTGTTAGCCTGGTGCTCCTAATATGGAACACATCCTGTTTTGTTACTCATTGCTTAACTGTCTGCCTTCCAAGCTGGCCTGTAAGCTCCTAAGGCGAGAACCATGTCCATCCTGCTCACACTGAGGCCCCACGACTGTGCACAGAGCCAGGCAGTTACAAGAAGTACTGGCTACAGAATTTCTCGGGTCTGGGCCAAATTAAAATGCAGTCCCTCTTGTTCAAAAATTCATGAGAATTAAGACTGTGACAGCAGAACGTTAAGGCAAATGTGGCGGCCCGCACAGGTCACAACCCCGTGAAGCGGGCCCTGATTGTGCGCCCTTAATATTTACTGGTTGAATCGATGGCTTCAACCATGACACATGCCGATGATTCCAAATATCCTTTCCGGCCCACACGTCTCTGCTGTGCTCCAGCCTGGAACAGCCAACTGCCAACAAATACTCACTTGGATACTCACCGGCATCTCAGACACGACATGTTTCAGACTTAATGATCCTGCCCCACCACACCCCAAAATCTGTCCTTCCAGCAGTCCCTGTCTCAGGGAACAGTATCCCTTTCCACCAGGGGGTGGGGGGTATTCCAGAAGCCATCTCACTTTTCTCCCTCTACACATCCAAACAGGCAGCAATCCTGTAGAGTTTATCCCCTCAGTACCATGAGAATCTGTCCCTTTCCTTGGTTTCTTCTGTTAGTGCCTGGGTTCAGGCCGCATCAGAGCTTGTCTGCCTGACTCAGGAGCTCTGCTCCCCAGGGTCACCAAGATGATTTAAGAGCATTACTCGCATCACGTCAGATCCCCTACTGCAAGCCCCTACGTGCCTTCCCAGCATTTCCGCTTTCCTTCATTATCTGGGTTTTGCCTATATTTCTGGTTTCAGTCTCACACTTGCTATTCCTTGCACTCTGCCTCTCCCTTCTTCTGGCCAACTGATTCCTCTCTGAGAGTCAGCCCAGGAGAATGCCCTCCTGGTCTACCTTCGATGCCCCTTCTCTGTGACCCCGTGGGGTCACATGCCTGGTGTACCACAGCCCTTACCAGTCTCACTGAGATGGCTGGCCTCTGTGGCTGTCTCTAACTACCTGAGGATGTCTTCTGGGCAGAGCCTAAGCCCTGGTTTCTGAATCTCCAGCACTCAGTGTGTGGCCTGTGACAGACACGCAATAACTATTTGCTGAGGGATAAGCGACTAAGTGGATGAAGAGTGAACTGGACTTGGGTGGATGAACAGACGTGTCCAGAAGCGAAGGTCCCAAATAAGACTTTTCTCAATAACATGATCTGTAACTGTCTACAGACTGAGCCCTCAAAAATCCACATGCCTTTTCACTGGTTTTACAAAAAGACAATGGACCTAAAAGGATGTTGTTCTGGCTGAATCACCATTGGAAAGTGACTCAAAAGATAAGGGAAAACTAGGCAGGGCCCCTGTCCTTAGTGGGCAGGGGAGGGAGAATGCAGCCACCACTATGTTTACTCTGTTTTTTCATTTCAAATTCGTACACAATGAGGTATCAGCATTCAACTCCAATGTTCACTGCTGGGGTAACCCTAATTACTTTCATAAATAGATCATTATATCTAAATCCACTTATGTACAGAACATTCTTCACTTCTGTTTGAACTACCGAGTTTTTCCTTTATAAGACACCCATGGATTAAAGAATGACAGCAAGTCTGGCAGCCAAACTTTCCAGTCCCTGCATCATGATGCCTCTTCCTATGTGATTCCCGGCTTCCTTTTGATCTTTCTCTCTTTCATCCCTCTGATCTAGGGATCAATTTGTCAGAGAGCTGGTCTCCAATGTGGAGTAGGGCAGTGAGAGGAAGGGGTTTCAAAGGGAACAGAGCGCATGTGAAGGCTGACAAATCCTGTACTAAACAACCAATAAAGTAGAGAAATGCTCTGAAAGCTACATTATCTCATCATAGGATCCTTATAGACTTCATATCGTCTACTTCATTATTTTATGAAATGTTTTTACTAAACGGGGAAAAAAAAGCTATATAGCAGCCAGTGTCAAGGAGAGTTAGGCACATGCCCTGACCTTTCTTCTGGGGCCTCAGGTCCAGACCTGTGGATATGAATGAGGTCAGGATGACATTTCATTCACCTACTCAGTGTCTGGCCAGAGACTAGGTGAGGGAGTCACCAGGGGTTGGGTGATTTCATCAACTAGCAACCACTTCCCACCTGGCATCCCATACCATACAGAGGGGGTGGTTCCTAAGCATATTCTGCAAAGTGAAGGCTAGCCTTTCATTTACAGAGACTAACTGAAATATACATGCTTTAATTTCTTACCCAGTCTAACAGACGGAGCAGTATGTTGTAACACGGCAAATGATAAGGTTTAATGTGTTTTTGTGAGTCAACTGCAAGGATGGGAAAAGAGGAGGTAAAGCAAAGACACTGATCGTTTTTAAACCCTCCCCCCCACATGAGGCACATGACAGGATAAGGGCAATTGATTCCTAACTGATGAGAAATTTGAGTCCAGAGAACAGATGCTAGAAAATTCTGCTACTTATATCCTTGAATGTCACAATATGGAGTCAAAAAGATTTACTTTTTGTTCCCCAAGCTGGTCAAAACATAAACTGGTCAAGAGAAAAATAAAGGGCCAAATAGGATGCTCATTTCAGATATTCTCTCAATTTTACACTTTCTCTTAAGGAGATCACACTAACTCCTGTTAAATCCTGTCTCAGAGCAGGAGTGATACTTTCCAAACGCATCTGACAAACAAGCAAAAGAAAAAAAAAAAAAAAACAATAAAAGATGTGATTAGGCAACTGACCAGAAGGGAAAATGCAAATGTTCAATAAACATATGAAAAGAAGCTCTACCTCACTGGTCCAGGAAGAGGCAAATTAAAGTAAAAGTAATGTAATTTTTGCTCATCAGATTGGCAAACATCTATAGAAAACATTAACAATATATAATAGTTCTCATAGGGTGAGGGGAAAAAGTCATTCTCATAATTAAAGGGAACATAGACTGTTATACTTTTTAAATCTCTTAAAATTGTAACTACATAAAAAAATGGTTCAGCCACCCTACTGTGGGGAATATATCCTAAAGAAATAAAAGGTTCATTATAAATCAACAATTCATATTTGACATTACTTGTTGTGGCAAAGACTGGAAGCAGTATGAATGTTCACCAAAAGGGGGAATTGTTGAATGGATTGGTGTATAATCTATAATATGTTATACAGTCATTTAAAAAGTTAAGTCTGTTTTGTAACCTGCAGGTATCCATGATGTATTGTTAAGAAAAGCATGTTGCAGAGTAATATGTGGAATAATCCCATTTTTATAAAAACAAAAACTATATAGAGATACCCTATATACATGAAGTATCTGATTCCAGGCCAAAATCCTATGTGTGCTCCTTCAGGCTCTGCAAAGGCTCTACCGGACAGACCTGTAGGGAAGCTGCCCTCCCCACCCCTGGTGCCCAGCCAGGGCTCTGCCGTCTCTGAGGGGAGCTGCAGGCCAGGGCTCACTCTCCCCACTCTCACCATGGGTCACAATTACATACTTTTCTGCTTACCCAGCCTAGGCACCTCCACCAGGAGTCTTGGTTAAGATACTTTTCCCCACTCTGACTCAGTACTTTTCCACTCCTAGTCCTTCCCCTTTTCGACCACCTACCTGCCATCCCACCCCCACCCCCTGGTCCAAAGGCACAGCCTTTTGTTCAGAGCTCCTCTACACCGAGAAGATTCCTCCTGCCCTGCTGCATGTCATCACCTGACCTTGGCCCGGTGCCCCTGTGTGGGGAAAACGGAACACTTTGCTTTCTCTTTGCCTCTTGCCTGCACTATCAGAGGGTGAATGAGGCTGTCACTGTACTAACTGGCCACCTGGACACCTGGTTGTCTGATAATATAAATTATGTTTGAATGAGTAGGGAGATAGGCATGGAAGTGGGAGAGAATGTTCATTTTCCTTTACATATCTTTGTATCATTTGACTTACAGGAATCATGAAACATTCCTTTTGTAAATTCTGAAGAAGAATTTATTTGCCCAGATTTGGCCACATACTCACAAAAGGCCCAGAATCCTACTAAATGCTAATTCATCTTTGTAGCACTACCAGCCTTCGTGAACCCTGTGGGACCCAAGCATTAAGTGACCACAGAATTCTTCCTGAGGCCCAAACGTCTCTCAGAGCTCAGGTGTGACTGCAAAACTCTCCTGTAGCTGCATCAGAAGCCACTAACTAAGAAGCCAGTGGCAGAATTTTGTTATTAAAATGAGAACTGGTTAAGATCAAAAATGTCTGTACCTTCTTCTATCACTTGTGTTCTAAGAGGAGATCCACAGAAGTAGGTTCAGAACTGCCAACCACGCTCACAAATGGAAATGACAGAAAGACATTCTGAATGAAGAATGAATGGGGTGACTCAAGGATTCATCAGCCCCTCCTCTGGATGGTTAAATTCCATTTGTTTTAGCCATACAGAAAGGTCTGTACATATGTAATCCTCCCCCTCCTGCCACAGCCTGGGCATTCTGAACTACTCTGACACACACGTTTCTCTGAAGACCTAAGAACTTGAAACTATGCCTCTTAGGCACTGACAGTATGCATCCATGTAAGACTTTTTCATTGGCCACAGGGAAATTTTCAGTGTGTTAAATCCGTGACACTTTGATAAAGTGAAAACAAAACAAAACATCCCCCACTGCCCCACCTCAATGACTGGATCCACTGCCTGTGGGCCGCCTACCACCACATGACTTCCAGAGTTCAAGGCCGAGGCAGCCACCCAGGGGTTTGGATGTGGCCGTGGGATGGGAGAGGCACTCCCCGCTAGAGATCACTGTTGGGAGTTAAGTGGAGCAGGAGGGAGCAAACAGCCAGCTACACTTCCTACTGCTTAGAAGACATCTCCCTTTTTCCAGGGCAAGCAGAACTCAACATATACTGGTGAGTGTTGTGGGCAATGTGCTGTAGCTTATGTTCACAGCTACACTCTGGAATGGTCTCACTGTGTACAACGCCCTCTTGGAGTGTTTCAGAAAGTTCCCCCTAGCCCCAGGATGTTACTAGCTTTGAATAGTAGAGGCTCATTCACACACCCTCCTTTCTAGCCTTCAGTGAAATGAGATGATGTTGCCTCGGTGCACTGCACAGCTCTTACGTCATCAGCTGTGACTATCAAGAAAGCTTCAAATTCAAGCAAAGGAGCAACACACTGAAGTTTTAAGAGGAAGAGGAAGTCTGGAGAATGATGGAGGACAAATGCAGGAGAACTCCAGCCAGCACTTCTTTTCTGTGAGCCTCAGGAAGCTTAAAAGCCCATGCTCTGCCCAGTACACTTCAGAGCAGACCACCTGTCAGCCCTCCTGCCTCCTCAAGGTAAAAACTTTGGCCTTAAGACCAAACAAAATACTAAAATTCACAAATGGTTTTGCAAACAGGTTCTATGTAAACTTGGTATACGGACAACTAATGAGCATATAGGTTTTCAACCTCAATAAAAGGTCCAAGTGGCACAAAGAATGGGGGAAAATTTATATATACATATATATATATCCCTTATATACATAGATTTATAGTTATAGATGTAGATTCTATACCATATAGATATATTTATATATAAAAATCTCCACATATAAACCTCCATTTATAAACATTATATATATTCATATATATATGAAAATCTCCAAGCTTAACAATAAAGATAGAATCTCTCTGCAGAGCTGAAATGGAAAAGAACTTCAAAATCGCCAGGCTGCTGGCCTTGAGAGGCAGTTAAGAGTTTCCAGCAGGCCAGTCTCCATGGAGGGAAAGGTTGAGCAAGATGAAAGTCAGGGCTCAAGCTCACTCCTGAAGGCAGCATCCAAACCAAGTTGCTTCACTTTGCCATACCCCTTGGTTTCTTCTCTCTGCAGCATAGGAACTGCTGGCCGGCAAAGCAAAGTGCTCTGAGGCTAGTGTTTTCAAGAGTCCAGGTAGCACAGAACTTCATTCCCATCTCAAACAGTTAAGCGGCCAGCCGGTCCTGCAGCATGGAAACTGCCCACATGTGTAGTAAAGGGTGCGTGAGTGTACAACGTACAGGAGGAATCTTTCTGGGTTATTGTAAGTTCTGCCAGTTTACACGGGAGGTTGTAATGGGAAAGACAAAGCACTATTGTGGGGCAACGGCCGATGTCAGGACCTCTCCCTGCTCAGAAAGTCCACAGCCCTGAGGGGTACCCATCCATGTGCCCCATCGCTGGTAGTGAGGTGGTGTGGTGGCAATGGCACTGGCTTGGGAACCAGAACTTGTAGGTGCCAGCCCCACCTTAGGTTAATCGTTACCTCTGGGCCTTGGTGTCCTTGCCAATAAAAAGAAGAGGTAAGGACAAGGCACCTCCCAGGTCTAAATTTCAGTGATTCTGAAAATAAGCCGAATATCTGCGGAGTGGAGAAATACGGACAAATTACTACAGCTACTACTTTCCCTCTCAGGAGGAGGTAATCCCCCAAATTTAGATTCTGATAAATATAAACCAATACAGAAGTGCCAAGATGGGAGAAGTCACCCTTAGTGCTTCTTTTAAACCATAAAGGACAAGGAGCCTATTTTCAAGCAAGCCCCCCCCAATGTACTTTCACTGTTGTCACCAGTCCCCTTGGAATGCAAAGCTGCAAACAAAAGGCATCTCTGACCTGATTCCATTACATACTTTTTCAGCTGAAAGTGATTCGAAATGCAACATTAAACTGCACATTTTCCAGAATGGAGGAGAAAACCTGGTACAAGGTGACAAAGAGCAACCATTTGGAAAACCCGTTTTGACAGCGCATATCAATTCCAAAGTACAGGGAGGAGGCATCCATTTTGTCAAAAAAGCATCAGACCTTGTGAATCCTCTTCAGATGCAGCAGAAGCATCTGTCTCCTTCAAAAGTACTAGAAATGTGTCGATGGAAGAGAAAGCAGGGCAGCTGATGGAGTAAGCTGGGGTTACCACCATCAGAGGACATCCAGGCTGTTGATGCTAATTAGAGGGGTCAAAAAATAGCTGAAGGGAAAAAAATAATCCCAGGAGCCTGGAATTAGCTTTGGTGTGTTTTTAGTCATTCCATTTCCAGAATGGATACTAAAGAAAAAGGTTGCAAATACGATGATTCATTTAACAGAACCTCAAATACACAAGTGTATCAGCAAAAATATTCACCAAAAAATGGTCAGGAAAAAAAATTCACATCTTTCAGTAGCAGCAAAAATAAACGACCGCTCGCAGAGCAATAACTGAGTCAGATGTTCCTGTTTTCCTCGCAAGCAGCCCAGTCTGTATTCATACCACCCAGAATAATTTCTCAATGTCATAATTCAGCCACTTTCTACAAACATCTTGCTATACCAGCAACATTCATGAAACCAAGTGCACCAGCACAATATTTTCCACACCAGGTAGAAGCCCTACAGTCATGAAAGAAAACTTTTTGAGGTGCTTATTTCTAAAAATAATGTAAGGGGTCCATGTGTATATTAACAGTGGGGTTGTTTATTCTTTTTAAAAAATATATATTCCACATTTCATAAAATTCACCCTTGTAAAGTGTACAATTCAGTTGTTTTTAGTATATTCACAAGGGTGTGCAGCCATCACCACTATCTAATTCCAAAACATTTTCATCACCTCAAAAAGAACTGCTCGCCATACTCAGTAGCAGCCACTCCCCACTCCCCCCGCCTCCCCCCGAACCCATGTCAACCGCTAATCTGTTGTCTGTCTCTATAGATTTGCCTGTTTGGGATATCTCACATAACTGAGATCCTATAACATATGGCCTTTAGTGCCTGGTTTCTTCCACTTAAAATAACATTTTCAAGGTTCATCGTGTTATCGCAGGCGTCAGTACCTCATTCCTTTTTCTGGCTGAATGAATATTCCGCTGTAAGGATACACCACATTTTGTTTATCCATTCATTGGTAGATGGACATTTAGGTTGTTTCCACTCTTTGGCTATTGTGAATAGCATCGTTGTAAACATTCATGTACAAGTTTTTAGAGGAATATATATTCTCAGTTCTCTTGGCTATCTACTTAGGAGTGGAATTGCTGGGTCGCAGGGTAACTCCATGTTTAACATTTTGATGAACTGCCAATCAGTTTTTGAAAGTGGCAGCACCATTTTGCATTCCCAATTGGTGAATTTTAAAACTTTCTTTTAAAGGATCGCAGAGTTCAAACTAAATTTGTTTCTGAAAATCCCACAGTGGTTTCTTATTTTGCACAGTTTCAAAAGCACTTAGCTGGCAAAGTTTTGCCTATGTGCTTCGATCTCAATGCACATATTGAACACTTAGTGGTTCCTTTTCCATTTGTGTCAGAGGGTGTATATTCTGTTCTTCTCAAGTGCAGGATCAATACCTATAATCTACAGCACTCTGCGGTCCCCCAGCACAAATGTACACAAACACCTCTCAAGCCCCAAAACGAGCACATTTCTCTCCTCCTAGCAAGTAGCCAGACTGGATGAGGCCTCCCCTCCCCCCTCCCTCCCTTCCTCCCCACTCCCTCCCCTCCTCCTTCCCTTTATTTCAAATAACTGATGATGACAATAGCTCACTGTTTGTGTGCCAAGGCAGGTAGAACATGCAGAGTCTGGGAAGCAACCTCTTTACCAATGCTCCATATTAGTTACAATTGGACACAGGTGTGTCCAGTTCCAACCACTCTATTTTAAAAGGGCAATGCCATGGAGCAACTGAACTGAGTTCCAAGGAAAGAAATAAAAACAATGTAAGGGATGGAAAATAGATGCTTTGAAGGAGGTTAAAGCAATTATGGTATTTTAGTCTGAAGGAAAAAATGAGCAGTGATTTGATCACAATCTCCTTCAGGCAATTTGAAACCATTTTATTGAAGGAATGGTGAGTGACCAGTTTCTTCATGCTCAGAGCAACACAAACAAGAGGAAATTCTATTTAATCAAATCAGTAAGATTCTATGGAAATAAGAAAAGAATTTCCTGATCTTCACATTATACATTGACTGAAGCCAATTCCAATGGGTCTCCGTCCCTGAAATTCTTCAAAAGGACATGAGGGAGCTTTGTCTATATTTGCCTGCCAAGAATCTTGAGGCATCCTTTATTGATGTTTCTTTATGATGCTATAAATCAGGAATTACATCTGTGGTGTGAGGGCAAAGCTGGATCCATAAACATTCACTTTAGACTGTGTACTGTATAATGTACTTAGAAAGTCTTACAACCTATACCATGGAAGTAAACAGGTCATCCTCGGTGCCACATGTCCCTGCCCAAAATAAGCTATGACATGACTTCACCTGGCAGGGCAGGTGGCTTATCTGTGGCCCAATGGTTAGATAACAGGTTGGATGCGTCGCCTGCAGGGCTTCCCGGCTCTACCAGCTGATGGTTACCCCATGTGAGTTCTTCACATAGAAAGGCTTGGGAAGCCCATCTCTCATCCACTGAACATAACCATCATTTGGGTTTGGGGACCCAGTTGAGGTGTAGTGGAAAGTGATCAGGGCTCAGAGTTCAAAGTCTAGCTCAAGCTATGAACTAGCCATGCTAGGAGCCATTCTGACATTCAATTTTCCCCATTTGAAAAAGGGAAAATACCTCTTTCTTCAGATTAAATGAGTTTATGTGCAAAAGGACTTTAAGCACGACTTATTAAGCATAGCTGATTGAATCATTAAGGGAAACATACATATCTAGAAGTCAAAGTAGAACAGTCATTACTTGGAACTTTGTTATTTTGTACAATAACTGTCCACAATTGTGATTCTAAAGAACTGCATGAAGGAAAAACAAAAAACAAAAAAAACCCCCAGTGTATCTAGTGACTTCACTTAGGCTTTAATGATGAAATGGCATGCTGACTTCCCATTGTCATTTCTAGTCACGTGTTTAGGTACCCCCAGAACTCCATGGAAAAGAAGAGAGATTGACAGGGTAGTAATAGAGCATTCCTGCTTCTCTTCATCACTAGCTTTAAAACCCCACCCTGTCCATTAATATTAATGCCATAATCTTCTTCAGATTTTTCCAAGCATATCTGTAATTTAAGATTTCATTTTGACAAACAGATATACTAAAGGTTCCCATGCCAAATCCCCTTTCTCTGCAAAAATTCCACTGAGCCCATAATCTACCTGAGGCTATTACAATTGTCCAAATGAAAAGTGAGAGTCTGGTCTATGTCTGTGGAAACAGAAACGTCTCAGAGGTATAATACATTAATTTTTTTAAATTATGTGTATATTTATTAAATGTATATAATCTAAAAATATATTCTCCCAAGTAAAGGAGATGAAAAGGTCTTAGAATCTGTTGAAATGTCCAGGTTGGACAATGGAGGGTGATGATGCTATCGACAGGAGAGATGGGAAGAGAAGTCCATCTGGAGGAGAAGGCACTGCATTTTGATTTGGACACGTTGAATTCAGCACACATGCCTGATGTCCAGGGAGAAGGGCTAACGAGTACACAGCTGGAAATGTGGGTATGGTGCTCAGGAATGAAGTCAGTGCTAGAGAGTTGGGAACAGTTATTTTTATATGGTAGTTAAAACTATGGAACTGAAACAAGTATTCCAGGGAATGTATATAGAACATGGGGATAAATATTAAGCAAGAACATAGAAAATGGGTCCACTCCCTCATTTACCTGTTGAACTCACTCCACAGAGTAAATCGATGAATTGAAGTTGCCCCCTACAATGTTTTCCATGGAACACTCTTCTGAGTGATAACAGGAAACCACCAAAAACATGCATGCTCAGAAGAGTTTGGGTAACACTTTTCTCTGTCACAGGACTTTTCGGAGCCTTTAGTATAGTAAAATGTGTCATTGTTCTCTAAGACTAGGTAACTGCAATAATTCCCAAATCTGACTAGGGGAGGAACATTTCTTAACCGCTCTTCACTTTTCTACCAAGTGTAGGTCAAATTCAGGGATGGATGCCCTTGACTGAGCTATAGCCTAGGGACACAGTGGGATTCACTCTTGGGAGCTGCACCATCTACTCCCAAAAATCTTCTCAGATGAAAAATCAGGGTGGCTCCCTCTCTCTGATTCCATTTTCTTTTTTGAGAGGCACTTCATTCACAAAGCTTCAGAGGTAAAGGGGGCTGAGACCAGGGCGGGGGCTGCCTGGAAGAAAACCAAGCTCTCTCCCCCTCTCTCCCAGCCCCTTGGTTTTCTCCATTCTAACTCTTCTCTTAAATAATTTGCCAGGTATGAGAGCTCAAGGTGTGCTCTTGCTACCCTGACTTCAACTAGTTCTCATTAGAAGTTTGGGGCCTTTCTTGTGCTGGTTCACATTTTATTTTTGTATTTGCTGCTTCTCTGGAATGACTCTCCCTCATCACCGGGACTGGGGGAAAGAGGCAGACAGACTGTTCTGGGTCCTGATTCCAGCTTAAACAAAAGAAGACCCCAATATGTTCCAGTCTGGCTCATGAAGGGACTGCCCGGGGATTTAAGGCCAAAATGTATTACTTATAAAATGTGTTCCTCTGCCTTTTCCTCTGTCCATACATATAGTTCCCTGTTCAACTTTTGGGGGTTGGTAGGCAGGGTCCAGAAGAGGACCTGTGAATTAGAGTTTTCAGGGCTCAGCTCTGCAGCTTCTAAATTCCTCCCCTGGGACCTTCCAGAAATCGAGTTAAGCTTTAATTCATCTCTGCAGAATGTCATTGCTCCTCTATAGCTTACCTAGTAGGTCTTATTTCACACATAGGAATCCCTCTGACATGCAAGGTAAAGAAATGTATTTTGGACCTTATATTTTCCCCATTTTGCAAACACCCAGACCATTCATTAGTATGGTGTTAATTTAAGACCCTATTACTTCTGATGGGTAGTTGGCCAAGAACGGACAGTAACACCCACCAATCAAAATTGTTCACAAACTTAAAACCCAGAATAGACTTATACCTATGGAACACAGTGAAGACAACAGAAGTGACCTTCCTTAGTTATATTTGAAAAATTGAGGTGAGTGAGGAAGAGGCTAATTGGCTGCTGGAAACTACAGGTGTAAAGCTGATGGAGGACAATGAAGGAGAAGTACTAATTTATTTCTATTTTACTTGTCAGGTGGAAGGAGAAAATAACGACGAGTTTAAAAAACCAAAAAACTGGGCTTCCCTGGTGGCGCAGTGGTTGAGAGTCCGCCTGCCGATGCAGGGGACACAGGTTCGTGACCCGGTCCGGGAGGATCCCACATGCCACGGAGCCGCTGGGCCCGTGAGCCATGGCTGCTGAGCCTGCGCGTCCGGAGCCTGTGCTCTGCAACGGGAGAGGCCACAGCAGTGAGAGGCCCGCGTACCGCAAAAAAAAAAAAAAAAACAACAACTAAGGTCCAAGATAGATGAAAATATTACAGAAGAGAACTCTGCTGCAAAAAATGGGATCAAGTCTTCTGGCTTCAACAGACTACATCCCAGGGCCCTAAAAGTACTTGAAGACGAGGCTGTCACAGTTCTGTCAGGAATCTGGGAGGAACAGGAGTGAAGAAAAGATGTGACCAAAGATTAGAGACAGGCAACTCAGGTTCCCTTTTCAACAAAGGAAACAATGGATTCTGTAAACTAACAAGGAGAGACCTGATATCAATCTGGAGGAAGATTCTAGAGTAGCTCATTAAAGGCAAGCCTCCTGAGGGCTAATAAAGGAAAGCAGTGGTCACTGGTGGTCTGCCTGAGTCCACTAAGAGGAAAGCCTGTCCCTTCCCAAGCCCTCTTCCTCCATCCCTTCTTTTTCCCAGGTAAAAGACATGCCACAGGCAGAGTATCTATCTATTTGGACTTTAGAAACCAACAAAACTGTTCATGATCTTTTGGTTGACCACGAACGATAGGAACAGTTTAAGTAAAAAGAGTAAATTAAAAGTGGTTGAAATAGCTGCAAAATTAAAGAGTTTCAGTCCAACAGATGGTCATCGTGATTTGGCTCTGTGACATGACTGATAGGAAAGTGAGAGTGGGCTCAGCAATGCTGTCCTGACAAGGGGGGTGTGGCCATCACTCCACACAGCAAGGGTCAGTTCAGTGCTGGGTGGTGCCATGTGTGAACAGGGAAATTCCACAAGAAGAGGGCCAGGGCCAGAGACCTGGGGCTGAGGGGCTCTAACCAGCTCTCTGAAGACCACTGAAGGAAACCTCTGAAGGAAACCAGGGATGTTTCCTCTGAAGAAGAGAAGATCTGTGGACGGTCACAATAGGTGCCTTTGAGTATCTGAAGGACCATCAAGTGGGAGAGTGAGTGATCATGTCTATGTGACAGGAATATGCCTTTCTTTTCTTAATCTTACTTATTTGTATTTTTAAAAAACTGTATACCAGTAACATCTACTGCTTATGTAACAGTAACAAGTTTGCTGTTTGTTTCTGTTTTGTTTTGACAAACTGTTTCCTAAAGTAAACATGGGCATATAAATATACAAAATAAGTTTCTGCACGAGAGGACTGTCATAAACAAAAAGGAGGTGCAGGCTGGGAAGAGTTCTAAGATGCCGCTGAGCTGGTAATCCTGGGAATGTGGTTGTGAAAAGGTGAAGAGTATTTACTGAGAAATTTAAGAAAAGAGTAGGAGGGGGGATGAGAGGAGGAAGGGCAACTGAATTTCGGAGAAGCTGACTGACAGAGCTAGGAACAGCACAGGAAAGGCTAGGAACCCATGGAAGCATCTCTGCCAGGAACCGCAGCTAGCTACGAGCAGGAGAGAGAAACCAGGATTTCTTACCACAAGCCAGTTGGACCTGGTTAAGCTGACTGAAGAGGTGGCTGTGATGTCAGTCAAGATGCCCCCAAAGCCAAAGAGCATCTCCAAGGGCTCAGAGAAGAGAAATCTCCTTCTTCTAGAGTTCCCAGGGAGCACTCAATGCCATCATTGGTCCAGTTGGAAAATGAGATTGGGGGAAGGTGGGTGACCAGCAAGAGGAATCCCAAAGGTGAAGCCGAGAAGAGAGACCTGTGGTCCAAGGGGGCGGGGTGGGGGGGGATGGGCACTGTCTGGTTCTTTAAGTATGTTGGCAACTGAGTCATTCCAACTGCCTGCGTGGGGGTCTCAGCCACATGACCTGTTATCCCCACTCTGCCTCACGCTCTGGTTATGAATCTGAATTATCTGAGTACAAACAATACTCAAGAGACAGGAAAAGAACATCAACACATGAGGAGTGTGACTTTCCATAGATAAAACAGTTCCCGGGGCTTCCTTGGTGGCACAGCGGTTAAGAATCTGCCTGCCAATGCAGGGGACACAGGTTCAAGCCCTGGTCTAGGAAGATCCCACATGCCGCAGAGCAACAAAGGCCGCGCACCACAACTACTGAGCCTGCGCTCTAGAGCCCGCAAGCCACAACTACTGAGCCCGCGTGCCACAACGACTGAAGCCCGTGCGCCTAGAGCCCGTGCTCCGCAATAAGAGAAGCCACTGCAATGAGAAGCCCGCGCACCGCAACCAAGAGTAGCCCCCGCTCGCCACAACCAGAGAAAGCCTGTGCACAGCAACAAAGACATAATGCAGCCAAAAATAAAAATAAATAAATTAAAAAAAAAAAAAAAAACAGTTCCCGTTTTCACTGGGATTAGTAGTGCCAAAAGCAGAAACTTAGCTTCCATGAAAATCTAGGGATGCCAGTCCCATTTGCGACACAAAAATGGACGGGAAATAGTTATACTGTGGGCTAACACACTGGAAAAAAATGAAAATCTTCAGGTGAATAAAAAAATATCTTAAGCTCTAGACTAGCTACTTAGAGTTTACCTTCCTCCTCAAACTGTAAAATAAAAATAAACCAGTTCACCCTTGTATATCTCACAGGAGTGAAGAAAACAAATTAATGAAGAGGTCAATTCACCGGAAGAAAAACACATCCCAGTAAATCCACCAGAAATGTGTCACTATAGATATGCTGCTTTCCAATGTTCTTCTGGGGAAAAAGTTCAAGTTGTAAGCTTGTTCTTCTAATAAATAACCCTGTTGGAGAGGCACTCCCTATGGTAACACCACTCCACAGAACACTCAGGGCAAACACAATCCATCAAATTCCGATTTCTATGGACCTATTCAAATGTACATTTCCAATGTTTAGCATCAGTTGGCAAGGCACACACTCCACAGAACAAGAGCCTCCTAGAGCACAATCGTCCTGTTCCCAGTGGTGCTTGGTCCCATTCACAACCACCCGCTCAGAGAAGAAAGACACATGGAGGCTTTCCACATGCAAATCTTTATAGCCTCAGCCTGGTGCAATTTAGAAGTGAGGTTAAGAAGCGATTAGAGGATTAATAGAGACGTTTGTTATAATTTGAAACATGAGTTTGCTGCTCAAAAGGCTAAACTGTAGTGCTTGAAGCTAAGTGCTTAAAACTGCCCCAGAATCCTCAGGTCATGTATCCTAATCATGATCCCATTCTTTCAATCACAGATGAAAAAGTTAACACTTTCTCGTGTTTGGCTGGGATCACTAAGAGTCACTAGCTGTAGTTGTGAGATCTCTTTCATGAGAATCAACACCTCCATTTGGTTTCCACATGGATGATTCTTGGAAGTTACAAAGTCTTTGAAGGGCATCTATTTTTGCCTTGAGGTCTGGTGGCGTTAGAGTTCCAGAGTTCGCGTCAACCTCACAGATGAAAACTATCTGAGCGTGATTCACCCGTGCCTACAGCATTCTCACCAAAGGCAGGTCCCTGCATGTGTGGGATTTCTGTATTGATATGGCTTATGTGTTTATTTGTAGTTAAAACAGTTCTTGCCAGTTTTTGAGGTCTAAGGAATTTAAAGATGATCTATAATGCACGATCGGAGAATGAATGTGGGAGAATTCACTGAGACTGTTGACCCATAAAACTCAGCTTCTTGACCGAATCAATGTTTGTTCTATCTTGGCAGTAGGACACAAGCTTTGCCAAAGCTTCAAACTTCTTATCTTTCTCCCCACACTTTTACTTATACCTTTAAACCATGGAGAAAAGAAAGGGGCATTTGACCCAAGAGAGATTTCACAGTCAGGAACTACCTGGCCCCTGAATGGATTTCTCTTTTCCATGAAAGGTTGTAGATGGAGAGGCCATGTCCCAGAATGACTTAAAAAAATAATTACTTTTCCTATAAAAGATGGTAAAACAGCTGAAAGACCTAGAGTCATTCTGAGGGGTAAGCACTGAGTCTCAGGTTGAAGATAAGGTTCTAACCACAAGCCAGTCTGACTCTGCTAGATCACAAAACTTAAGTTGTACTGCATGGTGTGCTATGGAGATACATTTGTGAGCTTGAATCAAGGGCTGGGCACTGAATCCAGGCAGAGTGAACACTCCCGAGGGGAACCTGACTTCAGATCACCTGCCTCTTGCGTGGAGGATTGCCGTTTGGCTGTGAGTCTAATTGTTCACTACTTGACAAAGCAGGTGGGAGTACAACAGAAATTGCTACAACCTCTTGAGAGCCTCCAGCTCAGTTCTTCCTCAGCAACTCCTCTCTCGGGAGGTGGGGGGCGCGGAATCATCAGAGAGAACAGGTGTCAAACACAGAAAGCTGAAATCATTAATGGGATTCCAAAACTTACTGCAGTTCCTTAAACACTTCCCAAGGGTGCATAGTACAGAAACGCGATACATGACGTTTCTTCACAGAAAGTTTTTGGGCTTAGAAGTCCTCCTAGGACAGTCATTTCATTTTAGGGATGAAGAACCCAAGATCTAGGGAAGTTAGTGGTTCGGCCAGACTGAAACCCATGTCTAAACGTTCACCTCAGGGTTCTTTCTTGAATATGCTGTGCTACCTCCTGCCCACGGAGGTCTGTTATTTCCCATGTAAACTCCTGGCTATTTGGTTGTTTCTGAACATTTCGGGACACCACTGATGCATTCAGCTGCCCTGTAACAAAGGTGAGGGTTCTTCCCCATCTGAGATCCCTGCCTTGATCCAGCTACTACCTTTCTTTCCTGCTCTTGGTTTTCTTGCTCCATGCCAGGGGCGACCACCCTTCTCACTTCTCTCGTTTGAAAAATCTGATACTACAAAAAATGTTGAACTCTGGTGAATTCCTCCCCAGACAATTAGCAGGGACAAAAATAGTGAAATGAGAACAAATGGGAGTGACCCAGAAGGAAAGAGAGAGTGTGCACCTGGAGAGATCACTTACTCTGGAACCGGTATGTTGAGAGGTACCATCTGGGGACAGCCAAGTCCCTCGGCTTGTGTCCTACATTGCCGAGAGGGGAAAACGTGCACTGGAAATGTAGGTACGCCCTCAATTCCAGAGAGGAGATCGGGGCTGCCAACGCCAGAGAGAGCCAAACCGCCAATCTGTGGCAGATGCGTCTCAACCATGGGTCCGAGCTAGTGAACGCCAACCCTCTGGACATATGGAGGACTCAGCCTCCAAAGTGGCTGGACATTTTTAATCATAAAAAATGGACCTAAGTCAAAACCATGTGACCTTGAGCGTAATGGGAGCCCCAGTAACACTGTACTTGTACTGATCAAATTCGAACTTCCCGGACCTTTCTTCCTCTCCCTTATTTTCTTTCTTTGGGTAAATATTCCCTGAGTGCCTACCCTACGTGGGGCCCAGGGATCCGGCAGAGGACCTGAGGGAACAGTCACTGCTGCACGGAGCTTTCAGCCCTGGGAGGAGCAGTGATCTGAGTAGGAAGATGGGGGCCTCAGACAAGGAGCCCCGAAGAAGTGGCAGGGGGGTCCAACTGAAAAGCCGGGGGAAAAGCAGTGCGGGCAAAAGCAAGGGTGTGCGCAAAGACCATGGCGGGGGTGCCTGGTGTGTGCAGGGGCTGGGTGAAGCTCAGTGAGGAAGACGAGGCAGGCCTGGAGGGCTAGCGAGGTGGCTGGGCCATCAGAGGACGGGGCGGGCTGTCAGAAGAGTTCAAACGAGATCAACAATAAGCTCTGCAGGGTTCAGAGCAGAGGATTTCTCTTTTACAAAGGTCATTCTTGGGTGTGGAAAGTGGACGGTGCAGGACAGAGCTGGAAGAGGGAAACAGGAGTCTGTCGCTGAAGCTTCAGTGAAAGAATGGCTAGTCCTGCCTGAAGGCTGGCAATGGAACAACACAGAAGAGATGTATTCGTGGGGTCATGTGAAGCCAGAACCACAGGACATGGGTCAGACGGGATGGGAGCTGGGGACGGTGCGGGGAGCCCAGGATCACTGGGACCGAGGCGGGTGCTGCCCCGCAACTAGCCGTCTCCTTCACGCTGCAGGTCCCACTATTTAGTGTCACCCCTGGACTAAGTGCATCTACTTGCCCCGGCTCCTTTAAAGAATATGATAAAGCCCACAACGGTATCAACAGTGTCATGGTCTTTGAAAACAACAATACTATTTATAAGCAATTTTTGGGAACAACTAAGTGGAATTGAGCCTGCTTCTGGCAGAGCTTTGAGGGGATACAAAGAGATTTGACTCCTGCCACAAATGAGCTCTGGCCTATTAGGGGAGAGAAGGAGAGAATTGCAATTATGCTGCGGTGTGGAAAGAGAAGCAAGAGCACAGAGAAGGGGAGACCCTGGGGTCCCGGGTACACACAAGGGCACCATAAACAGGTCGCTGCCTAGGAAGGCACAGGGAACACGGGAAAGATCTCAAGGAAGAGGTTAATGTCTAAGTTGAGTCTTTTAGAAGACATTCCGGGGGGCTGCTCAACAGACAAGGAGGGAAGCAGTGGCAGCTATGAAGACAAGGGGCAGAGGACGGCTTGGTTCAGGGAGGGGTAAGCGTATGCTCTGGTATTGCTGGGGCTTGGGGCTTGGGGCTAAGAAGTGCCAGGAGATGAAGGTGCAGAGAGGCTGACAAAGAAGCCCAAAGAGAAGTCGCTGATGGGCTTTCAAAAGGGATGTGGGGTGGCCACGGGTGTCTGTGGTCTTGGGGACTGACTGGCTGGGCCCCAGTGAAGCAGCGATCCCTGTAAGGAGCCCTGGTGAGGCTCCTTTATGAAGCCTACAAAAGATGCTGTTGGCTACGGACAGGAAGTGGTAGCAGATGTGGGAGGGGAGAAGGGACGAGAAAGAGAGTGGGCACCGTTAGGCTATCCTAGGGTTCTAGTTTAAGTAATGGGCTGTGTGGTGACACCACCAAACTGGGAACACAGGAAAAGGGCACCATTTTGGAAAAGAAAATTCCTCTAGTTTTGGACACTTTTTAAGTGTGAACAGGTTTACAGAGACATCTTATTTATTCAGACTTTACCTTGCTCCAGAAAGGATTTAAACAGAGATTACATAAATACACACAAGATTAAAAAAAGATAAATATACGTGGAAAATAAAACTGGGGAAGATCAGAGGAAGCTAGGAATTAAGTTAATACCAAAAACATGTGCTGTAAGGCTCTTAACTGTCCGTAAAGCAGCTGCAAATGTTTCGTGACAGGCAGCAACAAAACCACCACAACTGGTCTACTCACCTCAGGGTCCAAAAAAACAAAAACAAAAACCTCCTCTCCCCCTTCACTCCAGTTCTTTCCCTAAAGAGCACATCAGCAGAAAAGTGACCAGTGGCACATAGGAAAGAGGACACTGTGTGATGAAATGGACAAGTCCCTCAGCAGGAACCCTTCAGTAAATCCAGCAACACGTTTCCCAGAGCTGTTCCTCCTAACCTTCTCCAAGCTCGTGTTATCAGAAAGCTGTTCAGAAAACCATTTCGAGTGGCCACATATGTGAGGGTCAGCCTCAATCCAGGGACGAACTTGGGAATTTCTAGAGGGATGTTAGGACTGGAAATTCTACCTACGCACTGTTTCTCTCAACAGAATCTTTCAAAACACTGAGAAGTATGGTTACCCCGGCCGACAGATACCTGGAGAGCCGTTACCGTACGTGCCAAGCCAGAGGCTCAGAAAATGGGTTAGGCTTGGGGATGTGGTAGGAAGACAAGTGACAAAGTCTGAGGACAGTTAGAAGGCCGACCCTGCCACTGCCTCCCCGGAAGCCCCCCGACATTGTGCAGAGAAGGGGGTGCGGTGAGATGACCGGAGGTGCGTGGCCACGGGGCCCGAGATGGGGGAGCGAGGTCTGGTGTGGGCTTATATATCAGAGTAAGTGGGAGATGCGGGTGCATGAGAGGACTCAGGGACGGGTAGGGAGAAGCTGGAGGGAGAGAAAACCCTGGGGGGTGGGCTGCTTTTTAGGGGCCAGGCGTGAAGAGGAACCAGCAGTGAAGGAAGGAGAGAGGAAACGAGAGGGTGAAATGCTGGAAACCATCAGAGAGACTGTTTCCAGGAGGGAAAGGTTGAGTGTGTATTTACAGCAGCTGCCATCAGTCCCTTGGCAAGTAAGCGGGTGTTTTAGTTAAGAAAATACTAGCTGTTGTAACAGATAAACCCTCCAAGTCTCAGCGGCTTAGTGCCGCGCATGTTTATTTCACCTGTGAAACATACAGTCCAGGTAGCAGCTTGAAGGTGGGGGAGGGGCCTCATACGGAATCAGGCTGCCAGGTGTTCCGCCTGCTCCGGGTCACTGCCAAGGGTGACCTCGTTTGTCGGCAACCAGTCGGCAGAACAGGAAAGAGAGGAGGGGTGTGCATAACAGTTTCCTGGGACTGGCATAAACTGCCTCAAACCTGATGTCCTAAAATAACAGAAATCTACTCACTTACAGCTCTGGAGGCTAAAAGTCTGAAATAAAGTGTCAGCAGGGCCATGCTTCTTCTGAAGGCTCTAGGGGAGGATGTTTCCTTGCCTCTTCCTAGCATTCCTTGGTGTTCCTTAGCTTGTCAGGTTAACCCCAATCTTGGTCTCCATCTTCACCTGTCACCCTCCCGCCACCTCTGTCTTCACATGGCCTTCTTATAAGAACACGAGTCCTTGGATTTAAGGCCCACCTTAATCCAGCATGACTTCATCTTAACTTCCACCTTCATTACATCTGCAAAGACCCCATTTCCAACTAAAGTCACATTCACAGATATGAGGGTTAGGGTTTGGACGTACCTTTGCGGGGGACACAATTAAGCCATTACAGTGTGTAAGAGGTTTTTATGGGTCAGGCCTCATCTCTGCTCATACCTCCCTGGCTGAAACTTAGTCACATAGCCACACCTACGCTCCCATATAGCAGCTGGGGAGGGGAGTCAATGCCCTGTGCCTCCAACAAGAGAGAACGGGTCTGGGGAGCAGCTAGCTTGCTCTCCCATACAGCAGGGTATGGTAGGGAAGGAAACTGTATTCCGGGGACGTGGTGGGGACAGAGTCGAGGCTGTCCTGAGAGGAGAGGTGGAGCCAGGGGACGCCCATCTCGTGGGAGGATCTTGGACGTGAAGGGAATGGACTGGAGGGGGACAAAGCAGTGAGGGGAAGCTCGTGTAAGACGAGGGAGCTGTGAGCATGTTTTCAGGCAGAGGGGAAGAAGCCAGAAGGAAGGGGGCCAATGAAGACAGGGACGGTAGAAAGGATGGGTAGCGTCTGCTTCAGGAGGAGATGGGACCAAGAACACTAGTGGAAGAAATCAGTATATCCCTGCAGCTAAATACAGCAAAGTATAAACTCCTGTGAAAAACCAAACGATGAAAGAAAAGATAGCTGGGTTTTGTCTGGCTTTGTAACCCTGTTACTTGATTTCTTTGAAGTCTCACCTGGGACATACTCATTTTGCACAGCTCCTCGTACATTTTCAGGTAACCATACACTACACACACTATGCAGAGCTATGCTAGGAACCCCATGAGTGCTGTTTCTCTCCCAAGCATCGCTGGACCTCTCTAGTGCCGTTAAGTCTGAGAGCTCTTATAGAAATGTTGGGTCAACCAGAAGGCTGCCTGTTGGCAATGTAGTTAAAAGAGTAATCAATGCCTTGGCATAAGAAACCACAGAAGCGCTGCAGAAGGGCAGTGTTTAGCTCTTCCTGGTATGGCACTGTCACCTCCCAAAGGCTCTGGCCTCCAGACTGACACTATTCGGGGATAAGGAGGCTGTCTGCAGATCCCAAGCTCAGGAAAAGCTAAAATGCATGTATGTGGGTGTTCCCATGTGGAACACCATTCCAGCCTTTCAAGCAGCAAATCACGATGGCCGTGACAGGTACGGGAGGCTGGATGCAGCATTCCACGAGACGCCACTCAGTGCTGAAGCAGAGGGCAAGAGGGTACCACTGCCCACTCACCAGCACAGCCAATCTTGTGGCCTAAACAAATTCAGCCTGCTTGAGAGGCTGCTCATACGCTAAATAATTAAATATCCTTTCTGCAACACAGCACGAAGGTTGGTTTGTTGGGTCCATTTTATTTGACATTTATTCAATGTCTTCTACAGGTAAAAGCACCGAATGAATAGTATGGTGTTGAAAGCACAGTACTGCATGGTGGTTTTTAACAACTCAATGGAAAACCCAAAGGGACTGTTGATGGGGGATAAAAATAATGTTAACAATAATAATTATCATTACAGTAATAAAAACAAACATTTATTGAACATGTACTAGATGCCAGGAACTATGCTTAGCATTTTACACACTTATTATCGTTCTACCAACCTTATTAGAGATAAGGTCTTTTATTATCCCCATTTCACTGTTAAGGGAGCAAAGGCACAGAGAGGTTGGGAACTTTGTTCAAGGTCACACAGCACTATGATAAGTGGCAGAGCTAGGACCAGAACCCAGCTAGGCTGTCTCTGGAGTCTGTTCTATTAAACACTATATAGCCTGCTCTACCATAAATGTTCTGATCTCTTTTATTCACTGGGCTTTTGTTATAAGACTTTACCTAAATGAAGAGTGTGAAAAGTGCATAATACAGTCTAGCCATTTTTTTAGATGACCTACTAACATTGAGAGCCGGAGCAGCCCATTTGGAAGAGGGACCATATGTCCTTGAAATACTGGTGGCAATTATCATTATGACCTGCCAGCTCAGATTCACAAAGAATGAGACAGAGAGGGGAGGAAAAAAACAATACATAAACTCTGACACAGAAAAGAACCAAAATGGGGGGTTGGGGGATGGAGAGTCAGTAGAGAGATGAATCAGTGTGAAAATTAATTGCATGAATCCAATTTTTGCAGCAGGCCGCGTGGCCCACGGTAGGGAATGAGTTCCCCCTCTGCAACCTCAAAAGCCTCTTGCTTGCCTGGAAGAGAAAAGCTAAGGATCCAAGCGCTGAACGCCAAGCTCAGCCCGAGGCAGAGGGTCAGGCAGGCTTGGGGTCTAGCAGCTCAACTGAGGGCACGTGAGGGCTTCTGTGCCACTGAGCTCCCTGGGAAGTGTGACCTTGACTTCACAGCTGAGTCTTGCAAGAAAAAAAAAAAAAGTGTTTGTCTGTCAAATGCCTAAGAGCCTGGAGGCTTTTTAAAGGGCTTTGCTGAAAAAGGACTTTTCGGTGTTACTTAGAGACAACCATTGCTTGCCAAAAACACTAGGATAAAAAAAAAAAATCATAAAACTTGAGAGCTGGAAAGAATATTACAAGCTGCCTTAGTGTGTCCGCAAACTACCTAGAGCATAATTTAAACGTGATAGACACCCCCCAACCCCACTCAACACGTGGTCTTATAGAGTATGCTGGCTTGAATTGTTCTAGATCTAATTTGGTAAGAACAGAGTTCTAGAGTCCAGCACTAATACTTGGCAGCAGTGTTGGCTAAAATGAGCTTTACTCCACAGTGGAGTCCTGAAGCAGCTCGGGAATGCTATCCAAAGAGTCCATAACTCACGCTTTTAAATCAAAAGTTAATGTAGCCCTTTCATATTCATGTCTACACTGCAGTGCAAAAAGAATTTTACCTTGCACCATTTTAAAATTATAAACTGAGATATATTAAAGTGGCAAACACTATTTATAGTATGAGTAGTAACAGCAATAAGAATGTATTGAAAATCAATATTAATAACTAACATTTATTAAATGCTTTCCATTTGGCAGACAGGCACTTGTCTAAACACTTCAAAAGCAATCAATCAGCATGTAATGTTTAATGCTTTTGCAGTCATTATATGTTTTACTTCTTTATTTTATTGATTACCAGTCTCCCCCTACCCCTACCCCACCCCTCCTCCAAATGCAAGCTCCACGAAGACAGACGCTTTTCGTCCCCTCATTAACTAAGTATCTAGTTCCTTGAATAGTGCCTGGAGAACAGTGGACATGCAAATACTTTTTGAATTAAATTAATTCATTGAATCCTCACAGGACTCTGTGAGATAGGGATTGTTATAATTCCTATTTTACAGATGAGGTAACACACCCAGAATGGTTAAGTAACTTGCTCAAGATCACACAGGAAGTGATGGAGCTGGAACTCAAACTCAGGCTGCCTGGCTCCAAACTCTGCCCTTTTAACCAATATCTAGAACTTCTGACTCTTCTGTTTTAACACACGCAATAGTTAACATGAACTGAGTGCTTACTATGTACCGGCACATAAGATGAATGTCTTATGTGCACTCTCTCATTTAATATAACAGTTCCACGAAGGGGGCTATTATTACTTTAACCACATAGATGAGCAAACTTCATCTTAGAGGGATCCTGTACTTTGCCCTAAGTCAGGCTGTAAGTTGTGCAACTGGAATCCCAACTCCGGCCCACGTGAGTTCCAAGTGCGCATGCTTAATCACCAGGCCATTCTGTGTCCTGAATCGTCCTCCAGCCAGAGACCCACACGTACCCTTGAGGTATGGGTCTGCTTAGCCACTCTCTGAAAATCTTATTTTAGATTTACATCTAATGTTTCATTTCACATTATCATTTTTTTTTCATAACCCACATCAACCTGGGGTTATTCACACAAACGATAAGAGCCAAAGAGCAGTGCCACCCGTCTGAGGCATGAAGCTGGCCTGAATCAGAGCCTGAACCCAAACCATACTAAGCTGTGACCCGAGGAGAAAACCTCCTGCTCCCTCGGGAGGAAGGGGCGCTGGCTGCCCCTTGAGATCTGTGATGCCATGAACACCTGAGGGATTCTGGAAAAGTGTTTCCCTTGGGGGCAGGGGACCAGAGGGATGAGTTAAAGGGAACCTGGATGGGTGGGGAGAATAAAGGGTGGAAACATGAAACCCAGTCAGCTTGACTGGCTCTGCCAGCAGAGTGGCAGGCACTGTCAGAAGTGGTGGTGGTGGGCTTCCCTGGTGGCGCAGTGGTTAAGAATCCACCTGCCAATGCAGGGGACACGGATTCAAGCCCTGGTCCGGGAAGATCCCACATGCCACAGGGCAACTAAGCCTGTGCACCACAACTACTGAGCCTGCGCTCTAGAGCCATGAGCCACAGCTACTGAGCCTGTGTGCCACAACTACCGAGCCCATGTGCCACAACTACCGAAGCCCATGCGGCTAGAGTCCGTGCTCTGCAACAAAGAGTAGCACCTGCTCGCCACAACTAGAGAAAGCCCACGCACAGCAACAAAGACCCAACGCAGCCAAAAAAAAAAAAAGTAACGGTAGAATTTTTTAAAAAAAGAAAAGAAAGAAGTGGTGGTGGTAGTAGAGGGAGGTGCAGTACGACCAGTAGTAGTGGTAGCAGCACTACTAGTGCTAGTGGTACTAGTAGTAATGGGAGTGTTAATGGTGGTAGTACTACTCGTAGTAGTGGCAGTAGTGCTAGTGGTAGTGGTGTTATAGTACTAGTAGTAGAGGTAGGTGCAGTGCTAGTGGTAGTAGTAGTAACAGTAGTGTTAATGGTGGTAGTACTACTAGTAGTAGCGGCAGTAGTGCTAGTGGTAGTGGTGTTATAGTGCTAGTAGTAATATTGGTGGTAACGGTTAACAGCAGTGATAGTGGTAGTAATAGGAACAATGATATTTATAGTGGTAGTGGTAATAGCAGGAGTTGGTGGCCCCCTGGGTGGGCAGTATTTAAAACAAAGGGACACAGGAGAGTCAGCTTCTGGTTTGGAGGGCACGATGCAACACTAAGGGAAAGGTGGTGCCCACTGTTTAGGATCACAGGCTGCCGCTAGGCTGTGAGCTGCTAGTTCAGAATAAGAGGCAAGTTAAGCTTTGAAAAATGCTCAGTGTTAATATCTGGGTGGCAGACATGGCGCTAGACCCAGGAATCAGGGCCTCTGAGGGCCTGAAGGACGTGGAGGTCAGCACTGGACAGTCTCAAAGCTACCAGGAACCCCGGATCTGGGGGGAACCCCTGCAGGACTGTTCTCAGGGTTCCCGTCAGGGCTGGCAGAGGTGGCAAGTGAAAAGCTTCTTTGAGGCGTCTCATCTGTCTTCTGGCATCTAAGCCAGCAGGACGGGAGGAAAATGGATCAGGGCCTCAGGAGTACAGGGAGCTGACTGGCCAGGTCAGGCTCCGGCTGGATGTTAATTTAACCGTCACGAATTTCAGAGCTGGAAGACACCTCTGAGATCAGTTAACAAGATCTTTTTAATGGCTTGTTTTCAAAGCAAGGAAACTGAGGCTCCGAGAGTCATGTGAATTTTCAACCATTCCACAGTCTGGGAAAGGGCTGGAGCTTCTCTTCCTGTCTCTGGGCTCCCAGCCCAGTGCTTTCTCCTACTGCCTCACCGAAGCAACCCAGGGCGACACGTGACACTTGTGCTCTTTCATCTCAATAATGCTTGAACATTTCAACCAACAAAACGAAGTAATCTTCACGACGCGCTAAGGTAGCTAGTGGCTCAGCAAACTGCTAATGGAGAGGAATAGTAGGGCAGGAGTGTTATTTGATTTTAGAAAGGGCTGATGTTGCTGAGTGGAAACCAGAAAGAATCTTGGAAGGGAAGAGAGGTGGGGTCCCACAAAACCTGGGTTCTAATTCTATCCCTGCTGCCAGCTACCTGTGGGAACTTGAGAAGGGCAACTTGTCCGGGCCTCATTTTCCTTACCAGCAAAAAAGAAGATTTAGGGGGCTTCCCTGGTGGCGCAGTGGTTGGGAGTCCGCCTGCCGATGCAGGGGACGCGGGTTCGTGCCCCGGTCCGGGAAGATCCCACATGCCGCGGAGCGGCTGCGCCCGTGAGCCATGGCCGCTGAGCCTGCGCGTCCGGAGCCTGTGCTCCGCAACGGGAGAGGCCACAACAGTGAGAGGCCCGCGTACCGAAAAAAAAAAAATTAAAAAAAAAAAAAAAAAAAAAAAAAAAAAGAAGATTTAGACTAGACCAGTGGTTCCCAGAGTGGTCACACCAGAATCACCTGGAGTGCTTTTAAAATAAAGACTCCCAGCCCCACCTTCAATGATTCTGGTTCAGTAAGCCTGAAAATAGAGGACTGACCATTTTTATTAAAAAATAAACAAATAAATAAATCTCCCCCGTGGGTACACAGATTGGGTCTATGTACACTCGGCATTGGATCGACAGAGAGACAGGGAGATACACATATATGTGATTAAAATGTGATTATGGTAATTGCAGAATTTAAGTAGTAGGGATACAGGAGCGCAGCGTGAGTCTCTCAACTTTTCTGTGTATTTTAAAATTTTCACAATAAAATGTTGGAAAAAAAGCAAATAAAAAAGGGGAAACATTCCCCAGGTGATTCTGATGTGCAAGCAAGTTTGGCATCTCTGGTCCAGGTCACCAACCTTCAGACCAAGTTTAGGTGGCTTTCGTGTCCCACAGAGCAGCCCCGGGCACCACCTTGGGAAAAAGGAGCCAGTGTAAGTGCTCAACCCGGTCCTAGACGTTGGTTGGAATGGCTCCCACCTTCAGCTGTTTCTATAAATTGGGAATGTGCATGAGATTCTACTAGAAAACAGACACACAACGGTTCCATTGCTTTTTAAAAAAAGTGTATATACCACTCTAGAAGACAGTCTTTAAGGCCTTGCGCAGATTCAACTGTTTATGAATTTACAGAATTATTTACAGTCTTGTGTGCAAGATGGAATGAAGGTTTTAGAACTAGAGCCAGAGAAATGGCTCAGTTATTTGAAGAGTCAAACTAGAAAGCAGGTTCGTTGACAGTGCCTGGGCCCTGCTGGCACCTCCCTGCCTCACCCCTACCCGTCTCTTACTCTGTACATTTCTCTCCCATCCTCATCTACTAAAAGGCACATTCCTGGCTCAAAGGCCTTTGCTATTTTGTCTGCCAGCACACATTCCCCCAATATCTGCTCAGCTCATGCCTTACCTCCTTCAGACCTTTACTCAAAAGGCTTTTCCTCAGTGATGCTTTCACTGGTTTCCCATCTGAAACTACAACCCCGCCTGTAACTACTGAGCCCTTCTCTTGTCCTATTTTTTCTCTCTAGCAATCATCACCATCTAGCGTACTCAACATTTCACTTATTTGCCTTGCTTATTACCTGTTTGCTGACGAGTCTGTAAGCCCCATGAGGGCAGGGGGCTTTGCTTATGCCTACGACAGTGCAGGCACCACGATGAGGTGGGGACTCAACACAGATTTGGTGAATGAAGGAATGACCACCTGCCATACTCAGTCCATGTGCCGTACACACAGTATCTCTGACCTGCATGGGGTCCTGAAGAGTGGGAACCAGCCCCCTCCACAGCAGGAAAGCTGAGATGTTGTCTGAAAGGGTGAGGTCTGGCTCTTGTAAACCCCAGTATCCCAGGCTCATCCCATTTCACCATGCGGTATCGCCACAATACCAGCTCTCTTCCAGGGGATGACACCTCCCTTCCTCCCTTCTCGCCACTAACAGCTAAACCACCTTTGGTCCTGGGGAGTCTGCGGTCTTGCTCACACAAGCGAGGGCAAAGTTGAAGGTTAAATGCCCATCTTGTCCAGTGAACTCCCCAGAGCCAACTAACTACCAGATAACCATACACTGCACCCCAAGAGGGACTGCTCAGTGAATAGAAACACCCTGTCATGACACATGAAAGACGTACATATACCATTTCCTACTGATAACAGTTCAATGAGGCTCACAGTCAACAAAAACAAGTAGTGTCCCACTAAAAACATCCATACTACAAATGACCCCATTGCCAACCAAGTTTTCAAGCACTATTCACAACCACAACAGTGACTCCATGGAATAATAAAGCAAGTGGGTCTACCTGCATAACTCTGTAGCAATGGATTTTGACCTGTGAAGTACCCTCATGCATTCTTGAAGTCAAAGAACATAATCCCATGTGTGCTAGAGTTTCCCCCTTTAACCCAAGGCAGCCTCTACTCATTAAAGCTGAGGGCTTATCCTAACACCTGCACTTACCCTTCACACTGCATTGTAAATGGAAGCTTGATTCCCTGCCCTCCAGCACCCCACAACTGTAAGTGCCCTGAAGACAGGGCCTTTGCCTCATTCACTACGTTTCCCCAGCACATGCCTGGCGCATGCAGGCATCCAAACAGTTGTTGAATCCTGCTCCTCCCATGGCATTTTAGTTCATTTATACCTTACCATTACTTTGGGTCTCTGTGAATACACACACAATGAATTGTACAAGTTTAACATAAATAAACTTAAGATAGATTGAGATGTATTTATAAATGATCCATCTATAGTCATTATTTTGACTCTATTAAGGATAACATCAAGGAGAGGAAACGTGCCCAAACAAAACACTGAAGAAATGCAGTTTGAGAGCAGAAAAGAGGCTACACTCTTAAACTGAACTGGTATGTGACTTAAAAACCTCAACAACATAACTAAGAATTTAAAAATAACCTCAAAGGGGCTTCCCTGGTGGCGCAGCGGTTGAGAGTCCGCCTGCTGATGCAGGGGACAAGGGTTCGTGCCCCGGTCCGGGAGGATCCCACATGCCGCGGAGCGGCTGGGCCCGTGAGCCATGGCCGCTGAGCCTGCGCGTCCGGAGCCTGTGCTTCGCAACGGGAGAGGCCACAACAGTGAGAGGCCCGCATATCACAAAAAAAAAAAAAAAAAAAAAACCTCAAAGGAACAGAAGGTGTTAAGACAGCACTACAGTCATATCCTACCTGCTTGATATAACCTTTCTTCTTTAGCATGAAATGGGTATTGTTTTTTACGATGAGCTTTCTGAAGACAAATATTTGGTACGCTGTTTACTTGTAGGCTTTTTTATTATTCAGATGTGTTTTTCTCCAAGATGAAAGTGGATCATAGTGAGACAGCTATTTCTTCACTGCCTGACAATTTAAGCTGAACTTACTGCAGCTCTTTTAAAACTGACAGTGACAAAATTAAAGTAACAAAAGAGATCATTGGTTTGGGGGCTTTAAAGATGACATCCAGGCTTCATCAGGTCCATGGGAAAAAGTGTAACAACCATGAATAAAGACACCATCACTTATTAAACCTAATGTGAATTCCCTTCTCAATGCCCAGTGGTGGCTGAAACTTCCAAAATGTTGATCAAAATAAATTCCCTTGGGCCTGAAGACATAATTTATAGACTACTACATTTATCAGGAGTCTTGCTTCTCAGGACGGCCATGAACCTGAATTCTAGCCAGTGGAAAGCATGCAGATGTGATGTGTGCCTCTTCTAGGCCAGGGCCATAAAAACCTTTCCTGAGGGGTCCCTCCATGCTCTTATTGGGGAGATGCCCCCAGTGACCTTGGAAGCTAAGTGTAAAGATGACAGACCTCCTTCTTCCTAGGTGCCTGCATGCCTGAAAGAGACAAAGCCACTGCTTTTCTAGGCCAGTGAATTTAAGGGCCTATTGTTTCCGCACTCAGCCTACCGGATAGCCCATCATACAGCAGGAAATATTTGTACCTTTCCTTATACAAAGCATGAGATTAAACTCTTATAAAAAGAAGGAAAAATGAAAACAGTCACAGTATTTTTTAGATACTCCTAAAGTCATAGAAACCTAGGGCTTAATGGGGACCATGAAAAATCAAATTATTTAGTCCATTATTATTTATTTATTTTGACTAAATAAATTTAGTCAGATATATTTAGTTTGAGAACACTCAAACTGCAGTTCTTCAGGGTTTTATTTGGGCACGTTTCCTCTCCTTGACTAGTTATACAGTGATGCACAAATGCTTTTCTAAGAGAGAACCTACTGTTTTCTGTGTCAGCTCACTGCCTCTCTGGACAGCTCTCGCTGAGCTCGTATTGCGTACGATAACGATAACAGCAGTTCACTGTTAAAATGAGTGCTTACTGCGGCCCCAGCCCTGTGCTTAGAGCCATCCACTCACCTGCTCATCTAATCCTCACCTGGGAAGTGGATACTCTCACCATCTTCATTTACAGATGACAAAACTGAGGCAAAGAAAACATGAGATTGGCCAAGAGCAGGTACAACTAGAAAGAGTAGAGCCAAGATTCAACCCAGGCAGCCTGCTCTTAACTACCACCCTGTCCTCCTGTGGCTGTCACCTCTGTCCCAGACTCATGGAGAGCAAGCCTTACCACTCTCCCCCATATCTGACAAGTACCTAAGGATCTCTTTCACAGCAACACAAGTTATCTTGTCACATGGCTGAAAAAACTCTAGTTTGAGTTTTGTTTGATTTTTCTTTTTTTTCTATTTTACTGAAGTATTGTTGATTACAATGTGTGTTCATTTGTTTGAGTTTTTCTCATTCTTTCAAACATAGTTCCAAACCCCTTCACCACTCAGGTTTCTCTTTGGAGGGCTCCCGCTCATTCATGCCCCGGCTGAATTGTGTCACCTAGAGAGGAACTTCATGTGTAAAATGAGGTTAATAATAGTACTTCCCCCACAGGGTTGGTGTGAGGATGAGTTAGGTTATTCAGGTAAAACCCTAGAAACTAGAAACAGTGCTTAGGACAAAGTTAGCCAACCAAAACCATTAGTTATTATTTGCCTTATACTGCAATGCTGCAGCCTATGATTGCATTAGGTTCTAGTGTCTACATCACACTAATTTACTGTCCACTTAAATACATTTTAAGTGTATTTTTTACTGTCCACTTAAATACATTTTTAAGTGTATTTTTTTTTACCATTGATAAACTAAAACCATTGATAAGCTTCAATCCTTGATTCTGCTATTCTGCTAGATAACTCCGCCCCACCCTCAACAGATGTTACACTTTACCTTGACTGTGGTTAAACTTCCCCCCATTAGGTTTAGTTCACCTTCCCAGGCACTAAAGGTATTTTTGAATCTTGTAGTTTTGAATCTTGCATCAGCAAATTAGATGGTTAGGTGTTGAAAATTTTGGTGTAGGCTAGAATGGCCCACAGATAAAGCCTTGGGGTTCTCCACTAGAAAGTTCCTTCCTGTCACTGACCCACTGTTTCCTATCTTAGCAGCCAGGGATAGATAAGGTCACTATCTTGACCACAATCATCTCATGCCAGTGTTTGTTAAGTGCAAAGACTCCATTTCCACCAAGTCCATGAGACTCCCCCAGCTCAGCCCCTCAGTGGGCTAGGAGCAAAGGGAGGTTGTTAAGAGCATACTTGGTTGGGATAGGGAACCACAGCCAGAACTACACTCTCCCAGGCGTCCAATAAGGGACCAAAAGTCCACACAGGAGCACATATGACCCATTTCAGATAAGGGAGCTGTAGCCTGGTGTACAGTGAGATGGGGGCTTCAGAACCTCCCAGCAGTCGGAGGGCATCTGAGATGAAGAGCTAGATCATGCAAGAAATCCTTACCCCAGCTCCCACTTTTTGAAGAAATGGACCTACGTTCTATAATATAAGGACGGCAAGAAGGAATCTGCAGACAGCTGACAGTGGTGCAGGTGGGGCCCCTCCACCTGTGTGGGATAGCACTGGGGCAGAAACATCGCCATAGAAGCTCCCCTGTGTGTAGTATGTGGCTGCAGTGGAGGGTGATAGATGCTTGACAGTGTTCAAAGTTTGATGCTTTAGGCTCAGGCCAGGAACAGCTATGATTTTTATACCCTGAGGACAGACTGGCTCCTTCCTGGCTCCTCAGACTTTAAAGCAGTGGTTCTTCCATACAGCAAAATCACCTGGAGGGTACCTCTAACACAGAGAGCTGGGTCCCATCCCTGGGTTTCTGATCTAGTAGGTCAGGGGTAGAGCCCTAGGATTTGCTTTTCTAACAAAAATTTACTTTTTTAACAGTTGCTACTGCTGCTGGTTTGGGGACCACACTTTGAGAACCACTGATTTAGGGCAAGGGGTGTCAGAAAGAAGGTTGAAAAAAATCCAAGGGGAAGAGAAAAGGAGGAAATCCGGAGAGAGAAGGGACCCTTTAGTGCCCTCTGCGTTGACAGGGAGTGGCTTGATAGGAAAAGTAAAGACTGTTTTGAGCTATCACGTGGTCTCCATGTCTTTGCATGTATTTGTGATCATCTGATAGCAGTATTTCTTTCTGCTAGTCCCTTCTGCAGGTTATGGGTATAGCTAAGGGATTACGTAAATATATACTGAAAAGATGGGCGGGGCAGGGGTACATGAAGAAAAAGGGCCAAACAACACCTCAACTTTCATAGTAGAGAATGGTGGTAAATTATGGTTTCTTTCTGTTCCATTTTTCAGACATTTGTCAAAGAAAGTGAGAGTTGTGGTGAACTTAATGTAGTCGATGGAAGATCAAATCTATTCTGAACTCAGAGGAAGGCTACTATCAAAGAAACAGCTCCCTGGCAGGTGTGGATAGATGAACCACTTGTTAGCCATAAGCAGTGTCAGAAAGGTTCTGAGCTGGCCATTGATATCCACGCGCATTAAAAGGAATGAACAGTTTTTTGCATTTCCTTGGGTGGGAAGCAGTTATACAGTTTCATTATCTTACCACTAGTAAAGGGGCGAAGTCTGAGATGTGTAATTGGTTTTCAATCTAGAAATGTATGTCTTGTTTAATACCTAGCTCCTATCCGCAAGAAAATTCAGACTTGGCCAGAGGAATTCACCTGTGAACGCATATGGAAAGCTTTAACTTACATGAGGGTAATTCTGAAAAACTGAAAATGAGGAAAAGAGAAATAAAAGAAAACCATCCTGGCTGGTAGATAACTGGCTTTGTTTTAAGGACGATCTGTGGACCGCTTTTTATACAGAGCTGCTTCACAGACACATTCAACCTTCACAGCCTTTTCCTAGGAGAATCCTCTAAAAGATGTATTCCTTGGATTCCTGTTACTCATCTTGAAAAAGTCTACATACCCTTGGCTGACAGAGAAATGGTAAGCAAGGCAAAATGGGGGTCCGAATTCATGGCAGTTATCATTTATAAGACAGGCATCCAGAAGATCCAGAAAATGCTAATGTTATTTTGATTACCATCAAAATGAAAATGCATAATTTAACATGTTCTCAGAGAACCCTGGGACCTTTGGAAGGGAATGGCAGCCCTCAGTTTGAGGAAGGGGCATTGCCTATATCATAAATGAATAAATTGGACCACCAAAGCTTACATGCTTCACGACTGCAGTGCATTTAAAATAGATTCTAAATGCAACCATCCCCTCAACTACACCCCATAAACCATTTTATGTGAAATTAAAGATGCCACTGATCATAAGGTACGCCATTATTTTACATGCAAACAGTAAAGAAAAAATGTTAGTTAGAAACTGTTCATTTTAGAGACATTAAAATGTGAAAAACAAAAACACTGTGTGAGCCTTAGCATGGATGGGACATCCCAGGGTACAGGGGATTGACTCAGAACTCGTGCTCTGACTTTCATTTGTGAGAGGGATGGCAGCCCTGTTCCTTAGTAGGTGTGGGACCTTGGGCAAATCCCTTCACCTCAATGTGCTTCAGTACATTTATCTGATATTAACAATGCCTACTTCTCACTAAATTGCTGAGAGAACTAAATATGATTGTTTTTTAGAGTATTTAACATGTACCTAGCACTTATTATCTGTCTTATTGCTTCTGTTACTTCAATCTGGCAAGAGTGGAATCATGAACTTAACAAATCTTAAATGGTCTTCTTTACTCTAAATGAGTTCACCTAGTCTCAGTTGCCAAACCTTTAGACACCGTTTGAAATAAGTGGTAATGGCTTTGCCTCCTCAGTGCCTTAGTGCTCCAGAAATAAAATGAAATCATCTTCCAAACTGCAGTCAAAGCATCTTCTTAAACTGAAGAATCACTCAGGGCCTGAAGGAGTGGATGACTCAAATACAATGCGTGACAGTTTACACATTGTTTTGCATGACATTTGCATGCTACCAGTTCATTTTTGCTTGAAGTGAAAAAACCGCCCACCATCTGCTTCTTGCCTAGTCCCTTATGATCCCCTAGGTGTTGAGTTGGCTGCTTTTGACTGGGAAAAATAAAGCAACTGGCTGCATCAAGTAGTTATCTCACGACCCTCTGTGGCTTGTTACCTCAGTTGCAGAGGGGAGGGCAAGGCTGTCCCAGGCTGTATCACCTGGCATCACTATGGACCATCCCACACCGAGGGGGGTCCTTGACTCAGAAACCAGTAAGCCACATAGAGCATCAGGAAGCTTCTTCTGAATACAACCCCCAAGCACACATGCCCCTGATGGTAAATCGGATGATTCACAGCTCATGAAGCAGCTTAAAAAACAGTTCCGAGATTGGTTCAAGATGGTGGAATAGAAGGACGTGCTCTCACTCCCTCTTGAGAGAGCACCAGAATCACAACTAACTGCTGGACAATCATCAACAGGAAGACACTGGAACTCACCAAAAAAGATACCCCACATACAAAGACAAAGGAGAAGCCAGAATGAGACACTGGGAGGGGCACAATCACAATAAAATCAAATCCTATAACAGCTGGGTGGGTGACTCACAAACTGGAGAACACTTTTACCACAGAAGTCCACCCACTGCAGTGAAGGTTCTGAACCCCACGTCAGGCTTCCCAACCTGGGGGTCTGGCAACAGGAGGAGGAATTCCTAGAGAATCAGACTTTGAAGGCTAGCGGGATTTGATTGCAGGACTTCGACAGGACTGGGGGAAACAGAGACTCCATCTTGGAGGGTACATACAAATTAGTGTGCACATCAGGACCCAGGGGAAGGAGCAATGACCCCATAGGAGACTGAACCAGACCTACCTGCTAGTGTTGGAGGGTCTCCTGCAGAGGTGAGGGGTGGCTGTGTCTCACCATGAGGGCAAGGACACTGGCAGCAGAAGTTCTGGGAGGTACTCCTTGCCAAGAGCCCTCCCAGAGTCTGTAATTAGCCCCACCAAGGAGCCTGGGGAGGCTCTAGTGTTGGGTCACCTCAGGCCAAACAACCAACAGGGAGGGAACTCAGCCCCACCCATCAGCAGACAAGGGGATTAAAGTTTTACTGAGCTCTGCCCACCAGAGCAACACCCAGCTCTACCCACCACCAGTCCCTCCCATCAGGAAACTTGCACAAGCCTCTTAGATAGCCTTGTCCACCAGAGGGCAGACAGCAGAAGCAAGAAGAAATACAATCCTGCAGCCTGTGGAACAAAAGCCACATTCACAGAAAGATAGACAAGATGAAAAGGCAGAGGGTTATGTACCAGATGAACGAACAAGATAAAACCCCAGAAAAACAACTAAATGAATTGGAGATAGGCAACCTTCCAGAAAAAGAATTCAGAATAATGATAGTGAAGATGATCCAGGACCTCGGAAAAAGAATGGAGGCAAAGATCGAGAAGATGCAAGAAATGTTTAACAAAGACATAGAAGAATTAAAGAACAAACACCTAGAAGAATTAAAGAACAAACAAACAGAGATAAATAATACAACAACTGAAATGAAAAATACACTAGAAGCGATCACTAAAAATACACTAGAAGAAATCAATAGCAGAATAACTGAGACAGAAGAACGAATAAGTGACCTGGAAGACAGAATGGTGGAATTCACTGCTGCAGAACAGAATAAAGAAAAAACAATGAAAAGAAATGAAGACAGCCTCTGGGACAACATTTGCATTATAGGGGTCCCAGAAGGAGAAGAGAGAGAGAAAGGACCAGAGAAAATAATTGAAGAGATTATAGTCAAAAACTTCACTAACCTGGGAAAGGAAATAGCCACCCAAGTCCAGGAAGTGCAGAGACTCCCAGGCAGGATAAACCCAAGGGGAAACACACCAAAACACATAGTAATCAAACTGACAAAAATCAAAGACAAAGAAAAATTATTGAAACCAACAAGGGAAAAACGACAAATAACAAACAAGGGAACTCCCATTAGGTTAACAGCTGATTTCTCAGCAGAAACTCTACAAGCCAGAAGGGAGTGGCATGACATACTTAAAGTGATGAAAGGGAAGAACCTACAACCAAGATTACTCTACCTGGCAAGGATCACATTCAGATTCCATGGAGAAATCAAAAGCTTTACAGACAAGCAAAAGCTAAGGGAATTCAGCAGCACCAAACCAGCTCTACAATAAATGCTAAAGGAACTTCTCTAAGTGGGAAACACAAGAGAAGAAAAGGATCTACAAAAACAAACCCATAACAATTAAGAAAATGGGGGCTTCCCTGGTGGTGCAGTGGTTGAGAGTCCACCTGCCGATGCGGGGAACACAGGTTCGTGCCCCGGTCTGGGAGGATCCCATGTGCCGCGGAGTGGCTGGGCCCGTGAGCCATGGCCGCTGAGCCTGCGCGTCCGGAGCCTGTGCTCCGCAACGGGAGAGGCCACAACAGTGAGAGGCCCACATACCGCAAAAACAAAAACAAAAAAAAAAGAAAATGGTAATAGGAACATACGTACTGATAATTACCTTAAACATGAATGGATTAAATGCTCCAACCAAAAGACACTGGCTCGCTGAATACATACAAAAACAAGACCCATATATATGCTGTCTACAAGAGACCACATCAGACCTAGGGACACATACAGACTAAAAGTGAGGGGATGGAAAAAGATATTCCATGCAAATGGAAATCAAAAGAAAGCTGGAGTAGCAATACTCATATCAGATAAAATAGACTTTAAAATAAAGAATGTTAGAAGAGACAAGGAAGGACACTATACAACGATCAAGGGATCAATCCAAGAAGAACACATAACAATTTTAAATATATATGCACCCAACATAGTAGCACCTCAATACATAAGGCAACTGCTAACAGCTATAAAAGAGGAAATCGACAGTAACACAATAATAGTGGGGGACTTTAACACCTCCCTTACACTAATGGACAGATCATCAAAACAGAAAATTAATAAGGAAACACAAGCTTTAAATGACAAAACAGACCAGAAAGATTTAACTGATATTTATAGGACTTTCCACCCAAAAACAGCAGATTACACTTTCTTCTCAGGTGTGCACGGAACATTCTCCAGGTTAGATCACATCTTGGGTCACTAATCAAACCTCAGGAAATTTAAGAAAATTGAAATCATATCAAGCCTCTTTTCTGACCGCAATGCTATGAGATTAGAAATCAGTTACAGGGAAAAACAATGCAGAAAACACAAACACATGGAGGCTAAACAATACATTACTAAATAACCAAGAGATCACTGAAGAAATCAAAGAGGAAATCAAAAAATACCTAGAGACAAATGACAACGAAAACACGATGATCCAAAACCTATGGGATACAGCAAAGGCAGTTCTAAGAGGGAAGTCAATAGCAATACAAGCCTACCTCAAGAAACAAGAAAACTCTCAAATAAACAATCTAACCTTACACCTAAAGGAACTAGAGAAAGAAGAACAAACAAAACCCAAAGTTAGCAGAAGGAAAGAAATCATAAAGATCAGAGCAGAAATAAATGAAATAGAAACAAAGAAAAC
The DNA here is from genome assembly GCF_026419965.1 of Kogia breviceps. Classification (NCBI taxonomy): domain Eukaryota; kingdom Metazoa; phylum Chordata; class Mammalia; order Artiodactyla; family Physeteridae; genus Kogia; species Kogia breviceps. The sequence goes on from NC_081321.1 coordinate 49,687,311, forward strand.
AATAGCAAAGATCAATAAAACTAAAAGCTGGTTCATTGAGCAGATAAACAAAATTTATAAACCATTAGCTAGACTCATCAACAGAAAGAAGGAGAGGACTCTAATCAATAAAATTAGAAGTGAAAAAAGAGAAGTTACAACAGACACCGCAGAAATACAAAGCATCCTAAGAGACTACTACAGGCAACTTTATGCCAATAAAATGGACAACCTGGAAGAAATAGACAAATTCCTAGAAAGGTATAACCTTCCAAGAGTGAACCAGGAAGAAATAGAAAATATGAACAGATCAATCACAAGTAATGAAACTGAAACAGTAATTAAAAATCTTCCAACAAACAAAAGCCCAGGACCAGATGGCTTCACAGGTGAATTCTATAAAACGTTTAGAGAGAAGCTAACACCCATCCTTCTCAAACTCTTCCAAAAAACCCAGAGGAAGGAACACTCCCAAACTCATTCTATGAGGCCACCATCACCCTGATAGCAAGATCAGACAAAGATACTACAAAAAAAGAAAATTACAGGCCAGTATCACTGATGAACATAGATGCAAAAATCCTCAACAAAACACTAGCAAACAGAGTCCAACAACACATTAAAAGAATAAGTGGGATTTATCCCAGGGATGCAAAGATTCTTCAATATACACAAATCAATCAATGTGATATACCATATTAACAAATTGAAGAATAAAAGCCATAGGATCATCTCAATAGATGCAGAAAAAGCTTTTGACAAAATTCAACACCAATTCATAACAAAAACTCTCCAGAAAGTGGGCATAGAGGGAACCTACCTCAACATAATAAAAGCTATCTATGACAAACCCACAGCAAACATCATTCTCAATGGTGAAAAACTGAAAGCATTTCCTCTAAGATCAGGAACAAGACGAGGATGTCCATTCTCGCCACTCTTATTCAACATAGTTTTGGAAGTCCTAGCCACGGCAGTCAGAGAAGAAAAAGGAATACAAATTGGAAAATAAGAAGTAAAACTGTGACTGTTTGCAGATGGCATGACACTATACATCGATAATCCTAAGATGCCACCAGAAAACTACTAGAGCTAATCAATGAATTTGATAAAGTAGCAGGATACAAAATTAATGCACAGAAATCTCTGGCATTCCTACACACTGATGATGAAAAATCTGAAAGAGAAATTAAGGAAACAATCCCATTTACCACTGCAACAAAAAGAATAAAATACCTAGGAATAAACCTACCTAGGGAGACCAAAGACCTGTATGCAGAAAACTGTAAGACACTGATGAAAGAAATTAAAGATGATACAAACAGATGGAGAGATATATCATGTTCTTGGATTGGAAGAGTGAGTACTGTGAAAATGACTATACTACCCAAAGCAATCTACAGATTCAATGCAATCCCTATCAAATTACCAGTGGCCTTTTTTACAGAACTAGAAGAAAATATCTTAAATTTTGTATGGAGACAAAAAAAGACCCCTAATAGCCAAAGCAGTCTTGAGGGAAAAAGACAGAGTTGGAGGAATCAGACTCCCTGACTTCAGACTATACTACAAAGCTACAGTAATCAAGACAATATGGTACTGTCAGAAAAACAGAAATACAGATCAATGGAACAGGACAGAAAGTCCAGATATACACCCATGCACCTATGGTCAACTAATCTATGACAAAGGAGGCAAGGATATACAATGGAGAAAAGACAGTCTCTTCAATAAGTGGTGCTGGGAAAAGTGGACAGCTACATGTAAAAGAATGCAATTAGAACACTCTCTAACACCATACACAAAAATAAACTCAAAATGGATTAGAGACCTAAATGTAAGACTGGACACTATAAAACTCTTAGAGGAAAACATAGGAAGAACACTCTTTGACATAAATCACAGCAAGATCTTTTTTGATCCACCTCCTAGAGTAATGGAAATAAAAACAAAAATAAACAAATGGGACCTAATGAAACTTAAAAGCTTTTGCAAAGCAAAGGAAACTACAAACAAGATGAAAAGACAACCCTCAGAATGGGAGAAAATATTTGCAAATGAATCAACAGACAAAGGATCAATCTCCAAAATATATAAACAGCTCATGCAGCTCAACATTAAGAAAACAAACAACTCAATCCAAAAATAGGCAGAAGACCTAAATAGACATTTCTCCAAAGAAGACATACAGATGGCCAAGAAGCATGTGAAAAGCTGCTCAACATCAATTAGAGAAATGCAAATCAAAACTACAATGGGTTATCACCTCACACCAGTTAGAATGGGCATCATCAGAAAATCTACAAACAACAAATGCTGGAGAGGGAGTGGAGAAAAGGGAACCCTCTTGCACTGTTGGTGGGAATGTCAATTGATACAGCCACTATGGAGAACAGTATGGAGGTTCCTTAAAAAACTAAAAATAGAATTACCATATGACCCAGCAATCCCACTACTGGGCATATACCCAGAGAAAACCATAATTCAAAAAGATACATGCACTTCAATGTGCACTGCAGCACTATTTACAATAGCCAGGTCATGGAAGCAACCTAAATGCCCATCGACAGATGAATGGATAAAGAGGATATGGTACATATATACAAAGGAATATTACTCAGCCATAGAAAGGAATGAAATTGGGTCATCTGTAGAGATGTGGATGCATCTAGAGACTGTCATACAGAGTGAAGTAAGTTAGAAAGAGAAAAACAAGTATTGTATATTAACACATATATGTGGAACCTAGAAAATGGTACAGATGAACAGGTTTGCAGGGCAGAAATAGAGACACAGATGTAGGGAACAAACGTATGGACACCAAGGGTGGGGAAGTGGCAGGGGGTGGGGGGGTGAATTGGGAGATTGGGATTGACATGTATACACTGATATGTATAAAATGGATAACTAATAAGAGCCTGCTGTATGAAAAAATAAAATTTTAAAAATTAAAAAACAAACAAAACCAGAAAACAGTTCCTGACCACCAGTAGTTTCCAAATCAAACCAGTGCAAAGGTTCTTTTTCCCTAAGTGTAGATAATTATGGGGTAGTGATCCTATGACAAAGATTTGCTTCATTCTCAAAACTGTCAAGATTTAAAGCAAACAGATGGGCAGCCAATATCTGACAGTAAAGAAGAAAAATTAGCAATTAATCAGGGCTCTGTTGTCAGAATTCTCTGTTGGCCTGACCATTTGTTTAAACTGAGCCCTTGGATTCACGACTACTTGTCCATATGTCATAATGGACCTACATTTACGTAGGTCTGATAAAAAATCACTTAGTTGCTGTTTCTTGGGAAGAACTGAATATATTTGTAAACACAAACATCTATGTTATTAGTAATATAAACTAGGCAATGATCCTACATAAGATGATATCAAATATGTATTGTTTGTACGAGAGCTGAAAATACACTAACAAGTGTCCTACAAGTTATTTTTTGGACAGTGCATACAATACAAACTCATATTGCTCTTACGTTTCTACATGACATATGACCCATAAGTGAACAGCAAACCCAACCTGTCAGCTGTAAAACCCCAAATTCATATTTGGATACTAGGGCCAGAATACTACAAATGTAATTAAGCTGATTAGGTTTTAGAGATGCTGTTTTCTCATAAAATAATTTGTGTAGTTGGTGGGGAGGGGGGTGTGCTTTACAGCTTTAATAAGGACAAAAGCACCTGTTAAGCTTTTCAAATTAGGAATAACATGTAAAACATCATACTTATGTGGACACTTAGAAACATAGGAACTTCAGTTACTTGACAATTTCAAAAACTGACTCTAAGAAAGATAAAATAACCAAAAGATCAACCTTTAGAGCACCACTTTACTTTCCAAAAGTGTCACTCCTCATGGTGACAATCTTTAGAATGCCAGAACGTTTAGAAATTAATATTTAGTCCAATTATCACCATTTTTATAGATGAAATATAGGAAATCAAGATCTGGTCTAGACACTGGCACTTAAAAGGGGGTGGGGTGGGACGCAAGGTCCTGGACAGGGCACTGAGCTTCTGGGAAGTAGGGCTGAAGCCCTGGCTGGCTGAGGAGGCAGCTCTGTCAGGGAGCTCAGAGCTTTGCAGGAAACTGTGCTCAAAAACGCGGACAGGGCGCTGGGGAGGAGCTGCTTCTCTGAAAGGCATAATCCAACATAAAGATATTCTGGGCATGGAAGTTGGGTTACCTTCCAAGCCTGGGGTCCTCTGGTGAAAGACGCTTCCCTGGGACAAGGAGCAGCAACAAAGCGAACAAAGCACTTGGTCACCACCTTCATCACTGGAAGGGCCAGGAAAGCAAACTCTTTTCGAAAAACACGGAACCAGACATCAAGACTAAAGGTGAATATGAGTGCAAAAGCTGTTTCATCGATTCGGTTTTACACAGAACAGAAAGGAATCATCCCCTGACTTGCTCATCTGTCTCCAGAAAGCTCAAGATCCAGAAGTGAACAAGGGCTCAGAGGCCGGCTCCTCAGTGTGTTATCTTACAAGGCCCTGGGAGATGAGGATTCCTATTTTCAAGATGCTCCAACCCTGGGGAAGGCAAAAGGAGCAGCAGATGTGCTGGCGATTTTCCGCTTGCCCCCCCCCACCCCACCCTGGAGATGCAATCTTGGCCTGTGTCTGTGCCCTGGCTGACCAACCTCTCTGACCCTCATTCCAGCCAGGTTCATCCAATGGGAGGCCCTGGTAGGAGAAAGCGGGATAGGAAGAAGAAGAAGTCAGAGTATTTCCTCCCATTCTCTCCTGTGGCCCCCTCTCCTGGGCTTGGCTGTAGCATTTCCTCCCTGGACCCTGCAGGCCTAGGGGGCTTCAATGCCCTCCTTGTCTCAATGCTCCTAGCCGGACCCCTTTCACTCCTTCATTCAGTTGATCCATGTGAGTTGGAGTCTGTCTCCTGCCAGGACCACTAGGGAATAGAAGCCATGAGATAAACATGGCATCTTATATTCACTTCCACTTACCTGGAAAAATTTTATATTGAAACTGAGAGAGCAGAACAGAAATCCACATAAACCTTAAAAATAAAAGACCTTCCCAAAACAGCAATCTTTAAACTCCAAATACTGCTGCATTGGCAGGTCACTGTCCTTTGGTCTCCAGAATCTTTAGTGGGAAGACAGGGAGAGGATGCTTAACTAGGGTGACTGGAAACTCCCTCAGGCTCTCCTGCTCTCTGGAATTCACTGATTGCCTGAGGGAGTCTGGGAAGGGGAGGGTCCGACCTCACGGGAGGGCCAGACCAAGCAGCGATGTTGAGAAGAGGCATGTGACCCAGAGGAAGAAGCTGGAGGAATGACAGCATCTTTAGACCACAGCCCGCGTAGGGAAATCACTCATCCTCTGAGGACATCATGATTAGAGTCCAGTACATTGACTGCTTTCAGAATAAAGAGTCGGCCTTTGGCAAAAAGTCCTGCTAGAAGGCCAACATATTTTGTTACTCAAGGGGTGGAGAAACGTATAATACATATTACAACACTTTTCACAAAGTCTGTAATTTAATATAGACTAAATAACTGATGTGGCCATACCTAAAGTAAGAACATATCAGTCATTTAAAAGAAGATTAAAACACAAGTCTATCTGATTTCTGGTAATACTGGATAGAGTACGGGTTAACCACCATCTCTTGCCCCAAATTCCTCTCAGCTGAACCCAGAAGAGAGGAAAATGCAGCCTGTAGGGGCACATGCATAAAATGAGACACTCCAGGGCTTCTGGGAGGGGACACAGGGTAAAGTTACCAAGTAGAAAAGGAACTAGCTGGGGAGTCCTCCTCGGGCCCCTCCAAACACCCATTTCATTCAAATCCCTTTCCTCCCTCGCCTCTCTCACATATTATGTCCCTGCTAATAAGCTTCATCGAAAATCAGGTTCTGCAGTCAAAAAACATTTGGATACTACTGGTTTAGGTTAAACACAAGTGTGTGTGTATATATATATATATATATATATATACGTGAACTGCTACTACAGACAAGTAAGGAGAAGACCACCCATATCTTTTAATACCAGCCTGATGAGTCTTCTTAAATGCACCCTTATCCAGATATAGAAGGCGTATCTTTCTCAATATCTAATCCCAAGCAGGATTACTTTATTTCTAAGCATTTAACTTTTGAAAAAAGATTTTAAAATTAAAGGAAGGCATTAAACTTTAGGAAGAACCAGAGGGCTAATCTGCTTACCTGCTGTCCCCAGCATTTGCCACATACAGCTTCCCCAAAAGGCAAACCACAATGAGGGCTGTGCAACCACCAGATATATTGTATGAACTCCTCTCTCGTTCGATTTGTAGGTCCTAGAGAAGAAGACAAAGTTAGTACTGGACTGTACAGGAACAAAGACTGTCTTAGCCTTGCTCCCTCGACATAGCCCTAAGATCTGAATACGATTCAGAGAAGGGACAAGAAAATCTTTAGTACTGGCTTTCTATCACCTGACAAGCATTTCTGGAGAGGACACTGGCATAAAACTGTCACCTAACAGACCACCTGCGGACCAGAGACAGGAAACAAGGGAAGGCAAACAACAGATATAATCAGACAAAAATGAGAAGAATTAAACCAACTGCATTTAATAAATATCATGGCTTACGGAAAATTAGTCTTTGTATGGACAGCCTGAGCTACTGTGGAAAACAGATTAGAGAGGCTAATAATGTCGAGTGCTTGGACCTGATCAATGTTTTTAACCCCAAAGTCTTCAATAAATAAATTCCTTTACAGCTAGGCGAGACAGGTGACTTGAAGGACTGTATCCTCAATTCAACTTGGGCAGGAGTCCACCCCCGTCTTACTGATCAAAGATAGAAGCTTCTGAACTGACTTCCTCTTCCCAAGGCCACTAATTCACAAGAGGGACACACACGCATAGTATCAGCCAACCTTCAGTGAGCACTTCCTCTATACCAGGCAGTTCGAGAAGCACTTTACATATAGAATCGCATCTCATTCTCACAACTGTAACATTAACCTCACTGTTCAGATGCAGACAAGTGGGGAACTTGCCCATATTTACCCCGCTGGAGTTTGGATTCCAATCAGGTTCTCCTCCTCTGAAGCCTAGTATTTATTACCTGACACCTAATGAGGTCTCCCCAAGGAAATTAAAAATAGAACCACATTCCTATGGACAGAGATGCATCATCCTCCAGACAGATATCTTTGTGAAATGCTGTGTCAGTGACAGAAGCCAGGGTTCCGTGACCTCAGAAAAATGAGAGTTGTTAGGAAAATAAACTGAATGTTGGCCAAAATAATGCCAAACGTTCTCATCGCCATCTATCGTTGGGGCCAAGGAAGAAAGGACGAGGGTGGGGTACAAAAGAGGAGGAAATGGTGCTCTGGCTGATTCTGAGGCTGCTGTCGGCTGACCAAGGGCCAGGGCCCGTTTGTGATGCTTAGAAACCCACAGAATTAGAACTCAGCTGCTTCAGCCAGCCTCCACGGGGATAATTCAGTAATCCAGCATTTATCGGCAGCTGCTGTGCTCCAGAGGCCAGAGGCGATAACACAAAGTCAGATAAATCACCAAGGAGAAACTGGAAATAGGAGAAGAGCCTGAGCTTTGAAAACAGATTAAGGACACAATATTGGTCAAAATGTAAGGAGAGAAAAAGTACAAAGACAAGACCTGGGAGAAACTAACATACTGGGAATGAACTGAGTAAAGGGTAAGGGCGGCGGGGGCGGTGGGGGGGGGCGGCGGGAAGGCTGAGGAACCATCGGGACGGGTAAGAATGAGTGTACTATATGGGATGTGATGGTTTAGAAGCAGGTGAAGAAAAATTCCAAAAAAGGGTTGAGTGAATGACAATATCAAGTGTTCCAGACAGGTCAAGCACAAGGACCACCTCCAAAGACCACACTGAATTTTTAAAATTTATTTACAATCTCTGTATAAATTAGCTTAAAGGGGCTGTCATGAGGATTAAATTAGATGGCGTAGATGAGGGGCTTCGGAGACCAGCTAGATTCTCCCCACAGCCTGGATCCCATGACTGAGAGCAGAGCCCTTTCTTGCTCACTGCTAGATCCTCACACCCATATTGGGCCAAATAAAAGATAATTTAATAAATGTCTATTCAATGGGCAAATAAAGAAATACATTATAAAACGCCTGGGTTTCCAATTATCTCCCCACCATTTTACCTCTGCCTTAACATGAGACATGTGTTCCACCATTCCTAAATGAAAAGCTTACAACGTGCATAAACATTGAGATAATAATTAAGCAGCAACCCAGGCTTCCAATAACACGCAGTCAATTGACAGGAATGAATGAATGGTTATTAGAACCCAAGCAGGGATGGCAGGAGGCTAGAGGGTGACGAGGAGGAGGGACACAGTCAGCAGGGAAAGACGGTCACAAGAAAGTGAAAGAGGGGAAAGAAAACATCAAGACATCAGAAGTTCCGTCTGTTGAACCTCCAAACAGTGCATCAAAACAGAACCAACAACCCTATTCACAAAGGAGTTTGTGGGCAGGTTTATGCATTTTTTGCATTTAAATAAATAAAATAAAGTTGATATTATGATAGATACATATTTCATCAAATTAATATAGAAACTGGTATATAAAGCCCATACTCAATACTAACATTTTTAATACACTGGAAAGAACTGCGCTAGCTACAGAAACTATCCTTTCACATCCAGAATCACTATTTGTTTGAATACCTAAAGTCTGAATGAAAGGCAGGTTTGAGTAAAAATCCTTTAAGCACCCAACTGCTTACAGACTGGAGTGTGAATGATGCTTGACAGACTTAAACTATTGGTGCGATCCAAAAAGTACACAGAGTCCACGTGAAAGAGCCGCCCACGTCAAGGAATTCCTCTAGGACTCAGACAAACAAGTTTATTCTGCATCGTAGGTGCATTACTTATCATGGCTTACATCACCAGAAAGTCTGATTATAAAATTATTTCATTCTTTAAAAAAATATCAAGATAGACTGTTTGACACTAAGATTTTCTGCTACAGCAGAGTTCACATTTGCCTTTCATTTAGGGGGAAACATTCCAGTTAGCCTGCCCATTGAATGCCTTGTTATGACATTAATAGCGTGAGTCAATATTTTTTTCTAATTGATTTAATCGTTTCTTTCATCTTTTCCTACCTTCCCTCTGCAGTTCCCCCAGCATAAGGAATGCAAATTTGGCAACATTTCCACATAAACAGTGGACCAAAGCCTAGCTATTTTTTATACAAGAAACTTTGCTAACATGCTCATGCTTTCATCACTTCCCGCCTCTGCGTGCTGATAGACATATGCGTGTGCACTCAGACGCACACTTTAATTACATGTGTGCTCTCTGGGATCACAGTGAAAGGATTTGAAAGATGTGTTTCCACAGACTTCATCCGCCCTGTAGGATTCAATGACATGAAAATATGCTCTTTTATTTCTTCTTCTAAAACTGGGTGTAACTAGAACATATTCTAAAAATAATTGCTTCCCCCTCCCCTCCCTAGAAGCCAAAATAGCACACTTTTTTTCCTACACCACCTACTCCTCTTTAAAAGATGTTTCACAAAATCTTAGTACTAAAAGGAACATTAAAGGACCATCTGGGTGGTTCTTTTACTACCAGATCAAACATGATAAATGAAGTCAATAAAGATATATTTACTGTTGAATTAACTACCTAATTTCTTCAAACTCTTAACTTTTCCAGTTAGCTTAAGCTTCTCACACTCTACATTAAAAAAAAAAAAAAGTATCCCTCAAGAAGTTTGGGTACTTTCTTCAAAAGATTAAGGAAATCATGGAAAAACTGCCCACTGCTTGTGCTAAACAAAGACTGATTTGGAATCTCTCCCCCATTTTAGCTGTCATGAACCTCAAGACATAAGTCTAGAATAAATTACCAGCAAAACACATGCACATACTATCATTCCTTTTCAAGTATGATCTAAAAGGATCAACTTAAGTGACTCAGAAGATTCCATTAACAAGATAATTGATTTATCTGTTCAATCAAGAGTCCCTCTTAAGGCTGTTTTCTACCTAGCAGAACTGATTTATCCTGTGTTGTGTCTATCTAAATATAACATTTAAGCAAGGTTTATCTCTAAATCAAAGAATGGATCCAATGTTTAAGACTTGGGATTGTATTTTGCTCCTTTTTGTTGCCAGGAAGATGACAGCAGTGAAGGGAAAAAAGAATGTGTGTGAAAGGAGACTAATTCAGCAGGAAAGAATTGCAAGAAAGAAAATATATTGCTCGGGATCATTGTAATTTGGTTGGAAAGTCCCACAGATGATGCAGCTCCAGGATCATTCTTTGTTTCCTACCAATTTCAGGTTGCAAAAGGAAAGCAATATCAAACACCAGAAGGGAGCAAGTGTTGGGTGGTTTCAGTAGGACCTGGCACCTCCCCCTAACTGGGTTAAAACATGGTTCTGAGCACATTGCTAATAGCGTCAGTCACAAATAATAAGATTCTGTATGGTTTTAGTATCTGGGCCTGATTTCGGTTTATTTTGAGAAGCCAACCTGTCAGCCAGGCAATGGGGAAGGGAAAAACCAGCACTGCCTAATATTGCCACCTGCTGGCTGTTGGTGGAATCACATGCTCATTCCTTCTTGGAAGAACTTCCTGTTGTACTAAAAGCAAAGACAAAACAAAAGCAAAAACAAAAAACCTCTAGCTTAAATACAGACAGACCAACAGGTCCACTTACCATTAATATTCTAATTTCCAAAACCATTAAAATGTATAAACTATAAATTAGCTTTGCATTCATCCTCCTTTTCACCATCGTGTCACCATATGGTTTTTACCAACAAAGCCAAGCTAAGTGGTATTTCCAACCATTTACTCAGTGACAGTAAGATGTATGCTAGTTTTACAAGTTATAATGTTGCCATTTTTCTCCCTTCATAACAATCAAACCTCCAAAACATTCTTCACTGTGGCAAGGAATCTATACCCACACTGAAAAGGAAACAGGACAGAATTTTGAGATCCTTCTGCCTGTGTCTATAACTCAATTCCTGTAGGTAAAAAGGTCATCACTGCTGACTTGCTTCTGATTCCTAGGAGGGCAAAGGTCTCCTGCAACTATACCAACAACGGAAGTGAGTTCTTACATGACTCCCCTGTTTTTGGAGGGTATGGAAGTAGGAAGGAGACTGACATCAGGACTTAAAAGACACTGATCTTCTTCGTATCTGTCATCCTGAGCCAAGCAACCACCTAAACATAATAGGTGACAAAACTTAGCTGCAGAAGTAGGCATTGTTACAAAGTGTAGCTGGGAAACAGAAATGAAGTCAGAAAGTTCCTGAGATCCTGGTCCTTTTGGAAGCGAGGGTTCATTTTCCATTGTGGACACAGGAGGAGCTGGCCACACAGCCTTCACTCTGAAGGGAGATCCAAGATGAGATACAATAGGGGACCACAGGGCAGACCCACTTCTGCCAGCATGGATCAGAGGCCCGTGGTCAGAGGTCACCTCCTCACAAGCCACATACTGTGCCAGGCAACCCCAGGATCAAAGACAAGAGGAAAAACAGTGCCTTCAAAGAGGCTTACAGTATTTGATGAAACTTACCATCTCCTCTTGTCCACAGCATTTTCCCCCCAACTTCTGTTAATCTTTATTTTTCGACGAGTACCTACTTTTTCCTAGGTACTATTTATTCTGGTCTGGTGTATCTGAATCTTTTTATCCAATTTTCTCTTTCAGATAGATGTGAACATTTCACTTAATGTCATTCAGAACATTAAAACAAACGAGATACTCTCTATCTCTGTGTTCGTATAATGTGATGATAAATACCCCCAGATACAAGATCCAATCTTTTCCTTCTAGACCCCATGGTGTCTAGAAGAATGCTGGTTATAAAATATAAGTAATTGAGAAGGGAACTGGTGGGAGGTGGGGAGAGAGGAATGACCTCTGATTCTACTTTGCTGAACTGTCATAAATAAGGCAAACCCCCAAACGAAAGGCAAGCTTTGCCTTTAAAGATATTATAAGTTACATTCTGAATCTCAGGAGGGGTGGCTGCAAAGATGTCATCGGTGAGGCAAATTTGAGGCTTAGGTGCTAGGCATGGGTAATTTTTAGGGATTGAAAGTGCAGGAGAAAGCAAAAGAGCCACAAAGCTGAAATGACCGACTCTTATTCAATATTGAGTTTTCCTATTACAGGGGATCAGAATGGCGTAAAACCTGCAATACCTAAAGAACACCTAGAAAGTTAGAAAGTAGCTGGCTGTTGTGAGGAAAAAAATTAAGAATGGCCGGGAGATTCCAAACCTGCTCCCCTCGGAAAGGTCTAAGGAGGAACCACCAAGGTCAGGCCAACAGAATAAGGAAATCAGCTGTGTGTTGAGCACTTCAAACCAAAGTTTACCTTTAAACCCTGACTCTCAAAACCTAATAGCGAGAAAGGGAGGAAAGAAAAAGTATTTTTTATGAGTTGACAATGGCCTTCCGTAGTATGCTGTATAATCTCTGTTGTAAGTTCTAAAGCTCAACCCAAGCTAGTTAATGGCTAAGTCAGGCACTTTTCTGTGACGCTGGAGTAGATTTTTCCTGAAGTCCCTGAAGAAGCAAAGAAAAAACTAGAGCATTTCTATAATTAGGGTAAACATATGACATCATCCAGACAGGGACACTTTTGAGAGTAAAAGGGGACAGTATTAATAACTATTCTGGGCCAACAGGCATCAGCTGGCTCAGTCCCCAGCCGTGCAGGAGGTAGGGCCACCCTGCCAAGAACCAGGAGAACCAAGGAATGATGAGTATTCTCACTTAATAAGGCCAAGCACATGGTGCAAAGCCCAGGTAGCAGGCACGCTGGGGGCTAGAGAGACAATCTGGGAAAAACGTTAAGTGTGAAGAAGAAGCTATAGGGTAGGGTGGATTAGAAAAGAACAGAATGGCTTAAGGCCCCAAATTCATATTATGGCACAGCAAGTCATCCACAGGCTGGTTACAGATGGCCTCTCCAAGTCACCTTACAGCATCCCTACCCTTGAAATCTGCATCTAACCACGGTGGACGTCAGCTTGCTGCCTTTGGCCCATCTCGGTTCTCTCCGTGATGTGGGTCTTCACACAAACGGTTGTCTCTGCCCAGAGCACTCTCCCAGCTCCCACGTTCTGTCTGCTTTCCTCCTAACTCCCTAACAGCATTGCTTCTCCAGGGAACCCTACTTCATCTCTTTATCAGATTCCTACCTACTCCGCGTTTCTCCTCTCAAGGCCCTTCCCATTTATATTTTATCTGTTTAATATCTGTCTTTGCCTAATTTCTTCCATGCTCTTTTCCCAGTTAGGTCTGGCTTATAGTTAGTTCTCAACAAATATTTATGGATTGAATGAATTACACAGTAAAGTGAAGTGATCTTTTCGCTGGCAACCAAGTGCCCAAGAAAAATTTCTGGTAACGAATCAGCTAGTGAGAAGTTTTTTTAAAATTTAAAAAACAAGAATGGGGCTCTTTACTAAGTATTTTTCCGAATGAGCCTCTCAAGTACAGTAGTTGCTAGGAACCCTGCACCATTAATGGGCAGAAACAGTCTGAGATAGGTGTGGAGGAGGCTTGACTCAATATGACATTGGCCTCTAGTGGATAAAGTGGAGAATACAGCAGTTCGAAGTAAAAGATACCTCATAGTACTAGCAATTACCGAAGGAAATAAAAAAGCCAAAATTTCTTCTGTTTTTTTCACTTTTATCATGTAAGCTGACTTTTTCTCCCATTATGGGCATGGTCCACTGTCAGATTTTTACCTCAATTAAATATTTAGCTTTCTGAGCATCCATGTTTAGAAACAGTTATTCACATCAGAGCTTCCATGATAGAGGGAGATTTTTATACCAAGCCCAAGGAGGAGTCAATTTTACTACCTTGATTCCTTTTTTCCTAAATAATCTTTTCTTGCCTCCTGGTGTTTTTCTTGGGATTGAAGGCTACCAGGTACTCCTGAGATGGAGGTGCATTTTAAACCACCTGCTACTCAAAGGGTAAGTATGTGACAAGGAGAGAAATGTTGGAACAAAAGAAGAAATGAGTTAAAGTGAGGAGAGACTGCAAATTAGAGGCATGAGCATATGAAAAATTTTTTGCCTTGTGAACAAATCAGATGACGCTGTTTACTATTCTTTCCTTTTCTCCTCTCATTAGCACTCGACCCGACATCGTGAGATCCTGGAATGTGCACGGTGTACACATTCAGTTCTGCAGAGATGCTTCTAGCTGCTCTAGCTCTACCTAAGAGCTTGTCATCATTTTTTAATCTCCAGGTTTTAAGAACACTACTGCCCACTCACCTTACTCTAGTCCTTATAACATCTTTTTATATCTCCTACTGTATCTGCATGCAGGATGCTGCTCAGGAGAGAAAATCTTTGGAACCCAAATAGCTGCCTCAGTATAAAGTGAGCTCAAGGGGGTGGCACAGAAGAGACCTTCTATGTGCATTCTCACCAGGCAGAGGAACAAGCAGGGGACACCTGGAGGGCAACTTAGTGTGTTCTCAGGAGGGAGGCTGAATCCCTTGATCAGACATATTCAAATGTAAATGTACAAACAAATCCACGTTCCCAAGTAAAACAAATAATTCTTGGATACTTGCCCCTACTTGCTTTAAGCAGTGGGAACCACACTGCCAATCATGGGAAAATAGCTGTTCTCAGATTAGATCTGTACAGCGAGGGTACTTCTGAGCACTTTACTAAAAGCTCCATTTCCCCAAGCACCTGGAATTCGTACACTCGTGTAAAACAGATGGCAACTGAGCTCACAGTTTCAATTAAGTTCAATCCTATCAGCTGGCATCCATAAGAGTTGGCAGAAAGAGAAGTAATACACATCCATTTAATAAGCCTATCACCTCATGCACTGTCCCTCTTCCATCTTCTTTTACACCTTTGCCAGCACTGGATGCTAGAACTCTCTCGCTGCCCACTTCTTTTGAGAATGGAAGTCCTGCTGTAAAAGGAGAAGATGGAGGGGACCCTGCAGCAAGTGGACAGGTCAGAGACATGCCCTTCCAGGGAACTTTCTAAGAAACAAGTATGTGGCTTAAGCGACCACCCGGACCCCTGCTGCCCTAGAGTCTTCAGTGATACCTACCATTTCCTTGAATGCACTCTCAAGAGCCCCGATGATGAGGCACTCGTGCGGGATCTTCTTCTCGGTGAAGAAGCGCGTGGGCGGGGTGCTGGGGGAGCCAGGGGCGCCCACCCCTCCGCGGAGGGAGGCCGCGCGGGTCAGAGTCCGGCTGTTCGCAGGTGTGTGGTCGGGCTCCTCGCCCAGGCAGGTGGGCGGCAGTACGGCCGAGTTCTTCAGGATCTCCACGATGTCCTGCAGCTGCTCTGTGACGTGGTGCTGCAGCAGGCGGGATGCCACCACAGCAGCCCCGGACCCCGCGTGACCGTCAAACAGCGACCAGTAGTGGCAGGAAACGCCTTCTGATTCCTGCGGGAGGAGGGTGACAGGAGGAGTGAGAAACGCAGGTGGCCACTGCCCCAGGGTGAGAGCGCGACACCTCCGGGGGTCAGCGCGTCCATCTGGTTGTCTGTCTGCAAACAACGGGGGTCAAAACACAGCAAAACACTTAGGGAAGGGTCCCCAGATTCATCGCTGCTGTTACCACCACCCCAGGGAGAAAGTGGTCCCTGCCTGTCCACCCAGGGCAGGAGTCCAAGTCACCATCCGCTCAGATGGGGTGAGATCTACTTTAATTTGATGTGCAGAAGTGAGAGGTACAACTCCATACAAACAGGTAGGCTTTTACAGTTTTAACAGCTAACCCCTCACCTCCCTTCTGCTGCAACCCGAAGCAGGTTTGACCTGGAGTCTTTGGAAGAAGTTAGGTCTTTTTTTACAGATGCTTCAAGGGGAGATAAGTAGACCCATTTTCCCCTCATAGGGCTTTTACACTCTCAGATAATTGCCCCACCTGCTTATGTCTACATCCTGAATTTGTAGAACATGTCTCTCCCTTGAACACCCAGTCTAGTCCACCCTTCACAAGATGCAGTCAATTCAAATCTCCTCTTCATGTTTCCTACTCCCCTCAGTTTTCCAGCTGTCACTCAGCATCTTGGCTTCCTCTTCCTACCCTAAAGCTACGTGCAGCCCATGTTCCCTCATCTACTACAGATCCTGTACCTGCTGGTTGATTCTGAGACTATTTCAAGATGAACACTTTTAAAAACCATGTTTGAATCACATATGCCTAAGATCTTAGCTATAGGGGAAAAAAAAAGCAGCTCGATTATGGTGTAGCTAGAGGGATAAGATATTAAATACTGAGATTAAATAGGTAAGGTGCATATAACATCCACTACTGACAACTAGGCTTATCTAGCCTGAAGCAACAAATGTTGAATTCTTTTTTTTTAGTTGAAGCCATTATATAAAGCTCTTTTGGTCTATCTTACTTTTTTTAAATTGAAGGTATTTGACCTATAACATTGTATAAATTTAAGGTGTACAACATGTTTATTTGATACATTTATATATTGTGATATAGTTGCCATCATAGCAGTAGTTAGCATCTCCATAATTGTGGTTTTTTGTGGTTAGAATAATTAAGATCTAATCTATCAAGTTTGATTATTATAATACAATACTGTTGTCTATGTTCACTGTACTGTGCATTGTATCTCTAGGACTTTTTTTTTACTACTCCTTGCAAGTTTGTACTTTTACCCAACATCTCTCCTTATCCCCCCCACCCTCCAGTCCCTGGTAACCACCATTTTGGTCCATCTTAGAATGATGCTGGAAGATTCTGTGTACTTAGGGTGACATATGCCATTACTCTATTTGTGCCCTTTGTCCCATACAAGATAAAACACACCAAGACACATATTAATCAAACTAACAAAAATTAAATTCAAAGAAAAAATATTAAAAGCAGCAAGGGGAAAACAAAATATAACATACAAAGGAATCCCCATAAGGTTATCAGCTGAGTTTTCAGCAGAAACTCTGCAGACCAGAAGGGAGTGGCAGGATATACTTAAAGTGATGAAAGAGAAAAACCTACACCCAAGATTACTCTGCCCAGCAAGGATCTCATTCAGATTTGATGGAGAAATCAAAAGCTTTTCAGACAAGCAAAAGCTAAGAGACTTCAGCACCACCAAACCAGATTTACAATAAATGCTAAAGAAACTTCTCTAGGTGGGAAACACAAGAGAAGAAAAAGACCCACAAAAACAAAGCCAAAACAATTAAGAAAATGGTAATAGGAACATACATATCGATAATAACCTTGAATGTAAATGGATTAAATGCTCCAACCAAAAGACACAGACTGGCTGAATGGACACAAAAACAAGACCCAAATATATGCTGTCTACAAGAAACCCACTTCAGACCTAAGGACACATACAGACTGAAAGTGAAAGGATGGAAAAAGATATTCCATGCAAATGGAAATCAAAAGAAAGCTGGATTAGCAATACTTGTATCAGATAAAATAGACTTTAAAATAAAGACTGTTACAAGAGGTAAGGAAAGACACTACACAGTGATCAAGGGATCAATCCAAGAAGAAGATATAACAATTATAAATGTTTATGCACCCAACACAGGAGCACCTCAATACATAAGGCAAATGCTAACAACCATAAAAGGGAGAATCGACAATAACACAATAATAGTAGGGGACATTAACACCCCATTTACACCAATGGACAGATCATCCAAACAGAAAATAAACAAGGAAACACAAGCTTTAAATGACACAAGAGACCAGATAGATTTAATTGATATTTATAGAACATTCCAGCCAAAAGTGGCAGAATACACTTTCTTCTCAAGCGCACATGGAACATTCTCCAGGACAGATCACATCTTGGGTCACAAATCAAGCCTCAGAAAACTGAGGAAAATTGAAATCATATCAAGCATGTTTTTTGACCACAACACTATGAGACTGGAAATCAATTATAGGAAAAAAACTGTAAAAACCACAAACACATGGAGCCTAAACAGTGCACTACTAAATAACCAAGAAATCACTGAAGAAATCAAAGAAGAAATTTAAAAAATACATAGAAACAAATGACAATGAAAACTCAATGACCTAAAACCTATGGGACACAGCAAAAGTAGTTCTAAGACGGAACCTATAGCAATTCAATCTCACCTCAAGAAACAAGAAAAATCTCAAACAATCTAACACTACACCTAAAGCAACCAGAGAAAGAGAACAAAGAAAACCCAAAGTTAGAAGGAAAGAAATCATAAACATCAGAGCAGAAATAAATGAAATAGAAACAAAGAAAACAATAGCAAAGATCAATAATACTAAACACTGGTTCTTTGAGAAGATAAACAAAATAAACAAACCCTTATCCAGATGCATCAAGAAAAAAGGGAGAGGACATAAATCAATAATATTAGAAATGAAAAAGGAGAAATCACAACTGACACCGCAGAAATACAAAGGATTATAAGAGACTACTACAAACAACTATATGCCAATAAAATGGACAACCACGAACAAATGGACAAATTCTTTGAAAGGTACAATTTTCCAAGACGGAACTAGGAAGAATTAGAAAATATAAACAGACCTATCACAAGTAATGAAATTGAAACTGTAAGTAAAAATCTTCCAACAAACAAAAGTCCAGGACAAGATGGCTTCACAGGCGAATTCTAACAAACATTTAGAGAAGAGCTAACACCGATCTTCCTCAAACTCTTCCAAAAAATTGCAGAGGGAGGAACACTCCCAAATTCATTCTACGAAGCCACCATCACCCTGATACCAAAAGCAGACAAAGATATCAAAAAAAAGAAAATTACAGACCAATATCTCTTATGAACATAGATGCCAAAATCCTGAATAAAATACTAGCAAGCAGAATCCAACAACATATTAAAAGGATCATACACCATGATCAAGTGGGATTTATCCCAGGGATGCAAAGATTCTTCAATATACACAAATCAATCAATGTGATATACCATATTAACAAGTTAAGGAATAAAAATCATGTGATCATCTCAATAGATGTAGAAAAAGCTTTTGACAAAATTCTACACCCATTTATGATAAAAACTCTCCAGAAAATGGGCATAGAGGGAACCTACCTCAACATAATAAAGGCCATAAATGACAAACCCACAACAAGCATCATTCTCAATGGTGAAAAACTGAAAGCATTTCCACTAAGATGAGGAACAAGACAAGGATATCCACTCTTGCCACTCTTACTCAACATAGTTTTGGAAGTCCTAGCCATGGCAATCAGAGAAGAAAAAGAAACAAAAGGGACACAAATCAGAAAAGAAGAAGTAAAACTGTCACTGTTTGCAGATGACATGATACTATACATAGAAAATTGTACTAAAGGCCATATATGACAAACCCACAACAAGCATCATTCTCAGTGGTGAAAACTGAAAGCATTTTCACTAAGATCAGGAACAAGACAAGGATGCCCACTCTCGCCACTCTTATTCAACATAGTTTTAGAAGTCCTAGCCACAGCAATCAGAGAAGAAAAAGAAATAAAAGGAATACAAATTGGAACAGAAGAAGTAAAACTGTCACTGTTTGCAGATGACACGATACTATACACAGAAAATCCTAAAGATGCCACCAAAAAACTACTAGAACTAATCAATGAATTTGGGAAGGTTGCAGGATACAAAATTAATGCACAGAAATCTCTGGCATTCCTATACATTAACAAGGAAAAAATCAGAAAGAGAAATTAAGGAAACAATCCCATTTGCCATCGCAACAAAAAGAGTAAAATACCTAGGAATAAACCTACCTAAGGAGACAAAAGACCTGTATGCCGAAAATTATAAGACACTGATGGAAGAAATTAAAGATGATACAAATAGATGAAGAGATATACCATGTTCTTGGATTGGAAGAATCAACATTGTGAAAATGACTCTACTACCCAAATCAATCTACAGATTCAATGCAATCCCTATCAAACTACCAATGGCATTCTTCACAGAATTAGAACAAAAATTTTACAATTTGTACAGAAAAACAAAAGACCTCAAATAGCCAAAGCAATCCTGAGGAAGAAAAATGGAGCTGGACAATCAGGCTCCCTGACTTCAAACTATATTACGAAGCTACAGTAATCAAGACACTATGGTAGTGGCACAAAAACAGAAATACAGATCAATGGTATGGGATAGAAAGCCCAGAGATAAACCCACTCACATATGGTCACCTAATTTATGACAACAGAGGCAGGAACATACAATGGAGAAAAGACAGCTTCTTCAATAAAAGGTGCTGGGAAAACTGGACAGCTACATGTAAAATAATGAAATGAGAACACTACCCAACACCATACACAAAAATAAACTCAAAATGGATTAAAGACCTAAATATAAGACAGGACACTATAAAACTCTTAGAGGAAAACACAGGAAAAACACTCTTTTACATAAACCACAGCAAGATCTTTTCTGACCCATCTCCTAGAGTAATGGAAATAAAAATGAAAATAAACAAATGGGACCTAATTAACTTTAAAGCTTTTGCACAGCAAAGGAAACCATAAACAAGACGAAAAGACAACCCTCGGAATGGGAGAAAATATTTGCAAATTAAACAACAGACAAAGGATTAATCTCCAAAATATACAAACACCTCATGGAACTCAACACCAAAAAAACAAACAATTCAATTTAAAAATGGGCAGAATACCTAAATAGACATTTCACCAGAGAAGACATACAGATGGCCAAGAGGCACATGAAAAGATGTTCAAAATCACTAATTATCAGAGAAATGCAAATCAAAACTACAATGAAAATGGTCAGAATGGCCATTTTCAAAAAATGTAGAAACAATAAATGCTGGAAAGGGTATGCTGAAAAGGGAACCCTCCTGCAAATGCCTCCTGTTTACATTCCCTCCTGTTGGTGGGAATGTAAATTGATACAGCCACTATGGAGAACAGTATGGAGGTTCCTTAAAAAACTAAAAAGAGAAATACCATATGACCCAGCAATCCTACTATTGGGCACATACCCTGAGAAAATCATAATTCAAAAAGAGTCATGTATCACAATGTTCATTGCAGTTCTATTTACAATAGCCAGGACATGGAAGCAACCTAACTGTCCATCGACAGATAAATGGATAAAAAAGATGTGGCACATATATACAATGGAATATTGCTCAACTATAAAAGGAAACGAAATTGAGTTATTTGTAGTGAGGTGGATGGACCTAGAGTCTGTCATACAGAGTGAAGTAAGTTAGAAAGAGGAAAACAAATACCGTATGCTAACAGTTATATATGGAATCTTAAAAAAAAAAAAGGTACTGATGAACCTAGTTGCAGGACAGGAATAAAGAGGTAGACATAGAAAATGGACTTGAGGACACGGGGTGGGAGGGGGAAACTGGGGCAAAGTTAGAGTAGCATTGACATATATACACTACCGAATGTAAAACAGATAGCTAGTGGGAAGCAGCCACATAGCACAGGGAGATCAGCTCAGTGCTTTGTGACCACCTAGAGGGGTGGGATAGGGAGGCTGGAAGGGAGACTCAAGAGGGAGGGGATATGGGGATATATGTATGCATATGTCTGATTCACTTTGTTGCATAACAGAAACTAACACAGTATTGTGAAGCAATTATACTCCAATAAAGATTTTAAAAAAAAAAAAAAGAAAGGTCATTCAAGCTACTCTGTGAGGATTAGGACGGAATAAAAGGTGAAAGTGAGGATGTCAGTTAGGAGGTAAATACCACCCTAATAAGACACTCAGTCAAATCCAGGCAGGAAGAAACACTTATGCATGACTAAAAGCACCATAAAGAGAAAGAACAAGCACATTATCTCAGAGGAAAGTTAAGGGGAAAAAACAATGACCGAAGGATTAGAAGATCTGGACTCAAATGGCATCTTCAATACCAATCAGCTGAGTGGGAGACAGAGCAAGGAGAGGAAGTCAGTCCAGGCCCTGGACCCTGTCTGGGTCATTCTAGGGCTGGAAGTCCCTGTTGCTTAACATCTCTGTGCCATGGTTTCCTAGGAACTAAAAGGAAGATGATAGCTACCTTATGGCAGAGGGGTACTGGGAAGGTTAAGTGGTAACTTATGCCTAGTCAGTAGCTAAGTAACACATTTGGAGCAACCGGGCACACACGTGCATGCATGTGCACGAGTGTGTGTGTGTGTGTGTGTGTGTGTGTGTGTGCGCGCGCACTGCATGTGCATGTGTGTGTGCGTTGCTGCATGTGCATGTGTATGTGCATGCATGTGTGTGCGTGCACGTGTGTGTATGCGTGTGTGTGGCGTTGGGGGCACTGCTATCATTACCATTACAATATGATCTCAGGTAAGTCATTTTCTGGGCTTCAGTTCTTCACCAAAATGGCGGAGGTGAGGGAACTTCTTTAGAAGACTCTGATGCCTCTGCTAATCCTGCAAGTTCAATGTTTAAGAAGGACAGACCAGTGTGGGCTGGGGAAGTGGGGGAGAGGTGGACCTTGAAGACAGGACAAGTAGAATTTGGATGGATTGAGAGGTGATATGGCAGCCCAGGACAGGAAAGTACCAGGAGGCTCAGGTGATGGGGCTGATTCTGGTAGATGCTCATCCAGGGTCTATCTTCCCTTCCTCCTCACTACTGATTCTGTTTGGGACAGCAACATATCCACTAAAAATACATCCCAGACTCCCTCGCAGCTCTGTGTGGTCACATAGCCTCATTCTGGCCAATGAGCTGCAGGAAGAAGTGTCCTGGATGAACACTTCCAGGAAACTTACAGATTTCTTGACAAAAAGGACAAATCAATGGGCCTGGTCTTTTCCCCTTTATCCTTCCCCCTTTCTTCCTGCCTGGGTCACAGTAGTGACTCGTGGAGGTAGCATAACCCTCTTGCCAAAAAGGCTGAAAGCTGCAGCCCAGGGTGTGGGGCAGGAGGTCAGAAGAAGCCTGGGCCCTCAAGGTCTGGCTCAGGAGGCTGCACAGGCCCTGGACAAGCTGTCATATGGGCTTCATGACATTTCAGTGAGCCACTGTTGTGAGATTCTGTAACAAGAGCTGGGCACGTGGAGAAGCATGGGTACATAGTATTCTGGGACTTGTGGCATACGTGGCAGGAAGGAGGAGCCCACATAAGTAAGGCACAAGCACAGAAAAGAATCTAAAGCAGGTAGAAGTGGATATCCACTGGGAATAAACCTGAGCCCCCAGGAAAATGTTCTTAATTTAGGGCATCTGTGGATAGAATTCACATGAATCCATCTTTATTTCCACAAACCTCTGAAATTTGTCATTTCCCCATATCGTGAATGTAAGGCAACACCGCACAGCGGTATTAGCAGTATATGTGACTCGGTCGCCAGTAAAATAGCATTGTCCGTCTGCACATTTTGAATTATCATTTATGCTCATCACTACTTTGCAAGGATTGCCAACCCCACCGCTAGCTCCTGTTACTTTGCTGCATTAAAGTACATATTGCCATATTACATCCCCACAAATAGGGAAAAGTGGCAAAAGGAAAGGATTCCTTGCTCATCACATCCAATTCCCCAAAGGGCCCAAGGCCACCTGAGTGAAACCTATGCACACAGTCCTTCTATACCTGATTAAATTAAAACCCAGCAAACATCTCTGAGGAAGCTGCAGCAGGGGTAGGCAAGGGATGGGATAGCAGCAGTCATGTCAGTGTCTGGGCACAGATTCTGTGACACCAAACTTTATCATGTTTCCACAGTCATGATTGGAATCAAAGAAGATCTAGCCCCATGAAATAACAAGCCACACTGCCATGGAATGCTACATTTTAAAAAAGCAACTCTAATTTTTCTGACAAGTAATCCAACCACTTCCTTCAACAACACAGAGCATTCTGCAGCTACCGAAACCACCACCAGGTGACAAAATATCTGGGGAATTTTTAAACAGTCACGAGGCAGCTTGGCTGAGGGACTTCTGATGTGGGGCTCAGAAGGGCTCAATATTCTCCTTTTGAGAACACCTCTGCACAGTGCTATAAAGTCTGGTACAGCACATTTTTAAAATGCAATTATAATTTTCACAGCTAAAACTTGTAAGACATAATTGTTTCCACAAAGAAAGTTTCTTTCCACAAATCAAGTGTAGGCTGAATAAATCCAGCACAGGTTGATGCAGGGGCCAAGCCCAGACCCATTAAAAGCAATGTCTCTGAAGGTGGTGCCCCACCATTCATCTTCTTTAAAGCTTCCCGGGGGTTCTAACGAGCAGTCACAGTTGAGAACCCCTGGTCTAATGGAAAGGGGGCTGCTAAGCCATCAGGAGACCTACATTCTAGTCCCAAATCTGCCATGGGTTCACTGTATGACCTTGGATGAGTCACTTACATCTCCCTAAACTGATCAGACCAGTGGTATCCAAACTGTGTTCCTTAGTTCTGAACAGGTACCTTAGGAAAGAGGAAGGTTAGTGGCTGTTGAAGGGGTAAGTCCCTATGACTATTATTCTGACCAGAGCAGCACAGTTTCATCAGTTACAAACATCAGGGTTTTGCAAAAGATTTTGGATAAAAGAATTCGACAGTTTAAAATAAAATTTTGAAAGCCTTTGAACTAGATAAAACCAAGCCCATCAAGAGATTTCAGAATCTTCACTGTCCTCCTATGGCAGGAACTTCAAGTAAGTGATATACTACGTGGGGAAATAACGACAAAGCGGGCTCTCACCACACACTCAGATGCCAGCTCAGCTATTAGAGTCTAAAAGACCACAAAGGCACAGACACAGCCAGTTACAGGCCTAGAGCACCCTTCCCATCATTTGACAGGCGATATTCTAAATGCTTTACAAATATTTGCTCATTTAATCCTTACTACAATCCTATGAATAACCACCCTATGAGGTGTGGTTACTATCCCCATTTTACAGGAGGAAAATGAGGGACAGAGAGGGTAACCACTCCAGGTTACCATCTATTAAGCGATGCAGCTGGGATCAGAGTCCATGCTCTAACGCCCTCACACTCCGCCCAGCCCTGGAGGGAAAGCTTGCCCTGATGGACACCTGGCTCAGGAATACACTTCTACACTCTGGAACCTGAGTTTTTCAAAAAAACACAAAATCTGATCACTGTCTTTTACCAGCCTAACAACCTGCCCTGCAGGCTGACTCCAGGCTATGAGCTTGGGTTTGCAGGCTCTGATTCTCTCTCCACATTCCATCTCTTACCCCAAATCCCACCCACGCAAAACTACAATGCTGGCAGCTCACAGCAAACCACTACTACCCCTCTCCCTCTGCCTCCCCCTCCACCTGTCTTTTAGTAATCACCTTAACTGTCACCTCCTCCTGGAAGCTCCTCCTGTGCCCACCCTGACTGCAGCATTCATCATATTGTCTGTGACTGTCTGTCCACGTGCTTGGGCAATGGTGGATTCAAAGAAAGAATATTCTGTGAAAAGGGAGCAACAAATAGGCAATGCAGGTGAAAAGATAAATAAATATATATATATGGACAGCGACCTGATTAAGGCCGACCTTGAGGGCTAGGTTCAGGTCAGGGTGAGGTTCTGGAGTCCAGCAAGGCAGACCAGGAGTCCCAGTTTGCTGCCTTGGGACATGAGGAGTAATGAGATGCCTCCGTCCCTGAAAGTGCTGGGAGCCAGGCTGAGGGAGCACTGATGCTGACGCGATCTGCAGGTGCACCGCGAAAAGGAAGCACCAGAATTTAAGGGGCTCACAGAGGTCTGTCCTGAGGCAAAGAGTGCCTAGGTCAGTGTAGTACCACTGGGCCAGGAGAGAGGACTTCATGAGACATTTGAAGGAAACATATGAGGCTGGAGTGAGCTATATGGTGTTTGAAATGGGACCGAGACATTAACAGAGAATTCAGATCTACTTTTGAAAGTATCATGATCAAACAGGCCATGCCATACATTTATTCTGAAACGGATACGAGGACCCGATTCTCCCTCACCCTCTTCTTTCCTCGAAACAGTGCCATCAGCTGCTTTCAGATAAGAGTGCATGGTTTGAGGCATAAAGTCAGATCTGAGAAACTTGAGGAATGAACACCTCCTCAATGTCACACCACCATCAAGGGACTACACTGACATCAGGGGTCTGAGCTGGGAATAAGGCAGCTGGGATTGCAGCTGGAAATCTATGAGAGAGGACTGAAAAATCCCAAGTTACATGAACAGGTGCTTTTAAAGCATCGCAAATCTGCAATTTCATTGCAAATACACCTGTATTCCGTCATGGCATAGAACCTTCAATCACCCCCTACTGCTCTGAAAGTACTTTTCTGTCTTCTAGATGCTCACATGGGTTCACGGGCTCTACTTGCTGCCCCTCTCTTGCTCCCTGTCAGGGCTCGGGAACGCTCTCGTCCTCTCTTCTAACTCTGCCTCACCTGTAAGACTGTGTCATGTTTTTCTTCTGCCTTCATCTTTGGCCCTCTGCTTGAAGAACTGCTTATCCTTCGGTTTTCAGTGGAAGCATCACCTCCCCACCAAGCCTGCCTGGACCACCTCAGCCCCTGTACATCCCCTACAACAGTGTTTATCCCACTGGTGTGGAATCGCCGGATGTGTCTGTATCAGCCTACTCGGACACTCACGTGTGTCTCATTCACTATGGCATTCCAGGGCGTCCCTGGTATAGTACTACTTACTCAGCAACTACTAAAAGCTCAGCAACTACTAAATATACAAAGAAAGGAAGGGAGAAAATGTATTTTTTCATTCGTCTTTATTTTTTCAGAGCAATATAGCAGTTTAAGAAGTAAGAATTTTGGAACTTCCCTGGTGGCGCAGTGGTTAAGAATCCACCTGCCAGTGCAGGGGACATGGGTTTGAGTCCTGGTCCGGGAAGATCCCACATGCCACGAAGCAACTAAGCCTGTGCGCCACAACTACGGAGCCTGCGCTCCGGATCCTACGAACCACAACTACTGAAGCCCACACACCTAGAGCCCGTGCTCTGCAACAAGAGAAGCTACCCAATGAGAAGCCCAGGAACCACAACGAAGAGTAGCCCCTGCTGGCCGCAACTAGAGAAAAGCCCACACGCAGCAACAAAGACCCAAGGCAGCCAACAATAAAAATAAATAAATAAATAAAAATTTAAAGAAAAGGTTTTCCAGTTGCATTCTAAGTTATTTCCTTTACAAAAAAAAAAAGATAGCCTTCTACATCATTTATAATACACACACACACATACACACACATTCCCACCCCTTTTCAGGAATACATCTGCAATAAGACTAAGGAATATTCCAGAAGGTAACAAATTGGGAGTTTAAAGTTCATAGTTTCTCTTTTAGGATTTCACTAAAGTAGGCTCAATGTTATATCCTCCTTTCTCTAAAGTTCTAGAAACTGCTTTTTAATCATATTGCTTATTTTCTTTTTCCCATTTTCATGATCATATATAATGCCAGAACTTAGTAAGTTTTTTTTGTTTGTTTGTTTTTAAGAAGAAGTTGGGGATAGGAGTTTATTAATTAATTTATTTATTTTTGCTGTGTTGGGTCTTCGTTTCTGTACGAGGGCCTTCTCTAGTTGTGGCAAGCGGGGGCCACTCTTCATCGCGGTGCGCGGGCCTCTCACTATCGCGGCCTCTCTTGTTGTGGAGCACGGGCTCCAGACGCGCAGGCTCAGTAGCCCACTGCTAACACTTCCCACTCCAAGCAATGACAACTAGTTATATCTGACAATAATAATAACCATTCTAGCCAAAAGTATCTGATGTGCTCAAGGAGACAGTTGAAATATGGAATTATACTTGCTGTTGTTAATGATGAATTGTGCCTTGAGATATAAGCTAATGGAAACAAGAAGTCTCTGCTCTTAGCAAGACAGTAAATGGGTTACTGCATGAAAAACACACAGAACAATGGCTGGCATATAATCAACACCATGTAACTGTTAGCTGTTATATTTTAAAATATTGCCTTTTCATCTTTATTGTCTTTAGAGTATATTTTAAATACTTAACATGTTTTTATAATTGTTAAATATATACTAGATGGATATTCAGTAGTATGGCTATATATCAATAAATGAACACATATATTAAGGGTATATACTCAAAAAAACTGTCTTTAACCGATGGCTTGGAGATGGCTACTCTAGAAACAGCTGTCCTACAGGAAAAAGTGGTGTCACCCTCCTGGTTGCCTTCCCTGAAGACACAGGTTCACCGCTAATTTTACCCTCAACTTCCCCTCCCTGTCCCAACTCACTAGGTATTCAGATAACCTGAGGACAGCATGAAAGGAATATCACAAATGTGGAAATCCCACTGTGAGTTAAATCCTTTGGTCAATTTTACAAAAGGCTCAGTATGAACATGGTATGCACTTGCCTGCCTCCTTTCTTGCTCAAGAAGAGGGATTACTTATTTTCCATTGGGGAAACAGAGAGCAGACATAATCCTTTGATCCCCACTATAAGCTACTATATGACTTGATTTCCACCAAGTTTCTGGCCAGGCTTCAAGGTTTCACAGCAAGGATGATGATGCAGAATTAGAGTATCTGTTTTTAGGCATTTCATCCACAGAGATTTCAACCACCAGTTCATGTGATCTCACAGCAACACAGTATGAGGCAAAAGAATAAATCAGCTGCTGATGAAGCTGAGATGTGGAGAGACTTCATGACAAGTCCTTCCTTGGGCCCACATTCTACTGTTGTCCACTTGGAATCATGCCCATACAGCATAGTTAGTTTGTTTGATCTTAACATACTTCTCTTTCTGACTAAATTATTCCAATATTTTGTTCCCTAATGAGAAAGATCTCTTATCCTCATATACATAAAAGAGCACTGCTTCCTTCTCAGGATCTGATAATACTAAACACAGATTTATTTGGTTCGATTCTTCCACTTTATGAGACAATAAGATGTAAGATAAGTATGTTTGGTTTTTGTTTTTAAATAGCAATTTAGTTCCATATGTAAAAACACTATTAAATAAAAATTTCTGAGAGACAGAAAGTATAAAGTTGGTGATCGTTTTGGCTAAGTTGTGCTATGGTTTATTCTAGACTCAAAAATTAGCTCGGGAATGTTCTCAAACTATTATTCTATACCTCAAAAGCTTCTCCTTAAATTAGTTTACAGTAGAAACACAAATAATGCGAAATAATATTGAAATGCATCTGCAAACTCCACTGTTAGAATAACAACAGATAATATTAATTGAGCATTTACTACATGCCAAACACTATTCTAAGTATTTTTCATATTTTTAAAAATTAATTTCTTTATTTATTTTGGCTGTGTTGGGTCTTCGTTGCTGTGCACAAGCTTTCTCTAGTTGCAGCAAGCGGGGGCTACTTTCCGTTGCGGTGCGTGGGCTTCTCATTGTAGTGGCTTCTCTTGTTGCAGAGCACAGGCTCTTGGCACGCAGGCTTCAGCAGTTGTGGCACTCGGGCTCTAGAGCGCAGGCTCAGTAGTTGTGGTGCACAGGCTTAGTTGCTCCACGGCATGTGGGATCTTCCCGGACCAGGGCTCAAACCCATGTCCCCTGCATTGGCAGGCAGATTCTTAACCACTGCGCCACCAGGGAAGTCCCACTTTTTTTTTTTTTTTTTTTTTTTTGCGGTACGTGGGCCTCTCACTATTGTGGCCTCTCCCGTTGCGGAGCTCAGGCTCCGGACGTGCAGGCTCAGTGGCCATGGCTCACAGGCCCAGCTGCTCCACGGCATGTGGGATCTTCCCAGACCTGGGCACAAACCCGCATCCCCTGCATCGGCAGGTAGACTCTCAACCACTGCGCCACCAGGGAAGCCCCCACTTTTCATATTTTTAACTCATTTAATTCTAATAATCTTATGAAGTAGGAACTATTGCCCCCAATTAGCAGATGAGGAAACTGAGGCATCGAGAGGTCATCTAACTTTCACAAGGTAACGTCTAGGGAGTGGCAGAGCTGGGATTCAAACTCAAGGCACGCATTACTATCCAATCAGAAGGCTTTTTCTACTTGCCGTGGTTTCAGGAAAACAATGGTCTTCAATAATTTAGCAAGAAATAAATGGACTATAAGGACAATAAGATGATGAACAATTTCATTTCCATGTGTTCTTCACCTGAATCAGTCAGAGCTGTTATCCAGTTTCTGAGTCGACAGGGGAGACTGCTAAATAACTACTAATTCAAAACAGAAATCCTAATGGAAATGAGAAAAATTTTAGCATCAAATTATATTGAAATTATACATCTCAACATTAGGAGTTGTTCTTCCTTCATTTCATACTTTTCCAAGGAGATTTTCCTGACATATTTCCCAGCTGCTAAAGGATAAAGAGGCAGCATGTTACCAGTGTGTACAGGTTCAGAGGCTAGATTGCCTGGGTTGAACCCAAGCTCCACACTTTCCAGTTCTGTGCCTCAGTTTCCTCATTGGTAGAATAAAGATAAGAATAGTACATACTTATGTATTATGAGGTTAAAGGAATTAATATTGACAAAGCATTAAGATCAGTGTTGTGTCTGGCACATGAATGCCGAATATTGGGTTTTAAAAAAGTAAGAAGAAGAAAAGAAAATCTCAAGAGCTATTGCTCTTGCCAATGTTCCTCCCACCTAAAGCTCTGGGGAAATCAGATTACAAGTGAAACAAGGAGAAATTTCCATATCAGCACCATTTATTTTCCTTTAGCCTTAAGATTTGCCACAGTGGGAAAATCTATTGAGGAACCAAGTTTGAGTTGCATTCTCAGCAACTATGTACAGCTTTTTTTTTTTTTTTTTTTTTTTTTTTGGTACGCAGGCCTCTTACTGCTGTGGCCTCTCCCGTTGTGGAGCACAGGCTCCGGACACGCAGGCTCAGCGGCCATGGCTCACGGGCCTAGCCGCTCTGCGGCATGTGGGATCTTCCCAGACCGGGGCACGAACCCGTGTCCCCTGCATTGTCAGGCAGACTCTAAACCACTGCACCACCAGGGAAGCCCAACTACGTACATCTTGGTCAAACCTGGTCTTCAGAGTGATTCAACACCCACTGAGGAGGGAACTGTAAAGTTATTCTAACTGACATCAGCCTGAACAATTCCTAGTTGTAAAGTCATTCTTCTTAATCACTGGCAAGAGTTCTAATCCCTGGAACCAAGAGATAAGAGTTTTGAGAGAAACCACTGCACACCTGCTTCAAAAATCTAAGTAGATAAATGGCAAGGTTATGTTTATCTTGACATGCTCAGAACAAAGACCCTAGTTGAGAGGGAAAATTTAGAGCAATAAACACAATGAGAGAAATAAAAGGATGTTCCTATTGTTTTTTATAGCTTACATCGCTGCAGGAAGCAGACAGCCAAATGTGGCCAAATGCCCCAGAAGGGATGCCACTATGGAACCACGGGAAACCTTCATTTAATGTTCTGGGAGGCGGGGGTGGCGGGGGGGTGGGGTGGGGTGACTGAGTCCTTCTTACAGAAAACAGATAAAAAGAGGAGCAAATCTTCACTCCAGAGAGTTGAAATAGTCCCTTCTCATTTCCTTTTTACCTCTCCCCACGCCAATTTGATCCGATTTGCCTGGAATTCCCACAGTGCTGCCCTATCCTCTGCTGAGAAAGATAATCAGCTTTCCTCTTCCCTGCTGATGAACTTGGCCGTGATGTGGACACAGCCATCTCCTGTTATTGTAATTAGACACTGAACTAACAGATACTGAAACCACATACTTTGATTTGCTTTGACTAAAACAACATAAGGGGGCTCTGAAGGAAATAAGACTTAGAATGCGTATGTCCACAAGACTTGTCTTAAGCCAAAAATAATCTCTTTCAAAACAGGGAGTCAGATGTGGGCGGAGAATGTCCTGGTTATTGCCACAATGCCCTATCTCCCACCTACACATCTTACATAAGATCACCTTAATACTAAGGTTATAAGATGCCCTTAAGAGTGAACTCTTTCTCCCTCGCCAGAGATGCGATATACTATGGTCCTCTTTTTATCCCATTCCTAGAATGGCTAGGTACCTGGGAACTGAAAAACAAAAGCTCTTGGGGCTTCCCTGGTGGCGCAGTGGTTGGGAGTCCGCCTGCCGATGCAGG
Organism: Kogia breviceps; assembly: GCF_026419965.1. NCBI lineage: Eukaryota > Metazoa > Chordata > Mammalia > Artiodactyla > Physeteridae > Kogia > Kogia breviceps. The sequence goes on from NC_081321.1 coordinate 49,719,331, forward strand.
GGACGCGGGTTCGTGCCCCGGTCCGGGAGGATCCCGCGTGCCGCGGAGCGGCTGGGCCCGTGAGCCGTGGCCGCTGAGCCTGCGCGTCCGGAGCCTGTGCTCCGCAACGGGAGATGCCACAGCAGTGAGAGGCCCGCATAACAAACAAACAAAAAAAAAAACAAAACAAAAGCTCTTGGAAAAGCTGTTTTCACTTGCGGTGGCAATCAGTACAATAAATAAAGATTTCTTAACACCTTTCAAATTAAAGGAAAGAAAACCTAGTAATGGTGATTAGTTCCCACAAGTCATGATCAGGTGAATTAAAAAGGCTTCAGTAGGAGGAAGGCAGGAGGATGCTGGGGGAGACGGTGTTGCCCTCAACAAGCTTACAGAATTCTCCCTAAGGGACGATTCTATGACAATGGCTTTCAGAAATGCTGGCATTCTAGATTCTCTTCTTTCCTAGCTATACACCCTATGTCCCCAAACAAATAATCAGAGGCATAGGAATGTTGAGAGGACTGCACATTGCCATGGAGTATCAATTTCCTACCTGCCTAACTGTGGCCTAAAGGTTCTTCAGACACCAACTACCCAATGTGATGCCGGCACAGGAAAAGTCCACCCCCAACTTGTCACAGAAAACATCCTTCTCTCCTTCATAGCCACTTCATATCCAGAGATCTCAAAACTTATCCCTCGAAAGAGAAATGTTTCTTTATTTCACTAATTATATCACTAAACTCTAAATTAAAAAGAAAACACTAGATCCATTGCCAAGTATTTTTTAAGGGAGAATACAATCAGTAATTCACCATATCCCACTGCATTTCTTCATGTTAAAAAACTATATAGCACAGGGGCTTCCCTGGTGGCACAGTGGTTGAGAGTCCGCCTGCTGATGCAGGGGACACGGGTTCGTGCTCCAGTCCGGGAAGATCCCACATGCCGTGGAGCGGCTGGGCCCGTGAGCCATGGCCGCTGAGCCTGCGCGTCCGGAGCCTGTGCTCCGCAACGGGAGAGGCCACAACAGTGAGAGGCCTGCGTACCACAAAAAAGAAAAAAGACAAACAAAACACAAACCTATAGCACAGAACACCTTGGAACTCTTTTCTTTGTATTCCTTTTAAGTTTTATGACTTCTCTCGAACATGGCTTCTTCTGCTCCTCACATTTTCCTTTATATGTAGATGGAACCTGAAATTAATTTGTATTTTCTTTCTTATAAGTAAGGTGCTGCTGTCAAGAGCTCACCCAAATACAGGAAACAACACTCCTTCAGCAAATGCCTCGTGGAAGCTACAAGAAGCAAAACAGAGTGTATGTAATTTTATCCACCAATATCTTTTTTAAGTTTGCTTTAAAACAGGAGGACTAATTTCACTCCTTTGGCTACACCATTACTTGTACTAATAGGATAAAATAATTCTCTATAAGCTGGCATGACGGATGGCTTAAAGCTGACAGGTACATACTGCTATATTTAAAATGGTTAACCAACAATGACCTACTGTAGAGCACAGGGAATGCTGCTCAATATTCTGTAATAACCTCAAGGGGAAAAGAATTTGAAAAAGAAGAGATACATGTATATGTATCACTGAATCACGTTGCTGTACACCTGAAACTAACACAACATTGCTAATCAACTGTACTCCAATATAAAATTAAAAGTTTAAAAAATTTTAAAGTTGCCTTATAATCTTCATACCAATCAATAATTATCTGTAGTGATAAATAATCCTCTCACTGCTACCCTATGTTATCAAATACAAAGTTAGGCTCCTGCTGAATTGAATTCCTTGCATATCACTGATCTTTCTTTCTTTCTTTTTTTTGGGCCATGCTGCGTGGCATGCGGGATCTTAGTTCCCCTACCAGGGATCGGACCTGTGCCCCCTGCAGCGGAAGTTCAGTCTTAACCACTGGACCGCCAGGGAAATCCCTCCTATGTTTCTAACATATAAAAAAATTCCTGTGATAATTCCTCTTTTCATGGTGAATCTAATGTGATCTTACAGGAAACTTTAGGCTTTCTTCAATCTCCAAGTAAGATGAAGGTGATAGTATACGTTAAAGAAGTCTTGTGGAAATATTTATTTTGACTGCACAAAGTTTGTTGGGGATGAAGAGGTTAAAAGGGAGGGAGAAATTCATCACATGTATTCTGGAGAGAGTCCATGCATCTTCCTTTCACCATCCTTCATGCCTGTCAACTATCTGTTTGCAAATGAAATAATGATGCCATTATTTATCCTGTTGCTGCATTTCTTGCTTATAATAGTATTTGCCATTTTTTCATCCTTATCTTTCTTGACCTCTCTGTGGCCCACAGCATTGCTACTTATGCTCCTGACAACTCCCCTCTCTTCTTGGAATTCCTTTGGGCTTGTAACTCCTGAATTCTAAGTCCCCCTAGACTTGCTCTGAGCTCCAATCCCTCAGCTCTAACTTCCTAGAAAACACTCCCCACTGGAAAGTTAGCATCCTCAAAACTCAAGTCGTCATTTCCACCCATCTCCTCACCTTGAACCTGTGCCTGCCCCACGGGTCCACTTTCAAGGATCAGCACCCAGCAGCTGAAACCTGGCATCTCCCACTCTCCCCTGCCCCACATAGTTGGTCACCTGGTCACCTCAACAGTATCTCTCACATCATCTCTTCCGAGCCTGCCCCTTGCTCTCTAATCACTGCCTTATTTTGAGCTTTCATCATTTCTCACCCAGATTTCTGCAAGAGCCAGACTCCTAGGTGTCCCAGCCTCTAGGTGTGCTCCCCCAGTCTTCCAAGTCAGCCTTCCCACCGTCATGAGTCTGTTATGCCCTTGTCTAAAGTCACCAGTTAAAATTCCAGCTTCTTAGGGCATTCAATGGCCCTCACGTGTGAGGCCTGCTTGTTGTTCCTGTCTCATTCCCCTCCAAATGACTACACGTGCTCCCAAACACGGGAAGACATGCCCCACGTACTCTCACGCCAGCCTGTCTCAGTATTTGCACGTTCCCTCTGTCAGGAGCTCCCCTTTCTCTTATTTGCTTGGTTAATTCCTACAACTCAAATGTCACTTCTCCAGGGAGCCTTCCCTCACCTGACCCAGCCTATCCCCTCCACTGTTCCCCAAGCCACCAGGGGCCAATCTGAGCTAGGCATCCACACAGCCTGGACTTTTTCTCTTCCTCCTAAAACTCACTCCACTGTAGTGTGCTGCTGCTTATCGACGCTTCCTCCCCTCCCCAACTCTGCTCGAGGGGGATGGGAACTGTACTGAGTTCATCTCCTCAGCCCCAAGGCCCAGCATGCACACTCAGAGCTCAGCACACATTTGCTGGGTGAAGGAAGAGAATCACAGGGGGAATGGGGGAGACCCACCTTACTTGTCTCCTGCAGATGTTTTCTTGCCCTGGGCCCTATGCTGTCACTGCCCTCTCCTCAGTGTCACCATATCTGAGTTAAAGGATGGCTTTAGATGGCAAAAATCCCTGGCCTCTTTTAAGCAGTATATCCAGGGACCCCTGCTAGCAAACTGTTCATTCAGCATAGCAGCCAAAGTCCTGATAACGGCCTTGAGGTCCTGCCACTTTGTCTCACTCCTCTATAACCCTCTGACAATGTCACCTGCAATCCAGGCTTTACTATGTCTGCTCCAGGTGCATGGGCTTCCTGGCAGATTCTCCGAGAAACTGCCAGCCTGTTCCTGCCTCAGGGTTCTTACAGTGGCCTAGGAGGTCAGAATGCTCTTCCAACAGCTGCCCTTTCAGGTCTTTGCCCCAGTGTTACATTCTGACACCTCCTTTAACCACCCTGCGCCTCACGCTTCCTATTATTATTGCTTCCCTACTTTGTTTTTCTCCGTAGTGTTTATCTGCCACGCTATATATTTTAATTGTTTGTCGCCGTCAAAGAACGCAAGCTCCCTGTAGGGAGGGACTGTTGTCTGTTTTATTCCCTGCTGAATCCTCAGCATCCAGTTCCTGGAATACAGCCCGCACTCAGTGAGTCACCTGGCACACTAGATTATACTTTTCAAGCTTTTAGAAAGCAGCACAAACAACAACAACGAAACAGACAACCTAATTTAAGAATGGGCAAAGGACCTGAACAGACATTTCTTTAAAGAAGATATATCTGGCCAATAAGAAGCACATGAAAAGATGTTCAACATCGCTAATCATGGGAAATACATACCTACAATGAGATTACCACTTCACACTCATTAGGGCAGCTATTATTTTAGAGAAACAGAAATTAACAAGTGTTGGCAAAAATGTGCAGAAATCGGAACCCTTGTGTACTGCCGGTGGGAATGTTAAATGGTGCAGCTGTTGTGCAAAACAGCATGGTGGTTCCTCAAAATATTGAACAGAATTACCGTATCATCCAACAATTCCACTCTGGGTGTATATTCAAAAGAATTGAAAGCAGGGACTCAAACAGGTATTCAAACACCCATGTTCATAGTGGTAATATTCACAATAGACAATGAAAGCAAGTGTCCTTCGATGGATGAATGGATAAACAAAATGGTATGTATGCACACAACAGAGTATTATTCAGCCTTAAAAAGGAATAAGATTATGATGCATTCTACAACATGGGTAATCTTTGAAGACGTTATGATAAGTGATATATGCCAACTACAAAAAGACAAATATTATATGATTCCACTTATAGGAGGTCCCTAGAGTAGTCAAATTCACTGGGACAGGAAATAGAATGGTAGTTGCCAGGGATGGGGGGCAGGGAGGGGAAGGGGTAGTGTTTAATAGGTACAAAGTTTCAGTTTGGGAAGATAAAAAAGTTCAGCAGATGGATGATACTGATGGTTGCACAACAATATGAATGTATTTGATGCCACTGCACTATACACCTAAAAATGGTTAAAATTTATTTTTATTTTATGCATAATTTCCCACAATTAAAAGGAAAAAGGCAGCACAGCTCTTGCCTTAAACTCTAATAAGTAGCCCAATATATAAGGCAGGTAGAAGTGAAGCTGCTGTGGCCAAAGCAGGAATGCAGGGGGAGAGGTGCCGGCTCTGCATGGCATGTCCTTGCTGCCTCCTAGTGGCTCATGGACCCCACAGAGGTTCAGAGCCATCACAAAGGAGGGCCCTGGCTCTATCCTAAAGGGCTTATGCACTGGTTTCACTGTTCTTAAGGAAAAAAAGGAAAAAAGTTACTCCTGGTTCCACTTCTAGGAGGAACTTAGCAACAAGGGGAAAATGCCATCACCCACAGGCCTTCAGCCAAATGTCAACACTGACTTAGTTTTACAGAAATCACTTTATAGGGGCTTCCCTAGTGGCACAGTGGTGAAGAATCCACCTGCCAATTCAGGGGACATGGGTTCGATCCCTGGTCCAGGAGGATCCCACATGCTGAGGAGCAGCTGGGCCTGTGAGCCACAACTACTGAGCCTGCGCTCTAGAGCCTGTTCTTGGCAACGGGAGGACCCACCGCAATGAGAAGCCTGTGCACTTCAACAAAGAGTAGCCCTTGCTCAATGCAGCTAGAGAGAGCCTGCACGCAGCAACAAAGGCCCGAAGCAGCCAAAAATAAATATATAAATAAATATATATTTTTTTTTTTAAAAAAAAAGAAAAGGAAATCAGTTTATATCCAGTGGCAGAGGAGACCTGCCAGGGGAAAGAGCAACATTAAATCACTGGCACCCATACCCAATTATCACTAATGTCTCATATATTCTGAGCCCTTTTCCATAAAAACTCAATCCTCAGAATAAGTCCATCAAGAAGGTACAAAAGACATTGTGTGATCTCCAGTTTACAAATGAATGAAACTCAGTGGGCATTATCCACAGAGGATTACAGAAGTAGAACTGACTTTAGGATAATAATCACTAGCATTGATCAAGGATTTATTAATGATGACACTGGCTCAAGACTTTACATGGACTGTTGGATTTCTTACTTGCAACTAGCCTCTTCAACTGTATTTGGTAATTACCATTATTATTTTTCCTTTTTAGAGAAGAGAAAGGGTGAGGCTCAAAGAATAAATAACTATCCCCAAATTGAACAGCTTTAAGCAATGGACTGTTCTGAAACGTCTTACTCCAGAGACCATGCACTTAACCAGTATTATTTTGTCTTCCCCGTCTGGGTCCCTGACTCTCGCTTTTTGGAAGATCAGTGCTTCCTTCAGCCTTGAAAGCAAGTACAACTGATGAATCTCCATAGGTCACTGTGTTTTCTAACCCTAAGTTGAACTAATGCTAACAAAATAAATCAGTACTCTTATTCCCTAAGCGTAAATGCAATAAGACACTATCACTTAGACTAAGAAGAGATTCCTAGATCCTTTACAATCCTATAAAAATTTACATACAAAAATATCCTAAGACCATTAGAATAAATAGTCACATTGGGGTCATCCCATTTAATGTCTCTTTTCTGTAGGACTAAATCTGCTGATGGACAGAGTGCTAATTATCCCCTATACTTTTCTGAGAGCTTCTTCAGAACTTTCCGAGGATGTCTACTTTGTTCTCCAGAAACTGGAAAGAGGAGAAACGCTCTGTGGTTTGTCAACAGGGCATTCGGTCTACAGGGCTGCCCCATAGGATGCAAGGGCTTTGGGCCAGTTGAAACAAGTACTAATTTGGAAGAGCATCAAGCAAGGCTCCAACTGGGCAACTCTAAGGGGCAGGCAAGGGGAGGACAGGGGCAGAGTCGTGCGTGGCAGGGCTGCAAGCCAATGGCTAGAGTTCCTCTCACTCCTTTGGAGAGGCTTCCAGGGACTATCTCCTTCACAAAAACCTTGAAGTGGCTTCTTGAAAACCACCAAACATATATACTAATTCTTGCAGCAAAACTCATATATGATATGGGTGTTTTCTTTACTTTAAAGGTTTAGTACCTAAACACCAGCTGTTCCATTTATTTGTTTGTTTGTTTACTTTGGCCATGCTGCCCGGCTTGCAGGATCCTAGTTCCCCAACCAGGGATGGGACCCAGGTCCCCAGTAGTGGAAGCATGGAGTCCTAACCACTGGACCGCCAGGGAATTCAACACCAGCTCTTCCTAACTCCATGTGTCACCTTTGCTGTGGCGGTGTGATACCCTGAGCACAGACCTGCCACTCCACTAACTCTGGGGACATGGCTTTTCTCTCTTTCATTCCAAACATCCCATGGCGGGGTCACATCGTGCATGTTCCTCTCACCCGAGAACGGGGGATGAAGGAAGGTCTTACCGAGTTCTCCTTCAGCTGCAGCCCCTCCCCATTGGGAAGTGAGGACCGTCTCTTAGCTGAGTTCCTGTTTGGGGTTGAGGTAACGGCCCCTGCTTTCTTCTTCACGGTGAGCACCTCACAGCTGGCTTGGTCTTCATTGTGTGTGCTCTTTCCGGCATTGATAACCCTGGAGGAGAAGCCAGAAAAGCCAATCAGATAGAGTGTTGTCTGGAGAGCTGAGAGCCCCGTCCCTCAGGTCAGCCCAGGCAGGCTTCACAACTGGCACAAAACGAATGCCCTACTTAATGCACAGGACCTTACAGCCTTGGTGGAGTAAACGGATTTTTTTAAAATGTAATTCTACTAGCATATGTTAAAACACTTGCTAAAGCAATGTGCTGAGGTCAGCTCACCTTCGCAGGTGTCTGATAGAACCCCACCAATCCATTTCTAGTCAAAACACTCGAGACAATCACTCCTTTTGTCAATTACATTGAAGACAGATGGCTGGCTCAGGGAATTCTGTTGCATTTCTCCAAGTGATAGAGCAAAACCACCATCAATCTTATCAAAGAACAAGGCAGTAATTTACAGCACGCCGTAAAATCCAAGAGAACAGAGAACTATATTTCATGACTGCCATGACCACTTTTACTTTAAACACGGAGAAGTGAATGGATCAAAGGTTTATTCTTTTAAAATTATCTTCACTCCTTTATCTTTTCTCATGTAGAATAACACTCCTCATGTTGCATCATCACAACAGACTATAGGGCATGCTGATTTGTACGTCTGGCCCTATGATCTCATGGCATGTTGATATTCTTTGGCCTAATTACTAATGTTTGGAGCACGGGAATGCTTCATAAAAACATGTTACATCATTCATGGATGTTTTTCTGTATCAAGTGATTGCAGATTGAACTCTTGGGTTTTGGCACCATTTTCTTATTAAGTAATTAAGCGGCAGCTAAATTAGTTTTCATGAAAGAGAGCTCTCCTTGATTTGCCATTGGCTGTGTTTTCTTTCCAAAATTTCAAGTGTCACAGTAGGTGACAGAGTGAGTGTGGCAAGGAAAGAAAGATGCTTTTTTTCAAAATAAGGTAAGATAGATGGAAATCCACTTTAAAAGTGTGGTATATACACCACTCCCTCCTAACAATTAATTAGAAGACGATCATTTTCAAATGACTTTTTATAGAGAATTTAAAATTCTGAAATAATTATAAACTCAGAGTAAACTGCAAAAATAGTATAGAGAGTCTCATGCACCCTTCATCCAACTTCCCCAAAAAGCAACATTTTGTATCTTGTATCACTCAAGTACAATATCAAAACAAGCAACTGACACTGATCCAGCACTGTCAACCAGACTGCAGACCTTATTCAAATGTCACCATTTTTTATATCAAATGGCTTTCAGTATTGAAAACTGTATACATGCTGTAATAAAACTGGAAACAGAGAGCAAATTGAGATCAGGGAGTATGTTTTGAACAGTCTTTTCTACCAAACCTTGGGATTCTACGGAGGTGTTTCAGATGTTTTAACATTTACTTTAAATTTATTTTTTAAATGTATAAGCATTTTGGAAAAAAGTGCAATAATTTAAAAGTTGTTTCCCATCTGTTACATGTGAACAAATACATGCTAGTCTATATATTTTGGGCAGCTTTGGCATAATAAGCCTTCTATCTTTCTCTTTGACCAGTATCACTTGATTGGAAGAAGATCTGTTTAAAAAAAATACCATTTGAGGGACTTCCCTGGTGGCGCAGTGGTTAAGAATCTGCCTGCTAATGCCGGGAACGTGGGTTTAAGCCCGGGTCTGGGAGGAACCCACGTCGTGGAGCAGATAGGCCCGTGTGCCACAACTACTGAGCCTGTGCGCCTAGAGTCTGTGCTCCGCAACAAGGCAAGCCTCCGCAACGAGAAGGCTGCGCACCGCATGGGAGACTAGACCTCGCTTGCCACAACTAGAGAAAGCCCGCGCGCAGCAACGAAGACCCAACACAGCCAAAAATAAATAATTTTTTTAAAAAATTTGCAATTATCTATATGTAAGTTAGATAGCTGGTGGGAAGCTGCCGCATAGCACAGGGAGTTCACCTCTGTGCTTTGTGACCACCTAGAGGGGTGGGATAGGGAGGGTGGGAGGGAGGGTGACGCAAGAGGGAAGAGATATGGGAACATATGTATATGTATAACTGATTCACTTTGTTGTAAAGGAGAAACTAACACACTATTGTAAAACAGTTATACTCAAAGATGTTAAAAAATAAATAAATAAATAAATAATAAAAATTTGCAATTATCTATATGTAATAGGAAAAAGATCATAAAAGTCATCTACCATCTCTGCTATTTCAAATTTCTGTTCACTGAAACTGCTTTATCATTCTTCCTGAGTTTATTATAAATTTCAACTTAATCATATTTTTATAAACGAAAGTCTTTAACTCATTTTACACACGAGTTTTGTGTAAGATTCTTTTTTTTTTTTTTTAAAGTAGACTGTTGCTTACAGAATATGAAGATCATTGTCCTCGCGGTGGAGGGGGGGGTGGCGGGGTGGCGGGGGAGGTCCTCATAGGAGGTGGTGGTGGGGGGGTCCCCTGCTGATCTCTGTGAGGTCAAATCTGCCTCCACACCCTCTCAGGGATGAAGGGAGGAAAAGGTAAAGGTCTAGTTTTCGGCCCCACCTTCACTCTCTCTCCTCTAAGAGGCATTTTCACAAGGTTTAAGAATACAATAGAACCTACCGTAGAGCACAGGGAACTCTACTCAGTGCTCTGTGGTGACCTAAATGGGAAGGAAATCCAAAAAAGAGGGGATAGATGTATACGTATAGCTGATTCACTTTGCTGTACAGCAGAAACTAATAACACTGTAAAGCAACTATACTCCAATAAAAAAAATTTAATTTAATTTAAAAAGAATACAGCGCAATTCTTGACGACACGATGAAGACACACACTACCTGCATAAGACTGCTAATACCACTATGCTTGCTGCCCAAGCTAAGTAAGTTATCCTAAGTTCCACAGCCAGGAAGGAGCGCTGCTGTGATTCAGAGTGAGGCCTCCTTTGACCCCCAGCCCAACCTCTTCCTATTATACACGGAGATTTGCATCAGTCGGTGGGAGGACCAACTGGACTTTGTGGGGAAGCACAGACTAAGCAGATTAGGCAAGCTCCGGTACATGCCTGAGAGAAAGGGGATTCTCTCTCTGCTTCTCTAGCTATTGGAGAAGGCACCCAGAGGAAGGATGAAGGATGGATGCTTCAGATCTGCCTGTCTCTAGAGGAGCCCATGTTTAGTCCAGGTGTTTGCAGCTGGAGCTCCTAATACAGAACGTTTCCCTTTCACATGGATTTTTGGAGAACCAAACCAGGCAGAGGAAGGAGGTTTGAAATACCACCTGCCTCTTCTCTGTCACTGATAGTGAATTCCAAGCAACATGTTTGGGGCGGATGGTTCACTGGATAATGATGTTACACCCCCGTGGTCACCCACTAACATCTTCCCTAGGGAAAGCCAAAGTGGAGGCTCGGCTAGGAAAACAAGTTCCTGACAACCATCCCCTCCACACTGTCCTCTGAACAAGATCTGAGCTTCTATTTCTGGAACTTGGCATCACCCTGACCATTGGGACCTAAAAAAAAACCTGACTAAAGCATAACTTTAACAAAAAAAGCATCACTGATCTCCGAAAGCTACATGCCAGGCTGACTCATCTGCCACTGCTATTTTCCAACAGTCAACAAAGCTACTATAATTACATAAATCACGAATCACTGTCCCCTGAATGTGCTGTATATCTGCTATCTCTCTTGGTGGATATTAAATTCCAATGTTGACCTAACTTCAGCAAGAGACCCTAGAAACTTTATTTTATGCATGAGAAACCCAGAGCCCAGGAATACTGTGGCTTACACAAGGTCACACAGCTGAATACAGCAGAGTCCCAGCTCTTTCTGCTTCAGCTCTCAGTTGTTTTATTTTTCTATTGTGTGTCTATTCTTATCGGCACTTGGTTGAGAAGGCTGTCCAGCAATGACTCATCAAAGCCAGGGAACCCTGAAAAACAATCAAGGGTGGACTTCCTTTGCCATTTCAAGGGAATACAGCTTGTGAATGACACTGATGAAATATCAAAAAGTCAGAAACGTCAACCTAGAGGGAAGACAGCAGCCCCAACCCTGGAAGCCTGTTCAGTCAGATATCTGATTATTATCTAGATGATAGTCATTTTTAAAAATTTTATTTATTTTATTTTTGGCTGCCTGTGGGCTTTGTCTAGTTGCCACGAGCGGGTGCTACTCTTTGCTGCGGTGCGCGGGCTTCTCATTGTGGTGGCTTTTCTTGTTGCGGAGCACAGGCTCTAGAGTGCAGTCTTAGTAGTTGTGGCACACGGGCTTAGTTGCTCCGCGGCATGTGGGATCTTCCCCGACCAGGGCTCGAACCCGTGTCCCCTGCATTGGCAGGCAGATTCTTAACCACTGCGCCACCAGGGAAGCCCTAGATGATAGTCATTTTAATTAAAACCATTGCCTTTTTAAAACACACAACTGCTATCCAATATTTCTTTTTTTTTTTTTTTTTTTTTTTGTGCTACGGGGGCCTCTCACTGTTGTGGCCTCTCCTGTTGCGGAGCACAGGCTCCAGACGCACAGGCTCAGCGGCCATGGCTCACAGGCCCAGCCGCTCCGCGGCATGTGGGATCTTCCCGGATCAGGGCATGAACCCGTGTCCCCTACATCGGCAGGCGGACTCTCAACCACTGCGCCACCAGGGAAGCCCAATATTTCATTTTATTTCAAATTCCTGACTCAGTACAGCTTTGGTAGAAAGACCTGATTCTTCTCGATTTATTTTGGCTTTAAAAAGCTTGACCTCTATCAACTTAAATATTTCATTTTGTTCTTCAAAGGCAAATGCTTTGTTTACTAAATATAAATAAAACCTCCAATCCTCTAAAAGTAAATTGAGAAAAACTGTGTTTCCTGAGTTCAGAAGCATCATTCTGTCAATAGGTTCAATTTTTTTTTTAATGTGAGCAACTATATCCATAGCTACACTCCCTTCTTATCATAGGCTCCAGCAAAAAGTCAGCACTATCTTGAGATCAACAGGAATGATTTCAAGATGTCCTTTCTTTAAGCAATACCCACCCATGGTGCTTATTTTGAAGCCTTAAAGACAAAATGTTGGTGGACCATGAATCATCTCTTTGGTGTCATTATTTTCCAATTTCCTACAAAGGAGGAGAACATCTTCCTTGAAATTAAACTGGAAGTAATAAAGCACAATGGTTAAGACGATGGGCTATCTCCCCAGAACATATAGCACACAGCAGGTGCTCAACAAATGTCTGCTGAAAGAATGAATGAAACCAGACAGAAATCAACTCTGCTACTTCCTAGATGTATAGTAATAATAGTATCTTACACTTGTTGAGAACTAATTATGTGCCAGGGACTGTTGTTAGCATTTTACATGTAGTAATTAACTCATGTAATCCTCTGTAGACTCTACGAGTTGGCCACCCCTGTTCTCCTCTATTTTAAAGTCACAACTACTGGACAGCAGAGTGTTTGGTCAAGTTGCTTAACTTCTGCAAACCTCAGTTTCTTAGTAGTACTTCTTAGATTAAATTCTGGGAGTTGCTAAAATATATGTGTTCGGGAGAGGGGATATTAGTCACTGAAATTAAAGAACTGGGAAATTCTGAAGTTAGGGTTAAAATTCAAGCGGGAGAATTGTGAGACGATGAAGGGGAAGGTTAACTACTATGTCTTCAATATGGAAATTTTACATCCAGTTCTTTCTTCCCTTAGAAGATCAGGATACGTTTGCCCTAGGAGAGAGACACGTAACAAAGTTAAATTCAGTTATGGACTGTGTTAACCTACCAGCCTACCCTCAATTGGACAAAACACCTAGATTTTTTTTTCCCCTTGTAAAAACAGGTAAATACAGAATTTTAAGGTCTTGGAAGTCCAAAATCCTATGCGTGTATCAGATACAACTGAAAGCTATGACCTGAACACCAGGTGTGAAAGTGACCATGAGATTTGTAGCAGAAGACCCTATTTTAAAAGAGCAAGGGATTCATTTTGTGCTACTATCTCAAACTTGGGAAACCTGTTTTCCTTCTTTCTGTTTGTAAAATATTCTAGTCACAAATTTTTAAAAAATCAACTCGACCTGAATTTAAGCAGAAAAATCCTGGTTTTAAATGACAACTGTTAAATTATCAAGTTACCTGCCTTCTCATCTGCTCAAAACCTTGACCTTAAGGACATTCACCTGATAATACAACACACAGAGCACGTTTCTATCACTAAATTCAGACGAGTAACTATTCTCAAGTAGTGAGCCCCTGTCACAACAGCCACTGGTCCAGAGAACTGACAATGGAAATATGTTCAAAAGGATTTACAGGACAGTCAATCCACAAAGGATACTCACAGTTGATAATGTTTTGGAAGGATTCCCCCACATGTCACACGTGTCAAGTCATTCATTACCAACCCCTCCCCCTTGGCAACTCAGCAGAAGAACCAACAGAGACAATGGTCAGGTGCCGTCTGTTCTCAGGCACAGTAAGTTTACTTTCTGTCTCTAAAATGGGGATGATAACTGTCACTTCCGATAGAATTAAATGCCCTAGCATAACAAGTGTTTCACAGTACACAGTGAGTACTCCATATTATTATTTAATAATAATATATCCAACACAAGCTAGCTGCCTCTTGTGTTGGGCCCAGAGGACTTTATCAAGTTATGTGAGTTTGAGCAGAACCTCTTCTTCCTTCTTCTTTCTATCAGTGTCCATCTGCCAGCCTCAAGGACACAGGGTCGCATCCAGAACCTACAAGAGGCACGGCATGACACTTCCCTGAACACGGACCTTGAGCAAGGCCACCCGCTCCTCTGAGCCCTCTTCTCAAAGTGGTTGCAACACACAAGCCACCCATGTGACAGTGTTCTGTACACAGGAAAGCGCCACACGGTTGGGAACGTGCTACTTCTAGGTTCCCACCCAGATCTGCCCAACAAGGCCATCTCTCCCCAGGCTCCTGGTCTCAGAAGCTCAGGTCCCAGACCCACAGAAAAAGAACAAAGAGAGAATTTGGTTGGGTTTGATCTTTTTTTTTTTGGTATTATTCTATTGCTTTGTTTTTAAAGGAAATAAAAGCCTGGACAGTTTAGACTAAAAAGTTTACACGAAGCGTTAATACCGCTCAACAGCCAGTAATCACACTGAGTAATAAGGAGCAAGCATTTTAGAAAGGCCATCAGGTGACTTGAGCTGTTGCTGATTCATATACAATTGAGAAGCAGGCAGCAAAAGGCTGTAGGGGGAAGGGTGGGAAATCAATCATTTACTGGAGACCAAATATAGCGATCAATTATTAAAATTCTCTTTTCTAGGTAACCCCACAGGCAATGTTTCATGTGATTCTCTGAAGTGGTTACTGACCACCCAGACAGGCTGGAACATAAGGACAACTTAATTCCTAGCTCCAAGGGCATTAATAACCTGTCATTCTTGGTGTACTAGAAAACCAGGGCTCTGACTAGGAACAAAAGCCTTCGCTAACAGCCATCAGCAAAAACAGCCAGAACATCCATCAAGAATGGATGTTCCGGGCTTCCCTGGTGGCGCAAGTGGTTGAGAGTCCGCCTGCCAATGCAGGGGACATGGGTTTGTGCCCTGATCTGGGAAGATCCCACATGCCGCAGAGGGGCTGGGCCTGTGAGCCATGGCCGCTGAGCCTGCGCGTCCGGAGCCTGTGCTCCGCAACGGGAGAGGCCACAACAGTGAGAGGCCCGCGTACCGCGCAAAAAAAAAAAAGAATGGATGTTCCTGATGGATGTTCTCCCAAATGGTTTCAGCCACCTCCAGGGAGGAGGCAGAACAGGAGGTCACCCCAGCCCATTCAGTTAATGGCCCAGTGGGTGTCACCAGGGAGCAGAAAGGAAGGAAAGTCATAAACTCTCTGTGGTGTCTCGCTTTCACACCTTGGAAGATGGCTAAGCACCAACAGGTGGAGGAGGCAGAGTGTTAAGACAGCAGGATGAACACAGGCTGAGAACAGAGCACACACATGCAAGGCCTTCTCCCATCATGCAGCCTTGCATGCTCTGGTTCCCAGGCCCTGTCCGTGGCTAATGAAGAGATGTGACCAATTGGGGGCTGCTAACTGGGTCTCAAGGGCCACATCCAGCCGACAGACAGGTTGGTATTTTAACAGTTGTGCCCACAAGGTATTTCTTTAGAAGGTGAATTTGTAGTTGCCCATGTTGAAAAACCGGGGACTTCCCTGGTGATGCAGTGGTTAAGAGTTTGCCTGCCAATGCAGGGGACATGGGTTCGAGCCCTGGTCCGGGAAGATCCCACATGCCGTGGAGCAGCTAAGCCTGTGCACCACAACTACTGAGCCTTTGCTCTAGAGCACGCAAGCCACAACAACTACTGAGCCTGCGTGCCACAACTACTGAGCCCACATGCCACAACTACTGAGCCCACATGCCACAACTACTGAAGCCTGTATGCCTAGAGCCCATGCTCCACAAAAGAGAAGCCCACACACCGCAACGAAGAGTAGCCCCCGCTCGCCACAACTAGAGAAAGCCCGCGCGCAGCAATGAACACCCAATGCAGCCATTAATTAATTAATTAAAAGAAAAACTGGGATATTTATATTAAAAAATCTTAGTTTTCCCATTTCTCTTGGAAAATAATACCTTCAGCAACACCTGTCACACTCTTGGGTGACAACGATCAGAGATGTGGCATTTCCTCACTAGCTCACCCCAGACCTCACTGTCCACTTCTGCCATTAAGTCACCAGCCTGGCCCCAAAGGCACTGGATTCTGCAACCCTGTAATCAGATCTCTGCGACTTCATAAGTAAACCAAGAAAGTTATTAGATACATAGTACATCTTGATTGAAATAATTACTTTAAAATATTGTGTAGCCAAGAGGGATAAAGCAAGAAGACTAGGGCATGGCTTCTACCCCCAGGGAGCCCATAGTCATCTACACAGTAGAGACACCTTCCTATAAATAACTGAGTTGTTCCGACTGATGCTATACCCAAGATATATGTCACAAGAGACCTGAAAATGCAGAGGAGATAATTCTGCAAAAGAAGAGTCATGGAAAGTGTCACAGCTGAGGTGGCACCTGAGCTCAGCCTCATGGAATAAAGGAGGAAATCAAGAATCAGAGAAAAAGCAAGGCAAGACCCTCCAGGCATAGGAATAATCTCTGAAAACAGAGTGATGTGAACTTTATAAAGAGGGGTGGGTGTGACTTAAGTATAGGCTTGGCGAGGGAGCTACATCAGAACTAGACCATGAAGTTCTATAGGAACTTTATCCTATAGAGCCTATGACCCATGGGAAGAATCTAAGATGCTTTAAAGAAGGATCTGATATGATAAAAACTGTTTAGGAAAATAACAGTACTGGCCTGATGGAGGATGGATTACAGAGGATAAATGACAAAAGTGAAGAGCATCACTTTGTCACACAAGAGTGTCACAAAAGTGTCACTTTTATAACAGTCCAGGTGACAAAGAGGGCATGAATCAAGCAGTGGCTCTGGGTGGAAGAGAACAGAAGGTTTCAGAGGAGGTGAAAGAACTGAGAATTCCTAGTTAAGACCTGCTGGACAAGGGTAGTGGAGGAGAGAGGAGCAAAGAGGATGCTGCTCAGGTGTCCACTGGCAGGATAAGCAAATGAAGTACTCCAATTACGAAGGGAGATGAGAAGGTGAAACAAGGCTTGGGGTGGGGAGTTCTGGAGGAGATAATGAAATTGGTTTTAGGAAAGTGAACAGAAAGTTCTTGGTACCAGAAATTACAAAGGCAGTGGCAGCCAACTTCAGCTTAACTAGGGGTTGGCAAACTATGGTTTGTGGGTGAAATTCAGGCCACTGCTTGGTTTTGTATGGCCCGCAAGCAGAGAACGTTTGTTACATTTTTAAGTAGTTGGAAAAAAAAAAATCAAAGAATATTATGTTACATGTGAAAATTACATGAAATTCACATTTCCATGTCCATAAATAAAGTTTTATTGGAACACAGCCAAATTCATTCATTTATGTATTGTTTATTGTGGGCCTCCAGGTACAATGGCAGTTAGTAGTTTCCACAGAGACTGTCTGCCCGCCAAGCCTATAGTATTTACTACCTATACCTTTACAGAAAATGTGCTGAGCCCTTAAATAAACTGTTAGACTGAATGCTCTGAAATTGTTTTTATAGGTCAAAAACAGTCCGATACTGACAATTTCATATCACTACACATAATATATAAGTGAAGCAAAGAGAGATGTAGGTTTGGATAGAATTTAATGTGCATCTTGGTGTTACTTAGAACGTTAGCTTTGGATATACTTCGCTGCTAGCATTTGGGGGCCATCGTTAGCTCCTAGCTCCCTCATCAATGTAATTAGATAACTGAAGATTAAAAAACGAATACTATAGATCAAAAGAAGATATAGTATTGTCCCAAAGATCTCCCTACATAAATATCAATGTTTTCTTCTTCACATTGGCTGTTTAGAAATGAACTTTTAATATAGTAAAGGTAAAAACCAGAAAGCTGCCATTGGGCACTTCCTTTCAATTAGTCTCTGGGTCCTCTGAGCAAAACCATTGATAACACCAAAGACCAACTTCCACATTTAAATCAGGAAGTCTGCACTCTGTCAGATGCTAGAGCAATTCCCATACAAGGCCACAGTGCAGCTCTGTGGAGGTCAAGCGAAATCAAAATAAAGGCCTACCTAAAAAGGATTTCAAGTTTGGAAGTTTTGCACTAAGTAGAGCAGAAAAATAACTTTTTTGCAGGTTTAGAACAATGCTACTTGCACATAGCTGTTAGCTCTCCTATTGGCAATTAAAAAAAAAAAAGCAACGTGCTTGAGGCCACTACATTGCTAAAGATAAGGTTTTCTTTATTTATTTGACCAGATGTATCAGTACTATCAGCAATGTTAGAGAGATGTATTTTTCAAGACAAAGTGAAAGTCGATTTGAAGCATGTAATCTAAAAAAAGCGAACTTTAAAAAGCCTGAAACTAATGAAATGAAACCAAAAGATAAAAGGACGCTAATCTCAACAGACATCAAATAAAATAACATAAATTTTTAATCAGCAGTTTCCTCAAAAACCCAGATACCATCTTGGTTTTTCCCTTGCTCTGGGATAAAGTTCTGGGCCATCTAGGGCTCTGATATTTTCCTTTTTAACCTTAAAGCAACACAAGATGAATAGTTTTATACAGAAGAGGACTGTTTGGTGGTTAAGAACACTCTTAATTGGGATTTCTGAGTTCCTGCTTTAAGAAAAGATCTTTAAAAATGCGCTGTTCTTCATTGGAGAGGTGAAGGCCTCTCGTCCACTTTCCTCAAACACGCCGGCTGTGCCCCTAAACACACAACAGAGCAGATGCACCTGGTGGGGTGCAGGCAAGTAGATTTCTGCTGGAGATTTGGGAGGCAGTTGGGTAAAGCCCTTAAGAGCAAAGAGACTCTGGAACCAGATTCCCCAGGTCTAAAGGCTGGTCAGCCAGAAAGTAGCGGCAGAACTTTCAGTAAGCTACTTTATCTCCCTGTGTGTGTTTCTTATCAGTAAGACAGGGACAAGGAGCAGTACTTTCCTCACAGGGTACTTGTCTTACTGTTGGAAACAGAACCATTTAAAGTGCCTTCCATCTAACAACTGAGTGAATGTTTGTAACCCTAAACACTAGAGAGGTGTGTCACGATCCTCATTTTATTGACCTCAGCAGTATCATACAGAAAAAGATTCACTTAAACGTCCTAGATGAGCCATTCTGGCATTTTCCCAGAGTCACTGAGGTTTTAAACGATGTCTTGTGTTCACACAAGTGATGTTCTTGTAATTAGTTGCACAACGGCCTATAAATAGAACACAGGTATTGCAAGAAGGAATTGTGACATGTCATATGGTTTCAGCACTCCAACATTTTTTTTTCTGAGCAAGTACATTATTACTACAAATGTACATTAAGAACAATAATTAATTTTCCCCTCATCACTTCAGTCGTTGTTTTTAAAAAACACATTTATTTTAACTAAAAATAATCTGCTTTGGAAAATCTTCACCCTTGTGTTAACTAACCTGTAGAGAAACTGTTTTGTTTCCAGATTAAAGCCTGAACAACAACAAAATAGTCCTTTGAAAGCTGATTTTTATTTGATCCAACATTTCTACCTTTGTGCCCAGACCCATGACAAAGTTCAGTTAACAAACCAAGACGCCCTAATTTATAAGAAAAAGAACATGCTAGTTTAACCCTTGAGGCCCTAGAAGGGCCAAATCTGGGTTCCATTTTAGGAAAACTGATCTCCCCACCCTCAAAAAGCTAGAAAGTACCACGAGACTTTGCTATGGCCTTGAAGGGGACAAATGCATTGACAAGAATGTCAACTGTTTAAAACTGGATGCCCAATACCATCCCATTATTTCAATTAGTTAAAGATAGATATGCTTCCTAATGCTGGATGTTGATTTTGGTTATGTTTTCCCACATCTCAAGTCAGACAGCAGGGAGTAGGCACTCAATAAGTCAATTGAATGAACAAAGGAACTCATATTCTCTCCATAACATCAATGGGGGCACTAGAATAATGAATGAGTTCTAAACCTGCCTATTTGTTTCTAAAAGCTTAAAATATTTTTACGGGTGGGTGGGGAGGGTGGGGGGGGACTTCCTTGGCGGTCCAGTGGTTATTAACGGATTCCTCACTTTCAATGCCAAGGGCATGGGTTTGATCCCTGTTGGGGAAATAAGATCCCGCAAGCTGCAGGGCACAGCCAAAAAATATATATATGTTTTCTTCATGAGGGTGTCCCCTCAAATCAATTCAAGGAAAATAAATTATGTTCCAAAGAAAAACATTATTTACTTATGAGTGCTCATGAGAGCAAGACATGTAAAGTGAGCCCCAAACATCTCCAGCAGAGAAGTGGTTGATAAACCAGAGCACCTAGGGCCCCTCTAGGTAGAATCTTAGTCTGAGCCCTACTGCTGGGCTCCCCTCATAACCAAGTGATTGCTGTGATGAGAAAATCTTTTGAGAAAAACAACTTTTGCTTTTCTGAGTTGCTGCCTAGGTATTTTACAGTACGGTAACCCTGCTCACATCCAGTCTGGACATTCAGATGAGGACTTGAGTTTAGGATGCCCATCGTAAGTTCCCACTTTGCTTGTCCCAGGGCAGTTTTGAAATTAACCTCTTAAAGAGTTAAGCCCAAGGAAAGTGGATATATGTATATGCATAACTGATTCACTGTGTTGTATACTGGAAACTAACACAACATTGCAAATCAACTCCACCCCAATAAAAATGTTTTAAACAGTCAATTCCTCCACCCCAACCACTTTATGAGTACAGTTGGCCCTCCTTATCTGCGGATGTGAAACCTACAAATATTGAGGGTAGGCTGTATTCACTGTACAACATCATTTTACATCAGGGACTTGAGCATCCACAGAGCTTGGGATCCGTGGGGGGTCCTGGAACAAATCCCCCAAGGATATACAGGAGTGACTGTCATAGATGCTTGCTACCTTGCTCTATCTCCTGCTTGCTGCTGACCTGGGACAGGGAGCTGCCCTTCCCCCAGCTCATGGCACCCCCTCGATTCTGGAATCTGTAAATTACTAATCTTGTGACTGTACTTCCTTTGTATGGGTGTATTAAAACTGTGTCTTCAGGTTTCCCTGGTGGCGCAGTGGTTGCGAGTCTGCCTGCCGATGCAGGGGACGCGGGTTCGTGCCCTGGTCCGGGAAGATCCCACGTGCTGAGGAGCGGCTGGGCCCGTGAGCCATGGCCGCTGAGCCTGTGCGTCCGGAGCCTGTGCTCCGCAACGGGAGAGGCCACAACGGTGAGAGGCCTGTGTACCGCAAATAAAAAACCAAAAAACAAAAAAAACTGTGTCTTCCATCAAAATGACCTGTGGGTTTCACTTCCCCAAAATGGGAGTTGGATGCTGAGGGAGCCACTGGCCATCCCTGTGTGGGTGGCTTTTGCCACCTCCTTCAGCTGGTCACAATCTGCATATTCTTTTTTCTATTATTAATTAATTAATTAATTAATTAATTTATTTATTTTTGGCTGCTTTGGGTCTTCGTTGCTGTGCGTGGCTCTCTCTAGTTGCGGTGAGTGGGGTCTACTCTTCGTTGCGATGCGCAGACTTCTCATTGCGGTGGCCTCTCTTGTTGCGGAGCACGGGCTCTAGGCACGTGGGCTTCAGCAGTTGTGGCACGTGGGCTCTAGAGAGCAGGCTCAGTCGTTGTGGTGCACAGGTTTAGCTGCTCTGCGGTATATGGGATCTTCCTGCACCAGGGAAACCCAATCTGCATATCCTTAAATCAGCACACTAGCTGGGCTTCTCAGCCCACTCACTCTGTTAACAGGGACAGCCTACACCAAGGTGGCCTTGGCCAGGATGGCCGAGCAGGAGGGAAATTCCAGAGGCCCAAGGGGGAGCCAGAAGCAGCAGAAAGGCAATTCTGACACTATCGGAAGCTGCCCCGCAATGCAATGAGTTACATCAGAAAGTAGGAATCCCCTTCACTGGAAACGTCCAAAAGCCGGTTGATCACCTTTCAGAGGTACTCTGAGGATCTCTGCTTGAAAGAGAATTTCTAAGAATTCTTTTCTACTGTTGAGTCTGTATCTGTCCCTGTCCCCACCTCCAGTTAATGGGAAGTCTTAAACTGCTTTCTGAGCCAAAATTAATTTATTATGGAACATGGTTTACAGCCATTCTAAGATAATCCTCTGATACCTAGTAAACCATATTTGACATATAGTAAGCCTCTACACAATATGAATGTGATTAACTCAAACTTCCTCTCTCTACTAGCCCTTATGTGGGCATGAGCATGTGAGCCTCAAAGGCTGCTGTTCCCTGGGACTCCCATTTGGTTTTTTTTTCCTACCAAGCTTGCTCTGGGAGATCTCTATTCCCAAGGCTCCCCTGAAGATGGAAACAGTAAGCACTGCCATATTCATATCTACAGTACTGATCTCTGGGGTGTCTGCCGTGCATTTCTGAATGCCTTCAGGATACCTGCATCTGCATCTTGCATACATTCAAGCTGACCAAAACCTGCATGAATTTTCTCCTTCTTTCTGCTGTCTACCTCTGTCTCAAATACCATCCTTGTGGTGTTCCTGTCTTAGTGGACCAAGAATTCCGAAGAATGTCCCTGTCCTCCTAGCTTCTTACTCTCACCCACATCTAGTCCCTCAGCCTGTAGATTCTACCTCACAGCTATGACTTAGATCCCCCAACTCCCATGCCTGGTTCAGGCACTCATAGCATCCTCTGGGCACCACTGCAGAAACCTTCCAACCAGTTGGCCCTCCCCCAACAAATCCTGTAGAGCATGCCAAGACTTACAGTTCTCAACCATGAATATGGCCATGTCTCTCCCATGCTGCAGGTCCTTCAAATGGACTCTGAAGATTTCAGGGTAAAATATAAACTCCTTAGTTTGCCCCGCAAGGGTCTTCATGGTCTGGCCCCATCCATATCCTCAGCTTTCCCATCTGCTCTCCTCACGTCTTATTCTCAGCCATAAAAGCCATCCTGTGGCTTACAGAAAGCAGTGTTGCTGCATGCCACAATTTCCTCCCACATGCCTTTCCCTCACCTGGAATGATCTATCTTCCTTTTGCCTGAAAAATCCCCACCCCACCCCTGGCCTTCAACACTCAGTTTAAGGACCACATCACCCTAAGGCTGCTTCACATGCATTTCTTTATTGTAGTTCTTAAACACTGCAATGTAGCCATTAAGTAGTGCAGTGGTTAAAATGAAGGAAATTACCAGAAACTTGGGCTAGTTCCCTAGCTCTGCCACTTAGTAGTTGTGTGACTTGGGTAAGTTAATTAACCTTCCCAAAACCCAGTTTCTCTAACTATAAAATTGGGCTACTTTGAGGACTTGAGAGAATGAATAAATGTAAAGTGCTTGGCAAAGACCTGGCAGAGACATGTTTTACCTGTCCAGACCCACTTTCTTCTAGACATTGTGTTTCCTTCCTACCCTCCTCCATCCCCCCTCATAGAGTTGTTCCCTGGCCACACATGACTGGTCTAGGGATGGCCACTTGACTGTAGGTGAGCCAATTAGGGCCCTTCCATGAAAAATGAAAGAAAAAAGGTAGAGGAGATAGACCGAAGAGAGACAGAGACAGAGAGAGAGAGACAGAGACAAAGGAGAAATGAAGCATTATATAACAGTACAAATTAGAAATAAAGAGAATATCAGGACTTCCCTGGTGGTGCAGTAGTTAAGAATCCGCCTGCCAATGCAGGGGACATGGGTTCAAGCCCTGGTCCAGGAAGATCCCACATGCTGCAGAGCAACTAAGCCCTTGTGCCACAACTAGTGAGCCTGTGCTCTAGAGCCCATGAGCCACAACTACTGAGCCCACGTGCCACAACTACTGAAGCCCGCACAGATAGAGCCCATGCTCTGCAGCAAGAGAAGCCACCACAATGAGAAGCCCGCGCACCACAATGAAGAGTAGCCCCTGCTCATCGCAACTAGAGAAAGCCTGCGTGCAGCAATGAAGACCCAACGCAGCCCCCAAATTAATTAATTAATTAATTTAAAAAAGAGTATCAGTGGAGTTTGAGTCCCTAGACCAAGACTCCCTAGACCTAGCTGTTCCCAAGACTCATTTATTCCTCAAATATTGGGGTAACCCCAATATCCTATAGCAAATTCCCCTTGGGTGGCTGTCAATTGCTAGTTAAGGAGTCTAACAACACCCAGCACTCATACACACTCACTTGTACTATTATTATAGTAGTAATTAAGTACTATGAAGGTAGAGGGAGAAACTTATTTGATTTTGTATTCTCAGAGACTACTGTAGTGTCTCATATACAGCAGGTAGTCAAATAGCTAGAATGAAATATTTGTTGACTTAAGGGAAGAAATAGTAACTTGGGGTTAAAATTCTTATCACAAGCTCAAGAATCTCTAGATACCTATCCTAAGCAGTAAAAGAGAAACTAAAAAAATAAAAAACAGCAAAATTTGACAGTTATGACCAAAAAGAGACATTGAGATAACAATCCTGGGAGTTTTTAGTCTCTGAATATCTTTAACTTGTTATCAATTGAGCTAACCAATGTTTATTGAGAAGACTTTTTTTTAAAAAATGCATTCTATGAATAAATTCTAAACTAATGTAGATAACTATTCCTGACGTTTACCATCAGTAGACAGTAGGATGTTCAATTATAAGAAATTTAGCAAATGAGAACCAATCACCACTCCCAACCATGACCCTGGGTCACAGAGGTAATTACATAAGTCTCAAAAATTGTTGGAAATTCCACAGACTCGAAATGAGGTAACTGTTTACCTTCCTTACTGCATTTCAATCGAGAGATTAAAATAGATCTCATTGTTGCAGAATCCTGGCTGTAGTAAGAAATAGGCTCCAAATGGCTGAGAATGAATTTTAATAGCGGAACCAGGAGCATGAGAGGAAATCAGGAGGAAGAATTCTTCTTCATAAAAAGGGCCATGAGGGTAATTTTCATTTCATTACCTTTCTAAATTGCATAATGTTATATAAGCTGGTTGTAACATATCCCTTCTACATTGACATGAAATATGAATTAATCAGTAAATAATAAAAGCAGTACACAATTCTTACATTCTACATTTTCAAAATATTTTCTAACTTATTAATGCATTCCTAAAGGGCTACAGTTCAAAAGTGTGTGAATAAGACAACTGATTGACTCAATATACGTTTTGACCAAAACAACATTAGACCCATTTACAGGCTTACCTGGAAATTTTACTAAATGATAAGGCACAATACTGAATGACCACAAATACAATTTACGACAGTTTCCATGGAAAAGTACATTTAGAATACCAATCTCTGTTATTTATAATGATTTTCAAACTTTTGTGTGCCTACAAGTCACCTGGAGGACTTCTGAAAACATGGGTCCCACAGCAAGAGATTCTGAATCAGTAGATATAAGGTAGGACCAAGAAAAGTTCCCAAGTGGGGGTGATGTTTCTGGTTTACTGATGACACTGAGTAGCACTGGCCTAGATAAAACACAGTCGCTTTGAGTTGGCCAGGGACTAGAGTTCCCTCCAATGAGGGAATGAGGCACCCTCAGCCTCATGCCACTAAGCTAAAGAATAGTATGCTAATTTATAAGCCTCTGGTGCTGGTTAGTACTGCTAGAGTCAGAAGCTCAAGAAGCTTCTAGAGATGGAAAGGAAGAATGCAGTGAGGCATGGACTTATGATGGCAGGAACATAAACTTGACGGGGAGGGGGTCAGTCACTGTGAGTGGCAGGAGCTTGACTAGGGCAGTGGGGACTCCCCATGAAGGAGATGAGAATGAGTCCTGGGAGGGCTCTATGAGGTCACTAGCTGCAGAGGAAGAGAGTTTGAGTACCACCCCTGGGACTCATTCATGCTGGCAATAAAAGAGAAATGGGAAGAGGGGGGAGGGGGAGGGAAAGGCAAGACACAGGAAGACTGTTTCCAATGGTGGAAGTGGCTGCAAAACAAAGGGGTGGAGGCCATGCTGATCGTTTAGCATATCCAGTCTGGGAGGTCAATTACCATCTGGGCCAACTATCCTCCTATCAAAGATAATTATACACTGTCTCTAATCCAAATTATTAACTATAAGATACTTTCTACTATTAAGAAATGACTAGAGACCTCCCTGGTGGTGCAGTGGTTAAGAATCCGCCTGCCAATGCAGGGGACATGGGTTCAATCCCTGGTCCAAGAAGATCCCACATGCCCGTGCGCCACAACTACTGAAACCCGCGCGCCTAGAGCCTGAGCTCTGCAACAAAAGAAGCCACCGCACTGAGAAGACCACGCACCGCAACGAAGACCCAATGCAGCCAAAAGTTAATTAATTAATTACAATTTTTTAAAAAACAGTGAAGCTCAGGGGAATAAAAAGGAAAAATGACTAATATAACACTTGTTAAGACTTTATAATTTAATTGTACATTATCTCTTTTGAGCCTCCCAAAAATAAGATAGATGGGAGAGGTATTATTTGTCCCATTTGATAAAAATTGAATCCAGAAAGTTGACTAACCCAGGTTCAGACAGCTATCGAGAGATAAATCCAGACTCAGATCCCCACCTGATTCTAAAGTCTAAACCTCACCACTCCCTACACTGCAGAGAAAGGAAGCTGAGAAAGTTTGCAGATTCAGAAGAAAAATTCAAGGTCAGCTGATATCACAGAAGCCAAGGAGGCGAGGATTTAAGAAAGCAAAGTGTCAGGTGCCAGGAAAAGTTTAAGTATCTACTAGATCTGGCAATTAAGAGGTTATTTCACTCTTAAGGACTATAAAATCTAAAGTACTAAAATCCTCTCCCCTCCCAGAGAAAGGAGAGTTTTAAGGTAATACAATACACTGAGAGTGAATGGACTAGTTCCAGGGAAGTTCTTCACTTGTCTGCTTGTTTTTATGAGTAAGCTGGGAAAAGAACTTAAAATATCATCCATACCTCTCCATAAATAGACTTTAGCTCTAATCCAAAAAGGTGACCTGCTTAAACAACTGCTCTAAAGTCTCCCACAAATTCCTAAATATGCAAATTACAATTTATAGAGTAACTGAACAATAAGTGACACCTTTTCAATTGGCTCCAAACTCCAACACTGTATAGACATTAAAAAAATTTAATGTATGTGTTTTTGTAGTCAAAGATTTACTGATAATTTACACTTTTAAACTCTCATATTATTCTTTAAAAACTCTGATAACTTCTGGTAAACAGAGATTTTAATGATGGTTTCATGAACAGAAGGTTTTTTGCTGCTTTTTAAAAAAATCTGTATCATTACTGTGATCTCCAGGATACAGAAATGGAAAAAAGCAACACTATACTGTCTTTTTTAATAAGAAAAGAGAAAATAAGAACACACATAAATAAAAGCACTGAAAGAATAAACTAGAAACTAATAAAAACAGATACTTATGGGGTTATGTGTGAGAGGGATGGGATGAAGAAAGGAATGGAACCTAGACTGTTTAAAGTACATATATCTTTTAAAAAAAATAATTTTGACTTTTGAAAATTAAATCAAAAATGAAAAATAAACAAACAAAAAACCCTCATACCCCATAGTTGAAAACAAATTCAAACTAACCACTAATTCGGTAGTCTAATCTTATGGGTTGTTAGAAGTCGCTTTGGAACAACTGTGGGGATATAATCTAAAGAGGAAAAAGGACAAAAAAATATCTTAAAATTCGCTCAGTGGTTTTACTGTTAGCAGAAATATTGGTATTGAAAATTGGAAACTATGTATTATTAGGATATAGGAAACATCAATGTTCTTTATTAAGACCTACGATTTTTAATGTGAGGCAACAAATTAAATCCAAGTTAAGAAAAACCTTATAATGATAAATTTGAGTTGGAAATAACAATAGAATTTCAATTGTTGAAACACATATATTTCATAACTCTGTCCACTTGCAAAAGTCTGGAAGCAATGATACTGCAGGTGAGTGAGCACTCCGTGCACCCAGACATTGGTTTCTAAACCCCTTTCCCACTGAAAGAAACCTGGCCTCTTTGGGTAAATGGCTGGTTGCTAATAGGAGACAATGAAAGTGCAAGGTGAATCAGAGGTAGCTTTTTGGACTAGAAAGCACAGAAGCACTTAAAGATAATAGGGTAATTCAGAAGGACACAGAAGCATGTTTGAAGGGTCTGTAACTGGTTAAATCTGAGAAAATTAGAGTATCAAAAATAAACAGATTTTTACATAGAGAAAAAAAAATCCCAGAATCCACAGTAATAGTCAAAAACAAAACAAACAAACAAAAACTAAATTGCTACCAGTGGGAGTGACTATTGATGCTTGCTACTTATTCTGAAAATTGATAATTAAAGGCGAGAAATTAAGTAATGATCCTGTCATTTTTTGGAAGAACTGTAGTTGATCCCCAGTTAATATAGAAAAATCCTCTCTACAGAAAAATGCCATAAAGTACACCAAAGAATTGACAGTTAAAAAACAATCATTTTGCAATCCCCAACAATGTAATTAGTTTGGACCAAGTTGTCAACGTATGTTAAAACCCTTAGGTGAAAGATTACTGGCAAAAAGATATTCACATAGTTCCAAAGTATCACCTCACAGATGACATGACAATTTTATAGGAATAAACACACCTTTACAAGGGAAAGATATGATGATCACAATCTTAATCAAATGATCTCACATGTATCCTATGAGTAATAATCTGACATTATATGCCTTCTGGTTTGATGCAATAAAAAGCATTGCCTATAAAGCATTCTTCCCAATCTAACCAAGGCTGTAGGCATAAATTCCAGTTTACAAAAAACAAAGGGGATAGAGAATCTGGTTAAACCTCATGAGGAAACAACTAAAACGTAGACCATTCTGCAGAAAACTTGCTTGGTTTGCAACTGTGACAGACTGTCAAACAAAGTTAACAACTGAGTCTTATTTTCCTGCTTCCTTGCATGCCTGGTATTTTTTTTATTGCATTCCAGACAATGAATTTTATCTTGTTGGGTATTGGATATTTTTGTATACTTATGAATATTTCTGAGTGTTGTTCTGGGACACAGTTTCAGATTTTCCTTTTAAGATTCCTTTTAAGGGCAGGACTAGAAAGTTTAACCTAGGGTTAGTTATTCCCCACTATGTAAGGCAAGACCCTTCTGAGCACTCTACCCAATGCTCCATGAGTGATAACGTTTTCCAGGCTGGCTGATGGCAACAGGAATTATTCTTGGCTCTGTGTGAGCACTGGATACTGTTCCTCTAATCCTTTCAAATGGCTTCTCCAGTCTCAGCTAGTTTCCTCTCATGAATGAGCTGATCAGAACTCTGTTGAATACTGGAGGGACACTACCCTGTAGATTTCTGGAACATTCTCTCGGTAGAGCTTCCTCCTCTTCAGTACGCTGTTCTGGAAAATCTAGCCTCCTTGGTCTCCTCAGACTCTCAGCTCTTCTTCAACTCAGGGAGTTTGCTTGGTTCCATTGGGGCCTCCCCTCTCTCAAAGCTGGGACCACTGGAGGGCTCACCTCATTTGTTTCCTATCGCTCAGAGAATGCGGAAACTTTATTACCTGATGCCCAGTGTCCCTAAAACCACTGTTCATAGGTATTTGGTTTGTCTTTTGTTTTTTGCTTGTTTCAGGTTGCAGGATAAATCCAATCCCCGTTACTCCGTCTTGGTTGGATGCAGAAATGTCCCGGGATCATTTTCAAGAGAGAGTCTTTGTCAACTATTTTTAAATGAACTGATGCCAAATAGAATCTAACATTGTATCTAGTATCACACCAAAAACTGGAACTGGGCTTCCCTGGTGGCGCAGTGGTTGAGAGTCCGCCTGTCGATGCAGGGGACATGGATTCGTGCCCCGGTCCGGGAGGATCCCACATGCCACGGAGCGGCTGGGCCGGTGAGCCAGCAGCTGAGCCTGCGCGTCTGGAGCCTGTGCTCCGCAACGGGAGAGGCCACAACAGTGAGAGGCCCGCATACAAAAAAAAAAAAAAAACTGTAACTAAGAAAGTGAAGCAATACCTATATCAAAAAGCCTGGCAGATCTCAAGAGCTGGAGAGATCCTACAGCTTTACAGGTTACTATGCACGTGGTTATCTCATCACAGTAATTTATTTCACCTCCACAGCTATGCTAAATATTAAGTTACCTAAGAATGATGTTGTCTTTTTAAAATTGAGCTACACATAAATCTAATGTGTCTATGTGATAATGAGAGCAATTTACAAATCGAACTCGAAGATGTGGAAGAGTCTTCTGGAATCATATAATCCCTACCTTCAATGAAGATATAAACCCTGTGTGTGCGCGTGCGTGCACACGGGCATATACACACACACCCTCAGGGATGGGGCAGTAGAAGGGTGGAGAAAGA
Source organism: Kogia breviceps (assembly GCF_026419965.1). NCBI lineage: Eukaryota > Metazoa > Chordata > Mammalia > Artiodactyla > Physeteridae > Kogia > Kogia breviceps. Next base: position 49,749,525 of record NC_081321.1, read on the forward strand.
AAAGGAAGAAGTGTTGTATAGCTGGACCACACTGACTCCCATTCGTCAGCTCTACCTTAGGCCCACAGCATTACTGTACCCCCACAACCCCACCCCGGTGTGACGGAGCTTTAGCCTGCTCACAAGGAATGCACCCAAGCCAGAGAAGTTCTCTATCAACTTTCACCCTTGCCCTCATCTGATATAAAAACTGGAAGAACGCCTTTTGCTGTCACAGATCATCAATGAGACTCTCCGGGGTAGGAAAAAAACCTTACTCCTGTTGGTGCATACATGCTTCTCCCTTAGTAGTCAGATTCTATTTTTAGCTTTGGCCTCTTTTAAATTCCCCTGTACTCTTTGTTTGTGTGGTTTTGGCTGCATCAGGTCTTTGGTGCTGCGTGCAGGCTTTCTCTAGTTGCAGCGAGCAGGGGCTACTCTTCGTTGCGGTGCACAGGCTTCTCACTGCGATGGCTTCTCTTGTTGTAGAGCACGGGCTCTAGGCGCGCAGGCTTCAGTGGTTGTGGCACATGGGCTCAGTAGTTGTGGCTCGCGGGCTTTGCTGCTCCGTGGCACGTGGGATCTTCCCGGACCAGGGCTCAAACCTGTGTCCCCTGCATGGGCAGGCAGATTCTTAACCACTGCGCCACCAGGGGAGCCCCCCTTGCACTCTTTTTGGTGGCTCGGAGTGCAGCTGCCAATGCCTCTGGATCATCGTCCGCCCAATCCTGCCTGTATGTAAGTTACCCACAATAAACTTCAAAACTGTACTTTATGGAGTTGCCTGCTGTGCTTTCCGGTCTTAAAGTTCCTTCTCGGTTCACAGGACATTATTCAATACATCTGCCTTCCAACAAGTGCCTTCTTTACCACAGCATCCCTAGCAGCTGGCAAAAGGGCTGGCACAAAGACAGCACCCAAATATCCAACAAATGAAGAAAGGAAGGAATGCTACTAGTTTGAGAAACTAAAAACATATAATACAAACTCCTTTTAGTGGTCCCAAGGCATCTTGGACGAAATGGATAACAAAATGGATAACTTCTCTTGGTCTGGTTAAGAACCGAGGGGCGGGGCATGGTGGTTGGTGTTCAGTGGGAACAAAGACAACCAGTTTTTACAGTTGTTACCCAAGAAATCTTAGTTGTTTAAAATAAAACTACTTTATTACTGTAAGTTACTCCAAGAGACAAAAATCTATTCATAAAAGAGCCTCACAAAGCTTGACTCCAAATTGAAAACTCTCTTGAAAACTTTATGGTGATGGCTCAACCCAGATTCAGTCATTTCTGGTCTGGGTTCAATGCCCAGTGCATGTCGACTTTTATTTAGGTCCCTTCATGCTGAAGTTCAAACTCATTTTATTAGGTTGCTGCCATTGAAGGTCCTCCTCAACCTTCTCTTTTCCAAATTAGATCACCTTTGCTTGCTCGTTGTACTTTCCCCCACACCCCTCTGAACTCTATACAAAACATTTATTATACTGTGCAGATAACATCTTACTGTTCTCATTTGAATGCATGCCTAGCTCCCTTTGTGAAAGTTTCACCAGGGCAGGCATGAATCCAACAAGGCACTCTGCATAAACAAAGTGTTTACATAATGAGTATTGAAATATATATACCCTCATCCATTTGTCATGAGTCTTCAAACTCCTTTTTTGGCTCTCATTTGACCTATCTTTAAAAAAAGTCTCAGTATACATTTGCTATAGATGCCCAAGTGGACAGTACCCTCATGGAAAACAATTACTAATCTTTTAGTTTTTCTAATAAAAAGTACAATAGCAAATTCACAAGTTCCCACATTTTAGAAAAGTTTTTACTCTTCCAAAGTTACATCATACATTCAACATACACACTACTACATATAAAATAGATAACTAATAAGGACCCACTGTATACCACAGGGAACTCTATTCAATATTCTGTAATGGCCTATATGGGAAAACAATCTAAAAAAGAGTGGATATATGTATAACAGATGCACTTTGCTGTACACCTGAAACTAACACAACATTGTAAATCAACTATACCCCCAATAAAAACAAAAACAACAAAAAACAAAGCTACATCGTACATTCAGATAACACAGATAGAAACAGTTCTGTGATTTTCTTCCCTAAGTATTAAGCACAACACATCTTAATGGATAGATTTAACTACACTTATCAACAGTCTGTAGAATCTTTCCTATAGCATTTGCCAGGGCACTATTTTTATTCCAGAGTTTGGATCACATCAAATGTTTTATGGTAGTTAAAATAATTTAAAGAGTGAGGAGAGACAAACCATGTTTCATATGTGAAGCCACGTTATGTATCATAAAATTAGTGATGTTTTAAACAAAGTGCCACTTATTTCATAAGCATGAGAGGTAATGATTATCTAAAGCAGTGTTTCTCAATCTTTTCACTACTGCTTCCCTAAGGAGAACAACTAAATTTAAATTCTTCCTAACAAGAAAAATTGAGTACTAAGGGAAAATATTTTTCAGGAACAGTTGTGCTTTGGAGGGCCACAAACCATTGTAATATCTAAAATATTTTTGCCTCCCAAGAACCCATTTTTATCACCCCCATTGAGAATGCATGCTGTAAAAGAGTAACCAGTGAGTTTTAACACTAAAACGCTCAAAGTTTTGGCAAGAGGCACAACGCTTAATAAAGTAAATTAACATGTTCCATTTAATAAATAGAAGTGGTACAATGATGGAATCCCTGAACATTTTCAATGCTCTCCCACTTTCTTCAAGGCCTCCTTAAATACACTCTCCCAGAGGCTTCCCTGGTGGCGCAGTGGTTAAGAATCCGCCTGCCAATGCAGGGGACACGGGTGCGAGCCCTGGTCCAGGAAGATCCCACATGCCACGGAGCAACTAAGCCCGTGTGCCACAACTACTGAGCCTGCACTCTAGAGCATGCAAGCCACAAATACTGAGCCCATATGCCACAACTACTGAAGCCCATGCACCTAGAGCCCGTGCTCTGCAACAAGAGAAGCCACTGCAACGAGAAGCCCGCACACAGCAACGAAGAGTAGCCCCCGTTCACTGCAGCTAGAGAAAGCCCACACGCAGCAACGAAGACCCAATGCAGCCAAAAATAAAATAAATTTTAAAAAAACAAAAACACTCTCCCAGCTCTTCTCTCAATTAGCCCCAGAGAATCTCTCTCATTGGGATGTTCCACTGATTTTTTTCTGACTCTTTCAGGGGCTACCGGAAACCATCGTTATTATAATTATATACTCAAGGATCTTTCTACCCTATTAAACTGACAAGAGCCCAATGAGTAAGAACTCAGTACTATTCATCTTTGTACTGCCCATAGGGTGTGACTCAGAGATCGGTATTTAGGTACAAACAAATAGATGTTATGGTTATTAGAGGCACCAGTGGAGATTGGCAACCCCTTTTTCCTGGGGTTTCTTGCACAACTGACTACCTCGTGCTGAGTTATCAGTCCTGGCATGGGTAACTGTGAAGTGGATAAGCTGTTTTGTTATTGTTCTTCATTTGTTTTTCATAACTGACTACACAACATCCCTTACAGGGCTGGCATTTCAGCACCCACCTGCAGATACGCAATCTCCCTCCCCCACTGCCCCGCTCCCTCTGGGTCATTCCTATGGTTTCTAGCCAGGTCTGCTCACACTTTAAAAGCTGGCCCCTAATTTTGCTGGTCTTATTTGGCTCTGTGTCTATTACTCAATCGAAAGGAAAAGTGAAATGCTGTTAATCTAAATCTTCTTAAGATCTTAAATAAAGGGATAAGGGTAATTATTATTATATACATACTTCAATATTTATTGAGAGTTTTATTGCCCAGAAATAACACCTTTATAATTTAAGTGCTTTGATAAAATAGAGGAGCTTTCAGTACCCCTCACCCTCTGCCTGATAGGGAAGATAAGCAGTAAAGGGGTACAAAAAATTTTTTTTGTCCTTAATAGAATTTCAAGGAGAATATAGTTTAAAGGCCAGTTTAAGGCTTTCATGTCTTCCTTAACTCAAATCTTCACATATAAAATGGTACCATTAATTTTTCATTATTTGCCTCAAATTATCTACAAACTAGCTAAAATCCTATAAAATCAAAAGCTAAGTTAGTAGCAACAAGCTGGTAATTACCATAGTGGGAAATAACCCCTGCAAGAGATACCAGAGGTGTCACTTAAGGAAGTGACTTAATTAGGAAACATGCCTCCAGAAAGCATGTGATCGTCAATTCCAGCTCCTCATCAACATTCATCCAGAAAACGTGGGGGAAAAGGTGTATAAAAAGCAAGGTCAGTTCTCCAAACATAGGCAGGTCACAATTTCACGACCAGCTATGGAATCAGTCATTTATTCAAATTTCTATCCCTCTTCCTGCTCCAGAGGTAAACCAAGACACTCAAACTTCTATTTTCAAAATGAACCCTGCAGTGACTTGTATTTTAAACAGTGTGATGCATTATCTTTAATAACAGCACTGGCCACATTTTGGAGGAAGTTCACTGCCTCAGCAAATGACAGAAAAATGATTCTGTCACAACTGCAGCATTCTGTCACAACATCAGTTAGCAAAGGAATGGTCTCATTCCCCTTCCAAATTAGCCCTGATCATTGTCTTATGCAACAATTGCAGATGCAAAGCCTTCAACACTGCATTTAAAAAATCTGAAGTTAGGAAGTATATCATCTGAAAAAAGAGGAGCAAAGCTATCACCTGATGCCCAAGGCTCTGGGGGCCTTCTTTCTGGCCAGGATTTCTCAATAGGCTTCTCTTTCACTTCTTAAATGACATTCAAAAGTCACAAGCACTGATTTAAAAATAACAGAGATCTCCATAAACACAAGAGGCCGAAAGAGTGTGAGAATGTGTGTTGGTCCTTTGGGGAGGTGGGGCAGGAGTGTGGAAAGGAACCAGCAATGGAAACCTTTGAAAGTATTCCTTACAAGGCTAAAAACCTTGATAAATATTCAGTATAAAAAATAAGAAACTAGCAAAACAGGCACACACTTCAATGTCAATTAAATTGATGATGGTGGGAAACTGTAGCTGGGCCTCTGGAAGTGATTTGGATGAACTGTTTCAACTTTCAGATGAGGAAACTGAATTATAAAAATTATCCAATTTGTTAAAGATCACATGACCCTAACACTGATTATGAAGTGTTGAATCCTTGTCTAACGCTATACCTACAACTCACTGTTGAGAGGTTTGTCAGGCCTCACGCTCCTTCGAAACGTAAAGGTTACATTTACAACAAAACCATAAGCCCTGCTTCTAAAGGATTATGTTCCAACATCCCCGGCTCCAATTCACAGCGGCCTGAATTGTTGCTAAGTTTCCCGGCCAGGACACCAACAGGTATGAACCTAGAGGTGGGAAAATAGAACCGTACCACCTCTGGTTACCTAGTGTTTCATCATTTACCCAGCCCTTCCACATACATCATCTCAATTAACCCTCCAACTCCCTGCAAAACTGGAAAAGTAGGCATGACACCTCTATGTTTTCCACATAAGAAAACTGAGTCTCAGGTCTACCTAATCACAACAAAATGCAACATGAAGGAGATATGGGGGTATATGTATACATATAGCTGATTCACTGTGTTATAAAGCAGAAATACGCCAGTGTAAAGCAATTATATTCCAATAAAGATGTTTTTTAAAAAAATGCAACATGAGTAAGATGACATTGGAAACTTACTAAGACAGGTGGTGAGGTTTGTGAAGAACAGCACCAATTTAAACATCAAACTAGGGCCTTCCCTGGCAGCCCAGTGGTTAAGACTCCGTGCTTCCACTGCAGGGGGGATGGGTTCCATCCCTGGTTGGGGAACTAGGATCCCGCATGCTGTGCAGTGCGGCCAAAAAAAACCCCCCAAAATCAAACTAGACTAGGTTAAAATCCCACCTTACCCCACCTTGCAAAAGAAGCTATAAGCCTCATTTCTCATCTCTCTCCTCTGTGAATTGGGGCTACTAGAAGCACCTTCCTCCCAGGCTTTTATAAGGATTAGACAGAACTTCTGCAAAGCACCTGGGCCAGTAGCATCTTGCATGGAATTCAGGCTGTCATTAGGAACCATTAAACTGAAATATTTATTGCTTCTCCTTCTCCACTTGTGATATTGTTTCTCGCTGTATTGACTTTGTGACTACCTTTTTTTTTTTCCTACAGGTAAAGCAGATAACTTCTAATGAAACGGGTGAACTCCAAAATGGAAATTATAAGGCTTCAAAAGATTTTTTTTTTCCCCACCACCCGACCCTGTGACTACTTTTTATGAGTAGTTTTCTTCTCCCAGGGCATTACACACTTTGTGTATTCAAATACAGGTCTTATTACTCTCCATCTCACTCTGAAGAGTAGCTATTTTAATTCCAGAAGAGAAACCATATGGTTGTAGCAGAGAGGCAGATGAGGAAGTGAGCCCTCACTGCTAAGACTTCCTGGAAGGAAGGTCTCATTTTCCTTAGAGCAGGGCACAGACCCAAATGCTTCCCGGGCCAGAATGGTGCATCTAGGGCACAGTGGTGCTTGCAGCAAACTGAAGAGCATGTGTCCTGCTAAAGGCAGGCAGCCTGAGCCCAGCTCCAGCTGATTATGGGAATATGGCTCAGTATTGCCAAGTCTTCTGGCATTTTAAGAGAAGCCAAGAATCTACGTTACGGAAATTTTCTAGATTTTGAAAACACTGTGTGGGCCAAATAAAATACACTTATTAGCAAGTGGGATCCATGGGTAACCAACGTTTCTGATTGTTGCCTCAAAGCCTTCTGAGGTACACCAAACTACAGAGAAACTCTGCTCTGGAGTTTTCTACCTGGAAAGGTGGTCAGAAATTAAAGACCATGAAATGCCTAGAGAGTGGGCTGCTGAGATCAAAAGAATGAAATCTTAAAGAGAATCCACTGGAAATTAGGCAGATCAGGAAATCACGGGATAGGATGTAAGATGGCTTCTGGCCACACATGCTTCCCCCAGGAGAGGCACAGGCTCTTGTGGTCAGAGGGTAACAGTGATGAGAAGGCAGTGAGAGTTTTTCATTGGAAGACACAACCTTTGAGAGAGGTTTTTTTGCACAAAAGCACAGATATAAGGGCTTCTGACCATATACTACATAAATAAACGTGAATGTCTGAGAGTGGCAAACTGGTGTGAAAACTTCTGAGTCCTACACCCAAGACTTCAAGGCTTTCAGATACCTGAATGATGATGATCTTTAGGCCTCTAACAAAGACTTTTTGATGAAACCACTCATGCCTTTTAAAATATTTCTGTGAGGGCAAAACTGCAAGGAACCTGGAATAAAAAGAAAAGTAAAAAACCTAGCAAGCTTGATGCACAGCTTTCGTAAATATGTACAGACAGCCACCTTCCCTTATGAAATAAATCTACTGGTAGTAAAGAAAGTCAGCCACATCAGTATTTTCTGTAGAACCATTAGACCCAAGAAAAAGTCAAAAGTGTGCTGAGGGGCTTCCCTGGTGGCGCAGTGGTTGGGAGTCCGCCTGCCGATGCACGGGACGCGGGTTCGTGCCCCGGTCCAGGAAGATCCCACATGCCGCAGAGCGGCTGGGCCCGTGAGCCATGGCCGCTGAGCCTGAGCGTCCGGAGCCTGTGCTCCGCAACGGGAGAGGCCACAGCAGTGAGAGAGGCCTGCATACCACACACACACAAAAAAAATGTGTGCTGAGAAAAACCATTAGTCAGAGATTTCCATCATTCTCTCCTATATAAAAGGCAGAGGTATAGTAAAGCACCAGTTTATCCTTTATTGTTAATTTAACACACATCATTTCAATCTTTTGAAAGTGCTTTAGTGAAAATTCAGCAGTTTTCTTAATGAAGATAATTTGTTCTGCAAGGTAGAACAGTGTCATACAACCCTAAGAATTACTCGAAGTACTTTAAATTCATTGAAATTACATTATACAAAATGGGTTCCACCTATAGAGCTGTTTAAATAAAGATAATTATAACTCCAACCACTCTGTTATTCACATATGTGTACTGTATAACCCAAATATTCCTATTCAGAGATACTCATTTAAAATGAGAAGGGGTTTCTAATTCTATGGCTAAATTGCTGATCAGATGCATTCCGTTTCTCAGAGACAAATACTCAACTGATTCACTTTCATACTTGAGGAAATGTATCCATTACATGAACATTCTCTGAAAGAAAACAAACATGTAAATGATATTGTTATTTTCTATAAACCTAAATATGGAAATTTTTAGATTTGCTTGTTAAGTAAAAATTAATCTGGCACTAGAGGATTATTGCTACTGTTGGTACAGTTGTTCTGAGCCATAGGTTCGGTCAAAATGAATGCAAAAGAAGAATTAAGGACCAAGATTTGGGGAAAGAAACAGCTGTAATTTTAAAGCTGGAATAGAGTTCCAGGATATTTTTTCCTTGGACAGAGAAAGGAAAGAGAGTCAACAGATGATGACAAGGTCATTGCCTAATCAGCCAATAGAATTCACGGATCCTAAAATACAATCCCAAAGCTTTTCTCCCTATTGAGGCCCCTGATAAAACCTAACTGTGGGACACAGGGTCTTTTCTCACTCCATTCATACGCATCTAAGTTATAATCTCATTTTCCACACTCGTCTGCCAGGGGACATTTGACAAGGTCTGGAGACATTTTGGTTGTAACAACCAGGGAAAGGAATGCTGCTGGCATCTAATGGGGAGAGGCCTGAGATGCTGTTAAACATTCTACAGTGCACAGGACAGTTCCCTAAACAAATAACTATCCCACCCAAAAGGTCAATAGTGCCAAGGTTCATAAACCCTGGTCTAGAAGCAATCAGAGGTGGGCATTTCTTCTACAGAGCAAGTTTGCATTAAGAAAGTTGGATATGGCATTCCTTTTGAAGCACGGTACACAATTTGTAGAACAAGGACCAATATGGTTTTTGTTTTGTTTTGTTCCGTTTTTTAAATCAGGAACAGGCATTACACTTGAAGAAATAAGGTAATGCAAACCTAGAGTGGCTGGCCACTCAAGTGACAGTCTCATGCACACAACTAGGATTGGCTCTGAACACCTGGTTTTGTCTGGTAGTACATGCCACTCAGAACTTGTTCAATGATTCTTCTTGTCAGTTTAGATTGACCAATTTATTTTTACATTGCAATAACAAAATACACTTAGAATTATATGAAAACTTTTTTTCTTACTGAAATTCATGTAGGAAAACTAATTTTGAAGGTTAAAACCTCTTTAGCCCTTGACCCTCTTCTTTTCCTATTGAGAAACAATTTCTCAAAACAAAGTAACCTTTCTTAAAACCTGAATTATTGTGCAATAGTGGAACAGATTTATGTACCCTGGTGCAATACGGGTAAAATAATTTTGTGTTGTACTGAGGAATAGGTTTTGAATGTGCAACTCAAGAAAGTTCAGCTAACAAGAAAAGGTGCATATTGTAGTCAACTGTCACCCCTACAGGACCTTTGAAAATAATTTCTAAGTCTAAAAAGCCTCAGTAGAATATTTTAAGATGATTTTTTTTAAAGCTAAGCTTTAAGATGATAATTTGAACACTCTTAACCGGAAATCATAAACTTTCATAGTACAAAGTATTTGGCAACGTGGGTGATCAACTTTCAGAAAAATGCCTTCTCCTCAAGCAGGTGAAATGACTGGAGGGGGAAGAACAGCTGGCCAAATCTTATGGATGATCACTTCTCCTTTGTTCATTTTCTTCAGTTAAGATTGCCCTGTCACTAGGGAGGGCCTCTGAAGAAGCCCCTTCTGACAAGGTGACATCATCTCAGTTTATTTAGAAGCCTGAGAAGAGTCTGGTCCCAGCCCTTCACAAAGACTTCACCCAACCTAATTTGCTCCCCAGAATAACTCCTCTGCCAAAGCCAGCTGGCCTCCAACCATCCCACAAACTGCCAGCCCGAGACCCATGTATTCATGCAGCTCCTCTCCCTCACCCCTCCCACTTACAGAGCCTTCCCCTCCTCTGTTGCTTTAGTCCAATCCCACACACCCTTTAGGGTTCAGCTTCTGTTTTAACCTCCCTCCTTCCAAACCTTCCCACACGAATCTCACCCTCATTGGAATTCCTACTGCATTCCTCTAGATCACTTAATCTGGAACTTTATCATTTCTTTCCTCTCAGGTTGTTAAAGACCTCACTTCTAATAGCTATCTCTCTCCAGTTGCAGATAAAAATGAAAAAAAAAAACCCACATTTTTCAAACTCCCTATAAAGTACAGCGGAAAACCTAAATTGTTCTTGACCAGGAGCAACTGTCTCATACATAATGAATGGAAGAGGGTTGGACTAGCGTACTCACAGTCACTACTGGGCCACAGCTTATTTTATAAATCTTCTAAACTTCCTACTCAGCACGAGAACTTTTTTTCATTAAGTATTTAAGTAGGCCAAAGACTGTGGTGAATTCCCTTCCAAGCTGCCTAGTTATCATATCAGATGGGAGGACCGGCTGTCACTGAAATACGAGAGTGCTTAGAGCAAAAGTCATAAGAGCCCAGAGTAAAGCCTTTTCTCTACTTTCTTCTTCTGTCCCTTGCTCTCAGCAAGCCTCTCAACCCTGTCCTTTGGATGTTCCCCTCTCCCACTGGGATGTAAACCACCTGCCTCAACCCATCCCTCCAGCACCCTAGTTTGTAGCTCTGACCTTGGTACTTCCTGACATGCACACTTAACACCTCTGACGGCTTTAAAATTTGTCCACAAATCCCTCAATACCCCTTTCTCTGAAAAGTGGGTGCCTAATTCCCTCCCTCCTGAATGTGAGCAAGACTTAATGGCTTTATTCTAAACTAGAAAGTCTGGTGGAAATAATGGCATATGAATCTATAATAAAAGGCATCAAAGCTAACTCCTTGCCCTTTTTTTTTTTTCTTGCCCTTTCTTTTGGATCATATGTTCTGAGGAAGCCACCCGCCATGTATTGAGGACATGTGGCAAAGAACTGAGGATTCCTGCTAAAAACCTGCACTAATTTGCCAGCCATGAGTGAGCATCCTAGAAATGGATCCTGCAGCCCCAGCCAAGCCCAATAACTTTGGTATCAGCTAATGTCTGCATGACAATCTCATGAGAGACTCGGCCAGGACCACCCAGATAAGCTGCTACCAGATTCCTGACCCACAGAAACTGTGCGAGATAATACATGTTTGTTTTAAGCCACTAAGATTAGTGTAACTTGTTGCCCCGCGATAAATAACACAGTACTCTTCTCCTTTCTCTATTCCGTCCCTTAGAATCGAGTTCGAGACTCTCACCCCTAAGAGCCAGTCTTAACCAGTATTTCCCTGCTCTGCTCCCCCAACTCTCGCCCTCCTGTCTCAGGCTTGCACAGAAGGTCGCCATTCCATAAATGTTGATTCAAGAAATACCTCCAGTTCCAGCCTTGCCTGTGGCTCATTCACAACCCAGAAAAATGCACCAAAAGACTGAAGTTGATCCTCAAATGCTCTCAGCACTTAAGGGAGCACAGGGTAATTTGTAACCTGCCTCCTGATTATGAAGGTTTATTATTAATATAGGCTCAATTTGGAGCATTAAATTTGGCTCAGACTTTCAATCTGTCTGTGCTAATTTAATGCTAAGTCCTTGCTCTCGGGTCTTTATCCTCCACAGTGCTCAGATCAGATAATCAAGTCATTTATTACACATTATGAGTGGTGAAAAATCTATGTTACACCAGATTAAGGGCCCTTCAAACTTTTTACCCTTAAACTTTCCCCTTTGATTCTTTTGCCCTCTTACCTACCTTGCTCCTGAGCTTACTTTCCCCACATTAGTGCTAAATATAACTCCAGGGAAACAAAACATTCTGTGACATCATCATAGCTGACACAATTACTTTAAACCAGCTTCTCTTTCCCGAAAAGTCTTCAGAGTACATTTATCCCGCAGGGAAAGCAAACATTCTCTTGGAATTTGCCCATGATGTCCAAAGGGCAGTGTCACAAGCAAAACGAAATGCACTGCTTCTCCCTGGGCTCCAACCAGCTGGTGTAATGTGCCCATATTACTCCCCAGGCTCATTCCAGTGGGTTGGTTCTGTTTTCATTTTGCCATAATGGTTTCAGTTTCTCACCGCTTCTAACAAGGAATAATAGGACTGTGGGACTCCAACAAGGTCAAGAGCAGCTTAGGCAACCAAAAGTGCCAAATGCACGATCACCCCTTAAAGTTTCGCTTGACCTAAACCTGTAGTGCTGCAGTGTGGTACCAAGGGCCTGAAAGCAGAGGGTTTTTTTGTTGTTCTTTTTTTGCCTTAATACCATGAACAGCTCAAGGTCAATAAAATTTCTTGTAAGCCAGCTATATGAGACCATGGGTCTCTCTGCTCAATTTATGTTCCCTTAACGGAATCCAGAAATTAACGCATTCGTGATTTATTCCCTCTAAGGACCATGTAACATCTGACTTTGCAGAACATGTGGGCCCCAATCTGGTGCCCATTTCCTGCCACTGCCCCCAGCAAGGCTCCTCCTGCCTCGCTGACCAGGCTGACCTCTCACTGCTCTGGCAGTGAAGGGGAACCCAGGCTAACGAGCGACTGTCACACCTCTGTCACCCCTGTCCCCAAATAAAAAATCCACAGCTGAATTTTAAAAACTAAGTTGACGTCCACTCAACACCAACTTATTGACTGTTGTCAAATGTTTACTGTTTCTGTAGTGACTAATCTCAGCAGATAATGAGCTTGAAATTTCACTTTTACTTTTAAACACTAGTTGGACTTCCATGAAGAAACATTACCATATACGGTGCAAATATTACCAGAAAAAGATGCGATACTGGAGCTACAGGAAAGGTAAGTGGGGAAAAGAATGGCTCCAGAGAAGATACAAAATAACAGCAGCAGCCACTTCAATATGCATGAGCACCCACACCGGACAAACACTGTGCAGAGTGCTGTTCATGCATGATCATGGACCGCCCTCAACGTCCAATGAACTCCTGAGGAGACCCCATTTCTCACTTACAGAGCCGAGGCTCCCAGAACTTGTAAAACTTGCCCAGGATCACACAGGGAAAAATAGCAAGGCCTGGATCAAGCCAGGTGTGAATGCCTCCCAGCCTGTCTTTTTTTTTTTTTTTTTAAACAATCAACCATATATTGAAATGTTAAACTTCTGAATTAAAGGAATGTCAAAGAGTCTGAGGAAGCTGACTTTGTTGGCAGCTGGAAACACTATACAGCTCAGACCCAGTGCCTTTACAGAGGAGTTTCTAGATTGGGATATTTAGGAAATTCACATGTGTCAGCCCCAGTCTTAACCACTCACTGTATCTTAATCACCTACTACAGCTGCAAAGTCCACATGGTCACACAGAACAATGTGACCCATGTCCCATTTATCAGCTTCGAGGCTGCACCTCAAAGCGCACCAATTTTATCCATGCCTTCACCACCACATCCTATTTGGCTGTAGATATTGAAAACAAGGGTATAAAGCATAGTGAAATGAAAATAACCATCTTCCTAGTGTTTCTCCTGTACCTTTGTTTTCACAGTATTTACATCTTACTGCCTATTTTTACTACATTACAAATGATGTTTTGGAGGTGTTACTAAAGTCATGTTTTTAAAATATGTTACTTTCAACCGTGATAATAAGACATTTATTTGGAGATTCATGCCAAAATTTGTTCTAAATGCTTTACACATATTAACTCATTTAATCCTCATAATGCAAAAGGATGTGCAATGTCAATGGTCCCATTTCATACATGTGCAAACTGAGGCACAGAGAAGCTGAGTAACTTGTGCAAGGTCACAGAGTAACGGAGGCAGGATGTGAATGCAGGCAATGTGAGTCCAGAGTCCATATCTTTTTTTTTTTAATTTTTGAATTTTATTTTATTTATTTTTAATACAGCAGGTTCTTATTAGTTATCTATTTTAGACCTATTAGCATATATATGTCAATCCCAATCTCCCAATTCATCCCACCACCACCATCACCCCCCAGCCACTTTCCCCCCTTGGTGTCCATACGTTTGTTCTCCAGAGTCCACATCTTAACCACCATACCACAACTCCTCTCTGCTGCCCCCGTTTAGACAGCACAGTCTAAATGTCCACCCTCACCACCCTCCAAACAACCAAAACATGAAAAATCTCCCTGAGGATATTCTACCTAAAAACTGAAATGTGACAAAATGGGTCTCCTGCTCTAAATCCTTTCAATGATCTCCCAGCATGCTTGAAAGTCCATTCACCTGGCCTAACTCCACCGTATGAGCTGACTCCTGCCTCCGTCACCAGCTTCAAGAGTGTCTGTCTGATTCTAGTCTCTGGTCTTTTTTTCAGGTCCTCAAACATACGAAGATCTTTTTATTTTACTTCAGGCCTTTAAACACTCCACACCGTTTGTGCAGACTCCTGAACCACTCTTGCCCTGATTCTTCTCTGGGCTGGCTGCCTTCTGCTCGACTTTACAAGTCACCTTTTACTGCCTCAGAGTGAGAGGCCTTCCCAACCCTTCATGGAGAGACAGGACCATAATGGATGCTCTGAACACCCAGCACGTTGGGCCCAGCACATGTGGGGACTCAGGGAATAAGTGTTCAATAAGTATTTGAGGGTTACTTTCTCCCAGAAACTACAAAAGCATTGAGAAAGCTGGGGGAAAAACAAAGAGCCCACACGGTGCTGTGAGATAAATGCTATGACAAAAACACGGGCAGGTATTGTAAAGGGAGACGGAAAGGACAAAACCAAGATTGGAGATGCCTTGAGTCAGGAGGTCATCCAGAGACGCAGCCGATCTTGAACTCCATTCTGAAGAATCCCAGACTTGTGAAAGGGAAGGTGCCAAGGCCTTGCAGGCCACCTTCAGGGGTCTGGCCATTGGCCTAGGATTTGGGGAGCCCTGAAAGGATTTTCAGCAGATTTGCTGCAGACAATGTAGAAAAGAGATGAGAGGCAGGTTGCAGGTAGGGGAGACCAGTGAAGAGGCCATTTCAGTTTCTCAGGAGACACGGGAGGAGAGCCTGTAACCACAGAACCAGCCCTAAACTGGCCCTACCCTGTTTCTAACAATATACTGAGTTGTTTTCCAGAGACAACAGAAGAAAACCGCAAGTCATGCACAAAACATGCATAATGGAGAAGATTTTGACCTCAAACGATACCTGGAACCAAAGTTTCTCCACCCATGAACCAAAGGACCAGTACAGTATGTGACCAGAACCTGAGCCCCGGAATCCTTTCAGAAGCCCAGAGTCCGCTGTCCGGGAAGATCTGGTGCTGAAGCCCCTTTACCACACCTTACCATAAAGGGCCAAGTTCCAGAGCCCTCCAGTGGAAATCTGCCCTGCCTGCGCTTCTGCAGACCAACCCTCCTCCCCAACTCTTAAAAGCTTGACTGAACCCCAGATCAAGGAGGCAGATTCTGAAATCAAGCCCCTAAAACCAAGTTCTCCTGCTGAGTTTATGATTAACTTCTCTATGCAAAACTTTATTCTCTTTTTTGTCTTGTGGGGATTGAAACGGAGCAGGACCCTGTGGGGCCTTCCCATGTACAAAAGGCCCTCCATGTCCCCTGTTTCTTGTTTGTAGAAAAAGGCTTCAGTCTCTTAGGCCTTCCCTGAGTTCCAAAGAGCAGACTCAAGCAGTTATTAATTAGGGAAGTGAGGGAATGCAATAACAAAGGAAAAGCAGTCAAGAAACAACCATTCAGCTATAAAACAGATCCTAGCTTCTCCTCAAGGGATATACCTAACAATCTAACATGTATCATTGAGTTTCCTGCAGGAACGAAGACCTCACCCAGGTGGAGGATAGCCACAAGCAGGTAGACTCCAGACTGGTTGGAACCAGAAGGTTGATGATTAGGATTCCTGAACCACCACCCTGTTACCTCACCACCAACCAATCAGAAGTCATGCATCCTGCAACCCTCACCCCAAATGCCGTCTTTAAAAGCCCTTCCCTTCCCAGGGAGTCTGGGCCTTTTGAGCAAGAGCCGCCCGGTTCCCCTTGCTTGGCGCCTGCAATAAACACTGTACTCTCCTTCACCACAACCCATTGTCAGCAAATTGGCTTTGCTGCATGGTGGGTGAGAAGACCCAAGTTCCATTCAGTAACAATTTGAGAGCCCTGCCTCCTGTCTCCTTGCCAGCTGACCTCCCAATAAAGCCTTTTCTTTTCTCAAAAGCCAGTGCCATAGTATTAACTTCTCTGAGCGTTGAGAACTGAGCCTTTTGCTCAGTAACAAGCCTAAAGCAAGGTAGTGACAGAGGGAATGGAAAAAGAATGGCTTTGATACTATGGAGGAAGAATTTACAGGACATACTAACAGATTAAATGTACTTAGTGGGTGACAAGATTTTTAGGCTCCTGGCTTTGGTAAATGGACAGCATGATTCTGTTCATGTCAGGGGTAGGAACATGGGAGGATGATAGGGTGTTTCCTAGGCTGGGGAACACTCAAGAGCTTAATGTCAGTGTTAGAACATAGGGGCAAAATATTCGAATAGACATTCTCCAAATAAGTATAAAAATAGCCAATAAGCACCTGAAGAAGTGCTCAACATTTAATCATTAGGGAAATATAAATCAAACCCACAATGAGATACCACTTCACTCCAACTAGAATGGCTATAATCAAAAAGATAGAAAATACCAAGTGTTGGCAACAAGGTGGAGAAATTAGAACCATCATACATTGGTGTTGGGAATGTAAAATGGTGCAGTCAGTTTGGAAAACAGTCTGGCGGTTCCTGAAAAAGTTAAACAGAGTTACCATAAGACCCAGCAATTCCACTCCTAAGTATGTATCCAAGAGAACTGAGAATATATGTTCATGCAAAAACTTGTATATAAATGTTCATAACAGAATTATTCATAATAACCCAAAAAGAGAAACCACCCAAATGCCTATCAACTGATGAATGCATAAACAAAATGTGGTATACCATACCACAGAATATTAGCCATAAAAAGGAATAACTGATATAAACTACAACATGGATGAACCTAGCAAACATTATGCTGAGTGAAGGAAGTCAGACATAAAAGACCATATGTTGTATGGTGCCATTTATATGAAACGTCCAGAATAGGCACATCCATAGAAACAGCAAATAGATTAGTTGTTGCCATGGGCTCGGGAAAGGAGAATAAGGAATCATGCTAATGGAATAGGGTTTCTTTTTGGGGTGATGAAAAGTCACTGGAATTAAACAATTGTAATGGTTCCACAACCACATGAATATGCTGAAAACCAATAAATTGTACATTTTAAAGGGATGAACTGTATGGTATGTGAATTATATGTCAATTTAACAACAACAACAAAAGAACTTAAGGATGACACAGGGCAGAACTATGGCATCTGTAACTTTCACTGTGAGGCAGAGAATTTAAACATTAATTTCCAGGATTTGCAAAATCATGCTATAAGCTCTTACTAAGCTTTTAAACTTAGATCTATGGAAATAAATGAAGCATTTAGTTTCTTGCCAAATGTTTCTCCATAAACTTACACGCAGCTTTTGCAATCTCATCAGAATTTCTGAGCTGAAGTAGAAACATGTTAATTGGAAGAACACAGCTTGAATGATTTTCTGCTCTAGCCTAAAAATTCACACACCTAAGGAAGCCATTTTAATTCATAATAAGAGACAGAAGTACTACAATGTCAAAACAACGTTAGGGCATGGTACCATCAACAGAGGAGTTCTGAGAGAAGTAAAAAGTGCCCATGGTTCTAGAAGATGCATTACAGCCTGTTCTTAACTCCTAAGTCTCTAAGATACAACACCAGCCAGAGAGGTAACAGGATGGCACACATTCTGGATTCTAAGATCTGATTTTAATATTTTAATTCTTCTGAAATCAAGATGAATTTTACCTATGACACAGATTGAATGTGATGTTATCTTTGATGTTAAAACACTATCATTGGGACTTCCCTGGTGGTGCAGTGGTTAAGACTCCACGCTCCCAATGCAGAGGGCCCGGGTTCGATCCCTGGTCAGGGAACTAGATCCTGCACAGAGCAACTGTGTGCCACAACTAAGACCCAGTGCAGCCAAATAAATAAATAAATAGAAAATTATTTTTAAAAACCACTATCATTAAATTTTTGGTGCTGTTCAAAATCAATCGATGTCAACAGGTAGTCTACTCAAACAGTGTTAGCTGGAGGCACATTTCCCAGCTCAATCTCTCTATCAGATCTTTTATGCCCTACATGCATGACTTCTCTGGCTGAAAAAAAAAATTAACTACATTTGCATACATTTTAGCAGTCCCCATGCAAAAACAGTGAGAGTTGCTCTCTTGCTAGCAAATGTTCATCAAAATATACTGCCTGTAGACCAAACAGAATGTATGGAAATTCTCCTCCCAAAGGGGTCTACAAATCCACATGTAGTAGTTACTGCATTCCTAAGTACCCTGACTGCCAATTAAATTATTCAAGGAAAATGTATTACCAAGAAATCTACCTATAAAGTATGAGCAAAGGAGGTGCTTTAAGGCAGTTATTGAATGAATTCTTCTACAATTTTGAATTTTAACACTACTTTCTGCATATAATACCTTATATATTTCCAAAGCATGTTTACATAGATTATTATTTCATTCAACCTTTCCCAATAACCCTCTAAGAAATAAGAACAGTAACATTTTTCTTGCCAATCTATTTTATAGTAAGGAAACAGAGAAACAGGGGTTAAATATGTTTCTAAGGTCACAGACCTAGTCAGTGGCAGGAATAGGACTATATTTCAAAACATCTCTCTCTGAGTTGAGTACCTTTTCATTATGGTATGTGGCCTCCAAGTGGAAATGGTATGCAAATTGGTAAGACTAAGCATCAGGACCCTTTTTACATCCAACACGTGCTCTACCAAAGGAACCCTTAGCACAGGCTCCTGGCTGAATGAGCCTAGGCAGCTCTGCGCATCTTCCTCAACTACACGCGAACATGCACACCTCCTGTGTCTGGCATCTGCTCTGTCCCCAGGTTTTCACACTGGCCCAGCTCCAAGTCCTTCAGTTCTATTTATCCTCTGTTAGTCACTCGCAAGCCGATGACAAAGGACGAAAAGGTACTTTACCATGCAGTTCCCAAAAAGGTTCACCTACACAATGACTCATTTGATCTCTACAACATCTCCCCAAGGTAGGTAGGTCAAGACCATTATTCCCAACTTAAACAAAAGGCAACTGGAATACAAGGAAGTCAAGAGATTAGACAGAGCTGCTAAATGGCAAAACGGGGTCTAGAATCCACATCTCCTTATTGCAATGCCACAGCCTTTTCCCTTCTACCACATTTTCTAGGACGACATAGCACTAACCCATTCATCTACAGATTCATTCAACAAATATTTAGAGACACAGTACGTATCAGGATGTATAAACTGTTGTGGGGGATAGAACAGAAGACAGAACAAACATGGTCTCTAACCCCATAAACTTGAGTTTGTGAGGACACAGATTTAAGGACATAATTACAAACTATGATAATGACTCAGAAGGATATTAATCAAGAGCTCTGAGCAAATTTAACAAGGAGCCCATACTTAGATGGGAATGTTAGAGAAAATGTCTTTGAGGAAGTGACCTTTAGGCTGAGGCATGAAGTCAGCCAGGTGAGGAGGGAGAGAGAAGAGTGGTTCCAGCAGAGGGAAACAGGTGCAAAGGCCCTGGGGCAGAAAACACCTCAGAAAAGGAGCCATGTATTAGGAGACAGAGCTGAAGAGATATTTCAGAGGAGATCATGGCCTCAACGTAGACTGTAAAAAATTGGGGGTTTTATCTAAATGTAAGAGGCACTCACTAAAGGGTTTTAATGCTGCGATCTGCCTTGCATTTTTAGAAGATCACTTTGGCTGCTGTCAGTCTAGACAATGAATTGAAGGGAGACAAGAATGACAGTGAGGAGACCATTTAGATCATGGCAAGATGGTGGCTGGTATAGGGTAGTGGCAACAAAGACAAGAGTGACTGTGAAAAGATAACGAAGTTTGATTAGGCAAATCCAAAGGACCAGGGAATTAATTGGATGTGTGAAAGTCCAAGCATGCACCTTTAACATTTTAACCTCAAATAAATATTAAAAGCAGGGCATGAATCTGAAGTGAAGAGATAGTCAAGTTCTCTAGCTGGTTATGGCAGCTGGCTACCTTTAATATAGTAAATTGTCTCCATATTACTTTGAGCCAAATATAGAAGGCACTCCCCAAACACTGCTGCAACAGACTTTCTAAGCTGTTACCAAGACTTGGGACCTGAGAAACTGGGACACAGCTGACTGCAGACTGCTGAGACCCTTTCCCAAGGTCAGAGATTATTCCCTATTTAGGGAAGTCCAAGACCAAATTGGAAAACATTCTCATCCACATAGGCATGCTTTCAAATGTCTTTTTCTTTCAAAGAAAATTCAGATGACATTATCTTAAGAACAGCATGAACACATTTATATAGCTTCTGTGCTTTATGTTAATTTAAGAATGAAAAATAAACTCTCTTGCCATTTTCAGTCCCAAGACTGAATTGTATAACACTTGAACAATCACCCTTGAATTTCTGCACCATGAGAACTGAGGAGTGGAAAGAACATACAGGAAGGAGCATGGGGAGAGTCACAAAAACTCACAGCCAAATCACAGCTATTCTCACATGGTCCTATTGCCATGGCCCAGTTCCCACAGGCACTGCCCTCAGGGCTGTGATGGCCATTCAGCACCCAGGCGTTTGTGGGACCTTCTTTTATTTATACACAGATTCAAGTCTGGAAGGTGTCTTATTGTTTCTTGCTTAGAGGCACAATTTTGGGTCATATGGCCAGTGAAAGGCAAAGCTTAGGTTGGAAGTTCTCGGACAACACAGACATAACTCTAGAGCATGAGATGCTAAAACAAAAGAGTGTTCATGAAGTCTAGAAACTGATTAGGCAATCTCCAAAACACCCTAATGAGAAGAAAAGTGAGTGTTGCTATGGAAACCAATAACGCTGCTCAGATTTTAAGAGATCACACTACAAGTGAGAAAGGCACAGAACCAAAAGCAAATACCTTGAAGGAAAAGCACTTAGGGTGAATGCAGGAGGATGACATGGGGAATCCCAAACGCCAGAATGAACAGGAGATTGCAGAAATTTTATAGACAACAAAATTAAGCTTCTAGGAGTTGGCTCTTCTGTTAAAAAAATCATGAATACTTTTATACAGCAAATCAAGGAAGGGGTATTTCTGGTGCTTGGTGTTAATGGAATTATATTTGGCTTCTTTAAAGAAAATTTTCTTTAGACAGAAAAAAGTAAACGAACATTAGGAAGGCAGAATGAAAGTCCAAGATGAATAAAAAGATTGTAAAAGAGCAGTTAGCTGGTTCAAAATGGGTTCACGTCACCTGGTATGGTTCTATCCTTTATTCCAACAACTTGGAAACTGTATTGTTTCCACAGTGGGATCAGTTAGAGGAAGAAATCAGGGAGAGAACTGTGCTTCACTAGACCTCTGAGAAGGTTCTCATGATGTTCTTATTGACTAGATGGTAAATTAGGATAGAACAATTTGAAGAATTAATAATGAGCATGTCCAAAGCCTGCTGATGGGTCCCCAGCTTGGGGGGCACAGGGGGAGGGCTGACTCATTCTTCACTCAGCCTGATGAACATGATCTTCAACTTTAATAGCAACACAGAAGGCAAGGTTATCAAATATGTGGTTGGGAAAAAGCAGGGATGAGAGTGAATTTCCTGTCCCACTGAATCAGGATTCAATCATTTTTACAAGCTGGAGAAATAACACAGGGATCAATAAAAGGTCTAAACTTGGGTTGTCAAAAACAGTATGAACACAGGAAGGAGAGCAAAAACTTAGGAGATGCTGGTTAAATAATCAAAAAACAAAACCACTTCTACAGGTTTTAGCAGACAAGTAAGCTCAATACGCCAGCACTAAAACCACTGGTGTGGCCTTAGGCTCCACTAACAGAAATAACAGCTTAGGACGATGAAGGTGGCTATACATGATCTTGCTCTACTGAAGGCAAATCAGGCCATTTGTTGAATGATGCATTCAGTGCCTTATGTCACTGCCACAGGCTGAATATTTGTGTCTCCCCACCACCCAGTTCATATGTGGAAAACCTAACCCCCAAGGGGGTGGTATTTGGAGGTAGGGCCTGTGGGAGGCGATTAAGTCATTAGGGTGTAACCCTCATGAATGGAATTAGTGCCCTTGTAAAAGGGATCCCAAGAGCTCTCTAGTCTCTTCCTCCATGTGAGGACAGAGCAAAAGACAGTCATCTATGAACCAGGAAGTGGGACCCTACCAGACACAGAATCTGCTGGAGCCTTGGACTTCCCAGCCTCCTGAAGTGTGAGAAATAAATGTTTGATGTTTAAGCTACCCAATTAATGGCATTTTTGTTACAGCAGCCCACCCATAAAACAGCCACACATGAAAGGAGGAAAAAAACCCTCATATATGGAGACAAGCAAACAAGATGGTGAAAAGACTGAAAACCATGTTCCACCAGGATGTTCAACTCAAGAAAATGAAAATACAGATAGGCAGGAGAGCTGTCTTGGAATGACATGCTGTCACATGGGAGGAGTGTGTATAACACCCCACCTGAATGTCTCCAACAGGTAGAACTGGACCCAAGAGCAGAATCACCTATCCAAGATGCAGTGGTGTTGCCCCAGTGTCTGAGTGCACCCTACTGGAGGGTTCAATGGAGGCTGCATGCCACTGAACAGAAATAATGTAGAAAGCCTGGCTAGATGTGGACACCCTTAGCAGGCCCTTGCAAACCTCACATTCTGTTACAGAATTTCAATGACTAGTTCCTAAGTGGTGCCCAGTTGCCCACAGGCACCGAGTCGGATGATGTAACCACCACCTACCATTTTTTTTAGCACACACTCACATGCTATGGCTTTCCTTTAGCATAGTACCAGGTCAAGCTCGAGTCAACCCTTATGCCAGCTTGAGTAAGAGTTTATGTTCTTTCTGCTTCTACAAACACGCTGTTGCTCAGTTTATTTCTTGCAGTCTCTTATCTCAGAAATGGGCGTATGGTGTTCCCCAACCTACACTATGTATATTTTGCTCTGATTAGAAATACAGTCTATGCTCAGTCTGAGATAGCCATTCTGGAGGTGTATTCTTAGCCAAATCTTTTAAAATCTTGGCAGTGTCTTCCTCCGGGGACTTATGCTGTGTCAGCAGCCTGCTATTACAGGCTATTCTTGTGGCTGTTGTGTCCATGGATGCACTGGGCTTCCTGGTTAATGAACACAGACCAGGAGATACTATTAGCACATCTTCATGCAGTGAAGCACTTTTTACAGAGAATGGCTGCCTCTCACCTAGGAAGCAGCCAATGCTCTCCACCGTGGCTTCTGTCACTAATTGAGCTACTTTTCAGCCTCATCCCTCACTACTGATCTGTTCTTTGATTTTTCTTTCATGAACTCTGACACCCTCCCTGTGCCGACTTTGGTCATGCCTGACAGTCTGAAATGCCCCTTGCCCTCCACCCTGTTGAGGGGCCAGGCTCACAAGCTATCTCCTCCTACTAATGCACCCCACCTGTTTCTGTTCTCCCCTTGCACATGTTCCAGTAGAACTAACGCTTCTCTGGCAGAGCTCTGTTCTGTCTCATGCCACAGCTGCATTTCTAACCCCTCAACCAGGACTTGGACCAGAGCAAGTGATCCATAAATATTTATTGCACAAAAAAAACCTTTCCAACTGCTTATCTCCCCTAGATGATAAGCTCCCAGAGGACAGAAAGCATTTTGTTCCAAGATACCAATATGTAATAGTAACTACATCAGTTCCGCTTCCCATGTGCACAGCACTCTGCTAAACATTTAAATAGGCTGTCTCCCCTTGATTACTCCCAACTACTCCATCTCTCTCTATATATGATTATTCCCATTTTGAAATGAAGCAATGGAGTCTTGGGGAGGTTAAGGAATTTGCCCAAGGTCATGTTACTGGTAAGTGGCCCAGCAGAGGTCCAGTCCCAGACCACCTGAGATCTTAAAGCAGTATGTGCTGCTACAACTTATATCGCCACCCCAAGGAGGGGATAGTTCATACACACACTTGCAGAATGAAGCCACACAGAATGCATGAGAATGGTTAACACAGATTAGCTCTATTAGATATTAAGTTCCCAGTTGAGACCATACATTGGTTACTATTGTTTTGTCTTTGCAGGGATACTAACTCAGATATTCTAAATAAAGAATGAGGAAGGAAAGAGTAGGTCTGATGCATTAAATTTTAATGTCTAAAACTAAATTTCATTTACTTTCCAGTACCTATTTCCTTTTTAAAAATATCATCTGTGCTGAAAGGAGAAAAATGTTCTTGAGCCCCATCAGGGTGTCACATACAGGTGAGATGGAAATATACTCTATTCAGGGCTCTATCAGAGGGGGAAACCTCAAGAGGAAATAATAGACCATGGTTTGATTGCTCGTTATGGAACAGCTGGTTTCAATCTGATGCTTTTTTGCTTATTTTAGCTTCTACTCAAGGCTAAAGTAGCTTTAACACTTGATGCTTTTTGGTCTTTAAACTGTTTTGAGGAACCCAAATGTTCCTAAGGAGGGTCTCAGGGGATGGTGGTGGCTGGTGGGTGGAGGACAGTTTGAAAAAAGATTTGCTTTGAAGTAATGGTTCTGCTGTCTAAAACAAAAAACTGAAAACCATTATTTTAAAGGTATCTGATAAAAATATTTTCTCTTATTCAAATCACCTGTGACGGCAAGTGGGTTCTGTTATGTTGGCGTGGAATCCTTCATACACAAGTTGATTTTCATTACATAGGCTTGATCCTGTCCATTAGTACCAATGCCTCGCTCTCTTGGGGCAGGGCACGGAGGGAAAATGGACTGTTCAAATGAGTCACTTTTGAGGAGAAAGTGTTTTACTGTTTTCCCTCCCTGTCCTCCTCAAAAAGCTCTTCTCTCCCTCTATCTAAAATAGATATAAACGCTATGATTAAACCAGGGGTTCAACCCTGGCTGCACACTAGAATATTCTATGACACTTAAAAATAGTATTGCTGGCCAGGCTCCTCTGCAGATCAATTAAATTGGAATCTCAGGGGAGGGGGGTTCCATTCATCAGCATTTAAAAAAAAAAAAAAATCTTTATTGAAGTAAAATTGCTTTACAATGGTGTGTTAGTTTCTGCTTTATAACAAAGTGAATCAACTGTACTTATATATATATCTCCATATTTCCTCCCTCTTGCGTCTCCCTCCCACCCTCCCTATCCCACCCCTCTACCTGGTCACAAAGCACTGAGCTGATCTACCCGTGCTGTGCAGCTGCTTCCCACTAGCTATCCATTTTACGTTTGGTAGTGTGTATATGTCCATGCCACTCTCTCACTTTGTCCCAGCTTACCCTTCCCCCTCCCCGTGTCCTCAAGTCCATTCTCTACACCTGAATCTTTAATCCTCTCCTGCCCCTACGTTCTTCAGAACCATTTTTTTTTAGATTCCATATATACGTGTTAGCATATGGTATTTGTTTTTCTCTTTCTAACTTACTTCACTCTGCATGACAGACTCTAGTTCCATCCACCACACTACAAATAACTCAATTTCATTTCTTTTTATGGCTAATATTCCATTGTACATATGTGCCACATCCTTCTTACCCATTCATCTGTCGATGGACACTTAGATTGCTTGCATGTCCAGGCTATTGCAAATAGTGCTGCAATGAACATTGTGGTACATGACTCTTTTTGAATTATGGTTTTCTCAGGGTATATGCCCAGTAATGGGATTGCTGGGTCAGATGGTAGTTCTATTGTTAGCTTTTTAAGGAACTTCTACACTGTTCTGCAGAGTGGCTATATGAATTTACATTCCCACCAACAGGGCAAGAGGGTTCCCTTTTCTCCACACCCTCTCCAGAATTTATTGTTTGTAGATTTTTTGATGATGGCCATTCTGACTGGTGTGAGGTGATACTTCATTGTAGTTTTGATTTGCATTTCTCTAATGATTAGTGATGTTGAGCATTCTTTCATGTTTGTTGACAATCTATATCTCTTCTTTGGAGAAATGTCTATTTAGGTCTTCTGCCCATTTTTGGATTGGGTTGTTTTTTTTTGATATTGAGCTGCATGAGCTGCTTGTAAATTACGGAGATTAATCCTTTTTCAGTTGCTTTGTTTGCAAATATTTTCTCCCATTATGAGGGTTATCTTTTCATCATCTAGGCTTTCCTTTGCTGTGCAAAAACTTTTAAGTTTCATTAGGTCCCATTTGTTTATTTCTGTTTTCATTTCCATTTCTCTAGGAGGTGGGTCAAAAAGGATGTTGCTGTGATTTATGTCATAGAGTGTTCTGCCTATGTTTTCCTCTAAGAGTTTGATAGTGTCTGGCCTTACATTTAGGTCTTTAATCCATTTTGAGTTTATTTTTGTGTACGGTGTTAGGGAGTGTTCTAATTTCATTCTCTTACATGTAGCTGTCCAGTTTTCCCAGCACCACTTATTGAAGAGGCTTTCCTCCATTCTATATTCTTGCCTCCTTTATCAAAAAGAAGGTGACCATATGTGCATGGGTTTATCTCTGGGCTTTCTATCCTGTTCCATTGATCTATATTTCTGATTCTGTGCCAGTACCATACTGTCTTGATTATTGCAGCTTGTAGTATAGTCTGAAGTCCAGAAGCCTGATTCCGCCAGCTCCATTTTTCTTTCTCAAGATTGCTTTGGCTATTAGGGGTCTTTTGTGTTTCCATACAAATTGTGAAATTTTTTGTTCTAGTTCTGTGAAAAATGTCATTGGTAGTCTGATAGGGATTGCACTGAATCTGTAGATTGCTTTGGGTAGTACAGTTATTTTCACAATGTTGATTCTTCCAATCCAAGAACATGGTCTATCTCTCCATCTGTTTGTGTCATCTTTAATTTCTTTCATCAGTGTCTTATAGTTTTCTGCATATGAGTCTTTGGTCTCCTTAGGCAGGTTTATTCCTAGGTATTTTATTATTTTTGTTGCAATGGTAACTGGGAGTGTTTTCTTAATTTCACTCTCAGATTTTTCATCATTAGTGTATAAGAATGCCAGAGATTTCTGTGCATTAATTTTGTATCCTGCTACTTTACCAAATTCATTGATTAGTTCTAGTGGTTTTCTGGTAGCATCCTTAGTATTCTCTATGTAGAGAGAATTTGTCATCTGCAAACAGTGATAGCTTTACTTCTTCTTTTCCTATTTGGATTCCTTTTATTTCTTTATTTTCTCTGATTGCTGTGGCTAGAACTTCCAAAACTAGGTTGAATAAGAGTGGTGAGAGTGGGCAACCTTGTCTTGTTCCTGATCTTAGTGGAAATGGTTTCAGTTTTTCACCATTGAGAACAATGCTGGCTGTGGGTTTGTCATATATGGCCTTTATTATGTTGAGGAAAGTTCCCTCTATGCCTACTTTCTGCAGGGTTTTTTATCATAAATGGGTGTTGAATTTTGTCAAAAGCTTCTTCTGTAGCTATTGAAATGATCATATGGTTTTTCTCCTTCAGTTTGTTAATATGGTTTATCACATTGATTTGCGTATATTGAAGAATCCTTGCATTCTTGGGATAAACCCCACTTGATCATGGGGTATGATCCTTTTAATGTGCTGTTGGATTCTGTTTGCTAGTATTTTGTTGAGGATTTGTGCATCTGTGCTCATCAGTGATATTGGCCTGTAGTTTTCTTTATGACATCTTTGTCTGGTTTTGGTATCAGGGTGATGGTGGCCTCGTAGAATGAGTTTGGGAGTGTTCTTTCCTCTGCTATATTTTGGGAGCATTTGAGAAGGATAGGTGTTAGCTCTTCTCTAAATGTTTGACAGAATTCTCCTGTGAAGACATCTGGTCCTGGGCTTTTGTTTGTTGGAAGATTTTTAATCACAGTTTCAATTTCAGTGCTTGTGATTGGTCCATTTATATTTTCTATTTCTTCCTGGTTCAGTCTCAGAAGGTTGTGCTTTTCTAAGAATTTGTCCATTGCTTGTAGTAATCTCTCATAATCCTTTGTATTTCTGCAGTGTCAGCTGTTACTTCTCCTTTTTCATTTCTAATTCTATTGATTTGAGTCTTCTCCCTTTTTTTCTTGATGAGTCTGGCTAATAGTTTATCAATTTTGCTTATCTTCTCAAAGAACCAGCTTTTAGTTTTGTTGATCTTTGCTATTGTTTTCTTCATTTCTTTTTCATTTATTTCTGATTTGATCTTTATGATTTCTTTCCTTCTACTAACGGGTTTTTTTGTTTTTCTTTCTCTAATTGCTTTACATATAATGTTAGGTTCTTTGAGATGTTTCTTATTTCTTGAGGTCAGATTAGTATAAACTTCCCTCTTAGAACTGCTTTTTGCTGCATCCCATAGGTTTTGAGCCCTCGTGTTTTCGTTGTCGTTTGTTTCTAAGTATTTTTTGATTTCCTCTTTGATTTCTTCAGTGATCTCTTAGTTATTAAGTAGTGTATTGTTTAGCCTCCATGTATTTGTATTTTTTACATTTTTTCCCTGTAATTGATATCTAGTCTCATAGTGTTGTGTTTGGAAAAGATACTTTATACAATTTCAATTTTTTTTACCAAGGCTTGATTTGTGACCCAAGATATGATCTATCCTGGAGAATGTTCCATAAGCACTTGAGAAGAAAGTGTATTCTGTTGGTTTTGGATGGACTGTCCTGTAACTATCAATTAAGTCCATCTTGTTTAATGTATCATTTAAAGCTTGTGTTTCCTTACTTATTTTTATTTTGAATGATCTGTCTATTGGTGTAAGTGGGGTGTTAAAGTCCCCTACTCTTATTGTGTTACTGTCGATTTCTCCTTTCATGGCTGTTAGCATTTGCCTTATGTATTGAGGTGCTCCTATGTTGGGTGCATAAACATTTATAATTGTTATATCTTCTTCTTGGATTGATCCTTTGATCATTATGGAGTGTCCCTCCTTACCTCTTGTAACAGTCTTTAAAGTCTATTTTATCTGATACGAGTACTGCTACTGCAGCTTTCTTTTGATTTCCATTTTCATGGAATATCTTCTTCCATCCCCTCACTTTCAGTCTGTATGTGTCCCTAGGTCTGAAGTGGGTCTCCATTAGACAGCATATATATGGGTCTTGTTTTTGTATCCATTCAGCCAGCCTGTGTCTTTTGATTGGGGCATTTAATCCATTTACATTCAAGGTTATTGTGATATGTATGTTCCAATTACCCTTTTCTTACTTGTTTTGGGTTTGTTTTTGTGGGTCTTTTCCTTTTCTTGTGTTTCCCACTTAGAGAAGTTTCTTTAGCATTTGTTTAAAGTTGGTTTGGTGGTGCTAAATTCTCTTAGCTTTGCTTGTCTGAAAAGGTTTTAAATTCTCCATGGAATCTGAATGAGATCCTTGCTGGGTAGATTAACCTTGGTTGTAGGTCTTTCTCTTTCATCACTTTAAGTATATCCTGCCACTCCCTTCTAGCCTGCAGTTTCAGCAGAAAAATCAGCTGATAACCTTATGGGGATTCCTTTGTATGTTTTTTGTTTTTCCCTTGATGCTTTTAATATTTTTTCTTTGAATTTAATTTTTGTTAGTTTGATTAATGTGTCTTGGTGTGTTTTTCCTAGGGTTCATCCTGTATGGGACTGTCTGTGCTTCCTGGACTTGGGTGACTATTTCCTTTCCCATGTTAGGAAAGTTTTCCAATATAAACTGTTCAAATATTTTCTCAGACCGTTTCTTTTTCTCTTCTTCTTCAGGACCCCTATAATTCGAATGTTGGTGCTTTTAGTGTTGTCCCAGAGCTCTCGGAGATTGTCTTCAATTCTTTACTTCTTTTTTCTTTATTCTGCTCCTCGGCAGTTATTTCCATCATTTTGTCTGCCAGGTCACTTATTCGTTCTTCTGCCCCAGTAATTCTGTTATTGATTCCTTCTAGTGTATTTTTCATTTCAGTTATTGTGCTGTTCATTTCTGTTTATTCTTTAATTCTTCTAGATCTTTGTTAAACATTTCTTGTATTTTCTCAATCCGTGCCTCCATTCTATTTCCAAGATTCTGGATCATCTTTACTATCATTACTCTGAATTCTTTTTCAGGTAGATTGCCTATTTCCTCTTAATTTATTTGGTCTTGTAGGTTTTTACCTTGCTCCTTCATCTGTGACATATTTTTTTGCCATCTCATTTTTTTTTTTTTATGAGTGGGATTATGTTCCTGTCTTACTGGTTGTTTGGCCCGAGGCTTCTCTAACACTGGGGTTTGTAGGCTATTGGGTAGAGCCAGGTCTTGGTGCTAAGATGAGGAACTCTCTGATACTTCACTCCAATGAACATTCCCTGAGGTCTGAGGTTCTCTGTTAGTCCAGCGGTTTGAACTCAGAGCTCCCACTGGAGGAGCTTCGGCCCAACCCTGGGCTCGTGAACCAAGATCCTGCAAGCCACCTGGGGCAGCAAAAAATAAAAACAAAAACCCACAAACAACAATAACCAAGTAAAAAATAAAATTATACTAGAAAACTAACAGATATGTTAGGAAGACTATAAAAGAAAAAATATAGATGAATCAACAGCTGGAAGGTACATCAGTACCACAAGAGTAAAAAAGAGAAGGAGGGAAAAAAAAGGGGGGGGAGGGGCTTGACTATGGAGGGCAGGGTGCAAGCAAGGGTGAGGTTTGGGCAGTGGGTGGGGCCAATGCTCAGTACCCACGGGGCTGGAAAAGGCCCTGGGGGCTGTGGGGGTAGGGCTTAGGCTCAAGGAACAAAAGGCGCCCAGGCGTGCCCCCACCCCTGGTCTCAGAGGGCAGGGGACCTCACCTGGGAGTCCAGCAAGTTTCCTGGGCTCGAGTGGGCGGGGCAAACACCCTCCTCTCCTCTCCTGCTCCTCCTGTCTCAGAGGGCCCCTCCCACCTGCCTCTCCTGTTCTTCCCTCAGCCTCCTTTCTATGCCCCCAAGGACCCACATGACCTGGAGGGGGCTTTGGAGGGCAGGAGATCGGCCTGGGAACTCAGCAGGCTCCCCGGGACTGAGTGGGTGGGGCAATCACCTTCTGCTTCTCTCCCGCTCCTCCTGGATGGCTCCTTCCAAATGCCTCTCCTGATCTCCCCAGCCTCAGGGGTGCCGATCCTGTTTGGCCTCCACTTCTCCTCCTCCCTCAGTCCCCCTACGTCCTACTGGTTCACTTTGGGGTTCCTCCTCCCATTTCCTTGGGCGTCAGAGTCCTCCACCAGCGGCCGGCAGGCACCCTGGTTGTGGGGAGACGCTAACTCCACGTCTTCCCACACAGCCACGTTCTAGGTATCTATTCTTAAATCATCTCTGCTAGAGGCAAATGTCCACAAGTCTGCACAGCTTCTATTACTGAAGTGCTTTACTTTTCAAAACCTACCAACTTTAAAAATGGACCTTTGGAGAATAAGATGAATTCTACCCTAATTTAAGCATGCTCCTTGATAAAAGGAGAAAGAGAATAAATGGTAAAAATGAAACATTTTTACACACACACACACACAATTATATATACAATATACTTCTGTGATAGAATTTTGAAGATGTAATTTATTAGAAAACAGACATCTTCCCAGCACAGAGAGACTAGGTTATGAAACACTTAAAAAAAAATTTTTTTTTTGCAAAGATCAGGTTTGACCAGAATTACTGGGGAAGGAGGTAGAGTATTAGGTTTGCTTTTTACTTGGCTAATTCCCACCTGTCCCAGAGATCTTAACTTTCATTATTTCTCCTGTGAAGCCTGGGCCCCATGTTTGGATTAAGACTTTCTGCTCCCTGCTGAAGCACAGCGGGCACTGGGGTTGGCCACCCCTGGCCTGGCAGCAGCACGGAAAACATTTGAGCGACCCACTCTGACTTCCTTGGGGGCTCTCCGTGATCACAGCTCAGCACCCTCAATACCACTCCCTCCACGTCCTTCTCAGACAGTGGGCTGCTCCTCCACCCGGGCTGGGGAGAGAATGCGTGCCGCTCTGCACACCACCACGATCCTCTCGCCTGTCCGTGCTCAGCCCCCACCTTGGAACAATTCTAGCTCAGCTTCTGTTTTGGCTCCACTTCTGTCCTCAGCCCCCTAGGTGTGGACATTCCCTGTCCCAGGCTCTCTTCGCGCTGTCCCCAGGTGACTAGTGCAGCACCTGGTTCTCACGACCATGCCTGCACTCAGGGCTCACCATCCGTGTCTTCAGCCCAGACCCCTCTTAGTTCCTGGGCCCAGACTTATGAGCAGGCTACGTGATGGTCAGCAGTACTTCAAACCTCAGAAAACTACACATAAATTCATCAGCTGCTCCCCTCCACCCCAAATGTCTTCCTCTTGTAACCCTCATCTCAGTTCACCTAACTTAGTATTCACACAGTTGCCTAATCAGAAAACTGGGAGTAGTCTGTGATGGCTTTGTGGTATCCATTTGGCCAGGCTAAACTTTATTCCCCAGAATTCCCTTTCTAGTGTGTTTCTGGTTAACATGGGCTACAAAGAAGAGTCTCTTGCGAGAGCTGGAGGATTTTGAAGGGAGGCACAACCATCTTGCAACCTGCACACAGGTACACACTCCTAACTACTCAACACTTATCTTCGTGCTGTTGTGAAGAGATATTGCAGATATAACTAAAGTCCCTAATCAGTTGACCTTAAAGGAGATTATCCTTGGTGGGCTGACTTAATCGGTAGAAGGCATGGGGGTGGGGAGAGGGTGAGAGGGAGGAGAAGAAGGGGAGGACGGAGAGCTGGGGAGAGAGAGTGAGGAGGAAGGGGCCAAGGGAGGGGAATACAGAGGAAGAGGGGGAAGAAAAGAGAGAGGCAGGACGCACTCCACCTGTGAGCAACAAGCTTCAGCTTGAGCCTGGGGGGTTCCAGCTCACCTAGCCAGCCCTTTATCCTCTCTTCAGTTCTGATTCAATGCCCTCTTCTCCTCGAACCCTGTCACTGCCTCATTCAAGCTGTCATCTCTTGCTTGACATTACACAAACACCACCTAACTGGTCTCCCTGTCTCTGGTTTCTCTCCCCAGCAATCCACCCTCTAAGTCAGCTCTGTCCAACAGAAATTTCTCAAATGATAGAAGAGTTCTAGACCTGCACTGTCCAATACAGTAGCCACATGTGGCTGTTGAGCCCTTGAAATATAGCTAGTGAGACTGAGGAACTGACATTTTAATTTTCATTAATTTACATTTAAATTTAGATAGCCACATGTGGCTAATAGCTACTATGCTTAAAAAAAATTCCTAGATAACTAGGGTTATTGTCCTAAAAACTGCAAACATGACAAATAGACATTTCTCAAAAACAAAATGAGTCAAATATTGGAAAATGTTTAAATCTAATAAATTAAAATGAAAATATGCATATGCAAAAATGAGGGAAGCTATTTATAGCAATAATCTGTGTATTGAGATGCTACATTTCATTCAATACCTACTACGTACCAGGTGCTCTGCTAGATTTTGGAGTCAACTGTATAGTCCTAGTTCCCGCCACTTTAGGAGGGCTTTACATCTTGATTAGGTAATGGTGCCAAGTCAATCCTGTGTGGTGTAAGGGGTGTAACAGGTGCCAGAGCTGGGGTGGGGAGACCAGGGTTCTGCCCCAGGGCACTGCAGGGTACTAGGGGAGACAACTTGCCCCAAATGTGGGGCAAATATTTCTTCTTTATAGTTTTCTATGCTGATATTTTCACAATAGAAAAAACTGCTTGATTTTTAGAAATGCAAGTCTGATGTCACTTGTGTTTTAAAAGTTCAGAAATATTTGCAAAATACATATCTGATACAGGACTGTTATCCAAAATATACAAAGAACGCTTAGAAGTCAATAACAAGAAAACAAACAACCTAATTAAAAAACAGGCTGAAGACCTTAACAGACACCTTACCAAAAGAAGATATACAGATGGCAAATAGGCAAAAAAATGGTGCTCCACATCATATGTCATCAGAAATATGCAGACTAAAACAAGATACCACTACACACTTATTAGAATGGCCAAAATTCAGAACACTGTCAACACCAAATGCTGGTGAGGATGGGGAGCAACAGGAACTCTAATTCATTGCTGGTGGGAATGCAAAATGGTACCACCACTTTGGAAGACCACTGGGTGGTTTCTTACAAAACTGAACATACTCTTAGCATATTATCCAACAGTCACAACCCTTGGAATCCAGTGTAGTTGAAAATGTATGCCCACACAGAAACCTACATATGGATGCTTATAGCAGCTTTATTCATAATTGCCAAAACTTGGAAGCAACCAAGATGTCCTTCAGAAGGTGAGTGGATAAACTGTGCTATATCCAGAAAATGTACTATCATTTAGTGCTAAAAAGAAATGAACTATCAAGCTATCAAAGGACATGGAGGAACCTTAAATGCATGTTATTAAGTGAAAGAAGCCCATCTAAAAAGGCTACATATTGAACGATTCCAACTCTATGACATCCTGAAAGAGGCAAAACTATGGAGACAGTAAAAAGATCAGTGGCTGCCAGGGGCTGGGGAGAGGGAGGGATGAATCAGCAGAGCACAGAGGATTTCCAGGGCAGTGAAACTATTCTGTATGAGATTACACATCATTATACATTTGTCATTGTGTATAATGGTGGATACATGTCATTATACATTTGTCAAAACTCATAGAATGTATAACACCAAGAGTGAACCCTTAATGTAGACTATGGTCTCTGGGTGGTAATGATATACTAATGTAGGTTCATGGAATGTAGCAGACTGTACCACCCTGGTGGGGGATATTGATAATGAAAGAGGCTCTGCATGTTCTGGGGTAGGGAGTATACGGGAACTCTCTGTACCTTCCTCTCAATTTTGCTGTGAACCTAAAACGGCTCTAAAAAGTAAGGTCTACTTTTTTAAAACACCAAAAGTTGTGGAACATTTACCACCTGCAGAAATTGTGAAAACAATGAGGAAATTTTAGAATAAGCAAAATAAGCAAAAAAAAACAAAAAAAAAAAAACAAAAAAAAACCAAAAAAAAACCGGTATACAATACATTCAGAACTTACTGATTAGCTGGGAATATACAACATATATATATAAAACAGAAAGAAAATAAGTCTAACACTTAATTCCTTTAAGATTTGGCTGTTTGGAATTTGGAGCTTATTTTTCCATAAAAGTGACATAATTGTTTAATAATTTTGATCTCTACGAAAGCACATTTTGAAATGCATGTTGGGGCTTGAGTAGAAATACTCCCATAAACTGGAAACTCCTTAAACTGGAAACTCCATGAAAGCAGCAATTTAGGCTCAGTGCCTGGCACATATTTATTGAGTCTAAGATGCAGTTGATTTTAAGATGAACCCTCAGTTTGCACACCACTGAGAAAAATGCTGCCAAGTAAACATAATGCTGTCTGGTCACTTAGAGCTATTTTATAATGATTGAAAAAGGTTTTAGATAGATTTATCATATATCACTCATGTACCTACAGTAAAAATAATAATAATAATAATAATAAACTGGTATAGATATTCCTAACACATCTTCTTGACTCTTCTGAATCACTTTAACTCTGTTGCTGATGTCCATTTTTTTCCACCTGATGCCCCACTGTTGTCTCTGGAACATTCTTTCAGCTGCCAGACAATATACCAATATACCAATATTGAGACTGGCACTTTCTTGTTCTTACCAGGTGCCATAACAGAAGGCTTTTCAGATAACTAGGACTCATATTTTTGGTGACTCACAGGGCCGCATATATGCGTGCACATGCACAATAACGTCTTTGGGAAATGTTTTTAGTTTATGATTAAATTAAAGCTGCAACTTTCAGCCATCAGCAATTGTGCAAAGTATCACAGCAATAACTTCCTCTCATAGCCCATGCTCATGACTTTGATCTCACTAGCATCTTTACCATTACAGAAAAACTTCAGAGCCTTTTTTAAAGAACACTAGGATTTTATCAGCATTTCCTATTTGTCTAAACTCAATTTTTCTCCAAATCACAAACCATTAGAAAAATAGCAGCTACAGCTCTACGCTGGCAGAAAGTTTGATAAACTGATATTCTATACACCTCAGCAACAGTCCTGTACAGCTTATGAACTGGACACACCAGTTACTTATTGCTTTGAAGTTCCTTTTGTCTGTTTGAAGGGGTCTACCAACCTCTCCTGTTTTCAAGCTGCATAATTCATTTTCTGGAAGACAATACTTTTGCCATAACTCTGTAACACAACTTCAGCTACTTATCTTCTGTCTCAGGTGCCCCAAAGCTCTTGGTTGTTTTTTTTTTGTTTTTTGGTTTTTTTGCAAAAACTAGTAACTGTGGTCATTTCCCTAACAAAAATTTGCTTCACTGATACTAATTTACAACTTGTTGCTCTGGTTCTATAACTTTCTATGTACACAAAAACCTTTTATTTCAGTGTTGAATCAAGATGTAATATTTGGAAGACCTTTCATATGCAATTAATCTCATCATGTATATTACCAACAATATAAACACAACTGCTATGTCCACATCTGGACAATCAGAGGTAATGACAACAATGTATCAGTGCTGTCTAGCCAATAGTGATAAGATGCTATCACTTGCAAGATACATCCTTATTTCAGAGATATTAAAAAGTGTTTGTAGGGGTGGAGGGAATGAACATTTCTGAATCAGTGGAACATAGTAACTGAGGCATAAAGGAATACTCCTTTAATTTATGTAAAAAATCATTTCCAAAATGGACAACAGAAATTCCTTCTATGCCTTATGTACGCGTACCACTCCTTCCATCAGACATAAATTCATTTCCCCTTTCTCCCATCTGGGTTGGCCCTGTAGCTTGCTTTCACCAATAGAACACGACAGAGAAGCCAGGGTCCCTGATGGATTTCCCAGCTCAGCCCAGGTAACAACTTCACTATAAAACCTCTCTTTCTGGGACTTCTTTTAATTAATTAATTAAAAGAAGACACTTTTAATTAATTCTTAATTTAGAATGCCCATGTATGTCCTCCAAGTGAGCAAAAATATACAGTGTGGGGAGACAAAGAAAAAAAAAGGCACAGAGGAGGAAAAACACACCACTCCTGTTTCTGTTAAGCTTTAAATTGATCAAACGTTATAAACAGCTTAAAAAATACCTACCTTTAGGATGGTTTTCAAAACATTGACAACATACACAAATAATAGCACACTTCTTAATTTGTTCTTCTTTGTCCTTCCGTGTTGCTAAGAGACTATCTTTTCAAAGCTCAAATACACAGATTTTTCCAAATTTAGAAAACAGGCAGACTTGCAAAGAAGCTTCAAAAAGGCAGCCAGTTAGAGGTAAAAATTTATTTGGTAATGATCAACCCACATTTCTCCAGACAACTTCCTAAGATATATTATCAAATGCTTGGATAATTCATGCAAACTTCAATATTTATTATTTTCCAGTTATGTGGCTTTCCTAGTTTATATACCTTAAAATGTGTGATATCACTTTACTCCTTACTGAAGGGGAAAGGACAGGAAAGTCAATCTTCAACTGAAAGAGAAACAGCCTTCAATTGGTTTTAAGACAATTAGGAGGCCACTGGAAGACTTTGTGTACATCATGATTTCTAATGAGCATTCAAGGCATGCTGACCACAATTAGGGATAAACTGTAACCAAAGCATCAATATACAGAGCTGGGAAGGATAACACATTAACAGTAATACATGTTATAACAGTAATACTCTTGCTCCTGAATTTAGAAATTGGGGCATACAGTATATCATACCGCTAAACGTAAATTACAGGATTGTGGTATCACAAAAGTCTCTATTCTTTCCCTTAAAACTCCTGAGTGTACTTATGTGTTTGTTTACAGTTTATTAACTACCTGACAGATAGCCTCGGGAAAGAAACAAAAAGGTAACAGGGGCACTTCCCTGGTGGCACAGTGGTTAAAAATCCGTCTGCCAACGCAGGCGACACAGGTTCAAACCCTGGTCCGGGAAGATCCCACATGCTGCAGAGCAACTAAGCCTGTGTGCCACAACTACTGAAGCCCATGGGTCTAGAGCCGGTGAGCCACAACAAGAGAAGCCACCGCAATGAGAAGCCCGCGCACCGCAACAAAGAGTACCCCTGCTCAATGCAACTAGAGAAAGCCCGCATGCAGCTATGAAGACTCAACGCAGCCAAAATTAAAATAAATAAATTTATTTTTTTTTAAAAAAAAGGTTAACAGGGGCCCCTGACAACTGAAGATCAAAAAACCCCAACACAACAGAGAGTAGAATGTAAATCAATGGAGAAATGGTTAAATTTACAAGAAATTGACAGATATGCCCTGGAGGCACACCCCCCTCTTTTAAAAGGACACATTTTGACAATGTTTTTAAACATCCAAGTACTTAGGTATTAGAAGAGCTTTTGTAGGGGTACCAACCACTAACCACAGGGAACCACAGGGACAGGCCAGCTTTGCTGAGACAAATCAACAGCCTTTATTCGTATGTAAACCAACACAACTAGATGCAGCTGTGAAGACAAAGCTCAAACAGCCTTGCACCCCAGCCAATCCAGCGCCTTACATTTGTAAAGCAGGCCTTACTTTGTAAAGTACACACAACCCTCTTGAAGAGGAAGAGGTAACAGACTAAAAAGATCCGAGTGTAGCCCCAGCTGTGTCACTCAGGCAAGCCATTTAATTTCTCTGAACACTGATTCCTCATCAGGATAAGAGAGGAAAGACGTGTATGAAGGGCGTGGGGGAGAGGGAGGGAGCTAATGTCCTCTAAGCATCTCCTCGGTGGCCAGCATCATCGTCCTTACATCGTCTCATTTAATCCTGACACCAGTTTTTGATTTTACAAGGAGAGTGAGGCCAAGGCCGGTAGCACAGATGGGATGTAAATTCTGAACTCTGGCTTCAAAGTACTCCTGCCCAACTGCCGTGCTTACCTTGCAAATTCTGTTTCCGTTTACAGAGTGAGGACAAAACTTGAGAGTCCCCTTCTCCCACAGATTTCCATCTCCCTGTACTGTGATATGGTTTCCAAGTCACATCTCAGATCTCACCCTCTCCAGCAAACTCTCAGCCTTTCCCCTCACCGCCTCACCACCACCATCACCTAAACCAAGATATGCCCTTTGGTTTTCTCAGGGCTTATAAAAATCCCACATCCACAGAACACAGAGGTTTCTGTGACAGGTAGTTTGCTCAGAACAGAACAGCGGAGAGATTCCAGTCCTACACATCTGGTGCCTTCTAATCACAGTGGAGAGATTCCTGTTTCATAGTGAGTATTCGTTTTCACTGATAACCATATGTACCCAAGTCTCCAAAGCCACCTTTTCAAAACCCTTAAGAGAGGGGCTTCCCTGGTGGCGCAGTGGTTAAGAATCCGCCTGCCAATGCAGGGGACACGGGTTCGAGCCCTGGTCTGGGAAGATCCCACATGCCGTAGAGCAACTGAGCCCGTGCGCCACAACTACTGAGCCTGCGTGCCTAGAGCCCCTGCTCCACGACAAGAGAAGCCACCGCAATGAGAAGCCCACACACCGCAATGAAGAGTAGCCCCTGCTTGCCACAACTAGAGAAAGCCTGTGCACAGCAACAAAGACTCAATGCAGCCCCAAATAATTAAATAAATTAATTAATTTAATTTAAAAAAACCTTTAAGAGGTGAGTTTACATTTACAGTGAAGGAATGACAGTTATCAGCAACCGAATCCAATTAGTTCTCTATTTCTATTTTTAAATTACTCAAACTGGAGGAAATGACTGAGGATCATTAATAATGGAACTCACTGTCAGGTGTCATAAAAAGCTTGCCACTTCACAGACAAAATCTGAAGCAAACCAGAGAGAACCCATGACAGTTTATGTCCTCGGGCAACAGAGGCATTTGGGGAAAATTATGCTTTTGTGCTGATGGGAACTGCCAGTGGTATTTGCTCTAAAATGATACACATCTTTATAGAAGCTGCCTGACAAAAGTACAACCACAGTAGCACACAGATGCTTACTGTTAAGGCTATCAAGATGAATTACAAGAGCAGAGCTGTTCTCCAAGTGAGACCCATCTGAACTTTCCTAACAGGGAAAGGAAACCCTTCCTATGCGGGCTAATTCATGCCTATTAACATGCTGTAAGGTACCATGGTAGGAAGTCCCTGGCAAGGGGGTTTGAGGAGACAGAGCCTCTGCTCCGGGCATCCCTGCGGCTCTTGAATGCCATTCACTCTGGAGGTGAAGCTGGGTTGGCAAGTGCAAGGAGGTTTTGGTTCCAAATTAAGGCCGGGGTAGGGGCGTGGGGTGGGGGGCAGTTCTATAAGCGACTAATTCTGACACAAGCTCCCAAGATTAGGATAAAAGGGGATAATAAAATGCAAAACAAATGAGAAATAATATAACTTCCTGTGGTTTACTTTAGAGGGTTCCTCTGAAACCAATTCAGAGCACTGAATAACC
Source organism: Kogia breviceps (assembly GCF_026419965.1). NCBI lineage: Eukaryota > Metazoa > Chordata > Mammalia > Artiodactyla > Physeteridae > Kogia > Kogia breviceps. The sequence continues at coordinate 49,789,935 of NC_081321.1, forward strand.
AAATATAAAACGCTTTTTTAAAAGGGTAGGATTTTTAAATTATTTACGAAGCCGAGATGCTGTGGCACTATTTGTGACTGCCCAACGCTCAAATGCTTTCCAGACTAAGCGCACGGCCTCAGGGCTCCTTCCCAGCCCTCTTGGGCACAGCCTAGTGAGGACCAAAGCTCATGAGGTGTCCCCAGGCCCACTCCAGAGGCAGTCTACCTGGGTCAGAATCCTGACTTTCCCTTGATGGCTGAGGCCCTGGACAAGTCACTTATCCTCTGAGAATCAGTTCTTCATCTACATGGTAACTCTCCCGACAGCAGAGAGCTACCTTGAGGATTCATTAAGATAATACACATACAATCCTTAGCCCGGTGCCCAGAACATAGGAAGGGCTTAAAACTTGAGGTTCCCATGACTGTAGTAGACACTGTTATTACTCCTCAGAACGACAGAATGATAGCAGAAATAGAACTGGTGAGGATCTACTCTAGATGGAGGACCCACTCATGATTTGAAACGCCAGCCACAGTTTGGAGACAACCGTACAGGTACACATCTATCTCCTATGGAGAAAGGAGTATCTCCCTATTAAGGGGACCGAACTAATACAATTAGACTACCTATTTGATCACTGATTTTTAAGGGGTACTTAGGTAGCAACCAAACTGGTGGGTTTTGGGGGAACACAACTATACTGCCCATCATGGATATTTCACTTTGTGAATCAACTCTAAAGGCTACTGCTGACCCCCTCCTGAATGACAGACTAGATAATATACTGGTGAGAGTCAAGCTTTATGGCCACAGCATTTTAGACACCATCAGAATCCTAGTTCTTCCCATTTAAACTAAGCAGCACGATTCATTCCTTTGGAGATGCCTCCATCAAACAACCTCAAATCTGAAAGCCTCTTTAATGCTTTAAAATTAAGATAAAAACAGCTGGTGAAGGGGTGGAAGCGTGTCAGTGCAAATACACTAAAAGGAGACCACAGAGTTTGACTCAAGACAAAGCAATAGGAAGTCAAGTACATGCTTGGTCCAGAAATACCCTGAATTATTATTTTAAGACTTCCATCCTTGATGCAATTTCATCCTCCATATTTTAGGGCTTTCATGACATTTGAAGGAAGGGACGGGAAAATAACAATGGTGGATAAAATGGATTCTGGTTAAGTAGCAACTAGGCCTGAGAGCTAGGTATTACTTAACCACTGAGGATAAGAATTCTGCCCACGCTTTTAGATCCGGCAGGATAGAAAATGATTGAGAATATCCACCCATCCCAACCTCTCTGGTGGCAGAAAAAATGAAACACTATCAACTTCACTTAAGATTTGCAAACTTGATAAGTACCAAACATCCAGCATCGTGACTAGTTGTCACTTCAGGGAGCAGGGAAGGAGAACGGAGGGGTGCAGAGTCTAAAAGAATTGAACACTCAAAAACATTATTTAGCAACTAGGTAATGTTAGTCAAAACAGATTTGCAAGGGACTTCCCTGGTGGTCCAGTGGTAAAGAATCCACCTTCCAATGCAGGGGATGTGGGTTCGATCCCTGGTCAGGGAACTAAGATCCCACATGCCACATGGCAACTAAGCCTGCACGCCACAACTACTGACCCCATGCGCCTCAACTAGAGAGCCCTTGTGCCACAAAAACTAAAGAGCCCACGAGTTCTGGAGCCTGCGCCACAACTAGAGAAGAGAAAACCCACGCGCCACAACTAGAGAAGAGAAAACCTGCACGCCACAACTGACCCCGCGCGCCTCAACTAGAGAGCCCTCGTGCCGCAAAAACTACAGAGCCCACAAGCTCTGGAGCCGTGCCACAACTAGAGAAGAGAAAACCTGCACGCCACAACTACAGAGAAGCCCTCATGCCTCAACGAAGCCTGCATGCCACAACTAAGACCCAATGCAGCCCCCACCCCCCCAAAAAAGAAAACAAATTTGTAAGATGGCCATCAGTTTCTAGAAGATAACTGAGAAATGTAAGGGCAACTCTAAAATCTGGGGTACACTTAACATGTTTGCATTCCATCTAGTTACTGGGTAATACACTTCTGTTAGAGGCACCCTGTAACAGAAAGTTTTAGTGACTGATGAAACCTGATAGCCTAAGATGAATAGGGCATTGAAACATAATATAAACTTGAACTGGTTAAAACTTTTCTTCCTACCACCACTTCAACTGAATTATGTGCACTGTTGGTATTTCTCCTGTGGGTCTAAGATACTATTGAAAAAGCCTCCCAGGCTACCCTCCATTCAGCACTGAAACAAAAAGTGGTCATGTGCACATCGAGGCCCACAGAGAGAGAGCTAGGGGGTATGAAACTGATTTTGAGCAAACATTTCTGTGCCCTATTTTCTTGCTATGCTACAACCAACTGCTTCATGGGACCAAAGAAGGGAAGAACCTCACCAGCAGACAAAGCTTTGCGCATTTTGTTATGATAAACGTACAAACGGATTGCTGTCATGTGCCAAAGCAATGACAGGGAAGGCAGGAGAAACTGCCTCACTTGGTGACAAAGAGGGTTCAAAGCCACAGAGGCTGGTGTGTTCTATTCAGGAGTCACCCAGGATCATCAGTGTGAGCACTGTGTCCTAGTTAGTTCTACAGTGGGCTTTTCCCCCCTTACTAGTTTATGAAAGAATAGTGTGTCTAATATTGATGGTGTTTTACCGTATGGAACGTTAATTTCCTGGAAAAATCAACAGAACCCATAAATTTTACAAGAAAAACGTTCCAGCTCTAACCTAGATACAGCCCAACAGCTCCAACAGCTTTCTGCCACGCCAGCAACATGCATGTCACCCCCAAGCAGCAGAGACAATTTCAGAGCCCGACTTCCAAGGTTCAAATGCTGGCTTGGCCACTTACTTGGTGTGTAACCCTGCACAAGTTACTTGTCTTTTCTGGGCTTCAGTTTCCTCATCTATTCAATAGAAATCATAGTACCCAGTTCAGAGGATTGTTACAAGAAAGAATGAAACAATATAGAGTTTGGAACAATACCTGGCACATAGTTAACATCATATAAGTACTTGTTACATAAAACGAGCACCCAGAGTTTGGTTTCAAACTATTCTCAAAAGGAAGGAACCAAGGATTCTTGGAGGGTAAACAACTACGTATCTTGGGACAGGGAAAACTGAGGATGAGCAAGGCGCAACCAGTGACGCCAGAAAGGTAGAAGACATTCACAGAGGTTAGGAGTAGTGCTGAAAGGACAAATCCCTGGCCAAAATGGGAAAACATGGGCATCAAAGGTAGTAATGCAATGCAAAGGTGAAAGGCATGAGTTCGTAATGATGCCCAAACAAGAAAAGTTCATCGAAAGTATATAACAAGGCATTATCATGCTAAAGAAGGGAAGAGAGTATCAGTTTAGTGCTTTGCTGATTTTAATAATAGAAGAGGGCTTCCCTGGTGGCGCAGTGGTTAAGAATCCGCCTGCCAATGCAGGGGACATGGGTTCGAGCCCTGGTCCGGGAAGATCCCACGTGCCACGGAGCAACTAGGCCCATGGGCCACAACTACTGAAGCCCGCGCACCTAGAGCCTGCACGCCGCAACAAGAGAAGCTTGTGCACTGCAACAAAGAGTAACCCCCGCTCACTGCAACTAGAGCAAGCCCACACACGCAGCAACAAAGACCTAACGCAGCCAAAGTTAAATTAAATTACATTTAAATGTAAAAATAGATCTTTACAAATAATAATAATAGAAGAGTGCTAGGTGTTTTGTTTCCTCTATTAAATACAGACAAACCTTGTCTTATTGCACTTGGCTTTTTGTGCTTCACAGATATTGCATTTTTTACAAACTGAAGGTTTGCGGCAACCTCACATTGAGCAAGACTATAGCGCCATTTACTCAACAGCATTATTTTTTAATTAAGCTATAAATATATACCTACTGCACACTTAATAGACTTCAGTAGAGTGTAAACATAACTTCTATATGCACTGGGAAACCAAAAAGTTTGTGTGACTTGTTTTACTGCCATATTTTTGTGGTGGTCTAGAATTGAACTGGCAACATCTCCGAGGTGTGCCTGTATTTCTTTAAGTAGAGAAGGGTAAATGCAGGGAACATCCTAATGCTAGTCCTAGCAAAGGCAGAGTAACAAAAAAGCATTAGTGCACTTTATAACTAGCGGGAAGAAAACTGAGAGGAGCGTCAAGATGATGAATTAGCTAAATGTATTAAGAGGCGCACTAACTGCAGACTTCATCCCTCACACCCTAGGAGATGATACCCCTAGGTGGCCCTGCTAAGTGGAGTCAGGTAGTAATAAGCACATATAAGCGTCCAATGATGCACAGAGACATGGCAAACATCAGGGTGACAGGGCAATGGTCCATGAAACGCCAGCCAAGCAAAGTTTAGAGAATATAACCTTCTGGGGGGAGCACCATGCTGCCAAAAAACTAGGACCTGTATGGAAAGCATGGGTCCAAAGTCTTACTGATATAACAAATGGAGGACAGGTATAAAAAGGGGCCTAGCTAGATGACTAGTGGCTTGTAGTTGACAAATACAGACGACCAAAAATCAATCAGCTGATAATCCTGTCACCTCAGCTGGTCAGACTATTTCTCTGGCTCCGATGAGGTTTCCGTAATTGTGGAATTGTACAATTGTATTATTATATCCCCAGGAAAGTGTCAAAACGGACTTTGCGCTAACACTAGAAGTTATCAAAATATATGTTGTTCAAACCTTGGAAAGTTAACAAGTTAAAGAACAATAAATGAACAACCATGGCATTAGTATTTTTGAATAGGTGTAAGTGTGTTATGTGTTTCGTAATCACTGGATCTTTGTGTGCTGTTTACAGTGTCTGTAGTATTCAGAAAAGCCATCATTGTAGTTTAAATTGTTTAAAAAATTTAAGTCTATAACCATGTTTAAGTAGACTGAAGAACTGTTTAAGAAATTGATTTTTAAAGTTTGATAATGGATACAAATTTAATAGTTTGAGCACTTAGGTACACATAGTAGAAGGTGCTTCTTTCCACAAACAAAAACCTTTGGGCAGTAAAGACTATAAAAGTAGGTCACCAACAGAATGTCCAGAGGGTATAAACTGTATTTCTCCACATGAAAGACTATTCAGAAATACAGTAGCCTACTTCTTCCATCACATTGGCCCACGGGAAACAAAAGATAAGGCAACAATAGAAGAAAACAGAGGAGAAAGAAATGCCACACAGTGGATAAGAGTCCTTCTTCCATAGTTTGTCTCTTAAAAGTAGGACATGGGAATAATTGGAAATTAACCACAACAGACTCCAGCATCAGTTCGTTGTGTAAATGTAATCAGACATGTACAGCATAACAACAAATTCCTTCTCTTTAAGCTTTGCAATAAAATGAGTCTGAAATGATTAGGAATGCTAATGTGCCTGGAGCAATTAAATGCCACGTGAAGTTTTAGATGTGGAAGAGGGTGAGTTGGAGCTGAGAAAGTTTTGGAAGATTCCACTGACCCATTTCTCTCTGAAGAAGGGGTTAAACCAAAACAGATCACCTCCTCCTAATCCTTGGGTTTCCTGGTCCCTGGCGCCTTCTCTCTTTACAAAAGTAATGTTTTTCTTTCGAAAGGCTGCAGACTATTCTTTCCACAGCTCTCTCTCCTGCCCCTCCTCTCACCTAAGATACGCACTCTAAACGCTCACTAATGGGAGAAAAAGTACCAACGTGTGCCAGGCACCGCGTGGGGAAATTTCCATCATCATCTCATTTCATCACCACAAATCTTGGGAGCTAGATATCATCTCCCTAGTTTTATAGATGGAGAAAGTGGAGTTCCGAGAAAATGAGCAAACTGCAATTCTTCAGAGGAACTGAGTGTCCAGGCCTACTGCCAACGCCTGCATGCTCTCTCATTGTCCGGTGTCCTTTGGGTTCTCTGCTCCATTCTTTATACTGGGGCTGCCTGTCAAGAGTTCTTTCTCAGATGAATTGCAAAGTCAAAAGCCTTGACTCTGAAACTAAAATAAAAGCACTATAAATAAGCCCCTGGTCTAATTCTCCTTCGTTGATCCAACGAATATTTCTCACATAAAGGGCTATCACCCTAGCCTGGGTCTCAGTAACTCCCTGTGTGACCTGGGAAATTGGAATGCATACCTGGATCAATAAAGGGCAGGAATACTCATTCTAAGCTTCCAGACACAGTGCGATGAGCTCTCCATACCAGCCTGCCTTCAGCTTCAGGTCTGAAAATGGGTGCCTAGCAACACCCAGCTCCCAGCAGCTGACAGAGACCTACTCCCTCCTCTACGTGACTGTCCTTGAGATGCTCTCTCTACATTCAGTCAGGACAGAGTGCAACAACTTTAACACCAGCATCTGAAGCTATTAGGGCAACATTAATTAAGATCATTTTTTAAAGGCTGAGGCAGAAGAGAAATTAACATTCCATTTATTTTAAGATACAGTACACAAGAGAAAAGTGTTGAGGACAAGTAGAGGCACCTGCTCATTGATTTGTTTACTATCACAATCACGCATACCTAACAGGTCAATCAGGAATGGAGTTGCGCTTATTTTTATTTCATTTTTAAAAGCCTATCTAAAATAAAAAGGCAAGAAAAGCATATTTCTACTAATCAAAACTTATTATCTGTATTCTGAATACATGCAAGGAGGGGAAAACCACCAAGAATGCCATATAAGGTTGGGTAGCATGTCCACTGCACAAATATGCTGAGGAGCCAAAGTATGACAGCAGGGGCTGTATCCACCTGGAGAAATAGAGTGTCCTCTTCAAAATTTGTACAGAGGTTCCATGTAGCCAGGAACAGCTGTATCATTCATGAGGTCCACTTGCAAAATGAAAATATGGGGGTCCCTTGTTCAAAACTTATAAGGATTTCAAGAAGGCAATGGCCGAGCATTTAGCCAAGCACAGGACTCTGCTCCATGCAGGAGTTGCTCACTCATGAAGCCAGACCTGCATCTGGGCTAGTGATACCCTGATCACAACACACAGCATAGAAAAAGAACCATCAGATGGACTTGCTTTGCTTTTACTTTTACTAAACAAGGATGATTACAAACAAAACTTTGAGAAACATCCTCTTTTACTCTCAAACTCTCAAAAGAAGTTCGCCTCATGAAACAGGCCAATTTGAAATAAGATTTTTTTTATTCTTATTCTTAAGGAAAAAGCATTGCTTGTATAACACAAGAAAAGAAAGAACAGAAAATTTAATGTAATTGCTGAAATAAAAACCTTCATTTTCAGTAGTGGAAAGCAAATACCACAAAAAACTAAACTAGTACTCTAGGGGAGCAAAACTGGCCACCCCAAAATGTCTCTTTGGATTTAGTCAAGGCCCAAACGGCTCAGGAAGAAACTCTGATCTTCTCCCTAACTAGATAGAGAGTCTGTTCCAGGAATAGAGCAGTCACCAGATATCGGCACAGACAGGCTAGGTGTGGGGGGAGGGGAGGACTCAGAGATCAGAGTCCACTCTGTGTCCCATTGTCTCTGCAAGGCCCAGCAAACATTTACCAAACATTTGCTTTTCCATCTCCATGGCAATTGCCTTCCTCCACTTGTAAGTCCCAAGCCCCTACCCCCAACATCCTCTTTTGTCTTTAGCTGAAGATGGTATTGAAGGTGAGGATTTCAGCTATTTTGGTGAGTTACTCAGTTTTCCTTGGTCTCCCCCATGTATACATGTTATGAAACTTTTGTTCAATCTTCTGTTAATCTGTCTCATGTCAACTTAATTCTTAGACCAGCCAGAAGAAGAACCTAGAAGAGTAGAGGAAAATTTCTTCCTGCCTACAGTACCACAGGGGATAGATAACCTTGAGAAACTATTCCAGAACATGGGAAAAATGAATAAAGAAACTAAAAGGACTGGGGCTTCCCTGGTGGCTCAGTGGTTAAGAACCCGCCTGCCAACGCAGAGGACACGGGTTCGAGCCCTGGTCCAGGAAGATCCCACATGCCACGGAGCAACTAAGCCCATGTGCCACAACAACTGAAGCCTGAGCGCCTAGAGCCCGTGCTCTGCAACAAGAGAAGCCACCACAGTGAGAAGCCCACACACTTCAATGAAGAGCAGTCCCTGCTCACCGCAACTAGAGAAAGCTCGCGCATAGCAAAGAAGACTCCACGCAGCCAAAAATAAAATTAATTAACTTAAAAAAGAAATAAAAAAGATAAAGGCTCACATACAAATGAGAGAGAATCCTGGCAATCCACCCCTAGAACAGAGGATCTCAATAAATGACAGATGTTATTATAACATCACATTTTGCAAGGACGCATAAATGTATTTTAACCATACATAAGACAGCAGAGCCGATGGAGCAAAACTGGTAGTACAAAGTACAATATAAGAAAATGTCTCAGAGCTTAAAAGTCTTAAGACTGAAAATAATGAGTGCTAATGGAAATCAAGGCAAAATTAATGCCATACCTTGCAGACTTCCTAGATACTACAAAGAATATGGCCAACCATGACAAGTGTCCTTATAAGGGTGAGATGAGAGATTTGTCACAAACACGAGAAGGCAATGTGACCTCTGAGGCAGAGATTGGAGTGATGTGACCACAAGCCAAGGAATGCCAGCAGCCACCTGAAGAAGCCAGAAGAGGCAAAGAATGGATTCTCCCCTAGAGCCTTCAGAAGGAGGATGGCCCTGCCGATATCTAGATTTCAGCCTTCTGGTTCTAGGACTGTAGGAAAAGAAATTTCTGTTGTTTTAAGCCACTCGTTTGGCGGTTTTGTTTGTTTGTTTTTTACTGCAGCCCTAGGAAACAAATACATTAGGCATTACGTAACAAATACATGCCACGTACAATAAAGCTCCAAGACATTGCTCCTCTGGCTCAAAAGTCTCAGGCTTGCAGAGGATACAGGGCTGACCCACCTGATAATTAACATTGGAGTGGACAACCACCAGGTCAGAGTCGTGACCAGGAGGGATCTGGATCTACAGCCCAACGGAGGAAATCCCAGCCATCTGGCTTCACGGAGGTGCTCCAGCTATTTTTTGACCTTTAAATAATGCCTCCTTGATTTTAGGCAATTAAATTTCTTTGGAACTGAAGGGGAACAAAATATGCCACCCCCAAGTATGCCTCTTTGGCATAAGGATGATCTTGAGCTGGTTATTTTTAAGAAACAGCAAACACCAGAGAAACTCTGAAAACCTTGTAGACATTACCCTTTGTAAGAGACACTTAAGCATATAAGGGAAATTTCCATTTGTAAGGGTGTTCCCCTCTTGGTACCAGAAAGAGGAGGATAACTAAATCTCTAGAAACTATTATCAGTGGAGAGGCAGCAATTTAAATCTGCCTAACAACCCTACCACCCTTGTTTACTGCGCTTTTCCTAATAACCTCCTAAAACTGGCTCTCACATCTTCTTTTGTCTTTAGCTGAAGGTATTTAAGGTGATAACTCAGGGGAATTCCCTGGAGGTCCAGTGGTTAGGACTCTGTTTTCACTGCCAGGGCCACACACGCAAAAAAAAAAAAAAAAAAAGTGATAGCTTGGGGCATTTTGGGAAGTTAATCAGTTTCCCTGGGTATCTCCTATGTATACATGAGATATACATGTGATTAAACTTCTGTTTTACTCCTGCTAATATGTCTTTATTACCAGAGTGGGGGAGTGGGCAGTGTCTCAGCCAAGAACCCAGAAGGGTAGAAAGAAAATTATTTTTCCTCCCGGACAGGATCCCCATGTATCATTATTGGGAGTTTTGTCTCACTTATGGGTTCCCGGCTGGGAATAAAGCAGTAAACAGAACAGACGTAGACCTTGCCCTGAAGGAGCTTCCAGTAAGAGTGGAGTATATATTAAACAAATAATTACAAATAATTATTTACCATCTTTCTTGTTCTCACATTTGTTTAATACTCACAAGCACCCTGTGAGTTAGGACTAATCCCTGGCTCACAGATGTTGAAACTGCCATTAAGTGTCAGCTAGAAGGAGCTGATCTGGGGTTGGACTGGGCCAAAGAACTCTGGAGTCCACTGCTTAGAGGACAGCACTACACCAGCTCCTCGCCGGGCCTCCCTGACTTACTATTGGAAAATGGAGCTACCTTTTATTCACCCTGTTTCTCAGGCCCAAAACTCTGGAGTCACCCTGGACTCCTCTTTTTCTCCCCAACAATATTACAAGCTGTAAACTACACTCATTTGCCCAACTTTAAACCCTACATTATTCTCCTTATTCTCCCAAATGGGAACTTACAATTTAAACAAGTTTCTTAATCAAATGTAGTGCCCAAAATTTGTTGGGTTTGGTTTTTTGGGGGCTTTTTGGGCATAAGATATTATATTTCCAGGAAGTGTGTATGTGATCTTGTACAATTCATTCACTGACCTTAATTACCTAAGTATGCTCTTCACAATTATTTCACAAGCATGCTTGGAGTCCTCCCTGTGTGCAAGGCCTTTCAGCCTCTGGTCCCTGGCTCCCCTGCAGCTCGTCTTAACCACCCGAGCATTTACTTATTTTCAGGCCTTTGCACATAGGTTTCCACTTTCAGGGGATCCATTGGCTGATTCCCACTAATTACCACTCATCCTTCAGTCTCAGCTTTGACTACAGGCTCTGTGAGGACAAGGACCATGCTCTTCTTCTCCACTGTATCCCCAACACCCATCCCATTACCTGCACAGAGAAAGTGTCTAACAAATCTCAGCTGAACCAACATCACCTCCTCAGCACCACAGCTCAGGGTTAGGTAGCCCTCCCTTCCTGCCCCTAACACCCTAAGCCTGCCCCATACCAGCACTTATCACTTGATACTTTAATTGCTGTTTTTCTCCTCTAATAGATTAAGTTCCTGAAGGCCCGGGTTTTATCTTGGTTACTATTCAACCCCAAAGTCTGCCACAGCACCTGGCAATATTTGTTGACTAACCTTATTAAACCTTTGAGTAACTCACCTGTTTCCCTTTTTCAATAAAAAAGGAAAAGATGACATCTATTTCACAATACTCCTGCGAGCCTTAATGCCACAAAATGCTGATTATATTAAAGGACTCTAATTAGAAATTCAGGTAAGTAGTGAAACCCACTTCATAAGCTACACAACTCATTCATTTATCAGAGAATTATTTATTCATGGTCCCAATTTACTGCCTGAGATATTAAGAAAATCTAGAATTTGTATGTCAACTATATTTCAATGAAATAAGTAAAATTAAGAAATAGAAAGAAAAATCTAGAACCACTTTCATACCCCAGGCAACCACTGAGTTTAATTTCCCAAATATTGACACAATTTGCAAAGGTAGATCAGGAAGGATGGGCTATATTATGCTGTGTTCACAAAGGTTTCTTTGTCACATACTCTACATGCCCATTTCAGGTTGGCTCCACATGTCCTCATCAGGGAGGACAGAGCCTCCACTGTCTAGAGGGTCCCCAGGTTGTTGAGGAAGGGAAGATGGTGAACAGCCACGTCCCCAACAGAACTGAAAATAACTGGTGAACACCATTAGCAAGCACTTGGCAGAAATGTAGACATTCTACAAAAGTAGTTAATTCACTTTCTACCTCTGGCATCCCAAAAAGTAACTCTGACTCAACATACATGTACTCAATTGGTTTTTTTGTTTGTTTGTTTATTTGGGTTTTTTTTTTTTTTTTTTTTGCTTTAATAAAACTAACAAGACAGGGACTTCCCTGGTGGTCCAGTGGTTAAGACTCTGCACTACCAATGCAGGGGGCCCAGGTTCGGTCCCTAGCTGGGGAACTAAGGTCCTGCACGCCACACAGTGCAGCCAAAAATTAAAATTAAAATTCAACTAACAAGACATTATTCCGAATTATATGGCAATTCACCAAAAAAAAAAAAAAAAAGTATCCACTATAATGTAATTGAACAAGAAGAGAATAAGCTATCTTGCCAGAAAAACTACACAACAGAATTTTATTAACAGACCAGTGTAGCTCTGGAAACTAAAGGCAGATTTGTTCCCCAGCTGTTCATAGGTATGGCACAGTGAGGTCTTGGCATTATCCAACTACTTCCACCTGGCACTGTCAAAAACCATTGGCTCGTGAATGATACATGAGCAAGGAATACCTACCATGTCCTTTACAACTCCTGTAATTTGCACTCATATTTCAAACAAATCTAAATTCGGACTCATGCAAAGCACACAATATAGGCAGGCATAGTGAAGGCATGATCACAGCAGAGGGGACCACAGGAAGTGTTCAGGAGAGAGGCAAGGCTAAAGATAAATTCAAATCCCAATGAAAATCATATGGATAAAACAGCTAATGGAGAGGGGGGAGAGGTTTGGAGAGCCCGGGAACAGCGCTATTGAAAGGAGATTTCTGAGAAGAAAAGGGAGCAGAGTTAGAAAATTAGAAAAAGGACCAGAAGGAAGGAGTCTCCAGAAGTTAAGAGATACAAGAGTTCATGGATTAGAGAGTGAGTAGCAGCAATGACTGCTCTGGTGAGGATGTGGGAGATGAACAAATTTAAGCGACTGCTTGAACCTAAAAAGTCACTGGCGACCTTGGGCAAGCATCCTCCTGAGGAGCACTGAAGTAGAAGCAATGCATGGAGACCACCACAGTTGCTGGTGTGCATCCTACTCTCACCCCTCTGTGCACCCACCCCTCTTCTCCTCTCCAGCCCCTCCACTGGCTGGCTGACTTCTTTACAATTCAGTTCCTGCCACGCCTCCTGTGGGAAGCTTTCTCTGATGTCCCCGCCCTGGGCTCTGTCTCCCCACAATGCCCTGTGCTGTTCAGTTGGATGGGTCTCCCACTAGACACCTTGGGGGAAGCGGCCTCTCTAATCCGTCTTTGTGTCTCTCGCGCCCAGAAGGGTTCTTGGCATACAGAAGGCATTCCATGTGTGTTTGTGTAAGGAAAGAAATAAAGGGGTTACAAAAAGAGAGCAACTTTGGATCCAGTAACTTGAAGGGGTGATACGGACTGGAAGAGGGGATATGCCGTTTGACCCAATAGCAATGACTTAGCACACCTTTGGGCCAAGGGGGAGGCAACGAGAAGAGTCAAGATGCTGGGATTACAAATAGAAGAAATGGAAGTCAGGGTACATGTGAGCGTATGTGGCAGGGAGAGAAGGCGTTAACACTTCTGGCAGAACATTTCTCCATCTCTAACAGCAGGGGACAAGAAAGATGATGTTAAAGAGGTCCCAAGGTGGCCTGAAAGAGGAGCTTGTGATGAACAAAGATCCAGTAAGGGGGGAAGGTAAGGGCCTCTACCAACACAGAGGGAGGCACGAATGGGATTGATAGTTGGAGGGAAAAGGAAAAGGTCTGGAAAGGCACTATGCAGACTGGAAAGGAATCAATCAGAAATGAGATGGCAACTGAAAACAATTAAACCTCTTTACTCTTCCTTTAAACATCCAGTCAGTCCCACTCCTGTCCATCCTTCTTTCAACTTTTCCCTCAAATCTATCTCTCCTTTCCAGCTGAAGACTCTTCTTGGTTTATGCAATTAGTGTCAGGCCTAGACCATTATGGCTGTGTAATTCAGTATTTCCTTAACTGTGTTCCTCAAAATGTTAATACGTGTACTTACCGAAAAAGGTGAGTAAATGGATTTCATAGTCAGATACATTTAGGAAGCAACACATACTCTCAGTTTCAAAATTCTCCACAGTGAATTATAAGCTCAAAGAAATCGACCTAACTCTAATCCAGCATCGGTGCAGGTTCTTTCTCAGGTGGCACCTATAATGAAATACAATAAGTAAAACCTGATTTTCCACTGCAGGTTCCATCTACAAATGTAGGCTACAAGCTACCACCATGCATTAGTCAAGATATGCTATGTAACAAACATCCCTCAAATCCTAGTAGCTTCACACAACAGATATTGATCACTATAGACCTGAACAACCCTACAGGGCAATGTCTCCGCTATAGGGACTCAGTGGACTGAGGCTCCATCAACCTGTAGCTGAACCATCTGAAACACACAGCCTTCTCACTATTGTATGAGAGGAAGATGATATTGGAAGGTCTTCCAACTACAGTTAAATGCTTCAGCCTGGAAGTGACATTTGACTTCTGCTCACAACACACTGGTCAGCACTAGTCATATGGGCTCACCTAGCTTAAAAGGGAGCAGAAAAGTCTAAGCCTCCCATATGTCCTGACAAGAAAAGAATCAGAGAAGGGGTAAAGTGCTCAATGTCCCTACTGCATACCTCCTCCTCATTCCCAATCAGCCCCCACAGTCTGCTAGCTCTACATCTAGAAGCCCTCCAACAGTACCCTCTTCTTTCATTCACCATTATGCCTCACCTTCACCTCTGTTTCTCTCCTATGCCTGCCAGTTATTTTTCCAAAATATCTCATCATGTTATTCCCAACACCTGATTACTAAAAAACATCCTTTGTGGCTACCTATCATTTATGGTATAAAATTCCTTATTATGATATACAAGGGTCTTCACTCTCTTCACCTCAATCTACCTTTTCAGCCCTGTCCCTGGCCTCTGTGCACTTTTCTTTTTTTAAGGTCTGACACTTTCTGGACTAGGTCTTACTTTGATTTTAATTGCAATGAGTCAGAAATCTCAGGGCAAAAGAAAAATTGGCTTAGGGTTTCAGTGGCCCCCTAATGCCTTGCAAACACAGGCAGTACCAGCAGTGTCTGCAGCTCTGTGCCTTAGGCAGGACCTTCAAGTTCTACTATCCTGTTTTCTAGAATGTGCTCTACTTCCCTGGTGATTCAATCAGGTAGGCCAGGGGGTGTTTGGCACAGCCTGTAGCAGAGCTTCTGCAGGACATATCCAGATGATGCTACCTCCCTCCCACGAGGGAGGATGCCCCTCATCATTATTACCTTTCCTGTAGCAAGAGTTGTGGTCCACAGTGAATTCACCTTAGACCTCCATCCATGACAAATCCCACTAGGTCTAATCTCCCATTTTCCCTCCATTCCTCAATACATAACGTGAAGGTGCACTACCCAAGAGCAGCCCAGCAGGATTTCTAAACGCAGAAGCAGATTCGGTTCTTTTTACCATAATGAAGGGAAGCACAAATCTTACAGGAGATTTCAGAGGCCATGCCTGGCAAACAAAAAGAGAAATCAA
Source organism: Kogia breviceps (assembly GCF_026419965.1). Lineage (NCBI taxonomy): Eukaryota > Metazoa > Chordata > Mammalia > Artiodactyla > Physeteridae > Kogia > Kogia breviceps. The sequence continues at coordinate 49,805,030 of NC_081321.1, forward strand.
AATTTTATCAGCACGTACTAATTCCATAAGAGAGGATCATTCTATGCCTAGTGCCAGGTGGTCCGGGCTCCAGGTGGAGATTTTCTCTGAGGAGCTTCAACAAATGTATACCTACAAATTGTCACAAAAGATAATTCTAATTCCCAGAAATAGCCACTTTCATACCATCATGCTTTTACTCACACTGTTGTCTCCCTCATATGCCTCCTCTATACAATACCCATTCCTCAAGAGTTAGACTAGCATCAGCTTTGCTAACCCCCTTCCCATTTTCCCCAATCCCACCAGAATTAAGGGACTAAATTTACAGGCTGAGTTCCCATTGCATTTGTTGAATTCCTTTATCACAGTAGCTCACTGTATTATAGTTAGACACATATTATATCTCCCTGGCTAACCTGTGAACCTCTTGAAGATAGGGAATGCATTTTTTTTCATACTTTAGAGCTTTATATTCAGTAGAAGTTTAACAAATGTTAACTGACTGAAGACTGAATTAACAATGTTTCCTGTCAACCTAGCTGACATAATCTAAGTTTTATTTGTACCCGGTATGGCTTATTAAAAGTGGGCTTTATTCAGCTCAATATCGAAGAAACAAACAACCCAATCCTAAAATGGGCAGAAGACCTAAATAGACATTTTGCTAAAGAAGATATACAGATTGCCAACAAGCACATAAAAGAATGCTCAACATCATTAACCATTAGAGAAATGCAAATCAAAACTACAACGAGGTATCATCTCACACTGGTCAGAATGGCCATCATCAAAACATATACAAACAATAAATGCTGGAGAGGGTGTGGAGAAAAGGGAACCCTCTTGTACTGTTGGTGGGAATGTAAATTGATACAGCCACTATGGAGAACAGTATGGAGTTTCCTTAAAAAATCAAAAATAGAACTACCAAACGACTCAGCAATCCCACTACTGGGCATATACCCTAAGAAAACCATAATTCAAAGAGAGTCATGTACCAAAAGTTCACTGCAGCTCTATTTACAATAGCCAGGACATGGAAGCAACCTAAGTGTCCATCAACAGATGAATGGATAAAGAAGAAGTGGCACATATATACAATGGAATATTAGCCATAAAAAGAAATGAAATTGAGTTACTTGTAGTGAGGTGGATGGACCTAGAGTCTGTCATACAGAGTGAAGTCAGAAAGAGAAAAACAAATACCATATGCTAACACATATATATGGAATCTAAATAAAACAAAATAAATGGTCATGAAGAACCTAGGGGCAAGACGGTAATAAAGACACAGACCTACTAGAGAATGGACTTGAGGATACGGGGAGGGGGAAGGGTAAGCTGGGACAAAGTGAGAAAGTGGCATGGACATATATACACTACCAAACGTAAAATAGATAGCTAGTGGGAAGCACCTCATAGCACAGGGAGATCAGCTCAGTGCTTTGCAACCACCTAGAGGGGTGGGAGGGAGGGAGACGCAAGAGGGAAGAGATATGGGAACATGTGTATATGTATAACTGATACACTTTGTTATAAAGCAGAAACTAACAAACACACCATTGTAAAGCAATTATACTCTAATAAAGATGTTAAAAAATAAAGTATATTATTCAATGGCTTTTACTGTAGAAAAAAAGTGGGCATTATTGATCATAGATTGTTTAAATTATGTTTATTAAAGAAAATAATCAAACTGTTTTTTTACTAACATAACACAATCTAAACATTTTCTGTTTTGTTTTTGGTGTGTGCCCCATAACATATTCTAAAAAGCTTGAATGCCATATGGTATGAAATGGAGATAACTCACCCTTCAACTTATAAATACCTAACCTATTATATTTAAGGAACAAAACAACTAAATTACTTAGTTTCCTAATAATACTGCAAAATTAGCTTTACAGATGAGGTAAAACCCTGCTTTGAGATATGGTAAAAATAAATATATCCCAGGAAAGGACATGTAATTTAAGTTCAAACACTAAGAGTGTTTCTTGTCAGAAAAATTAGTGGCACATACTGTTTCGAATCGTTCATGTTTAAATTGGAATAACCCTACTATAGAAATGGTGCTCAAGCAATTCTGGTATGAACAGATACCGAAAGTAAATCAATCCTCTTAGAGTATCAAAAAGCAAAATAGGGAGGAAGCTGAAGTAGGTAATGACCCAACCACTCATTGCTAGCCATTTACCCCTGATGATCTTCAAAGAGCTATTGAAGCTAGCAGCTGGTCACTTGACATCTGAAATGAACCTACCACTATATTTATCCTCCACTATAGAAAAATGTAGCATATTCAACTTCAACTCACAAAGAACCAATACTGATTAACAGAACTATTCTCAACACTGTGAAAATATGTCCCACAGTGACAAACCTTAAGGAGCCAGCTTCCCAGTGCTTTTAAAATATAATTTGACTTCCACGAGTTTTCAAAACCAAATCTTAAGCAAGATACCGCGTCTTTTACTCTTAGGTCAGAGATGCTGACAAGAGTAGAGTGATACAGTGGCTGCAGGGCCGCATACAAGCACAAGATATTGATTTAAATTACATCAAGTACAGCTGCTTTCCACAGCAGTTTAACTGACAAAGTAGAGGACATTAGCTCTGTACCAAGTGACAGCACAATTCTGAGAGCACTACAGATGTCCTCAAGTCACCCACCCTCAGGCAACTTGGGGCTAACCAGAGGAACTAAATTCAACACTGGTTGTGATTTTCATTCCATTTTTTTCTGGAAGGATCAGTAGGTTTCAACCAATTTCACATCTGTTTCAACTTTTCATATACTCTATTCAGACATCTACATACTGTACAAATTATGGTTTGGCTCTAACTGAATCATGCCTTAAAAAAGGACATCCCACAGTAGAACCAACAGGAACCAATTATGCTGGAATCATCACCACCATAATTTTACCTGCCTCACTGATAAAAATGGGTCCTTCTACACGAATACTTCAAATCAAAAGTTTTCTGGACAGATACAGTGACTGCCTCATTACTCTCAACGAATTAGAGGGGGAAAAAAGCCTATACTTTTTTTTTTTTTTTGCAGTATGCGGGCCTCTCACTGTTGTGGCCTCTCCCCTTGCGGAGCACAGGCTCTGGATGCGCAGGCTCAGCGGCCATGGCTCACGGGCCTAGCCGCTCCACGGCATGGGAGATCCTTGCGGACCGGGGCACGAACCCATGTCCCCTGCATCGGCAGGCGGACTCTCAACCACTGAGCCACCAGGGGAGCCCAAGCCTATAAATTTAGTCCCTTTTAATCCAGGATAAACTGTTTGTTTGTTTAGAATTTTTTATTTTGTTTGTTCTAGAAACAATGTTACAGTCTGTGCTTGGTGCTCACTCTTCATTGCTGCACAGGATGTGGGGACAGAAGGCAATCCTCCAAGGCAAGAGGCTCAGTCTCCATTCCACCACCCTGAGTTTACCAGGCTGTTAGATTCAGAAGTTTGTATCATTAAATAACATGTAATTAGATTTTCAATTCACTACCACCTTTGCTAACATGCAAAACAGCCAACAGATCCTCCAGAGATTTTACTTATGATAAAACAAATAAGGCAAATGAAAAAGCATTAACTTTTATGAACTGTATACAAGTACTTTACAAGTCAGTAAAAAATAACTAATCAGTGCACAACCTCTGTTATGCTACTTACTCAGCACCTCCTAGCTGGAAAGGACTCAGTCAATGACTTAACTGAGAACTAATAAAGTGAACCAGCTTGCTGAAGCCATGAGCTGGTTAGAAGAGCCAGGATGACCTCAAGCTGCATCTTTGAGGTTCTCATCTTCCCCCAACACCATGCTACTCCTATGTCACACCAGGCTTAGATTTTAATCTTTTCATTAATTTATCTTCCCAACAAGAATGTAAGCCTCTTAAAATCTCTGTATATTTTGCCCCTTAGCTCATGTGAAGTATACAGCAAATCTGTGATAGACCATACAAAGAAAACCGGTACACTACTAAATAATCCCAGAATTGCCATAAACCTAAAGTGCTCAAAGATTTGTTTGTACTTTTAACCCTAACTCTAGCAAATTCTGGCCCCTGTTGTTTTTATTATCTATTAAAGATGGACAATACTAACCCCTCTCAACTGTCTAATGGTCTTAAATAGCCCAAACATAATGACACACGGCCCTTTGGAGCAAACAAAGTACTCCACCATCTGGAATAAAAACCAGAGACTGTGGAAGTGTATTCCTGAATCAGTACAAACATTCATATTGGAAGTGGAAGAGCTATTGATACATTCCACTGGAACTTTTTAAAAATGGTCTAAGGTTTTCTATCTGTGAAATACAGTTCAAAAAATAAGACAGAGGGACTTTCTTGGCTAATACTCCGCACTCCCAATGCAGGTGGCCCGGGTTCGATCCTTGATCAGGGAACTAGATCCCACATGCCGCAAAGAAGATCCCGAATGCAGTAACTAAGACCCAGCGCAGCCAAATAAAATAGTAAGGCAGAAAGTTATGTTAACTGTTTATTCTCCACACTGGCAGTTCTCGAAGTATGATCTGGGAACCCCAGGGAAACTCAAAGACCCTTTCAAGGGATACATGAGGTCAAAATTATTTTCATCATAATGCTATGATGTTACTTTCCTTTTTCACAGTCATTCTTTCATGAGTATGAGTGGAATTTACTCATGAGTGTGATAGTACAACCTATTAAGTACAGAAGCAGATACGAATCCAGCTATCTTCTATTAAGGCAGACACTAAAGGGACTTGTGAGTATACAATGATGCCACTCTTCTTACTAAATTGGGTTTTGTTCTGGAAAACATGGGTAACTTTTATTAAAAATGTTTCCATGTTTCTTTCAAAAAATATATTTATAAATTTAGTTAAATTTCTCAGTTTTAATTTCCAGTACAGTAAATATAACATATATACAGGCATACCTTATTTTATTGCACTCATTTTATTGTGCTTCACAGATACTGCATTTTTTTCTTTTTTACAAATTGAAGGTTTGTAGCAACCCTGCATCAAGCAAATCTATCGGCACCATTTTTCCAACAGGATTTGCTCACTTCATGTCTCTGTAACACATTTTGGTAATTTTAGCAATATTTCAATTTTTTTCAAACATAACAAGTTGTTATGTTTGTTATGGTCATCTATGATGAGTGATCTTTGATGTTACTATTGTAACAGATTACAATAAAGATGTAAAAGATTACAACTCACGGAAGGCTAATATGATTTTTAGCATTTTTTAGCAATAAGGGTTTTTTTAACCTAAGGTATGTACATTTTTCTCAGACCTAATGCTGTTGTACACTCACTGGACTACAGTATAGTGTAAACATAAATTTTATATGCACTGGGAAAACCGAAAAATTCATGTGACTCACTTTATTGGTGATATTCACTTTATTTATTGCAGTGGCCTGGAACTGAAACTATTGTACCTCTGAGACGTGCCTCTATAGCTGACAAGAACAAAAACTCCTCAGGGTCAGCTTGGGAACCGACACCAATCTGGGAGTAGAATTTAATGAAATTAAATTAGAGTAAAGAATTTTATTCTAACTGGTGCATATCTACATGCACATGATTTTAAGTTAGAAGATATCGGGCTGGGGTTGGGCAGAGAGGGAAATGGACCTTGTGTGACTTTGAGTTTCATACCAAACCAAAAGTGCAAGCTTCAGTACAAACAATCTAATCCATAGGTGAACTAAATCATAGATTGTGCTTAATTCAATAATGCTTCAGCTTGTGCACTGAGAAAGGATTAATGAGCAAGCGTCTTATGAATATACCAAACCTCCACCCTCTCCCCCCAAAAATACAACAGAAAGAAAATGAAGGAGAGAAAAAAACAAAAAACAAAAAAACCTGAGGTGAGAGGGCAGACAAAGGATTGATGATGTTCAGAAACTTCAGCGGGTATCTGAACTCAGTATCCATACAGACAGACTTCCATTCCCAGCCACTCATTAATGTATACCAAGAAATCTACTTTTACTGTTCTCACTGCTTACCTCCAGCTAAGAGTCACAAAGCTAATGCATTTTTACCCTGTTTCCCCACAGGGAAGTCCAGATGCAGAGAATACCATGCAATGCCTCCAAGAGACACTTAGTGACATTCAGACATTTGTCTGAAATTTGTAAATATTGTGGTAACTGTTGTATTCCCAGGTGTTGAGCTCATAATTTGAAATCAGTCTACAGAACAAAGGTGACCTCTGCTTCATTTGAAATTAAAAGAACTATATTCATTATGTCCCCCCACTATTTCTGGTATATATACTTGAGCATTAATGTATATAGCTCTATATTAAGTATTAGAGGAATTAAAATGTATACAAGGCCCACACCCTCAAGATTATTCATTAAAAGTTCAAACAATTAAATAAAAACAAAAGATGTCACCAATTATCTCTCAAATGCATGACAGCCAATGAGTGCCTTTAGCCCTGAAGACACGACAGAATCACTGGGGAATTCTTCAGAGTAGGGTCTTAAACTAGTCCTTAAGGGTCATTTTTCTAAACCAAATTATTTAATCCTAAATATAAAAAAGAAGCCTGGCTCACCAAAAACATTACTTCGGTAAAGTACTTTAAAATAAGGTACATAACTGCCATTTCTCAAAACAATGTTCACCCTGAACGTTGATCTTTTCAAACTATTGAATAATGTCACTAGAAATACTGGAGAAGTCCAATTTGAACATTTTTCCCAGAAAAAAAATGTCACTTTTCAAATTATGGTTTAATGAAGATTTGGCTTCAAGGATATTCATCCCAGGACTGTTTTTTTTTTTTTTAATTGCCACGCCACATGGCATGTGGGATTTTAGTTCCCCGACCAGGGATCAAACCTGTGCCCCCTGCAGTGGAAGGGGGAGTCTCAACCACTGGACTGCCAGGGAAGTCCATCCCATGACTGATTTTAATGGTAAAAAATTGGTTACCACCAAAAAAAAAAAGTATGTTAAAATCATCAATGTAATACAATGGAGCTATTAAAAATGACAGAGTAAAATATGTATTTACATAGAGAGATAGTCACTCCATTTCACGTGAAAAAACTAAGCAGTATGTAGAATTAAACCATTTTGTAAACAAATATAAATGTACTTAAAGATACAAATTATCAGTTGAAGCTGATTATGAATGATAGAATTTATGGATAATTTTTATGTTCTTTATAGTACTTATAAGAATTTTAAAGTGCCTGCAGTGCGCACATATCAATTCTATGATGAGGGAAAAAAGTATATATCATTTTAAAAACACTAATTCTATGTTCCTGACTGATCAATGCCTTCCTCTAGCCTGGCAGGTTAGAAGACATCTAAAGATGTTTTTAAGATCTTCTCACCAATAGTCAGTGGATGATAGAAACTGTTACAAGACAGCTTCCCTGGTGTCACAGTGGTTGGGAGTCCACCTGCCAATACAGGTGACATGGGTTCGAGCCCTGGTCCGGGAAGATCTCGCATGCTGCGAAGCAACTAAGCCCGTGCGCCACAACTACTGAGCTCACGCTCTAGGGCCCACGAGCCACAACTACTGAGCCCGTGGAGCCCGTGTGCCACAACTACTGAAGCCCGAGCGCCCTGGAGCCCGTGCTCTGCAACAGGAAAAACCACCGCAATGAGAATCCCTTGCACCGCGACTAGAGAAAGCCCACGCGCAGCCACGAAGACCCAACACATCCAAAAATAAATAAAAATTAATTAATTTTTAAAAAATGGTTACAAGATAAACTTTTGCCCAAGGGTCAAAACTCTGTTAGAAAAAAACGAAACAAAACAAAACTCTCGCATGAGTTTAATTAAATCTACAGATGACAAGCATCAGGCTTTTCAGGCAACTTGCAACACTTTGGGAGCTAAGAAAATAAAACTATTAAAACATCATTTTTCAACAAGGAAAAGGACATTGGGGACTTTGAAGTAATGTGCTCTGGGAAGGTGTTACACATTCGAATCCCAAACAAAATAATCTTGACGTGAATCTGCGCTGAAAACCCAGGGGTGGTACAAAAGCCAAGTCTGTCAGCAGAGTTTCAACTTGTGGTCCATGCTCCTTACGAATCAGGGAAGGCAGCAATAACAGACCTAAGCTATTTTAAATATTGAAGGAGAAAAAGCTAATGAAAAATAGGTTGTGCGCAGTAAGGACTCATACAGTAACTGAAACAAAGGTTAATCCTTTGCATTTGGCTTAAATGTTATTACCACACCCACCCCTCCTACTGGTTAGAAAATACTGTGTCTGGTTAAAAAAATGTTAAGGGGCAGCAATACTTATTTTATACAACTTGCTGGACGAAATCGTTCATGAGGGATCCATCCAAGAAAATAGATAAATAAATAAATGGGTGCATAATAGTGAGAAGGCTGGGAACCAGGACTGGAGGGAATCCACAGCGACACCCAAGACCAATGACACCTCGTGGTGCCCCTGAGGATGGCAAGGCAGCAGGCAGGACTTCAGGTGGTATGCGAGGTGGGAAAGGGCCAGCGTGGCCAAGTGGCCGCTGTCAGCACTGACCTGATGACCAGGGACACAGAGAGAGGACGAGAGGCAGGGCTTCAACGACAGGCCCTTGCAATTCCCATCTGAGCACCTGGATATTTTAAAAAATAAACACCAGCTGCTGTAGTCTGAATTGCCAATTCTTCTTTTCTTCCCATTTGCTGCTGCACTGAATCACCAGCCCAGCTCTGGACACCTGGTTCTAACAACCAAGCAGCATGGCCCCATTATTAATAACCACAGGGCAGGGTCCCAAGAGGCCATCTAATCTGGCTCTTTGGCTAATCTAAACCCTACTTTACAGGGTAAAGGCTAAAAAAAATTGCTTGGTTTTTCCCAAACATATATTTTAGGCTATAATATCCTCATAGGCTATTTATTTGCAACAAAATACTGTGGCTATTTTCTCTTCTATATTAAAACAAAAACAAAACAAACAACAACAAAAAACCCACTTAATAGTTCTTTCTAGAGTAATACCAGTTTGGTTCCCTCCGTCCCGACATCCTCTTATGAGCTATTCATATTCAGTGTCCCTTAAAATCTGCTTCCTACTAAGCATTTATTTTCTCTCTCTTATTTTTGTCAGTTGTGTGTTCTAAACATAACTTGTCAATGTTCACCTTTTCAAAAAGGTAAAGAATGACTATTAGAACACCGTGGCCAACCACTTAAATATAGCAATTCAATAATTCACTGCACTTTTATTTAAAAAATCAATTTATCACTTGAGATTTTTTTCCCCTCCTATGCTTATATGAAAAAGGTTATCTGGTAGAAAGGCACTGTTCTTCAATAGCTTAAATGTCTGTCTGTCAACTCCCTGAAAGGACAGTAGAGTGCACGAATCGCTTCAGTCACCTCAGCTTGGCAAATAATTGATCTCTCTGCCAGCCCCACAGCCCTGCAATGATTCATTACACAGCCCAGCCAGCCAGCAAGGCTCCATTAGACCTGACTAGTCCAAGACGCCAAGGCATGCACTCCCCAGGACAGCCCTGCAGGAGCCCATGAGGCCAAGGACCCGCAAATGAAGGCCACTCCGAGCACTGCTGGCCTTGCTGGCCCTCGAAGTTGAAACATTCCCATTCACTTAAGTAAGAAGAACTTAGGTAACAGAATTCCCAAAGTAATTTTTAAAAGTACTGTCTCATAAAACCTGACTCAGGACTTGGGCCTCATTATTCAAAATTCCTGTCTATTTCCTCATGTCTAAGTAGCTGTTAATAGTAAAATACATGATCTATTTATTAACTTTAGAAAAACATCACTACATAAAATGTACAGATTGGTTTTAAGATTTACAGGGTTTTCAAAAACATTAAAATGGGGGGGAAAGCAATTCAAAGTTAAGAAAAGATGGTAATTTTGAAAATATCTGGACTGTTAAACATAAGAAATGCACACGAATTAAGAAAGTTAATTTTTAAAAAGTCTATTATACTCAGTAGAACTATTTTTAAAAGCTTTGAAAAGCATCCTTTCATACAAAACTTGATGTGCTAATTTGCCCTTACAGAATTTAAAGACACCTAGAGGGCTTCCCTGGTGACGCAGTGGTTGAGAGTCCGCCTGCCGTTGCAGGGGACACGGGTTCGTGACCCGGTCTGGGAAGATCCCACATGCGCCATGCTCGCTGAGCCTGCGCGTCCAGAGCCTGTGCTCCACAACGGGAGAGGCCACAACCGTGAGAGGCCCGCGTACTGAAAAAAGAAAAAAAAAAAAAACATAGACACCTAGAGATTAGGCTTTATTAGTTTCCTTTGAGTAATTAAATACATTACATACTCTCTTCTGTGGCATTTTGTTTATGAGGATATGATGCCTTTTTTTTTTATGATGCCTTTTTATTAATGAAAAATTTCACACAACAAATGGTCAGGTTCAATGATTCAGCCATGGTCACACTAGGATCATGGGACGGTATGAGATTCTAAAGTAACTTAAGTTCTCTCTGGGCCTCATTTTCCTTTTATTAAACATGGATAACAGATGCTTATATGTAAGTATACACGGCAGGGACTTTACAGAGCTCTACAGATGTAACTTGATGGTATCATTATCTTTTCTCATAAATAAGCACAGAAAGAAAATACAGGTAAGCATTTAAATTTTACAGTCATTTAAAGAAAACTGGGTTTCCCTGGTGGCGCAGTCGTTGAGAGTCCGCCTGCCGATGCAGAGGACACAGGTTCGTGCCCCGGTCCAGAAAGATCCCACACGCCGCAGAGCGGCTGGGCCCATGAGCCATGGCCACTGGGCCTGCGCGTCCAGAGCCTGTGCTCCGCAACGGGAAAGGCCACAACAGGGAGAGGCCCGCGTACCGGGGAAAAAAAAAAAAAAAAAAGAAGAAGAAGAAGAAAAAAAAAAGAAAACTAAGTCAGAAATAGTATATCAAAGAAAGCACAATGGATTCACATTCCTCACTGGAAAAAGAGCAATTAACCAAGTACTTTAATTTCCCTAAGTTTCCGAGTGGATTACATCTGCTTCAGAAGTAAGGTAAACACAGCGCAATGGTGTCTTTTTTTTTTTTTTTTTTTTACAGGTTTTACATGGACATAGTTTTAATTTCTCTGTAATCAGTGCCAAGGAGTATGATTGCTAGATTATATGGTAAGTATATGTTTAGTTTTCTAAGAAACAGCCAAACTATTTTCCAGAGTGACTATATCATTTTACATTCCACCAGCAATGTTTGAATGATCTACCTTCTTTGCATCCTGACCTGCTTTTAGTATGGTCACTAATTTTTAATTAACTGATATAAAATAGATGTGTAGTGATATCTCATCATGCTTTTAATTTGCATTTCCCTACTGGCTATTGATGTTGAGCATATTTTAATGTGTTTGTCATCTCTATATCCTCTTTGGTGAAATATCTTTTCAAATCTTTTGCTCATTTTCTAATTGGATTGTTTTTTTACTGTTGAGTTTTCAGTTCTTTATATATTCTAGATATGAGTCCTTTGTAAGATGTGTGACTTGCAAATATTTTCTTCCCACATCTATGTCTTTATTATTCACTAAGCACTTTTCAGGCAACACTTTCTGGAGTCTTTTTTTTTTTTTTTTTTTTTTTTTTTGCGTTACGCGGGCCTCTCACCGCCGCGGCCTCTCCCATTGCGGAGCACAGGCTCCGGACGCGCAGGCCCAGCGGCCATGGCTCACCGGCCCAGCCGCTCCGCAGCATGCGGGATCCTCCCGGACCGGGGCACGGACCCGCGTCTCCCGCATCGGCAGGCGGACTCTCAACCACTGCGCCACCAGGGAAGCCCTGGACTCTTTTAAATAGACTACTCCTCAGATAATATTCACCTGACTGGCTACCAGCTGAAAAGAGGAGTGACTCAAGTTTTAAACCAATTTCCCACTGATGTATTAAACAAGAGCACAGCAAAGAGATGTGTCAACTATTTCTACTTTTCAGTTTGACCCCATGTAAAGCTCTGTTATGTGAGTGCTAAGTTATGGAAAGCGCACGGACTGAGTGAGCATTTGCAGGGCACCAAGTTGTAAGAGTTAAATCTGGGTCCCCTCCTGCCCCCCCACACACCTAATGGTTTGGTAGTTTTCTCGACTGAGAAAGTCGAAGCTACTCAAACCTAACTTTTAATTTACTGTGGGAAATAACTTAATAGCATAAATCAATGCCATTGGACCAAAGGAAATACACACTTAAAAATAACAAGAATGGACTGATGGATAGGCAAATGATTAAGCAAATATAGCAAAATGTGCACTGTAGAATCTAGATGGTGGGCACATACAGGTGCTAAGTATATAATGGTTTCAACTTTTCTGGATATTTGAAAATTTTCATAATAAAGTACTGGGGGAATTCAAAATTGTAATCACAATAAAGGAGAAAGAAGGCCCCACTGGGAATAACCTCAGCCTGGAAGGAAAGACACTGGTTCTCAGCCTAACCCCGGTAACTCACAAAGTTTAAAACTGTAAAGGGTCTTGGGAATCCTCCAGGACAGGTAAAATACATGATTTGGGTCTGTGAAAAATTAGAAAAATAGCATAGCATTTTCAAAAAACTAAAAACTGTTCTTTTTGCTGAGATTATATGCCTCTACACTTCTGATTTAAAATATCCTTTATTTTATGAACCATTGATGATCGTAAATAAGAAATTTGGTTTTTTTATGTCCCTACTTAGCAGTCAAATCTGATCACCCTTGATATCTGATCAATTTCCTCATCTCCTACCTTTGATGTATAACTCCTTGACCTACCTTCAGCAAGAATCCCCCTACCCTTGACAGTTCCTCTTAGTAATTTTCCATCCACTGACCTCATCACTGTTCTTGGGTTATAAATTTCCAGCTGTCTTTGCTGTAGTTGGAGTTGAGTCTGATCTCTCTCCCCTAATACAATGCCCCTATTGCAGTAGTCTTAAAATAAAGTCTTTCTTACCTTTTTAACAAGTGTCAGGATAATTTTTTCTTTATTCATACCTTTATACAGGTATGTATAAATAAAGGTCTTGTGACCTTCAGGTACAGAGGACTTCGCAGCTAATCATAATGCTTGCTGAAAAGAACAATTTGCTTCCCTAGTGTGACTTAAAGGCTCCAAATACTGAGATTTGAAATTGCCCAGAAGCATTAAGACATTAAAAACAAAACAAACAACTTCCCCCACCTGCAGTGTTGGTCTCTTGTAATCTTAATAGTCCATGATTTCACTTCAAATTAATTTCAAAGAATGACACTAAAGGGGGAAAGTCTATGCCATAAGATTTTCTTGAGGATGATGACTGTGTCTTATATTATGGACCCAGCATACGAATGAAATGATTTCATTGATTGGATGAGAGAAGTAATGGAAACAGATGAATGTTGTTTATTTCCTGAGGGAGAATGGCATAAATTCAAGGGGGAAAAATATCAATCCTCTGTTCAAATTAGGCAAATCAGAGAAAATTATAGACACTTAATTTTTAAATTAACTTATTTTTTAAATTTTTTAGTTAAGAAAACAAGTCCATTTACATGCATCAAAAAGAATAAAATAGGAATAAATGTAACCAAGGAGGTAAAAGACCTTACATGCACACTGTAAACTATAAAACACTGATAAATTAAGTTGAAGACACAAATGAAGAGATATTCTATGATCATGAGTTGAAAGAACATTGTTAAAATGTCCATACAACTCAAAGCAATCTACAGTTTCAACGCAATTCCTATCAAAATTACAATGGCATCTTTCACAGAAATAGAACAATCCTAAAATTTGTATGGAACCACATTAGACCTCAAATAGCCAAAGCAATCTTTAACAAGAACAAAACTGGAGGCATCACACTTCCTGATTTAAAACTATATTATAAAGTGATAGTAAATCCAAACAGTATGATATTGGCATGAAAACAGACACAGAGATCAATGGAGCAGAACAGAGAGTCCAGAAATAAACTCATACCTATATGGTAAATTAATTTATGACAAAGCAGCCAAGAACATACAGTGGGGAAAGGTCAGTCTCTTCAATAAGTGGTGTTGGGGAAAATGGGCAGCACATGCAAAAGAAAAACTGAATTACTACCTTACACCATACATGAAATTAACTCAAAATGGATTAAAGACTTGAATGTAAGAACTGAACCCATAAAATTCCTAGAAAACATACGCAGTAGGTTCCTTGTCATCAATCTTGGTGATGAGTTTTTGGATTTGACACCAAAAGCAAAGGCAACAGGAGTAAAAATAAACAAGTGGAACTACAGCAAACTCAAAAGCTTCTGCACAGCAAAGGAAACCATCAAAGAAATGAAAAGGCAATCTACCGAATGGGAGAAAATATTTGCAAATCACATATCTGATAAGCAATTTATAGCCAAAATATATAAAGAACTCATATAAGTACACAGAAAAAAAAATGTGATTTTTTAAATGAGTGGAGGATACAAATAGACATTTTGCCAAAGACGTACAGATGGCCAATAGGTACATGAAAAGGTGTTCAATCTAATCATGAGGGAAGTGCAAATCAAAACCACAATAAAATACCTCACATCTCTTAGAATGGCTATTATCAAAAAGATGAGAAATAACAAGTGTCGATAAAGATGTGGAAAAAAAGGAACCTTTGTGCATTATTGATGGGAAGGTAAATTAGTGTAGGCAATATGGAAAACAGTAAGGAGATCTCTCAAAAAATTAAAAATAGAACTATCATATGATCTAGCAATTCCACTTCTAGGTATTTATCTGAAGGAAACAAAAATACTAACTCAAAAAGATATCTGCACTACCAAGTTCATTGCAACATTATTTACAGTAGCCAAGACATGGAAACAACTAAGTGTCCAACAATGAATGAATTTTAAAAATATGATATATATATATATTCCATATACATTATATTCCATATATATATTGGAATATTATTCAGCCATAAAAAAGAAGGAAATCCTGCCATTTACAACAATATGAATGGACCTTAAGGGCATTATGCTAAGTGAAATAACTCAGAGAAAGACAAATACCATATGATCTCACTTATATTTGGAATCTTAAAGAAGAAAAAAACTGGCCACTCTTGCCCTCTGAGATGGCCCACACTCTGTGGAGTGTGTTTCTCTCTAAATAAATCCACTTCTTACCTAAAAAAAAGAAAAAAACAACCAAACTCACAGACAAAGAATTGTACAAACTTCCAGTTATCAAATAAGTCCTGGGGATGTAATGTACAGCATGGTGACTATAGTTAATAATACTGTATTGTATATCTGAAAGTTGCTAAGAATAAAAGTTCTCATCACAAGAAAAAAACTATCTGTGTGTGGTGATGGGTATTAACTCGACTTATTGTGGTGATTATTTCATAATACATGCATATATTGAATCACTATGCTGTACACTTGAAACCAGTATGTTATGTCAATTAAACCTCAAATTTCTAAATTATCTTCAATAATATTATACATTTTTAGAAAACAATTCTATTATACAGTCAGTTTTAAGTTATCAGTTGGTATGGATGTAACTATTGATATAATAAGGAAGCACTGTGTGGTGGGGCAAAATCAGAGACAATGTCTATGTAACTGGGGCTGCAACACAGGATAAACACAACCACTCACAATAATTAAATCCTCTGCCTGAAGCATCACTAGTCTTTGGAGAAAGCTGATCCATGTTTCTAAGAAAAGGGACAGCCCAGGAGCTCCACCCCAGAGGGGATGACTTCATTATAATCTGAAAAATGGAGGAGAGCTTAGCCACCTGCTTTAAAATAGGAAATTAATACCTTCTGCAGGTTAGTAGAAAGGTAGATGAAATATTTTAGGCTACTCTGCACTGATCTGCAGAAAAGTGCTATGGAGAGCTCTGTTAAGTGAAAGCCCCCCAACACCACACCCCATTCATTTCTTTTCCTCCTTATCCAACAAGAAGCGGAGAACCTCAAGGTTCTTCAGTTGGAAAAGTCAAAGAGGGAGTTCCCAGGGAGGAGCTCTGCTACCAGGTGTAAGAGGGGTGGGTGTACTAGAGGAGGCCAGAAGAGAAAAAAAACGGCAGGGAGTTTCTGAGCTTTGAGGCCAGGGAGAAACAGCGGTTTCTCTGCTATCAACAATACAGCCAACTAATGCGATTTATTCGTAATTGCTAATTAGTGCCAATGACTGGGGAGATGGAAGAGCCTACAGATTCCAAAATAAATCCAAATTACTTGTGGGCCGTTTGCTGGATTTAAATACGGTTAAATTTCAACAAAATTTTCACAATCTTGAACTTCGTGAGGCAGAAAAAACATATAATGCACATTTAACAGAAACTCTCAATGTAGCTTTCTTTAAATACCCATGTCTGGGGCATTTTTATAAGAAAGGTATTAGGGAAAAAATTGCATAGTTACAGCTATAATCTAAATAAGATAATACTACAATTATGATTTATTCTTTCTGTACAAGCAAAGAAATTTACCACTGATAAAACTTGAATATGATGCTTTCATATACAGAGCGCTGCACATTCTCTGGCATTATCTACTGTCGTAGTTTCAGGCTCAAACTCTGCATCCACTACATCCAACTGACCATCAGTGGGAAAGAGGTTGGGTAAAAGGTCAAGAAGAAGAAAAGTCAAAACGCACTACTAACCTATTAAAAACTGAACTGACTTCTGGGTCCTTGAAGCACTTGGGTGGTTATTTAAACTTGTGGAAAAGAAAGGAAGCAGCTACCATGTGAGGTCTCTGGGTCAGACTATTGTTTCCCATGGGCTCTCTCGGAGCGGGAATAACAGGCTAAGTGAGTGATTCAACACCAAACTAAAAAAAAAAACTTGCTAATCAATGTTTTTGGAAAGATTTTAGCTCCGTGGATGTTATCTGTAACTACAATGCTTTACAACCTAGCATACAGCCCTGAATCAAATGGCTAAACTTCTCAGCCACAATAGGAGGCTTTCTGAGGAGCAGGAAATTCCACCTCGCACAATGCCAATAAATACTGAATAAATAAGGGACTTCTGTTTCGGGATCCCCAAATATTACAGGGATCACTTAAGCTAATTCTCTAGTTCTATAACCTACAGAGTATCTCCTTCTGAAAGGGATTAACAATATGTTGCAAAAAATAGACCATTTCACCTTTTTTTTCCTACCATCCAAAAGTTCAACACTAGAGTTCAACTCTCCTCTAACTCCTCAGTCACCAAGTGATGCCAATTCTTCCTCCCCAGGAAGGCTTAGAAAGTAGCTCACTTTCTGGAAAGGTAAACAAACGGCTTCTGATTCAGGCTGTGACTCTGAGCACCCCTCTGATCCCCACTCTAAGCAATCTTCCTACCAATTCTATCCCTCTAAGGTACGTTCCAGAACAAAGAGAATTCTTCCTCCCAGTATATCCTGGGCAGTATTACTGGTAGTGGCCTCTGACCATAACCACAGTTCCTACTTGTCTGTCTCTCGCCTTCCCTATTTCAGCCATTTTGATCATTCAGGATGTATTTTTGCAGGAAGATAAACTATAGTTCAAAGTTTGAGGAAGTGGTACAGTACAACATCTGACAGAGGGAAGTGACAAGACAACATTTGTATACAGATCTTTGCTTGAATTAACAAGTATGTACTTTTATAACTAGCTTTAATAATTAAACATCTTACAGTGGCCTTTCTAACCTACAACTGAACCTCCCTCGTGTCCTAGTCTAGGGTAAGATAAGCTTTTTAGAGATAAGGAAACTGACTACCCCTCCCACACGTCTCATTTCAGATTCCCTTATATTCTTTTTTTTTTTTTTTTTTTGCGGTACGCGGGCCTCTCACTGCTGTGGCCTCTCCCGTTGCGGAGCACAGGCTCTGGACGCGCAGGCTCAGCAGCCATGGCTCACCACGGGCCCAGCCGCTCCATGGCATGTGGGATCTTCCCGGACCGGGGCACGAACCCGTGTCCCCTGCATCGGCAGGCGGACTCTCAACCACTGCGCCACCAGGGAAGCCCTCCCTTATATTCTTTACAGCCCTGGGCACATCATGTGCTTGTCAAAGGATCCAAACATTTTGAAACGCGTTGTTTTTTTCCCCTTTCCTTTCCTTCCTGCTGAGGTACTCCTTTTACGTGTCCAAGTAGCTTCCACATTCTGTGTTTTAAACATCTTTCTTCTTATCTCTCTGCCCTTCAGATAGGTGCCCTTGCCCTAGGGAACCCACTGGAATGACAATGGGACCTACACATTTAGGTTTTTGACAGGTACGAGGTCCCCCACCTACAGAATTGTAGGACAACATATGCCTCCAAGTTGCCTTTGGCCTTGAAAAGGTCCAAATGGTCGTTTGAACTTCTTTTTTTTTTCAATCGAGAAACAGTACTTGGTGTTTTGGCAGGCACTGTTCCTTCACACAGGTGTTTTTGCTTTGGCTTTCTCCTGAAACGTATAATATTTTCTACCTCCCCAACCTCACCGTTCTCTACCATGCTTTGACCTTTATTCTGTGTTAAATTTTACTGTCTTAGCACCCACTCTCACTTCTGTGTCCTCACTGTTTTTTCACACTCCAGTCATCTAACCCCATTTATATATATTTTCTATTTCAGCCGGTGGAGAAATGGTTGTATGATGAAAGGCAAAGCCAAAGAGAATTCGAGATTCTAGGAAGAGCGTCTTCCAAACCAACCCTTGCCCGGGAACCCGGAGCGTCGGGAACCAGGCCTGCTGGGGGGCGGGGGGCGGGGGGGGGGGGTAATCCGGGCTACCAGAACAGGGTCAGCATCGAAGCGCCCAGGCGTCGGGAGAGCTGATTGGTTCCCCGATGAACCAATCAGCGGGCGAGGCTGTGCACTGGTAAGGGAGGGCCAAGATTATAGAGCGGATGGAGTTAAAGGAAAAGGGGCAGCTGTGCCAGGCACCAAAGGTTTGTGTGCACTTTTGCACACCCAGCTGGTCATTATTAATCCCGGAACTCTGGTCTGCTAAATTCCACCTTCCGAGTTTCCCAGTTTCATAACGCTGAATAGGAGAAGAAACATTACCCTGTCATTCTTAAGACGGTCATTAATGGTCAACATTAGAGTAGCCGTAGGGTTGGGGGAAGGCCATTAAAATCCTTCCCCTCTCCTTTCCCAGTTCCACTCCAAGTCGTCAACCTAACTCAACCAGTTCTTGAAATAGTAGATCACTCAAACTCTCGCTTAATCGCCAAAACTGATTACCAAAATGCTATCATTAGACACCTGGAAGAAGTTTCCCCCTCCCCAAGAACTGGGGGAAATAGTATTGGCGTTTACTAAAGGCGCAGGATTTTCCTACCTTTTAAAGGAGAAGCGAATGAGCTCTTAGGCCGAAATCAGAGAAACTGAGACCTTCTGAACTGTGCAACCAAGCATGGGGTCGCGGCCGCTTCCAGGGCTCGGACAACCGCCCCACCCCGCAAACCGTTGGCGCAGGAACAGTTCCTCCAAGGTCTACCCCACAAACTTCACGCGGAGGCACAAAGATTTGGGGGGAATGCGAGCACAGATACCAGATTTCCCTGTGTTTCAAACTTCGGCTGAGCTGTTCCACGCTCTTTCTTCCAAGTGTCACAGCCACCAGATTCACAGCCGCGTCCAGCCTTAGCTTTCCCACGGTCCAGCGCTGCCACCCACCCATCTACCACCCAAACCCGGGCTGGAGAAGCCGCGCCCTCGGGGTTGGGGGAAAGGGGAGTGGGAGAAGAGAGAAATGGCCAGTGTCAGTAAAGAGGTGCCCGCCGAGGCCTGGACGCCAGCAGCCAGCGGAGGGCCCTGGGACCGAGGAACAAGGAGAGAGGAGGGCTGGAAGCGTGCGGGGAAGGGCCGCGAGGAGAGCAGGGGCGCTGCCGGTGTCGCTGCACTCACTCTGCGTAGCCAGTGGCCCAGGGCAGCCGCCGGGTCTCCTTCAGAATGAGGATGGGGCGGGCGATGTGGTCGGCGCTGCACTCCACCTCGTCCTGAGACAGCCCCAGGAACTCGGGTCGCCCGTAGGGGAAGCGCAGGGGCAGGTCCGAGCCTCCGCAGCCGCCGCCGCCGTGCTCGGAGCCTGAGCTGCCAGCCATGATGCCGCCCATGAAATTGGCCACGGCAGATTTCACTCGAGTGAGCATATTACTCCGGCGCCGGGCAGCAGCGGTGCGAGCAGTGGGCGGCGGCTGGGGCCGGGCGAGGCGCAGCGCAGGGCATGCAGGCTGCGGCGGGCGCACGGGCAGCCGGGCCGGTGGGCGCGCCGCGCTGCTCCCAGAGCCTAGTGCTGCAGGGGGCCGAGCTCCGGCCTCCCGCGCTCCTTGGCGCCGCCGCCGCCCCCTCCCCCCGCTACACTTCCGCAATGGAGCGGCATGGAGCGGGCCGGCCGGGCCGGGGGAGATGCCGCGCTCTCCGGCAGCGGCTGGGCAGCCGCAGCCTCAGCAGGTCCCTTCCCCGCCCGCAGCGCTCGACTCCTGCGTGAGCGGAACTGAGCCCACCCGGCGAGCCGGCGGAGCCGGCGCGACTGCTGCCAAGGCTACCGCCGCCGTCGAGTCATGTGATAATACGGCTGCAAGGGCTCCAGCAGCTGCGGGGCCGTAGCTCTGCCCCTCCCCTGCCGGCCCGAGCGAGGCTCGCACCCGGACCGTGACCTCCTGGGGGAGGAGGAGCCAGGCCGCGTCTGTACCTGGCGGAGAGGATGGGGGCGCTGTGAGCTGGTGGCGGTACAGGTGTTAGGGGAGGTCACGTGGGGCCGGGCCTCCAGTTGAGGAATCCACTCGCGGAGAAATGCAGCCGACGTCTTCGAGAAAGGAAACTTCGGGAGCTGAAAGGGGAGACAGGTGGAATCCCGGTGGGACGCCTCGAAGTCCTGTAGTGGAAAGAGGAACACCTGGTGTGAAAGATTTCGGAGCTTTCAAGAAACAAAAAGCAACAACCCACAATGGTTGCACAAAAATCATTAAAAGTTTTTCCCTAGGCATTTCTAAGATTCTTTTTCTTTCATTACCACCACACGCATCATTATCTGCAGAGCAGACTCTGTTTCGAACCCAGAATAAGCTTAATGGCGAAGAAAACAAAAGAGCTCTAAGAATCGGAAGCAAGCACCATTTTACCTAGTACTTAACTGCTTAATAGATTTATACAAACATTTTCCTTCAACACAGCAGCAAAGCCAAAGTATCTTTTCAAAGCTGACCCTTGATACACTTAATGCAGCCTTTTCTTTTCTTAATTTGAAACATTGTTATAAAATTATCTAGGGGCACTTTAAAACTGAAGGAATTTAAATAGAACCAAGCAACTCAAAGGCTAAAGTAAAAGTGAATTAATGTCTGCAAACGATAAATGTTTGCGTTGACCTTGTATTAAAACAAAACAAATGTTTGTGAAAAAACGATAAATGTGCTTCATTAAGGGGTAACAATTGTTAAATATTGGCTTAAAAATTGTTTTTCTCAAGAGAGCTGTATCCTGTTCATGTTTACTTATTCTGTATCCTGTTCCTATGTTTACCTACCACGTAATTTGCCAGGATTCTGTGTTACTTGGAGTTAAGCGCTGAATGGCTGTCTTGGAATTCAGGAGGGAATACAGGCCCCCTTATTGGAGGCGGGGGGGCGGGGAGCAGCCCAGGTTTTGGATGGGAAGATAATTCGTTGAAGAGGAATTAGAATCCTGGCTTTTAGGGGAGGCCTGGGTAAACTTCACTGATCCCCTTTATTCAGTATCTATATTTTTAAAGGCATTTTCCCCTTTGGCTTTTTCATGAATAGGTACTCTGGTTTGCTATACACCAAGTGGTTATGTAAAAAAACAACATTCAACCTTTCAGTGAAATACCATTCCTGTCAATGAGTTCTTTTATTACTTTTCACAAAACAGAAATGTAATTTTATCTTGGCCCCCTTTCCCTAATTTTAAAATTGGGGGCAGGATTCTAAAAGATGCAAAATCTAAACAAGCCCAAGAAAGTCTTCTCAACCTTTGCTTTGTTAATTATAAACTGCTTCTGAATGGGAAATCTCAATATAGTGGTTAAACAAACAACCAACCACAAGCCCTGGCATCCACTGAGTCTCATAAAAATTTAGAATCCCCTTCTCAAGCTTTTGTTGTAGAGCAATTACCTTTTAACAACGTCCTATGGATACTTCAGTAACAAACCTCTACTGAGATGAATTTATTATGTTCTTCCCTTCATTTCACCTTAGGACAAGGCTTTAGTATTTACTAGAAAAAGGATTTATTTTTCAATTTAAAAATAGTACCCAATCATGGTCAATAAAGTTCAATAGTACAGAACTGTAAATGAAGAAAGTAAAAGACTCCAAAACTCCATTTCCCCAGAAGGTCACCGCTATTAATATCTTCTGTAGGCTTCCAAATTTTTTCTCAAATAGGATATTTAGCATAATAAAATTTGGTAATATTAGCCATATTTGTGAACCAAGGTTTTGTAAGCAGTTATTTTACTGTTTCTCTGTAACCTCATTATTATCTGTCATGGGAAAGTGTTGGCATATCTTTAACTTTGCACAGCAAACTTTGTTCTGCTAACAACAGGCAAAACAGGAATTCCATGCCTGTTCTCCTTTGAATATTTCTTTAGTATGTGTTTGCGGCTAACTGATAAATCTACTGTCTTATCTATATACCCACCTCTAAGGTCAGTGTCCCATCCCAGGATTTTACAGAGAAATATTTTCCATGTAATTTACTCCTCAATTATGTCATTCATGAAGATCAGTGCTTCAGCTAGGAGGTAAATTCTCATTAAAATGCAGTAGTCATTGCTTTTAGGGGAGCCCCTTAGAAAGTACCTTTCATACCTATTACAGGTGCAAATTTGGTAGTTATCTCTGCTCCCAGCTTTGGAATTAGTCATTTATTCCCTAAATTCAAATGGTATAGTAATCAATGTGTTTGTTATACCGTGTGTGTATGCTTTGGTCATCAAAAGATACCCTTCATTTGTCTCTCTTGAGTTCTCTTTTCCCTTGGAAAATGTGAGTTTGAAGACTTTAATAGAACATTCATTTACAGGATAGATACATAGACCTTATACTTGGACATTCTTTGTATAAACATATCTCATTTCTAGACCTATGATACTATGGTTTTGGCTATTCAATGACTGTGCCATCAATAAGACTATTTTCAAGGGGAAAAAAAAAGGTCTGGATAATTTCTTCAGTCAAAATATCAAGGAATCCCCCCAGACGTTAATTACAAAAGGAAAAACAGGGCTTCCCTGGTGGCGCAGTGGTTGAGAGTCTGCCTGCTGATGGAGGGGACACGGGTTCGTGCCCCGGTCTGGGAAGATCCCACATGCCGCGGAGCGGCTGGGCCTGTGAGCCATGGCCGCTGAGCCTGCGCGTCCGGAGCCTGTGCTCCGCAACGGGGGAGGCCACAACAGTGAGAGGCCCGTGTACCGCAAAAAAAAAAAAAAAAAAGGAAAAACAATAACTTACAGTGAAAAAAACCTGGCAGTCATCACCTAAAACAAGTGATCAAGGTTAACATCACCAGTAGTGATATATTAACATCCTATACCTGCTGACATTACATGATGAAAAGAACACTTTACTTCGTGGTATTCTTCCCCAAATCCTTAACCTCACTATAATCATGAGAAAACACAAGTCAGACCCAAACCAAAGATATTCTACAAAATACCTGACCAGGTATCTTCAGCAGTGTCAAGGTGGAAGGTACAAACTATTGGGTATAAGATAGGCTACAAGGATGTATTTTAAAACATGGGGAATAAAGTCAATATTTTGTAATATATGTAAATGGAGTGTAACCTTTAAAAATTGTATAAAATTTGTTTTTAAGTGTCCAGTTTCTGAAAGTCAAGGCAAGCCTGAGGAATTCTCAGATTGGGGACAAAAAGGGCACAACTTACTACAACAGTGTACGAATGTTAATTTCTTAGTTTTGATGTCAACATTAGGGGAAAACTGGGTGAAGGGTACATAGGAACAAAAAATTAAGAAAATAATCAAGGAGATTTGGGTTTCAAGTAGAAAGTAAATGTTCATTTGGAAGTCAGGCCAGGAGAAGGATGAATAATGCCGTTCCAGGACTCAACCCTCTCATAGCTGTAGGTTCATGCCTCCTTGTATTGTATCTAGCAGTTTATCTATGCCTTCCTATTAGATAGTGAAATCCTATAGGGCAAGAACATTCTTACTCATCTTTGTATTTCCAGCACTTAGCCTAATGCCTAACAAGTAATAGGGCTCAGGGCTCAGTTGATAAATTAATTCCTTCTTTTTGGCTGGGCCATGGGGCATGCAGATCTTAGTTCCTTGACCAGGGATCATACCCATGCCCCCTACAGTAGAAGTGTGGAGTCCTAACCACTGGACTGCCAGGGAATTCCCAGTAAATTAATTCTTTTAAAAAAAACACAATCCATTCAGAGAAGAATGTAACTTGTTTGAATGACCAAATCTGTTATATTTATACCCTCAGTTTTCTTAAAGATCTTAAGCTATCCCTTAAGATCTATCATACCTGTAAGCAGAACTTCCTTAACCTCTGATATCTGATAAGATAAGGCTTAGCTAACTTCAATCAATATCCAGATTGGTAATAATATGCATGGGACTTCCCTGGCAGTCCAGTGATTAAGACTCCACACTTCCCTGCAGCAGGGCCATAATAATATCGTCATGTGGGTCTCTGCTTCACACAAAACTGGTAACCTGATGATATCAACCAGGATATAATATTAAAATAGTTAACATTAACTTGCTTTTGCTTCAGAAACAGTTTAGATTCCAGTTTCATATGTAGTAATGTACTGGCTGAAAATCTTTGACTTCATAAGAGGGATTTATTTATTTCTTCATAATAAACAAAACCTTTTATTTATAAATAACAATTTCCTTATGAACCAAGAGATTTATAACTAATTTTTGAGTACAGAGTTATAGAGTCTCAGCAAATTTTACTACCACCAAGTACACACATTTTCTAGATCACAGACACCTAATTTCAGAATATCTGGTACATTCAACCAATGGATTACATCTGACTTTTTCTCTTACTTTCCCATTGGCCACTTTCTATAGACTATTCTATCCTATGCCCACATTGTCCTACTGAAACCACTGCTTTGTAACTAATGCGGGAATTGTATAAACCTGAATCCCTCTCACTTAATTCCTGGTCCCATAATACCTATTGTAGATTAGACTCTGAAATGTGCCGATTATCAGAATACTCATGTATAAAATGGAAAAAAATAATCATTCCAGTCTCATAGGGTAGCTGCAAGGATCAGTGAGAAAATAGTTATAAATATGATATAACTAATGTTGGCCCAGAGTTATCAACCTTTTCTACTTAAATCTATTTTTTCCTTAGGGACTAGTTTTTAATATTAAAATTTTAAACCATTTCCTTTTTGTGATTTTTACTTACAAAAGGGAAAATAGAAACACCTACCACATAGGATTATTTTGATGATTAAATGGAAAACACGGAAATTCCTAGTATTCTTCCTGATAGAGGGTGGATGGTTAATAAATGAATAATCTGCATTACAATACTGACAGCACCCTGCCCTGTGAGGGAAGGAAAGTTTACAGGTGTTGTTTCCAGTGCTCTTCAACACTTTATAAGTTAAACATTGTTAATCAACACTACCTGTTTACTATTGAGGAAACTGAAATTGGGGAAGGTAAATGACTTGTCTAAGACCACACAGCTAGTAATGAAATAGGACCCACTCCCACTGTGTACTTTCACATTCCATCAAATAGAAACTTTTCATTATGAAAGATTTTTTTCTTCCTTTTCCAAGTAAAGACCTGGTATTTTGGTTATCTTAAGGATTTTGTGAATTTTCTATGGATTTAGAAATTTTAAAATTTCTTAGAAACCTCAGAATGTTATAAATATGATAATGTCATTTGGAAATTGTTCCAAATTCCAAACAAACTACTTTCCAGTTTTTTAGATAGAACTTGTTTCTAATTTGGGAGCTGCCTAAGTCATACTAAAGTTGTATGAAAATTCTAAATTCTATTATACTGAAATATCTTTAAAAAAATTATAATATTACCAACCTGTTTTCAAGACTTCCCATGTTAACATCTCTTTTTAAGTGTGATCTAGCCTGCCATTCTCCTGCCATTTAAAAATACCTGCTATCAGGATTATTCTTCCAAGGCAATAGTGGTCTGAGTCAAGCAGCCAGTGAAGGTTGTTTACTCAATGGGAAAAATAGTTTTTGCTCAGAGGAGGGCATGTGGTTCACAAAAATTCAGAAATCAAGCAACTAAAGACAGCTTCTTAACTAAGAACTATAAACTCTCTCTCAAATTACTTTTTATTCCCTCAAAGGATCAGTTTTGTTCAATGCCAGGATATGTGACAGCTATTTAGAATGTTTTGAAATGCAGAGTTAGTTGCTTTGTACTTTTTGTCATCAGTTGCATTTTCAATCAAAGTAAAGAGAATTTTTATGCTTGCCTGTGAATATTTTTAGGGTCAGCTTTCCAAAACTAAAACAAAGTAGACTGTCATGGCAATAATCTCAGATTTTATTCAAAAGCAAGACCACCGACCTCAATTACTCTGGTAATCCCTTCATAATGAACATATCCTATTTTTACAAAATTTTTCCCTGTGTCTACTTCAGTGAATTTAAAAATTAATTTATTGTCTCAATTCTCTTCTAATTGTTTGGCTGTGGAAAACTGGCATATTAGATTGCACTGCCTGGACCAGCAACCAGAAGATCCCCTATAAACTTGTTAGAAAAGTAAATTCTCTGGCTCCATCCCACATCTATTGAATCAGAACCCATAGGGGTGGTACCCAACAATCTGGTTTAAGAAATCATCCAGGAGATTCTGATAGAAACCATTTGAGAAACACTGGCATATGAGAAACATGTGCTATTTACTTAATCGACAAGCAGACATGGAAGAGAGGGAATATATCAAATAAGAAAATAAGCAGTGGCCCACATTCTTTGACTCTAAATGGGTACAGAACAAGAATAGCCATGAATGAGACTCATAAACTGGTTCTATTCAGATACATATGAACTGCCCCTCTCTTCTGCTTGATTTCCATGGGCTTATGTTAGTGTAAAACCCCAAGTACATTTGTCTTGGGCAGATCTGTCAATTCTTCAGCATATGGGACACTGTAGAGAAAGAAGTAGGATTGACCATTTCCTCCTAATCATCTCCCAGGCTGCATTACCCAATACGCAGTCTGTCTACACGCATGTTTCTGTCATCTGCCAAGCAGGGGCAGAAAAAAAAAAGTAATATATAAATATATTTATATAAATAAGTATATTTATCTAAATATAGATTTTTATATAAATAAATATGTATAATATATATTTTTAAAATCTTCATTTTGGGTAATGTTTTTTAAAAGTACCAAAATGGTCATTATTAGAAAAAGCAAAACATTTTTGGCCTTCCTTATATCTTCTTATGACTTTATATTGTTTTCAGTTTGATTGCTGGGACTAAGGCACTAGATATAATTTTTCAGTGCCTGAGGCCTTATAGGGTTTTAATCTGGATCAGAATTCTCCACTTGTGTATCTCGCAGGTACCTCAAAATAAACATATCACAAATAGAATTCATGACCATGACTCTACTTCTCCTTCTCCTGAGACTATAGTCTCAGTTAATGACATCAGTATCTACCTCCCCAATCTAGAAATCTGGGAGGGATCCTCTATTTCTTCCCTTTTGTCATTTTCCCATATCAGTCTGTCAACTAGTTTTGACCTGCCTTCCAAATACTTCCAAGTCTGTCTCCCCCTGACTATTCCACAGTTACCAGTTTTGCTCAGATCTTCATTATTTATACTCAGACTTCTCAGCAATTTCTTGCTGAGAAAGTGAGAGCGCCACTCTTCAGGTGGAGCTATCTTCCACACGACAGGAAAAAGGAGCTTTCTAAACAGCACCTTGTGATGTTATTTCCTTCCATTTTAAACTCTTCAATTGTCTATTTGGTTAAAAACCTCACCATGAGCCGTTATGATTTGGTTCTGATTACCTTTCCAGACATAGGTTAATCTTTCCTCCATTCCAACAATTCTGTGCTGCAGCCTTACTCATTACTTGTCATTTTTAGAATGTGGTGTTCTTTACCCCACCCTCTTGTGAGAACAGGCTGTTTCCTTTTGCCTGAAATGCTGCAAGCCTTTCCTCTGTCCCTCCCCCAAACACTCCATGGCTAACTCCTAAATTTTTTTATATCCCTCACATCCTTTCAGCAGCTAAGAGCTTCCTTCTCTATATTCCCAAAGCACCTTCACATAAGTCTTTCCCTAATTGTGACAAAGCACACCACATTGTGTTAAAATTATCTGATTCCCGCAATGTGAGATAATTGGGAAAAAAGGGGCTGTTTCTTTTTTCTCTTTGAATCTCTAAGATTTACCGTACATTATATGTATTAAATACAGGTTAAATAAATAAATAAGTAAATAAACTACTATGGCAAAGAGGGAATGGCAACAATAAGTCCCTCACTTTAAAGATCAAATTAGAGGGTTTTAGTAGTACTTTCTAGAATAAAAGAAGATGGAGGTAAAATGTTCATAAACCCAGGCCAGTATCTATAGCATTCTAATTTTGGTGTCCAGGGGTTACCAGATATAATATAAATATCCTCAGTATACAAGTCAGATGATTCCATATGCTGAAAAGCATTTTATTTAATACATCTGGAAAACAAAACTGTGCCCTAAACTTGAATATAAATGTATTTTGAATGCCCCTATACTTAACACCTTTGGTATTTCTATTAAATTGTTTTAAAAATTGTGTAAAAATTAATAAAACTCTCCATTAAAATGGAGTTGGGAGGCCAGACGGGGAAATTCTCACACCCTATGAGAGCTGACCCCAAGGGAAGAAGGACGTCCTCTTCTTGCCTGGCAAGGGCTCAGCCAATGAAAGACTGTCACGGCTCAGCCAATGAAAAGCCACTATACTTCAGAACTCTCAATTCCTCCAATGGACTCTTCGTTTACTATAGCATTCCCAACTTCCATTCCCCCTCTCTAAAAGAGTTCTCTGGGGCTTCCCTGGTGGTGCAGTGGTTAAGAGTCCGCCTGCCGATTCAGGGAACACGGGTTCGTGCCCCGGTCCAGAAGGATCCCACGTGCCGCGGAGCGGTGGAGCCTGTGAGCTGTGGCCGCCGAGCCTGCGCGTCTGGAGCCTGTGCCCCGTAACGGGAGAGGCCGCAACAGTGAGAGGCCCGTGTAGCACAAAAATAATAATAATAATAAAAATAAATAAAATAAAAGAGTTCTCTTTCACTGGGGAAGGAGGAGGGGGAGGGGACAGCGACAACATTCCCATGTGACTTGCCATGGTTGCAGACATGGAATTGCAGTTCTTTGCTGATCTTGAATAAAACCATTTTTTGCTGAAGAAATAAACGGAAGTCTGTTTATTTTAGGTCAACATGAGAAATGTCTGTTACTGAATTTTCAATCTGAAATTCAGAATCAATTTTTTTCATAAATTTATTTATTTTTATTTATTTATTTTTGGCTGCGTTGGGTCTGTTGCTGCATGCTGGCTTTCTCTAGTTCCGGCGAGTGGGAGCTACTCTTTTTTTATTGTTTTTAACATCTTTATTGGAGTATAATTGCCTTACAGTGTTGTGTTAGTTCCTGCTGTATAACAAAGTGACTCAGATATATGTATACATACAAGTGTGTATACACGTTGTGTGTGTATACACTTTGCTGTATAACAAAGTGACTCAGATATATGTATACATACAAGTGTGTATACACTTTGTGTGTGTATACACTTTGCTGTATAACAAAGTGACTCAGCTATATGTATACATACATCCCCATAACTCCTCCCTCTTGTGTCTCCCTCCCACCCTCCCTTTCCCACCCCTCATAAAGCACCAAGCTGATCTCCCTGTGCTATGCAGCTGCTTCCCACTAGCTATCTATTTTACATTTGGTAGTGTATATATGCCAGTGCCACTCTCTCACTTTGTCCCAGTTTACCGTTCCCCCTCACCATGTCCTCAAGTCCATTCACTACACCTGCATCTTTATTCCTGTCCTGCCCCTAGGTTCTTCAGAACCTTTTTTTTTTTTCAATTCCATATATATGTGTTAGCATACAGTATTTATTTTTCTCTTTCTGACTTACTTCACTCTGTATGACAGACTCTAAGTCTATCCACCTCACTACAAATAATTCAGTTTCGTTTCTTTTTATGGCTGAGTAATATTCCATTGTATATATGTGCCACATCTTCTTTACCCATTCATCTGTCATGGACACTTAGGTTGCTTCCATGTACTTGCTATTGGAAATAGAGCTGCAATGAACATTGTGGTACATGACTCTTTTTGAATTACGATTTTCTCGGGGTATAATCCCAGTATAATTGATGGGTCATATGGTAGTTCTATTTGTAGTTTTTTAAGGAACCTCCATACTGTTCTCCATAGTGGCCGTATCAATTTACATTCCCACCAGCAGTTCAAGAGTGTTCCCTTTTCTCCACACCCTCTCCAGCATTTATTGTTTCTAGCGTTTTTGATGATGGCCATTCTGACCGGTGTGAGATCTCATTGTAGTTTTGATTTGCATTTCTCTAATGATTAGTGATGTTGAGCATCCTTTCATGTGTTTGTTGGCAATCTGTATGTCTTCTCTGTAGAAATGTCTGTTTAGGTCTTCTGCCCATTTTTGGATTGGGTTGTTTGTTTTTTTTGATATTGAGCTGCATGAGCTGCTTGTAAATTTTGGAGATTAATCCTTTGTCAGTTGCTTCATTTGCAAATATTTTCTCCCATTCTGAGGGTTATCTTTTCATCATCTATGCTTTCCTTTGCTGTGCAAAAGCTTTTAAGTTTCATTAGGTCCCATTTGTTTATTTTTGTTTTTATTTCCATTTCCCTAAGATGTGGGTCAAAAAGGATGTTGCTGTGATTTATGTCACAGAGTGTTCTGTCTATGTTTTCCTGTAAGAGTTTGATAGTGTCTGGCCTTACATTTAGGTCTGTAATCCCTTTTGAGTTTATTTTTCTGTATGGTGTTAGGGAGTGTTCTAATTTCATTCTTTTACATGTGCTGTCCAGTTTTCCCAGCACCACTTATTGAAGACACTGTCTTTTCTCCACTCTATATTCTTGCCTCCTTTATCAAAGATAGGGCGACCACATGTGTGTGGGTTTATCTCTGGGCTTTCTATCCTGTTCCATTGATCTATATTTCTGTTTTTGTGGGGAGCTACTCTTCCTTGTGGTGCACGGGCTTCTTGTTGCAGTGGCTTCTCTTGTTGCGGATCATGGGCTCTAGGAACACGGGCTTCAGTAGTTGTGGCTCGTGGGCTCTAGAGCACAGGCTCAGTAGTTGTGGTGCATGAGCTTTGTTGCTCCCTGGCATGTGGGTTCTTCCCGGTTCAGGGCTCAAACCCGTGTCCCCTGCCTCGGCAGGTGGATTCTTAACCACTGTGACAGAATCCATTTTAATTAATCTTAGTTTTTCATGAATAGTATCCATCAATGCTTTCTAACTGTCTTATCCACCAATGTTTTCTTTCCTAGTACATACTTCTTTTCCATTGTTTTGCTATTGTTCATGAAAACAATAGAAAAATATTTTCAGAAATTACCAAAGTTTGTAAAACATGACAGTTAAAAAACTTAGTTTTTAAAAAAACTAACCTGGGTTGTTCTTTTTTTTTTTTTTAACATCTTTATTGGATGCGTTGTTCTTAAATGTAGCAGGATGACAAGTCTGAAGAAGCTTATTATCAATTAGTGCTTGTATGTGTCAGAGTACATGAAATACTGTGCTTTTTTCCAGCAATGAGGCTCATCAGTATTAGCTACTGGAACGTTGTAGTGTAATTTGGAAATTTGTGTCATTGACATATTCTAGAATAGCATACTTAAAATTCCTACAGTGTGCCTGGCACCTAGTAGACATTTAATAAATAGTAGTTTTTATTTTCACTAAGAGGTCCCTGTGTGAAAGGCAATTAAGAGCTTGTTTGTAGCCTCTAAACATACCAAGAAACTGCCCCTTCCCCCTTAAAAGGAGAATAAGATTTAAACCTCTATTATGCAATCAAAGATGGATACTGGTTTCTCATTCTTTCTGCCAAAAAGAGTTCACAATGAGATTTTCGCAAGGATACAAAAATATCACTCTTTTTTTCCAGAAAGTAAAAGATAGAAAACTTTAAAATCCTCTGCTGATGTTCTCACTATGTTTCTTGCTTTTTGTTTGTTTGCTTGTTTTGCTTTTCATTCTGAACACATTCAGCATCATAGCAAGCTGGACACTAAAAATCTGAAAGTGAAGGGGTTCATTATACTATGTCCCAGTTCCACATTTCAATTCAGCACCTGACATTATCTTTTCTTTTTATCCCTGTCTCAACTACCTTGAGAAGCCTTTTAAACAAAGCAGTTAATTACCTACGTCTTTCTTCTTCATCTCACTTCATGAAAGGTGTTTTCTAGAAAGGAACTTAGAGAGACAAGGCAGACTTTCAGGTCTGAGTTAAGACTATGAAGCAATGGGAGAAGTGGACTGCAATTCTCTTTTGAGGTGTCAGTGTTACTCCACTTGTTTTTTTGAAAGATTATAATTCCCTACTTGAACTAGATTCAAGTAGAAGTATAAATTTATTCATTCCAAAGACATATGTAAGTAATTTGGGGTTATATGTAACTATATATCTCTGATTTTTATCTCTTAGTATATGTTATTGGGAATCAAAACATTCATTTTCAACCTTTCTTTAAAAAAATGTTCTCATTAGTGCAAGATCAGTACTTGGCAAAGTCAGTATTCCTCATTATACACAGTGTGGAAAGATGAAGGGATTTTGAAAAAAAAAGGGTTTTTTGCCCACATTTACTGATTTTTCAAATAAACAAACACTAAGTACTGGATCGTTTAAGGACCGTTTTATCTGTAATTTTAAGGAATTCTTCTGAAAAGTCTACATGTAGTGCTAAGCCCATTGCTCCTCCTTTTACAAATCTTCTAGATTTTCCATTTATCAAGCAAGACTGTTTTTTCCCATGATTTTAGAGAAAAAAGGATGAAGTTCTATGCTTCAAAAATTATGTTCTGATCAACTTCTGCATTAGAAAAGATCACCATTCTAATATTGTTTTTCTCACTCCACTCCTTCTTGGAGCTATTTTGTCCATTCTTTTTTGTCCTGTGGGATAATGTAGGGTTTTTCCTTCCTTTCAGTGTTCTACTATTCTAGTTGCTGTCCCACCACTTCCATAGTAGAAGCATTTATCTTTGGAAACACGTATCTGCTTCTTTGTTTTAGCTTGAGGGTCTGTAAGAAAGACTTCATTGCTTCATCAGCTGTTCCAATTCCAGGGTTAGATTACAGGAGGACGGCAGACCATAATAGGCAGCAGTTAACTCTTCATGGCCATTTTCAAAGAAAGAGCATGAACCGCAGCAGCCTGGTAAAAATTCTGCATGGCAGATCAGTTTTTCTACAGAAACAAAACAAAGGCACTTCTGGCTAGGATATGTCATTTTGCTTGCTAGAAGAAAAAAAAAAAGATACTATGTTTGACCATCGGAGATTGTATCACTCTCTTAAACACCACTATGTTCCTTGGAATTGGCTACCACAAACATTTGTAATGTCAGAACACTCTGTAGAGGAATTACTGGTATGTGTAGTCTATTGGTAACAAGGAACAAAACATAGTTTTGAATTGTAGAACATTTGCCTATCTTAAATTACAAAAAGCAATGCCTACAGAACACTGGGTTGTCTTATTGAAGTTTCCTGTCAATAACTAGATTAAACTAAATATGCATCAATGTTTTGGTCAAGTAGACAGTTGTGCCTATTTTTCTTTTTAAGGAAGAACTGTTAGGTTACTTGGAAAAATGTAGAATCTTAATGGAGGCTACAGTTAAAAACAAACAGACCCTATCATTGCTTTGGAGAAGGCCAGAAACAAAAGTTGTACAAGAAGCCAGGTTTACCTTCTATGCCTTCTTCCTAATTGTACCACTTCTATCCCCAGAGACCATCCAAAATACTGTTTTGGAACATTAACCTTTCCCAGGCGTTTGCCCTCTCGTGGTTCTGTGATTATTCAGACGTTTGTCTCAAGTCTTCCTTCCTCTTTCCTCAAGTCCAGCCCTCTGAGTCTTGTGCCCTGATGATGAATTGGATTGCCAAATCTCTGCTCTTCTGGTCAGGAGAGAAAGTCATGAGCCACCTTTTCAGACCTGAAAGTATATATCCAGTATATATTTGAACAATAGTTTATAGTTGATCAACCACATCTCATAGATCATGATCAAAATGCAACCTTATTGCCATCTTACACAGTTCTTTAAAATTGATTAAGGCTAGAGAAGAGGTAATTCCCCCTTATCTTTATTAAGAAAAATTATTAAAAACTTGGAACAAAGGCAAGAGGATGACTATATGTTCTTTCTGTGTCATACTGGAGTATCATCTCACAGGTCCACCCAAGGATTACTAAATTTTCTAGGGGAATATGTCATGGTTTGTTACTGTTGATTAGGGCCTACATTTTGTTAACTTTTAGATTTTTGTGCAGTAGAGATCCAGATGATTTCTGATAGAAAAAGATTACCCAGCGGTTATGGTTGTGTAGCCCTCTAGGAGTTTAGCCATTTTAGTTTCTAATCTCACAGTCTTCCAATATTCTCTCCTTATTCAGGTCCCACAAATATTCAGTTTCTCAAATGCTCATTGAACCAGCATTAACATCCTTCTGGCTCTCACCAATGAGTTAAATAAATGTTGATGTGCTTATGCTATGCTTACATGAGAGTCATGCTTTTATCTTTTTTTTTTTTTTTTTTTTTTTTTTTTTTGCGGTACGCGTGCCTCTCACTGTTGTGGCCTCTCCTGTTGCAGAGCGCAGGCTCAGCGGCCATGGCTCACAGACCCAGTCGCTCCGCGGCATGTGGGATCTTCCCGGACCGGGGCACGAACCCGTGTCCCCTGCATCGGCAGGCGGACTCTCAACCACTGTGCCACCAGGGAAGACCACGCTTTTATCTTTTGAAAATGATAATTTACCATCCTAAATGAAGTCTTAGACAGGCGTATCTTTTCTGGTCACTCTCAGAAAATAAAAAGTCCTATAGGGACTTCCCTGGTGGCACAGTAGTTTAGAATCTGCCTGCCAATGCAGGGGACATGGGTTTGATCTTTGGTCCGGGAAGATCCCACATGCCATGGAGCAACTAAGCCTGTGCACCACAACTACTGAGCCCACGTGCTGCAACTACTGAAGCCCGCATGCCTAGAGCCCGTGCTCCGCAGCAAGAGAAGCCACCGCAGTGAGAAGCCCATGCACCACAGTGAAGAGAAGCCCCCGCTCTCTGCAACTAGAGAAAGCCCGTGGGCAGCAACGAAGACCCATCGCAGCCAAAAATACAAAATAAATAAATAAAACATTATGTTTTAAGAAGTCCTATAGTCACTTTTGGTAAAAACTGTTTCAATTCAGTAACTAGAATGTCCCATCTTGTTTAATTATCAAAACTCTGGACTCCTTCTCCTCCAGCCTAGTCTGGGTTAGTCTCAGGACAGAAGTCTGCAGGGGGAAAGAGGATTATGATTCTTTTGCTCCATTGTCCTTTTACTCACCAGGTGAGTTGCTGTTTTGGACCCCACAAGGCCCAAAGGTGAGTGGGGCACATGGAGAGAGGAAAGGCAATCTGCCAGGGCCTGTGTTTGTACTCTTTGCCAGAGGCTGACAGTTCATGCTGACATCTCTGCTAAGTCCTTCTCTCAAGCAGATCCCTTGAAAGGGTAGATGAAACTTTGTTGGATTCCTTCATCAGC
The DNA here is from genome assembly GCF_026419965.1 of Kogia breviceps. Classification (NCBI taxonomy): domain Eukaryota; kingdom Metazoa; phylum Chordata; class Mammalia; order Artiodactyla; family Physeteridae; genus Kogia; species Kogia breviceps. Next base: position 49,840,855 of record NC_081321.1, read on the forward strand.
CCCTGGACAACCAGGGGTTTTGTAACCAAGCTGGACCCTGTGGGACCTTCCTAGGACAGACCACCCCTGGCCCCCATATTCTCTGCTTTTGCTCCTCTCTGAAGTATCCAGAATCTAGATAATAGTATCTGATGCATATTTCCTGAGTTGTTTTACAGATGCTAAAAACCTCCCCCAAATGGAAGAAATTAACTACTTGATGACCATGAGCATATAGCCCGCAGAACTACTGGAGCCTGAGGACTGATATTGGTAATCCTTGTGACACCATCCTGTTACCTCACCATCAACCAACCAGAGAATTGTGCATGAGTTGATCACATACCCTGTGACTCCCCTCCCTCACCTTGCATTTAAAAATGCTCTGCTCAATATTATGGAACAACCTAAATGGGAAAAGAATTTGAAAAAGAATAGATACATGTATATGTATAACTGAATCACTTTGCTCTACACCTGAAACTATCACAACATTGTTAATCAGCTATAGTCCAATATAAAATAAAAAGTTTTAAAAAATGCTTTGCTGAAACCCATCAGAGAGTTGGGGTGTTTTGAGCACCAGCTGATCTGGGCTCCTTGCTTGGCACCTGCAATAAACACTGCACTTTCCTTTACCACAGCCCAGTGCCAGTAGACTGGCTTTACTGCACACAGTTGACCCAAATTTGGTTTGGTAACAGATCCGCCTCAGCTTCTTTCTGCAAAAGATCTCAGTCCACTCCAGATGGCTTTATTGGGTAAGACCCAGTACAACCCAAGCCACCGGTCCCTGAGAATGAACATCTTTGCCCACAAAACTCTGGGAATGTGGATGATGCTGCAACAGCGGTCCTCTCCTGTCTCTCTCACTAAGTAGTCAGCACCTTCTCTCATTGTCTACACTTCCCAGGTGGGACTCAGGGCCCTGTCCAGAACCATGTTAAGTTTCCTCATGTGTGAATCAGGCACTGGTACTCTGTGTCTCCAAATTTAGAGAACACAGCTTTCTGAGTGGTTGTCTCTAAGCTCGGGGTTAGAGGTTTATACTTGGCCATTCAAGGTGGAAGGCTGGGTCAGGTCTCTCCAAAGCAAGCTCTTTACCAGTTCAAATCCTGCCCACTCCTAAATTCTTTATATGGTGTCCAATTGACTGAGGGGATCAAGGGTTGAGGAGTGATATCTCAGGTTCATTTCTTTTGTAAATCTGCATATGGTGTCCATGGGGGGGGGTGTCTCAGTCTTTCTTTGGTACTCTGGTTATTGCCTCACTCAAACTGAATTAGAAGGAATCTCATTCTAATTTCCTGTTTCATTTACATTTAAGTTTACTGGTAATAAGCAAATACAGGAGGGAAGTCTCTACCCTGTCAGGAGAGGTGCTGGGATTGAAATACACTCAACAAGCAATTACCTATTCAATCTAGAAGTAAAGATGAGTTTGAAATAAAGGCAAAACCTTCAAGAATATGGCCATTATTCAACAAAAGGCATACATTTCCTCTTAATAAGCATGTAGTGAGTATATGTACATTAAAAAACCATATTTGTCATGGGGTTGGGATGGTAACTGCAACTCCACCTCCACCTCCTCAACTTTCATTAGATATTTATTTAATGATTCAACAAGTCAGGCATTATGCTAAGTGCTGGGGTATACCATGGTGAACTAAACCATCGTGCCCCCCACTTTCTAGAAGCTATAGGAAACTGAGTATGTTTTGGATTTTATCACATTCTCATCTTCTCCTCCTTTCACTTAGAGAACTCTTAAGGGACTGAATGGGTTTTCACAAGGTTGTGACTTTTCTCCCCAACACACCCTTGCTTCTCTTCATATTGTGTTTTCTTTGGAACTATGATTCTCACACACTGGACTAACCCTGAAAATGATTATATTTTTATATTCTTTCCTTCACATCCTTGGGATTGTACTTGAAAAATACTCACTTTGGAATTAGATCTGGATTTGGAGACCAACTTTGCCATTTATTATTACCTTTATAACTTGGAAACTTGCTTATTCTCTCTGAAGCTTGTTTTCTTCATCCACATGCAGGACTAATACTGTTCAGCCTAAGTTGTTGTATTAACTGAGATGATGTCTTCAAAATGCTGACATGAATTAGGTGTTCCCTAGGTGAATTCTTCTAGGATCTTTTCTCTTCATCCTGTTTTTGAGGTACCTCTCCCAATTTGGGTATGGGACTGAGGTTTATAATTTTGTCCATGTTCTTAAAACTAAAGTCATTCTTTGTATTTACCATTTAGAGCATGAGGTTATCCATTCTTGTTTTACACAGTAGGATGATGGCTATGCTTTTACTCACATTCTAAATAATGACTTAAATAGCTATGTCACCTCACAGACACAAACCAGGCTACTGTGCTTTTTCTTATCCATTTTCCTACTGTACCCCTTCTCCTGATTATTTATTTTGCATGCTTGTGAAGGCTCATAGATCCTTAGAGATCATTAACTTGCTTCTTAGAATAGAGCAAATAATATACTCAGCTGTTAATCACAAAGTTAGTCCAGAATTCGTTCAACAAGCACCTCATGTGTGAAAATTTGTGACCAATCACTGACTAAGTGGTATTTCTGAAGGGGAGATAGAAAGTACTATGAGAATCATGGGGCATCATTTTAAGGGCATGAAACTTGATTGCATCAGTACTTCTTAGTTTCAACTCCAAAGCACCATCAGATTCATAGATTGTTAACTTTCACCACACCCCAAGATTAACATCGAATTGATCAAATTTCTTATTCTCCACCCAACTCACCAAGACTCATTTAGCACTTCACATGGGAAGAACCAGATTCATGTGCTCACCACAGGACTGACAAGAGATCAATGCCCTTGGATGCTACTCAGTACCACCAGTCATTGAAACTATAATCTTTTCACTGACCCTTGATGGAAGCCAGATCCGTCATAGAAAGACAAATGGACAACTGTCAAAAGCATTAGAGATTATCTAGGATCAACCTGATGTTTGGTTTTTCTAACTGATTTTAAAAAAAATCATTGAAAAAGAAAAAAATGAATGTATAAGAATCATCTCAAATAAAACCAATAAAAGATGGCTAGTCTGGTTAAAGCAAGGGTGTGGGATCTGGCACTCTTTCACTCAGCCCCTCCTTATCAGAGTTATTTCTGAAGATTCTATATGTTGTACAGGTCATAGTCTGAATAACACTAATCTAGGTCAACCTCTTCATTTTGCAGAAGAGGTAACCGAGGCTCAGAGATGTGAAAAAACTTACTCAAGATCAAGTAGTGATTAGTGACAGATTTTATTCAAACCCTATTCAGAGTTTTCTGGGTTTTGTTTTGTTGTGATTTACACCATTCTGCCACTTTGTATGATGGCTAAGTAATGCTACTGGGCCAGGACTAGGGTGAGGCAAGTAAGATGTCTAGGTTGCAAAATTTAAGGAGGCACTACCTTTTGGGTCTGTGCAAGTGCTGAGTCTGCACTTGCAGGGCCTTGAGAGGGAATGCTTCCTTAAATTTTGTGCCCTAGTTGTCTTTTTTATTTTATTTTTTTGGAGGTGAGGAACACACTTCGTTGAGTGTTTTGTCCATAGAGGTTTCCATTTAGGTCAATACAGTCTCTGCCAAATGCACTTTTTTACTAGCATAATTGTAAAGATTTCTTTCTTTTTTTTTTTCTTCTATAGGACAGCAACCCTTCCTTGACTGGTTAAGTAAAATGTTGCTACCTACTACCATTGCAGTTATTTTTAAAATTTGCTCTGTTAATGTTTTCAATTATTCAAGTTTTTTAATTACCTTATGTTTTCCACTCCCAATTCATTTTATTTTTTCAGTCAGTATGTGTGCCCTAGTTGTATTGTTGGCCTTCCTAATCCCATCCTGCCTCTGTTTATACTTTATGCCATGTGCAACTACTACCTCTTGTTTCTTGCCCTCTTTTCTTTGCCTTCCCCATTAGACTGTGAATCTTGGAGATCAAAGATGATATCTTTCATCCTTAGTTCCTGGGGTTTGGTTTAGTACATGGGAATAAATGGGTGCTCAGTAGTGTCTATTGAATGGATAGATGGGTGGGTGGATCTAAATTCTGTCTTTTATGAATATTTTTCAGACACCTCAAATCCACCTTGATTTCTACATCCTCTGTACTCATAACACATCATCTAAATAACTCAATTCACATTTAATCATATATGCCGACATAACTTTTATGTTTACGTAACTCTTGTGCAGGAATTTAATTTTCTAATGTTCTGCTTTTATGCCCAATTAGATTTTGTTAGTTAAGAGCAAAGGCCAATTTGTATTCTTCTTTGATTTCTCTCAGCAGCTAGCATAAAATTCTGTACATTGGAGGCATGCAGCAAATGCTTCTTCAATAGATGAATGAAGAATGAATGAATGAATGAATGAATAAATGGTATTTTCTCAGTTGAGAACAGAGTTTATAAAATTTGGTAGCTGCTTTTAAGCCCTAACTTGCCTACTAACCTAGCTGAGTGACCTTGCATAAATCATTTCACCCCTTTGGCCCCAGTTCCTTTAAATGTAAAATGAGGAGGTGGCTTGAGTGATTCTAAAGATAACAACAGCTCTAGCGTTCTGAGAATCTATGAATTTTGAAATCCGTGATGCAAGAGTTGTATAGAAGGTCAAGTATAAATTTTACTACTATGAATCCTCTTGTCATTTTATTTATTTATTTATTTTTGCGGTACATGGGCCTCTCACTGTTGTGGCCTCTTCCGTTGCGGAGCACAGGCTCCGGACGCGCAGGCTCAGTGGCCATGGCTCACGGGCCCAGCCGCTCTGCAGCATGTGGGATCCTCCCGAACCGGGGCACGAACCCGCGTCCCCTGCATCGGCAGGCGGACTCTCAACCACAGCGCCACCAGGGAAGTCCCCTCTTGTCATTTTAACAAGAATTGCCTAATTGTAGTTGATGGCCCAAAGTTTAAGTGTTCAGAGAGTCCTGAAATTATGAACAGGTTGTGTGTCAAAAATTAATTTGCAATATACTAAGTATATTATGGCTCAACTAACTTCTGTGGTCTAGCCTGGAAATTAAACACTTTGCATATAGAACTAATAATATTCCAAGTATACATATTCATTTATAGCATTATTTCTAAGGGAAAATACATTCATAATTCAAATGAGAATCTTCAAGAACAAAGCTCCCCAGGTTAGTGCATGGAGAAGAAGGAGAATAAAAAGGGATATTATGTTCCTATGACTTTGACTGCAGCACTTGAAAAAAACAATCAAACATTGAACCTTCAAATTTCTATCTTGATCCAGAAAGTCATTAGCATATTACAAGGTCAAATTGAGTATTTTATTATTTCAAGAAGGTAAAACACATCTTTTAAAATAACCAATTGGGCTTCACTGGTGGCGCAGTGGTTGAGAATCCGCCTGCCAACGCAGGGAAAACGGGTTCGTGCCCCGGTCCGGGAAGATCCCACATGCCGCAGAGCAGCTAGGCCTGTGAGCCATGGCCGTTGAGCCTGCGCGTCCGGAGCCTGTGCTCTGCAACGGGAGAGGCCACAACAGTGAGAGGCCCGCGTACTGCAAAAACAAACAAACAAACAAAAAATAAATAAAATAAAATAACCAATTATATCATTATGTTATCATTTAGCTATTTTCAATATTTACTTTTTCTTCTGTAAAACAAATGCAAGACAGAAAACGGCTCGTGAACAATTCCTTAAAGAAATACAAGTATTCTTCCAAGAGACTCCTGGAAATGATGTAACTCTTTCCTTACCTGCTTTTCCCACAACGTATTTAATTTAAGTGTCATTGTTAAAAAGCCATGGAAATTCCCTAGGTGGATGTAGTCTGTGTCTGGTGACAAAATTAACCACATGATGAAACTGTTATTGTCTTAAGGAAAAGTATAGTTTCATGAGGAATTATTTGGTGGTTCACGATAGGCCCCATGCCATCCTGGAATTCATCTTTCAGAATCATGATCTAGGCAATTCAATTCATGACAATGAACCAACCTTGAACATACGTTGTAAATTCTCCCCTAACTCCCCTTTTATTTAGGCTGTCATTCACTTAATGAATTATCACTGTGAACAAAAGTGCAAAGTCTCTGTGTTAGATCTGGCAACTTTATTATTTCACAGGGCTGTCATTTACTGGTCTTAGATGCTATTCTTTCCATCTATTCCTGTTGATCATGGTTGGCAGGTTAATCTTTCTTGAAGGCTATTTCTTCTTCATTAGTCTTCAGTTTTATCCATTATCTTCAGATCAAATCTGAACATTTCAGCCCATATATCAAAGTCCTCTCTACCCCCATCATCAGGGTTCTCCATGTCTGTTCAACATCATTTATCCCATCTTGCAGCTCCTTAACCCCAATCTGTAGTAGCTAGTTAGTCCACGGGAAACTTTTCAAAACTTTTCCATCTTTATTTATGCTGGAACTTTGTGAGCAACAATGAGGTGATGGACCATGTCCTGTGGTGTCTGACCCCCTTCTCCCTTTCTCCTGGCACCTATATTGTCAAAGCACTTATGGGTCATTGTGCAATAACAACAGACATAACAATATCTTCCATTATGGAGTACTTACTATGTCAGGCACTAAATTCTTTGATATGAATCCGCTCTGCTAAACAGATCTCTGCTCAAACAATGATACAATTAGGTAGATATGGGTATTTTTTTCCCCACTTTAACAACAAGAAAATTGAGGCTCAAGGAATTAAGAGATTTGCACAAAGTCATACAGCTAGTGAATGCCAGAGCCAGGTATTAGAGGAGGTCATTGGCAGGATGTGACCACTGGTTGACGCACAAGCTGGACGGGGACAACTGGAGGCCCCTCCCCACCATCCTTGGAATGTAGGTCCCACTTGCCTTCCCTAGACTGGAAGCTGACTCAAGGACACAGCCTTGAGATAGAAGTGTGTTGTTGAGCCTAGGGTATGTGACTGAACCCAGTTAAGGCCTCTATAGGAACTTTAAGATTCTGGTGGGTGAGTGTGGAGATCTAGTCTTGCTCTCTGCAAGACAAGCCCAGTAATTAAGTTCCCTTGCTTGTTAAACTGGCTACATATTAACCTGGAGTGCCTCTTATTTAAGTCTCTCTTTGCCCTCCAAGTACGAGATCAGTTTCAGATTTCACCCAGGAAGCTCCCAAGGTTTCTAACCAACACCAGGGTCCAACCAGTTGATAGGACTCCAAAGCTTTTGATCTTAATCATTTTATCTTGCTGGTTCCCACAAATAACAGAGCACTGTGAGGAATGCAAGGATGTAAAAGACTCAGCACCTGTGCCACAAAGCTGACTGGTTTGGTGGATCAGAAATCACTATCCTATAAGGCAGTGTGTGAAAAGTACTGAAAAAAATCAACCTAAGGTTCTCTGACTTCAGACTATACTACAAAGCTACAGTAATCAGACAGTATGGTACTGGCACAAAAACAGAAATATAGATCAACGGAACAGGATAGAAAGCCCAGAGATAAACCCACGCACATATGGTCACCTTATCTTTGATAAAGGAGGCAAGAATATACAATGGAGAAAAGACAGTGTCTTCAATAAGTGGGGCTGGGAAAACTGGACAGCTACATGTAAAAGAATGAAATTAGAACACTCCCTAACACCATACACAAAAATAAACTAAAAATGGATTAAAGACCTAAATGTAAGGCCAGACACTATCAAACTCTTAGAGGAAAACATAGGCAGAACACTCTATGACATAAATCATAGCAAGATCTTTTTTGACCCACCTCCTAGAGAAGTGGAAATAAAAACAAAAATAAACAAATGGGACCTAATGAAACTTAAAAGCTTTTGCACAGCAAAGGAAACCATAAACAAGATGAAAAGACAACCCTCAGAATGGGAGAAAATTTTTGCAAATGAAGCAACTGACAAAGGATTAATCTCCAAAATTTACAAGCAGCTCATGCAGCTCAATATCCAAAAAACAAACAACCCAATCCAAAAATGGGCAGAAGACCTAAACAGACTTTTCTCCAAAGAAGATATACAGATTGCCAACAAACACATGAAAGGATGCTCAACATCATTAATCATTAGAGAAATGCAAATCAAAACCACAATGAGGTATCATCTCACATTGGTCAGAATGGCCATCATCAAAACATATACAAACAACAAATGCTGGAGAAGGTGTGGAGAAATGGGGACCCTCTTGCACTGTTGGTGGGAATGTAAATTGATACAGCCACTATGGAGAACAGTATGGAGGTTCCTTAGAAAACTAAAAATAGAACTACCATACGACCAGCAATCCCACTACTGGGATTGAGAAAACCATAATTCAAAAAGAGTCATGTACCATAATGTTCATTGCAGCCCTATTTCCAATAGCCAGGACATGGAAGAAACCTAAGTGTCCATCAACAGATGAATGGATAAATAAGATGTGGTACATATATACAATGGAATATTACTCAACCATAAAAGGAAATGAAATTGAGTTATTTGTAGTGAGGTGGATGGACCTAGAGTCTGTCATACAGAGTGAAGTAAGTCAGCAAGAGAAAAATAAATACTTTATGCTAACACATATATATGGAATCTTAAAAAAAAAAAGGTCATGAAGAACCTAGGGGCAAGACGGGAGTAAAGATGCAGACCTACTAGAGAATGTACTTGAGGATACGGGGAGGGGGAAGGGTAAGCTGGGACAAAGTGAGAAAGTGGCATGGACATATATACACTACCAAATGTAAAATAGATAGCTAGTGGGAAGCAGGCACATAGCACAGTGAGATCAGCTTGGTGTTTTGTGACCACCTAGAGGGGTGGGATAGGGAGGGTGGGAGGGAGGGAGATGCAAGAGGGAAGAGATATGGGGACATATGTACATGTGTAACTGATTCACTTTGTTATAAAGCAGAAACTAACACACATTGTAAAGCAATTATACTCCAATAAAGATATTTTTAAAAAAATCAGCCTAAGGTTTCATATTTGGGAGAGAGCTTCCCAGAAGCTATGATACCTTAGTCTTTGAAAGATAGGTACCATTTTAATTGGTATTTGAACCATTCAAATTTATGTGTAATTTTTTTCTGGCTTTCATTATTTATTTTATTTTTATTGGTCTGCACTTCAATTAGAGAAGTTTGTTTAAAACAAGATTCATTAAAAAAATAAAGAAAACAAAATAAAACAAGGTTCATGTCTTATGCATCTCCATTTCCCCATATCACTTAGCACAGTGTTGCGGGCACAGTAAATGATCAGCAATTTGTGATTACCACATAAAGATAAAATCTATTCATGAAAACAGTGAAATCAGATTTTTTTCAAAGTGCATTTACTAAATACCATTCTCTCTTAAATGTTCTTATGGCAGCCTATATTTTACCTTTCTTCACATTCATCAACTTTCAGATAATAGTTTCTTGTGTGTCTTCTCTACTAGACTGTAAATCCCCTGGGGTCAAGGACTGTGTGTGTGCCATCTGCCTCTGAATCCTGGGTGCTCACAATGTGTGCACATAGTAGGTGTTCCATTAATATTTGTTGAATGAATGAAACAGGCCTCTCAAGAAACTCTTTTTTTTAATAAATAAAATATATTTATTCTCTCCATGTTCGAAAATAATTTCAAAATAACAAAATAATTTTCTATGCCATACAATTCAGAGTTGGGTTGGGTGCAGGGGACCGCTTCATTGTTCACAGCATGGACAGAAACCTCTGTCTCCAAACATTTTTTGAGCTAGTTTGACTTTCAGCTCTGTGTCCTGGTCCCAGTCTTGAAACCACAGAAGGTGGTTTCAAGGGCCTGGCGTGAGGGGAGGGTGAGGGCCTCTCCAAATCCAGCATTTCCCTGTGCTCACTGTGGGTTTCTGCTCAATAGACCAGGGGCTGCCTTAGAGCAGCAGAAGCTGTAAATCTGACGGAAGAACATTCTTCTAGTAGCTTCCAGAATCTGAAAACAGTGCCCCAGCAGATCCCAGGATGCCAGGAGCTATAAGTCCAGCTAATGGTTCCAGCTCCTGGAAAGCACAGTCAGGTTGTTTTACAAGGACAGTTCTTCACTAGAACAGAGGTAACCGTGGAATCACACTGGCATCGGGCAGATTCATTCCATATTGTTCAGGCCAGAACCTCAAGTCCTAAACCCAATGTTCAACAGACACAAAGCGGACACCGATCTTGAAGTTGAAGATCACATGGTTGACCTCAAAAGGGACATTGTTTCTACCTTGCCAGATGGAAATAGGTATAGGAGAGAAATTATGCAGCATGGTCTAGTTGGCATCTAGAAGTTGGGCAGTTAGCTCATATACACAGGCTGTGGCTTGTTGGTCTGTCCACCAGGCAGAGACACAAATCTCAATCTTTCCACTATCCAGGAAGAAACTCTTTCAAAAAGGGCCTCCTTTACCTAATGAATTTAGAAAAAGTTGCATATTATGCCATCCTCTTGGATATTCACAGTTGTATATCAATAAATGAAATCTCCAGGAATCTTGCAGTAAAGAAATCTGCTTAAAGTTGATTATGTAGTTTCTTAAATTAAATTGATGGTGAAGAGTCACCCTTCCCCACTTTTCCCTGAGAACATCTGTTAATATTCTGTGAAATCACTATGGAGCAGACACTCTTAGGAAAGCCAACTTGGGGGATTCTGGATGCAGCATTTGTCATACAATGTTCTTACCACTGAAGATTCCAAGAAGTGTGTTCTCTTCTTGATCGTTTTCCAGCCGAAGGGACTGTGAATTTGAAAAGATGGAAACCAGGATGATACCTTGCTGAGGTAGGGGGCTGCTCTGTGTTCTTATTCCTCAGTGTGTGACAATCGAAGGCTTCAAAATAGCCTTCCTGATGGGGGATTATTTTGTCTGTCTCCAATACTCAGCTATGAGCTTCACATTTATGCAAAAGAACTACGGGAGAACTAATTTCATAGGGCTCACAGAGTAATAATAAGGAAGAAAGATTGGAAGCTATGTCTTTGAAGAAAGGTTAAATGAGTTGAAGTAATTTTATTTAAAGAAAGAAAGAAAATATAAAAATACTAAGGAAGGACAGACCTAATGAAATACAATGCAGCATGCTACGTGAAGTAGGTCTGTGTATAGGCTGTGTGGTTTTTCATCACCATGTGTCTATAAGCCCAGAGGCTGGTCCTGTCTAATGCTTCCCTTCAAGTCCAGCATTGTCTCTGATTCCAGAACTTATGCCAGCAGTCATTTCCTGCCTCTATATCAATATCAAAGCTAAACTCACCCCTTTTTAAGACTATCATTAAATAAATGCTTACTGGGTATCAGGCAATGTGCTGAGTGCATTTCATGTATCATTATTCATTCATTCAGTAAATATTTTTCAAGTGCGTCCTGTGTGCCAAGCAGGCCTGCCCTTGGTGTTGGGAATACATCAGTAAATAACACAGACAGAAAATCTTGCCTTGTAGATCTTAAACCCTAGTGGGCAGAGACAAATAATAAGCATAATCAATAAGTAAGTTATAGAGTATGTAGGAAGGTAGTAAATATTATGAAAAATATAGAGCAGGGAAAGCGAAAAGGGTATCTGTGTATAAGGGGAGGTGGGCTGTAATCTTAAATGGATTGGTCAGGATGGACTTTACCGAGGAGGTGATATGTGAGGAAAGATTTGAAGCCCATGAGCGAGTTAACCATACCTGAACAAAGAACATGTTGACCAGAAGGAACACTCAACTTAGAGGCTTTAAGTCAAGAATGTGTTTGTTGGGTTCAAGAAACAGTAAAGAGGTCAGAGTGGCTGGACTTGAGGGTTGATCCTATAGGGCCTTTGGACTATGATAAGGACTTTGACTTGGAATGAAATAGGGAGCAACTGGAGGATTTGAGCCGAGGATTTGAGCCTTTTATGTTTAAATGGATCACTCTGGAAAGGGGAACAAGAGTGGAATCAGGGTAATGAGTTAGAAGGTAGTTGTTCCTATATAATAATGCAGGCAAGCAAAGACTGGGGCTTAGACCAAATAGTAATGATGGAGTCAGTGAGAAATGATCAGATACTAGATATTTGTTCTGAACACAGCAACAGGATTATCTGGAAGGGCTGTATTGGAAAGAGGCAAGTCAAGGATGACTCTAAGACTTATTAACCTCAATTAATCTTTACAGGCAGGTATGTTATATTATCATCTCTATCTTACAGATGTGGAAATTGAAGCTGAAGAGATATTAGCTTTAGATTATTTAGTTAGTAAGTAGCAGAGCTGGGATTTGAACTCAGTGTTTTCTGAGTCCAAAGGCTGGGCTTCTTAACCATAATACTGTACTAAAGGCATTGAGCTATTACTGTGAATGCTGATCTTAGATCTCTAAGAAACTGATCCCAGGTGTGTTTTCTGGTTACTCAGTACCTACCTTGAACACCAGTTTCCATGCCTTAAACCCTAGTTCATCACTGACTGTATTCCTGTCCCCCAACATCTTCTTTTCTTAGTGTCTCCCACTTCTGAAGCCTGTTACTTGACTTTCTTAATCTCCCTGACCATGAGAGCATCCATAATTGGCTTGATTTGCTCCATGATTTTGGACTTAATTTGGACTTCTGCCAAAAGGTTTCCCCATTGGCAAACCTTCACATTCTAGAACTATTTTCTCATCTATTTGTCCTCTTAGACCCCACTTTAGACTAATTGTCTACTGACCACTTAAAAAAGTGAAAACCATATGATTTTCCAGGAAGAGGAGGGGAGTGTATGATAGGGGGAGCTGTGCTGACAGTGACATTCTTGAGATCACTGCATCTTCCCAGTTTGTGGTGGGAGAGAAAGGTGTGGCAATAGCAACGAGCTTGGAGGCCTCCAGGCAGGACAAATTCTGATCTGTTGGCTACTGATACCTGGATTTCAGGAAATCTTCCCCATGTTTTACCTTCTTCAACCTGAGCAACTTAGTGTCACCGTATATTTCCCTTTTAGCTTCAAGCAAACTTGTAATGAGCGAATGGTATTACCTTAAAAACCAGCATTGAAATTCCTCCTACAGAGTAAACTGTCAACACGGGGGAAAATGTTTGATATGTGCTTAGGGCAGAAGATGAGTTCCCCAATGGCTGGGGTATCAGCTGGTACCCAGGTCTCAGAGGAGGGTGAAGCTGCCAAGCACAGTAGAGAGAAAGTGATGCTTGGCGGAGGAGGAGAAGGGGAGCAGCAGAGATGAACAGAGATGGACAAAGGAGAGGAAAGATAAAGCCATCAAATTAGAAGAAGGCTATTCAAGGCACAGTCTGACCCTCTCCACCTTTCACCACCACACTCTACAATCACCTCCAAAATCTGCTTGTCCCCAGAAGGCTTGATGTGAATGAGGTTTTTTATGCATCTAAAAAGGAAGCTCAGTTTTAGGTTAAGGGTCTTTATGATGTAGGGCAGAGGCATTGTGTGGAGACAGAAACAAGAGGCACAGAGGGCAGGAGAGAGATTTGTGTACCACTGGTCTTGAAATAAAGGGGTTCAAGGCAATTTCACCTAGGTCTCAGAGGCAGGAAGTTTTCTATTATTTCTGTCATACCAGAAATGAATTAAATCTTCTTCCATTTATATTATTCCAATTATATTTACATTAATTTCATTTTCTCTACCTGAAAATACTCCAGTTCCAACATTTCTACGTATCAAAATCTTGCTCAACTCAAATCCCATCCTTCTGGAAACCTTGATTATTCTAACATTAGGTGAACTTTCTCTCATCTATTGCCTATATGCCCTATTTTTAAAATAAATTTATTATTTTTGTCTGTATTGGGTCTTTGTTGCTGTGCACAGGCTTTCTCTAGTTGCAGCGAGTAGGGGCTACTCTTCGTTGTGGTGCAGAAGCTTCTCATTGCAGTGGCTTCTCTTGTTGCAGAGCATGGGCTCTAGGTGTGCAGGCTTCAGTAGTTGTGGTGCACAGGCGCAGTAGTTGCAGCTCGAGGGCTCCAGAGTGCAGGCTCAGTAGTTGTGGTGCACGGCCTTAGTTGCTCTGTGGCATGTGGGATCTTCCTGGGCCAGGGCTCGAACCCATGTCCCCTGCATTGGCAGGTAGATTCTTAACTACTGCGCCACCAGGGAAGTCCCCCCATTTTTAAAAGTTAGATTTTAAGCTTCCAGAAAACAGAGATTTCTTGTATTTTTAAAATAACAAACTTATACTAGTCTTCCATAGGAAGTCATCTTCTTCCCTTGGCTTGCTATACTATAAAGTAAGTTTGACTCACTCTCCTTAATGGTCACTCATAATTAGTCTATGTGTTTTCCTATATTCATGTTTATGACAAGTTTGTATCAAATTTAAGCCCCTTGAAATAAAAAGTAAAATTGAAATGAGATATCACTATATTTCTATCAAAACTAAGGCAACTGACCATATCAAGTATTGATGAAGAAATGGAGGAACTGGAATTCTATACTGCTCCTAGGAATGCAAAATGATGCAACCACTTTGAAGAACAGATGGCAGTTTCTTTAAAGGTTAAGCATACATTTTCTGTTACAGCCGTTCCACCCTTAGTACTTTCTCAAGATAAATGAGAATATATATCCATGTAAAGACTTGTACACAGATCTTCATAGCAACCTTGTGCACAATAGTCCATACGTGAATTCAACTCAGATGTCACCAATGGTGAATAAATAAAAAAATTATGGTATATCCAGATAATGGACTTACTACTCAGCAATAAAAAATGAACTATTGATACACGCGACCACAAGAATGGATCTCAAAATAATTATGCTGATGAAATAAGCCAGGCATAAAAGAATACATTTTGTATAATTCCATTTGTATAAAATTTCAGTAAATGCAAACTCACCTATAGTGACAGAAAACAGAGCCATGGTTGCCACAGAACCAGGGGGAGTATAGAGGAATTACAAAGGGGCAGGAGGAAGAACTCTTGGTGGAAAAGCATTTTTTCATTGTCTTGATTTTGGCTATGGTTTCAGAGGTGTACATCTGTGTGAAAATTTATCAAACTGTACATTTTAAATACGTGTAAGTTACTGTATGACTATTATACCTCAGAAAGTTGATTAAAAGAATTTTAAGCCCCTTGAAGACTGAAATCGTGACCTTTCTTTAACAGTTCTCTGAAATGCCTGGTAAAAGGCCACATACCATCTGAGGACTAAGTAAATGTTTACTGCTTTCCCTAGGACCGTGAAATTTAGACATTTTCCTGACATTGAGAATAGTTCAATGGATTAACTAAAATTTATTAGATTTCTCTATTGAATCAACAAAATATGAGGTGCTTTTGATGAGTTTATGATTAGGCTGATTTTAACATATCCAGGGACACAGTTTCTTCCTATTTAAAAACAAAACAAAATTCAGTAAATTCTATAAAGAATAAAGCAATTTAGTAAAAAAATGTAGTCAGACTAGTTTTGCATCATACAAGCTAAACATTTGACTGACTTTTGTTTTCCCACTAATTGTAACGTTTTGTGATATTCAGGAAGAATTTTCACCTCTGTTTCTTGTTGATAACAACCAAAGTACTTACCATTTACTAAGCACAGATAATACCTCATACACCAGGTACTTCATAGCAGGGGTCCCCAACCCCCGGGGTGTTAGGGACAGGGCCGCACAGCAGGAGGTGAGCCGTGGGTGAGCGAGCGAAGCTTCATCTGCCGCTCCCCATCACTCACATTTACTGCCTGAACGACCATCCCCCCTCCCCAACCCCACCCATCCCCCACCCCTCCCCTCCCCCCACCTCCACCCCGCCGCGGTCCGTGGTAAAATTGTCTTCCACGAAACCGGTCCCTGGTGCCATAAAGGTTGGAGACTGCTGTTTTACAGTTACTTTATTTAATCCTATGGCAATAAGGTAACAATGTGGGAAATAATTATCTTATTAGGCATTCCTCTTAAATAAATGAGAAGCTAAGACTCAGAGACATTACTGATTCTACCAGGTTCATACAACCAGTAAGTAGTGGAAGCAAGATTTAAATACAATTTTGGGGCTTCCCTGGTGGCGCAGTGGTTGAGAGTCCGCCTGCCGATGCAGGAGACACGGGTTCGTGCCCTGGTCCGGGAGGATCCCACATGCCGCGGAGCGGCTGGGCCCGTGAGCCATGGCCGCTAGGCCTGCGCGTCCGGAGCCTGTGCTCTGCAACGGGAGAGGCCACAGCAGTGAGAGGCCCGCATACCGAAAAAAAAAAAAAATAATAAAAAAAAATAAATAAATAAATACAATTTTGACTTCAAAGCACAGTTTTCTATCTTTGTAGCCGAGGGTCTCTAGGATTGTCCTTTCAGGAGTGCCATGGAGTTAATAATATTGCTAACTATTGTTAAACCAAAATGCACATTCTCTACAGTTTGGAATGGACATGGAACAAAAAAGATTAAAAATACTACTCTGTTTATTCATAATTAAGCTAGAAGCTACTAAAATTCACACACACACACACACACACACACAAACCTACAATTAGAACCCTTTAGCATTTAAATGACACCTGCCTTTCAAAGTATTTTAATTTTTCTTATCTCTCTTTAATATACATTTTATGTCCAGGTTACTAAATAAAGTATGTCATATTGCTGATGCTTTTCCTGGTCCTTACCCAAGGTTCCAGTAGTTTCAGACACTCTCAGTGTGACCTGGAAATTTCTCTAGAGGCAAATCTATAGCGTCTGGCCTAATTATATGGAATGTTCTTCTTATGTGGGGTTTCTCAGATATTTGCATTCGTTGACTTCTACACAGTCTTTTTCTTTAACTTTGTGTTCCCCACTGTAACTTTCAGTTTTCATAACCATATGAAAAACAAAACAAAAAAACCACAGTTACTTAAGGCAGCAGCAGTACCAATAGCTGCCCAGAGCCCCTAATTATAGTTTCCCTTGTCATTGCAGCAGATCTTAAAGAATGAAAGAAAGGGCAGAACAAAATGAGGAGGGAGCTTGCAGTCTTAGCCCTAAAATGTAAATGTTTTGACATATTTGTTTCAGATCTTTTAAATTAAAAACTCATTTATTATACAGTTGTAACTACACTTGTACCCATATTGATACAATCCCCCACTTCTCTTTCCAGAGGTAACAGCTGTCTCAGGCTGATGATTCCTCTTTCCACCCAGGTTTTTACCCATTCCCTTCACCCACGTTTTCATCAATATGTGGTATTGATTTGGATGTTTTCAGTGTTTACCATAGTAGAAGGCTATTTTTCACCCACTCAATATTGTTTTAAAGATTTCTTTACACATATTCATGTGGCTGTATTTCATTAATTTTACCTACTATTTAGTAGGTAAAATAGTAGGTAAATAGTAGGAAATAGTAGGTAAATAGTAGGAAGCTATTTAGCTTCCTGTTGCACAATGCCTTAGATTTTCAATCCATCTTCTGTTTACAGGCAGTAAGGTGAATTTCAATATTTTGCTATTATAAAGAAAGCTCAGTTAACTTCGCTGTACAAGTTCCCTTATGCAGCTGTGTTAGATTTCCTCCAGTTTACAGAAAAGAATCTACCTACAGATAGAAATTATGGGCTGTAGAATGTGTATTTGTTTATATATTTAAATGTTTTTCTAGTTTCATTGAGATATAATTGACACAGAACATTGTATAAGTTTAAGGCATGCACTTGTATATGACAAGATGATTACCACTGTGCTGTACAAGGTAATCAAGAGGACGTGACTGCCGTTTGACCCGTGAGCTGGACCCAGGCATTGAAGGCTTGTCACCCCCTCCCCTGTCCTTGGAGGGCATGTTCTGCCCACTGTGCTCACAGTAGGAGCCATTTTCAAGGACACAGCCTTGAGAAGGTAAGGTGTTGTTGAGATCACCTGGACTGAATATGTATATGAACCCCGGTAAGGCCTCTATATAAACTTTTCAGGTTCTGGTGGGTGCAGAGAATCTGCTTGTCTTGCAGCTGCCCAAGACAAGTCTCATGTATCAGTTCCTGTGCTTGTTGAAACTGCCGTCTACCAATCTAGAGTGGTCTGCCTCTTCCTCCGGTCTCTCCGTGCCCTCCGTGTATGGGGCTCAGTTTCAGATTTGACCCATGGAACCCCTGAGGTTTGGAACCAACATACCATACTGTTAGCTAACACCTCCATCACATCACATAATTACCCTTTTTTGGGGGGCGAGGGGCTAAGAACATTTCAGATCTACTTTCTTTCTTTTCTTTTTTTTTGGCCGCTGTGCAACACACGTGATTTTAGTTCAGTGACCAGGGATCAAACCCGGGACCCCTGAGGTGGAAGCGCTGAGTCTTAACCACTGGACCTCCAGGGAAGTCCCCAAGATCTACTTTCTTAGCAACTTTCTAGATGATTGGATAAAGAAGCAGTATACATATATGATGGAATATTACTCAGCCATGAGAAGGAAGGAAATTCTGCCATTGTGACATGTATGGGCCTTGAGGGCATCATGCTACGTGAAATTAGACAAAGATAGACAAATACTGCACTGTTAATGAGTAAAGTGCTCACCACCTGATGCGCTTAGAAGCTAATACTATGGCATGGGCTTTTGAGAAAAGAAAAGCTTTATTGTGAGGTCCACTGGCAAGGAGACAGGAGGCAGAGCTCAAATCTGTCTCCCCAACAGTGAGGCGAGATGGATAGATTAAGGGTTAGGGTTTTGGGGTGGTGAAGACAAGGGAAAAAAAATGGCTGGCTGTGGAGTTTGAGGGAGTGATGGGTTCTTATGCACAGATGCAAACAGGGCTTTATACTTCTTGGATCGCAGGTGCAAGTTTGGGGGAGTTAACGTGAAACATGCAATGGAAATTCGGGCTGTGACGTCAGAAGGTCACCCATCGGACAAGCAAGTCTACTCTGCGCAGACTCCAATCAGCTATATTGGTTCCAACCGGTTTCAGTCAGTTCTGAAGTGCTATAAGCGGAGGTGATTCTACCGACCTGCTTCCTTTTCTGCTGTCCTGTAAGGTAAGCTCAAGAATTTGCCAGCAATGGGTTCTTTACCGCCATGGGGCACGGTTTCAGTATGCTGTTACTTATATGTGGAATCTGTAAAAGCCGAATTCATGGAAACAGAGGGTAGGATGGTGGTAATGGGGGGAGGGGCTTGGGGGGGAGGAAATGGGGAGATGTTGGTCAAAAAGTACAAACTTCCAGATAGAAGATGAGTAAGTTCTCGGGATCTAACACACAGCATTGTGATTAGAGTTAACAACAATTTTGTACTTGAAAGTTAAGTGAGTAGATCTTAAATGCCCCTCCTTTCTTCTCCTGCTGGAGGGACACCCCTTCTCCAGAGAACTCCCCTGTGTTTCTCTGGATACCTTGATAGCCTTCTGGAAATGCCTGTTGTAACCAGTGACAGAGGGTTTGCCAACTTTAAGTGGAAAAAGCTTGCCTTCTGGGCTGAGGGCCAGATGCTCCTTGTTACCACTTGTCATATTAAATATTTATTCATTTTAGAACCTTTGTTTTTTATTACTTAGAAGCCCTTTCCTTATAGTTATTTTTAGCCCTCCTTGCCTAGTATCCCATGAGGTTTTAAGCTGTGCACTTGGGACAAGATGCTGCCTTTTGAGGATTAAAAAAAAAATGTCAACTGCTTCATGTCTCTCAGGTGAATTAGAACTTGAAACATCCAGAACTGCGTCCTGTTCAGTCATTCACAGGTAATTGTCTTGTTCGGCTTTCCCAGGCCCCAGGGTTCCCAGGGCATGCCAGTGTAATGCCAGGGAGAGGACACAGAATGGAAGAAACTTGGCAGGGCGGGGAATGTCTGTTTGGGGGTAATTAATGTTGCAGTTGATTCAGGTTTCTGATGTGGTTTCTAGTCTGAAAGTGTAATTTGGAAAATGTCTGACACGAGAGTACTTGACTTCTAAAATTATACCTAATGTAGATGAAACACCATCAAACCTGTCAGAGGGGGATTTGACTTCCTAATGTAGGCACAATTTTAGATAAACAAACTCATTGCAGTACCTTTAGTACTGTACTCAACTCACTTGAGAGTCCCCCAGTTCCATTATATTATTTATTGAAATCTATCTGTGTACTTGACTCTGAACAGCCATAAATGAAGACCTAGGCCTTCCCCAGGGGCCTCCCAAGCTAAATTCTGTTGGTTAATATCTTGATATTATTGGACAATAAATTGGCCTATAGCTCTAAAAATTTTTCTGAAGTTTACATTTATTATGAAAACCTTAAAAAGTGATTCTTTTATATTAGCTCTAAGCCAGAGTTAGGATCATTTGTTTCTTAAATACCTAAATCGTTGATGTTAAAGCTCTTAGGTTATATTTCAGAGTGTTATTACATAGACAGATTTTTGCCTTATTGATTAATGATCAGATTAATGAAATGAAAGTTGCTTGCTTTCACAAAGGACAAGCCCCATTAGTGGCTCTGTCTCTACTTTCAATGTTTGCAGTAAACTGGGCCACAAAGGAAGTTTCAAACCGTGTCTCACTACTATAAAGTAGATCATTCAAGACTCAAATTTTCCTCACTTTGGCTTAGAGTCTCATCACCTGCAAGCCACAGCATAGTCCTCTGGGGCTTTGCAACTTCAGCATCACCTGAGAACTGGTGCAAGCCAACCCAGACCTGCTGAATCAGAATCTGTTTTTTTTTTTTTTTTTTTTTTTTTTTTCGGTACGCGGGCTTCTCACTGTTGTGGCCTCTCCCTTTGCGGAGCACAGGCTCTGGACTCGCAGGCTCAGCAGCCATAGCTCACGGGCCCAGCCGCTGTGCGGCATGTGTGATCTTCCCGGACCGGGGAACAAACCCGTGTCCCCTGCATCGGCAGGCGGACTCTCAACCACTGCACCACCAGGGAAGCCCAGAATCTGTATTTTTAACAAGATCCCTAGGTGGTTTGAATGTACTTTCAAGTCTGAGAGACATTGCTTCTAGTCCATCAGCAACCTGGTAGAGCTGTAAGAGGTTAGAGGCCCAGAGGAATCAAGAAGTCTACCCAGTTACTAACAGACAAGTAGTCAGTGGTAGATATATAGTCCATGCATTGCTGACGTCTGTTTTAGCTGTCGGCCGAGCAGGTCATTCCCCTCCATTTCTGTAAGAGTCTCAGCACTGCCTCATTCGAGGAGGTACCATCTGTACCACCAGTCGAAGGAGACTTTCTCACACCTCTCCACCCTGCCCCCATTCACAGGAGATGTGACTTAAGGTGGGTCAGTCAGCTTCTGTTGCTAGAGCTTGCAATCTTTAGTTGAGACCAAAAAGGATGCAAGCTGCTTGAGATTGAATTGCGTCATGGCAGCACTGCAGAGAGAGACCCAGGAATTCCCTCCTGCTGCCCCAGGAGATGAGCTGGTTCCTGTGATGATGGATATTCAACACTGCCTTCTGTTCCACTCCTTAGAAATAATCAGTGTAAATTCTTTCTTTATAAAAAAGACATACTCTTTTCAGAATTTCCAGGCCTAAACCCGTGTATGTATTATACAAATTGGTTCGTCCCACAGATAATCTTCTGTATTTGTTTGTTCACTTAGTGTAGGCTGTAATTCCTTGTTGGGAGCCTTTGGGGGCAGTTGAGCTTAGGAGTTCAGAATCTTTTGGATTTTAGAGTAGTGATACAGTGCACATACCAAATATCACGTAACAGCTGGTATAGTCTGAGGCAGCACCCCATAATTAAACACATTCCATTGTTTTCTGCTGGGAAGAAATCGATCCATACCATGTGAGCCCAATTAAGACTTGACATATTTTCATGTCAAGACAGGTAAATACTTGCTGTCAAGTGAGTTTAGGACTGGTCAGGTTTTGACACCAGTTAAGTTTCAAAAAAACTTACAGTTTCTAGAGTGTTTTGGATTTTGGAATTGTGGATAAGAAATTGTAACACAGGTAATATATTTTGGAGATATGATTTCTAAATAGTACTTATGGACTTACCTCAATCTTTCTCATGTCTGCAGAAGTATTCCACTGCATGAATGCAACATAATTTATTTAACCAGTTTTCTATTGATGGATGTTTGGGATTTTCTAATTTCTGCTCTTACACAGAATGTTGCAGTGATCATCCTTGTGTGTTTTCATGTATATGTACAAATATGAAGCAATAATTTAAGTGTATGAACAGCCAATTTAAGGGAAAAATGTTGCTCATTTTCTAGCTGCAACAGATTTCTCCTGTTTTTGAAAGACATTTATGTTGAAAATTCTAAATCTGATGGTGGAAAATATCCTGGAAAAATGGAAAGAACTCAGCCTTGGGAGTCAGGACTCCCAAGTTTCAGATCAAGCCTCACCAGTTAACATGGGAAGTGTCAGTTTTTGTGTGTGTGTGTGTAGTAGTTTCTCAGTCTATAAAACAGAGAACTGTAATATATGACTTCAAGCAAGATTGAGTTGCTATGTACAGGCACTGTTCAGAGTGCCTGAGAAATAGCAGAAATCCAAAACAGAGAGGCCCTGCTATCATGGAGCATACATTTTAATGAGAAAAACCAACAATAAACATTATGACAAAGTATTTAATATGTTAGTGATAAGTAGTAAGGAAAAAAATAAAGCAGCAAGAGGTAATAGGACATGTCAGGAAGGGAGATTGAAACTTTAAACAGCATAGCCAGGGAAAGCTTCACAGAAAATATCTGCACAAAGCAGTCAAAGCAGAGGAAGCAGCAAATGCAAAGATGCTAAAGTGGGATTATGCCTGGAATGTTCAGAAGTTCAAGACGGCCAGTGCAGTTGAAGAGGGCTTAGCAAGACAGGGATCAGAGAAGTAGGTGAGTGCAGAGAGGCACCAGAGGGCCGGATGTATGTTCTTTAAAGGCTTCAGTAAAGACTTGCACTGTGTGTGAGAGAGGAAGCCCTTGGAGGATTGCTCACACAAGAGGAATGTGACCTGGCTGGTGCTTTAAAAGGGCCTCTCTGTGTGAAGACTATACTGAAAGGGGGCAAGGGCAGAAGTATGGGAGGCTGTTGATAGGGAGACTCTAGGTAGGAAGCTATTGAACTAATCTAGGCAGTAACAGTAGGAGTGGTAAGACATGGTTGAATTCTGGATATAATTTGAAGTTAAATTAACAAGAGTTATTGATGGATTCGATATGGGATATAAAAAAAATTTAATGATGACTCTATGGTTTGTTGTCTGAGCAACTGGAAGAATGGAGGGCCATCAAAAGAGATGGGTAGCAGATGCTGGAAGACCAGGTGCAGGGGAAATCAAGAGCTCAGGTTTGGATGAATCGAGTTTGAGGTGTCTATTAGGCATCCTTGTGAAGATATTGAGTAGACAGTTGGATAGAGATGAGACTGGAGTTTAAGGGAACAGGTTTAGGTTGGAGATAAAAATTTGGCAGTCATCAATGTATAGATGGATTTAAAGCCTTGGGTTGGGATCGTGTAGGGAGTGCATGCAGGTAAAATGAGAGGTCTTAGGACTGAACCTGAAGGAATTCCAACATTGATAGGTCAGAGTAAGCAGCAAAAGAGATTCAGAAGGAACAAAGAGGGAGGAGAAAAACCAGGAGTGTTGTGTCCTGGAAGCCAAGTGATGGCAGTATTTCCAGGAGAGTGACCTACTATTCTAAACACTGCTGCCAGGTCAAGTTAGGAGGAGAATTTGGCATCAGAAGGTCCTTATTAACCTGACAAGAACAATTTCAGTGGAGTGGAGGGGATGAAAGGCTGGCTGCAGCTGGGTTCAAGAGAGGCAGGGGAGAGAATGGGAGAAGTGAGTGGTGACAACTGTTTCAGGTAGTTTCTGTGGGTGTGTGTGATGAAAAAAGAGAAAAGCAGTGGAACTTGGACAGAGCAGAGGGGGTCAAGATAAGTTTTAATTTTTTTAGATGGAAGGATTAATGGCATGCTTAAGTGCTAATGGGAATGTTCCGTAGAGAGGGGAAAAATGGATGCTGCAGAAGAGAGAGGGGAGGATTGTTGTTACAGAGCAAATGAAAGGGGATAGGGTCTAGTGTGCAGACTAGGGCCTGGCCTCATCTGAGCTCAACCAGAGTAATAGGAGAAACCATGGTAGATGGGAGATGTGGTGGGGACTTGTGGAAGTTCTGGGTTTTTTGTTTTTGTTTTGTTTTCTGGTGAGAACATTGAAGTTCTCCTCTCTTAGAAAATTTCAGTTATACAATACAGTGTTATCAACTCTAGTCACCAGGTTTTGCATTCGATCCTCAGACTTTATTCATCATATAGCTGAACGTTTGAACTCTTTTACCAACCTCTCCCTATTTCCTCCACCCTCCAGCCCCTGGCAACGACTTTTTACTCTGTTTCTATGAGTTTGACTTTTTTTTAGATTATACATATTAGTGATGTCATATAGTATTTATCGTTCTCTGTCTTACTTCACTCGGCATAACGCCTTCAAGGGTCACCCGTGTTGTCACAATGGCAGGATTCCCTTCTTTCTCATGGCTGAATACTATTCCATTGTGTATATATTTATATATACCACTTCTTCTGAAGTTCTGTTTTTATGATTCAAAAATGGGCAGTTAGGTTGTTAGAATGAAGGAGGACGTGGGTGGGCAGATGTGAGACAGGGGACTGCTTTTTATTGTTATGGTCCCTATGCTACTGCTTATGAATTGAAACAATATACACATATTAATTTGGTAAAACATAAATATTTTTCAAAAGGAAGAGAGGAGAATGTCTGGTTTACTTCTATGGGGAAATGCTTGAGGGAATGGAGGGACAGAGCAACCACAGAGGGAAGGAAAGACCAGGGGCACAGTCGTGGTTCTAGAAGATGCCAACATCGGAATGAGCCATCGGCGTAAGAAAGATTTTCAGAGGCTCTTAAAACATGAAGAAATATGAAAAGTATAAAACAACATTACTGCATTTCAGTAGGACACCTATTGGGAAGGATTCCATTTCTTATAATTCCAAATATATTTCAGTGGTCAAGCAATGTTAACCATGGACATTTCTGTCTCTCAAATAAATATTTATTCAGCTCTATGGATGGAGGTGTTGGGGAGGATATACCTGTGAAGGGGAGCTCTTAGCATCCTTCTGTAATTTGAAGGCTGTGACTGAAGCATCTTTCTTTCTCTCTCTGTCACTCCCTTTTCCTCCCTCTCTCTCCCCCACCTCTTTCTTTCTGTCTCTCTCCCCTTCATACTGTTGCAAGACTTGGGCTTTGGTACATCACATTCTTAGTGACGATCTTCTTAATTTTCCCAGGATCTCCTCTCTTGTTCCTTCTTCTTAATTAAATCATACTTATTATTCAAAATTCAGATCAAATTCAAATATCTTGATGAAACTTCTTTCACCAATCCAGTCCTCAGTTATTTTCTCCTCTTTTCCTTTAGTCCCCTCTATACCTGGAGAGACAAAAGACCCAGGTCTGCTGTTGGGGATAATGAAAGTGTGTTAGGGTATGCAGAACTGGGGAGAATTTGATATGGAAAACTCCCTACTGAGAGACTAAAAGTTAAAAATGAACTTTTGATAGAGCAGCTTAGAAGGAAAAAGAATATTTTCAACATGGCAGAGTTGGACTAACAATCAGGAAATTCGGATTTTAGTCCTGACTTTGCCACTGGCTGTATGGCTTTGATAAAGTTATATAATAGCGTTGTCTTCAAAATTAGATGATGCAACACTGGACTAAATTGCAAGCAATCAGCTGTGCTTTCAAGGTAGGGAGAGTGTTGGTTGGGGCAGACTTTGCCTTGGTGAGGAGTATGGGATTATGGGTTGACTCTGGACTTCATGCTGCTCAAATACTGTCTATTGTCAGAACCATTCACCTTCATTGTCAGCAACCATCACTCACTGGGCCTCTTATTCAGCCCCATACAACAGCGCACTTACTAGCTCTTGCTAGTCATGATCTTGTTAATCTACTTATCTTGGTCTGCTCCTCCTTTATATTTATTATGATCTGCATCCTGTCAACTTTATATCTACTTTTCTTTCTTATTTTTTTAATCTCTAACTCTCTCTTTAGACTTAACGCTCAGTATTCCTGGCTGTGAGTCTGTTTCCACCTTGATAATTTGGATATTCCGTCTGACTAAGGATCTGATTCTGTCCTATCCTGAGTGCTCTTCTATTCTTGCTCTAGTGAACCTGACTACCATGAGACCTACCCTTTTTCTGAGACTCAGAGCCAAGAAAAATCACTCCAATTTTGTAGGTCCAAGTAATGACTCTGGTGTTGGTGTTATCTTGATAACCAGATTGTAGTTCCTTATATACGAGAATCAGTGCTTTTTTCCTGCTGATTTCCTCAACAACGTTATATAATGTTGTGCTCTTATTAGAAGACTACTATTTGCTAATCCATACGTTCCTGTCTCTCAGAACCTCACCTAGCTTACTTTTAAAAAAAATTTATTTATTTATGTTTTATTTTTGGCTGCATTGGGTCTTTGCCACTGCATGCAGGCTTTCTCCAGTTGCGGCGAGTGGGGCCTACTCTTTGTTGTGGTGCGGGCTTCTCATTGTGGTGGCTTCTCTTGTTGCAGAGCTCGGGCTCTAGGTGTGCAGGCTTCAGTAGTTGCGGCGTGTGGGCTCAGTAGTTGTGGCTTGCTGGCTCTAGAGCGCAGGTTCAGTAGTTGTGGTGCATGAGCTTAGTTGCTCCGCAGCATGTGGGATCTTCCCCGAGCAGAGCTCGAATCCGTGTCCCCTGCATTAGCAGGCGGATTCTTAACCACTGCGTCACCAGGGAAGTCCCTCACCTAGCTTACTTTCGATTGGAGGATCTTAAATAAAAACAAAAGGGGGAAGAGTAGACATTACTGAAGGAAAGAAAAGTCAAGAGGTGACTTGTTTCTTCCTCTTTTATTTTCTTCCTCCTGTTTTAATTTTCTCCTCTTCCTACTTTTAATATAGAACTAGAAGTTGTATATTATGAGTACCAGTATATTTGTTTGAATTCAAGGAAAAATATCGTTTCTAGATAATCACTTTGTTTTTTCTTTCAGGGTACTATATTTTAATCATTTTATTAATATCTTATTTATTAATTTTCTATATTAATTTTATTCATTAATTTCCTATTAAATAATTTCACAACAGGTCCCAGTGCCTGCCTGATGAAAGCAAGGATCAATGATCTTGTCAGAACTGAAACTCATATAAACTAGCTTAGGTTAGAAACAAACAAAAAAGAGGAATTTATTGAATATCTGAAGGTACCCCTAGTAACTATAGAGTAATAATTACAGAGATAAGTTGTAAGGCACTGGAACCAGGATCTAGAAAATTCAAATCCAATGTTATTTACTCTATCTTTTCTAGAATGTTTGATCTCTTGGCTCTGCTTCTTTCGGCACATTTACTTTATTTTTCTTCAATCTTATTGTAGATTATTTTACTATGCTGTGGCCTGCACCTGTTGGTCCCAGCCTCTGCTTATCCTGATTTATCTCTAACATTCATCAGAAACCAAATAAAGTCCAGTTTCTATATTCCCAGTCTGAATTCCAAGAAGAGATTCTGTTTGGCCCAGCTTTGGTCCGATACAAATTTCTCTTCCAGTTAGCAGTGGTGAAGGAGGGACTAAGCCATGTCCTGCAAACACGGCTACAAGTATGGGCTACACCCCAGAAGGTCCCAAAAATTTTGGCACAGAATATGATACTTGTTATATTAGTTACATACTTGTCATATTTAATATGTCAGGCTCACAATAAAGTTTATACAAAATAGGCCTTTCCAACCTCCTTGATTTTTTTCTTTGTTACTATAATCACTAAAGCTAAAGATAAGATGCCGCTGATGTCTAAACATAGAAACAAACAAAATAACTGAAGTGCTGTTCAGAGATTTAGCCTGAAGGGCAATCACTTTTTAACTTAATCAGTATTTTAGATCTTGATTTAAGCTATCTTTCTTTGGGTGAAAATTTGTTTGATCCTGTTTTACCATTAGAAAAGTCATACCATGCAGATTTTATGCATTCTTGTAAAGTTCAAACACATTACCTTTGGTGGATGGGTACTAATTAGTAAGAGGAAGGCAAAGGAAAAATGCATTCCAACAAATGACTTAAGTTCAGAAGTATGCTAACTAGTGGATTTTCTAATTGGTTTACTTTTTTTAAACTTTTGCCCAAAGTCTGCTGATTAGTTAGGACTGTTTTATTGAAAGACTCTGAGGGCATCTGATATAATCACTGACTGGGGGAAATAAGACTTGGTTTAGGGGGCTGATCTTTAGTTAAAGCAGTACCATCCAAAAGAAATGTAATGTGAGCCACACATGAAATTTTAAGTATTCTAATAGTCACATTGAAAAAAGTAAAAGGAAATTAATGATTAATTTTAGTATTTATTTAAACGGATATATACAAAATATTTTTATTTCAACATGCTGTCAAATAAAAATGAGATACTTTACACTTTTTTGTGCTAAATCTTTGAAATTCAGTGTGTTTTATACTTATAGCATAAATTTCAATTCAGATGCTAATTTTTCAATGAATAAAGAGAAATGTAGTCCTACGAAAACAATAAATTTGTGTTTAATTGAAAAATATTTTACACTGCTTCACTTTTTTCATTTAAATTTAAATGAATTAAAATTAAGTAAAAGAAAATAATCCAGTTTCTCAGTCTGCACTAGCTCCATTACAAGTGCTCAGTAGCCTTGGGTGGCTAGTGGTCATTGTTTAGGACAGCACAGTTTTAGAGGGTGGGATTCATAAGACCTGAGACCAGAGATTATCTTCTGCCAGTGGAGTTTAACCTCAGAGGGAATTTTTTTTTTTTTTAACATCTTTATTGGAGTATAATTGCTTTACAGTGTTGTGTTAGCTTCTGCTGTATAACAACATGAATCAGCTATATACATATGTATATCCCCATATCCCCTACCTCTTGCATCTCCCTCCCACCCTCCTTATCCCACCCCTCTAGGTGGTCGCAAAGCACTGAGCTGATCTCCCTGTGCTATGCAGCTGCTTCCCACTAGCTATCTATTTTACATTTGGTAGTGTATGTATGTCAATGCTGTTCTCTCCCTTCGTTCTAGCTTACCCTTCCCCCTCCCCGTGTCCTCAAGTCCATTCTCTACGTCTGTGTCTTTATTCCTGTCCTGCCCCTAGGTTCATCAGAACCTTTTTTTTTTTTTTTTTTAGATTCCATATATATATGTTAGCATACGGTATTTGTTTTTCTCTTTCTGACTTACTTCACTCTGTATGACAGTCTCTAGGTCCATCCACCTCACTACAAATAACTTATTTTTGTTTCTTTTTATGGCTGAGTAATATTCCATTGTATATATGTGCCATGTCTTCTTTATCCATTCATCTGTCAATGGACACTTAGGTTGCTTCCATGTCCTGGCTATTGTAAATAGTGCTGCAGTGAACGTTGTGGTACATGTCTCTTTTTGAATTATGGTTTTCTCAGGGTATATGCCCAGTCCCACTACTTCTTTATTCAGGCTCTGTGCTAGATTGACCTATTTGCAATTCTCTTAAATACCATGTACAATCCCACCTCTCTGACTTTGATGATACTGTGTATTTTTGTGCTCGATCTCTTCATCTTCTGTTTATTCGTTTAACCAACATGGATTGAAAGTGTACCACATGCCAGAATATGTGTGCTATACATGATTGATATGTGAATGAGAGAGGCACAGCCTTACGCTCGTGAAGCTGTCAGTGTCACTTTTCCCAACCCCTCCTGCTCCCTCTAAACCCACCTTCCCTGACCACTGAGCCCTTGGTGATCTCTTTCTTCTTGAGCTCCAGTAAACTTATTGTCTGTCACATGGGATCAATCAATATTTACTGGTTGATTAATTTATCCATAGTAATAGAAAATGCAAATATCATGTGGAGATAAACATTTTAGATTATTTTAAAATTCTGCTCTTATTCCTTTAGTTGGATGATGGTTGGCAGTCTCCTTGACTGTTAAATAAGTATAATGAACTAGAAATTTAAGTTCTCTTCCATGTATGCAATTATAGATATTTATTTTTTAATTTTAATTTTATTTTAGTTTTGGCTTTACCTTGTGGCTTGCGGGATCTTAGTTCCCTGACCAGGGATCGAACCTGGGCCCTGGCAGTGAGAGCGCCGAGTCCTAACCACTAGACTGCCAGGAAATTTCCTATAGATATATTTTTATTTTTTTAAATTTAATTTTATTATTTGAAAAAAATTTATTTACTCACTTATTTTTGGCTGCACACGGGCTTTCTCTAGTTGCGGAGAGAGGGGGCTTCTCTTCGTTATGGTGTGCGGGCTTCTCATTGTGGTGGCTTCTCTTGTTGCGGAGCACGGGCTCTAGGCACACAGGCTTCAGTAGTTGTGGCACACAGGCTCAGTAGTTGTGGCTCGCGGGCTCTAGAGTGCAGGCTCAGTAGTTGTGGCACATGGGCTTAGTTGCTCCGCGACATTTGGGATCTTCTGGACCAGGGATCAAACCCATGTCTCTGATATTATGCAAAACGTATCTGCCTTTCAGCTTGCCTGATTCCAAACCCTGCTTGCCATATGCATTTTCTACCCTTTGATCCGTCTCTGCATTGCTATTTATCAGTTTCAAAAAGCTGTAGTTGAAGCGTGAGCAAATTCAAACATGCCCAGCGTTGCTTTTGGCCCTGGATCCATAAAATCAAATCAGTCACACATCTGGCATGTTTTCTCTAACCAGACTACATGCATCACAAGAGCACCATTTATCCCTTGATTACTGAGTGAAGGATTGAATGTGAACTTTAAAGTAATGAGTAACTTTCCCCCCTACTCATAGCACACAGAAATTTAGTCACCTGTATGAGATCTTTTCGAAATACCACTGTATAACTTTCCTTCTTAACAGTTATCACAGTTTAAATTATACATTTTATTTGTGTGATTATTTAATTAATATATGTCTTTGCTTTTATATTGTAAGCATCTTGTGTCAGGAATCATATGTAGATGGCTCACCTTTATATTCGCAGCACCTAGCACAATGCCTGGTGTGTAGTAGGTAATGATTAATATGTGCTGAATGAATTTAAACTTGCCCCAATACTTTGAAGTTTCTCCTTTGGAGTTATCTTCAGAGATAGCTTCCCAGCAACAAGAGAATCGCTTTCTTGATTTTCTTTAAAGAACATCAGAGCATCTTGTTGTGCCTGCTGTTTCCTTTCTCTCTCTTTCTTTGCTCCAACTAGTGCTTCTCAGTTGACATCTTTTCCCTTTCCTCTCAGTGCAATTGAAGCAACCACTGGAAGTTGCTGGGCACAGCTGTACTGATGCTGGCCTGGACTCCACTGAAGGCACCCTGGGAAAGGCTGAGGGATGGAGATAAAATAAAGCCTTTGATGCAATAGTCATTGCACTGACTAAATGCATTGGATGCTGCCTACCTGCTGTCATTGCCATGAAAGCCTTCAATGGGTGCAGTTCGCTGAACACTGAACATGTGTATTGCTGAAGGTTTAGGACTCAGGTTTTAAGCGAGTTAATTATGACTGAGATGGTTTAAAGTGAGTTGATGGTGTTAACAGTAATTATCAATGGTGGGAGGAGGAGCTCAATTTACACAGAACTGTAACTGTCTTCATATATTTCTGTAATGTTTTAGTTTCTTTTCTTATCCTAGGGTTATGTTTACTTTAGTAATTTAAAAAACATGTACAAAGAATATTTTAAGTGTCATAAGGGAGATGATGCTATTAAGCCATTTTCAAGAAAAAACTTCAAAGGCGTAATGTAAAATTGAATGAATTTATAATAAAATACATACAGATAGTTATTGAGTTGTTAATGAAATCTCCTAGAATTACTTTATTTTAAGATCAGTACATAAGATTATATAGTATCCTGGTCCACAGAGGACTCAGAGCCAGGATGCTATTGCTTCTCAGCTATATGGCTCCAGCAACTGGACATGTGGTTCAGTTTCCTCATTTGTAAAACAAGGATAGTCATAGTTTTCACCTTATAGAGTGTAAAGCACATAGAAGAGGCCTAGCATATAGTAAAGCTCCATCACTGTTGTTGCTGTTGTTATTTTATATTTCAAATAATCTAAGTATACCTAGAGAAATTTCAAAATATAATTCCCTATTTATTTGTCAGAGCTTATTGTTCATATATACAGTTTACAGTTGAAAAATAAGTAACGGTAATTTGCCCAATATCTAGAAAGTTTGTCATTCTCCCATGATTACATTCACCCTTTATTAAGTAGTACTTGAATATATTTCACTGTGGTGTCTACAAACACTTGGGCAAAGGAATGGAATAGTGGTTGGTCATGTACCCAGAGAAAAAAATGATGGTCTGGCATGATGATGATAACAAAGATGATGACAATGATGATGTTAGGGGCTATATACCTGCTTGACTATTTGTGTACTAGCTGTGTAACCTTGGGCAGATCACTCAACCTTTCTGAGCCGCTTTTCCTCTCTGAGATCAAGATATTCTCTACTTCATTCAGGTGCTGAGAAATATTGTCTGTAAAAGTGTTCTGTGAATGTTTAATTTTTTTCTTCTAGTTTTATTGAGATATAATTGACACACAGTACTGTATAAGTTTAAGGTGTACAGCATAATGATTTGATTTACATACATCATGAAGTTATTACAGCAATAAGTTTAGTGAACAGCCATCGTCTCATATAGGCACAAAATTAAAGAAATAGGAAAAAGAATTTTTTTCTTGTAATGAGAACTCTTAGGATTTATTCTTAACAACTTTCATAAGTGACATACGGCGGTGTTAGTTATATTTATCATGTTGCACATTACATCCCTGGTACTTATCTTACAACTGGAAGTTTGTACCTTTTGACGACCTTCATTCATTTCCCCCTCCACCCACTCCCACCTCTGGTAACCACAAATCTGCTCTCTTTTACTATGTGTTTGTTTTTGAAGTATAATTGACCTACAACACTAGTTACTTACTATTACACAGTATAGTGATTTGACATTTCTATACACTTCAAATTAATCACCCCAATTAAGTCTAGTTATGATCTGTCACCATACAATTACATAATTATTGACTATATTTCCCATACTGTACATTTCACAACTGTGACTCATTTATTTTACAACTGGAAGTTTGTACCTCTTAATCTCCCTCACCTATTCTCTCCTCTCCCAACTGCCCTCCTCTCTGGAAGCCATCTATTTGTTCTCTGAATCTATGACTCTGTTTCTGTTTTGTTATGTATGTTAATTTGTTTTGTTTTTTAGATTCCACATATAAGTGAAGTCATACAGTATTTGTCTTTTTCTGTCTGACTAATTTCATTTAACATAATACTCTCTAGGTCCATCCATGTTGTCAAAAATGGCAAGATTTCATTCTTTTTTTGTGGCTGAGTAATATTCCATTATATATTTATATGTATATATATGTATATATACCCCATCGTCTTTATCCATTTATCTATTAATGGACACTTAGGTTCCTTCCATATCTTAGCTATTGTCAGTAATGCTGCAGTGAACATAGGGGTGCATCTATCTTTTCTTTTTTTTTGGCTGCACCATGTGGCTTGAGGGATCTTAGCTCCCCGACTGGGGATTGAACCCGGGCCCTTGGCAGTGAAAACACAGAATCCTCACCACTGGACCACCAGGAAATTCACTATCTTTTCTAATTAGTGTTTTCATTTTCTTTGGATAAATACCCAGGAGTGGAAATGTGGATCGTATGGTAGTTCTATTTTTAATTTTTTGAGGAATCTCCATCCTGTCTTCCATAGTGGCTGCACCAATTAACTTTCCCACTAGCAGTGCACAAGTGTTTCCTTTTCTCCACATTCTCACCATCACTTGTTATTTGTTGTCTTTTTGATAAAAGCCATTCTTACAGGTATGAAGTGATATCTGATTATAGTTTTGAGTTTCATTTCTCTGACGATTAGTGATATAGAGCATCTTTTCATGTTCCTGTTGCCCATCTATATGTCTTCTTTGGAAAAATGTCTATTTAGTTCCTCTGTTCATTTTTAAGTTGCGTTGTTTCATTTTTTCTGATGTAGAGTTGTTTGAGTTCTTTGTATATTTTGGATATTAACCCCTTATTGGATATGTCATTTGCAAATATCTTCTCCCATTTAGTAGGTAGCCTTTATTTTTATTTTGTTGATAGTTCCCTTCATTGTGCAAAACTTTTTAGTTTAAGGTAGGACCACTTGTTTATTTTTTCTTAGAGTCAGTATGCTAGGGGCCATGTGCCACCCATATTTCTCTATGCTTTTCACGCACATGTTTCCTTCCCCTTTCCCCCTCTAACCGTTCCCTCTTTGTCCATATCCTCTTTGAAGCTGTATGTTTATTTCAGCCCCTAAACTCAGGGATGCAATCATGTGTTGGTGTAATTTGTTCCCAAACTTCTTTTTCACTTGTCCTGACACTAGTTTAAGGCATAGAAAGATAGGGAAGGAGAAATAACTTAAACATTTATTGGAACACAGCTTAAAGCAAGATAACCTACCAGACCGTAACTGAAAAATAATTATGGCAAACAGTGTCACTTCTTTAAGAGCTGGCAGCAATAGTGTTCTCTTTAAGTGAAAGCAGTATGCAAAAGCAGATCTCCAAGAGTCACAGACACCTACAGCCTTTTAAATACTGATTTTAGTATTCAGTAAATATTTAACCAATAGTCAAAATGGTGCCAGGTAGGAGGATTAATAGAGAAAACTGAGAATGATTTGTGCCTTTCAGGATCCAATGTCCAGGTGTAATATTAGAGACACAAATTCGTGTTTAGTGTAAGGAGGGCAATTAGCATATCAGTATACACACATGCACACACACATTATTGTGTTTAAAAAACAAAGCAATATAATCACTTAGAGGCAGCTTCAAGTGCTATAAATACTGTTTAACTTAAACTGCTGGTTTACTTAATAAACAGATACATAGACAGTACAAGTAATAGTCAAAGGTAAAATGCAAAAGAATATCTAAAAATAGAAAAGACTAACTTTGAAAACTTCTTAAATAGTTTTTTCATTGCCACAACTTAGTCATTAAGATTGCTCAGACTGTATTCCCCAAATAACCCGCTTCCCATGTACTTCTTTAAAAAAAAAAAAAAAAAGTCCTAAAAATTAAAGGCCTTTGCTTTTTGAGCCTCTGACTGTACTTACCATTCAAGCATAAAGACCCTGCATTTTTAGAATAATCCGTAACAAATGAGACATATAAAGTTTAAGGTCTCCAACACACACAAACACACCCACACATTTTCAGAATTCTAAAATCCACCAAAACACCTGGAAGTAGTCTCCTATCACATATTTCCAAGAATCTTGATGTTCATTCCCTTGTAAAGTATATGCCACTTACATGGCTTAGTCATTTTGCTGGTTAGTTTCTTTTATCTGATGATCACGAGTCCACCCGCATTCTTTTCTCTGCCTCTTCTTCATCAGGCCTAGAGACTGAAGTGTCCTGGGGCCCGAGAAGGCCCAGGATGCCACTTGTGACTTGTCCTGTGGTTTGTCAGTTCCCTTTAATAGACTGTCTTCCTCTTTTCAGTGGATATTTGGAAATCTTTCACTTAGCAAATTGACAATCCAAATTGAGAATAAGTATAGAGCATAGTACAGATCAAAATCCAGGCTAAAAGAGGATGGACACTCTCTGGCCAAGAAAACTAGTTACGTAAGAGACAAAGTTTGTGTTAGTGAAGTAAGGGATGGTTGAAAAATTCTCTCAAAGGTTAATGGGAAATGGGTCAAGTACTACAAGTCTTGGTTTAATTCACTGCTTGGTGGGAGCCATAGAGGGCAGGTTAAAAGTTGAACCCATTAAAATTGCTAGAAAAGCAGCTGTGGTTGGATTTTTTTTCCAGCTCATCTGAGCTACTGTTACGAAAAACAAGAAGAACCATTAATGTGTAGTTTCCAAGAAACTCTTCAGAAGCTGAGAGAGAGAGAGAGAGAGGGAGGGAATTAGAATATGAAGAAGCCATAAATATTCCCTGGATCAAAATGTTAAGGATAGAATAAAAGCAGTTGCTCCCTAAAATGATAGCATCCCTGAGGTTCTAGTGCCCTTTTCTCTTTTCTTGGTGAGCTGGCCAATTATGACACGTTGCTATTATTGTCAGTGTTACATGTTCTGAGTCTAGGTATCTAGTCTGGCTGATCATGCTCTCTGCTTCTTGCCTCTTAATTTTCTTTTTTCATGGGACAATGGAGGTGAAAGTCAAAATCAGTACATTTTTTTTTTCCTTGTTAGCAACACTTGTAAATGTTTGAAGGGGGGGGGATAACTGACAACTAAAATAAAGTTTTTCAATTATATCTAATAGCATTTGCTAGTGTATTTCCCAGTTTCCATAAATAATTGCAAACTAATGGATCACTGTTAAGTAATACTTGTAGGTTTAGTATTTGGATATCTTTATTCAAAATCTTACTGCTACCTACTTCCTTATAACAAAGCTGTTGACATTTGCTGTCGAGCTCATAACAAGAGGCAGGAGGTACTTTGGAGGTAGAGGTGCCAACTGGGACTGCATACCAGGCAATGTTTGTTCAACACATAGGGATGGGTGTCTCCTGCCATTTGCTGAGAATGGCTTTCTTATATGAGGTTGGTGTGTCCCAGCCATTGTTTTGGGACATCTGAGAGTACTTCCTGTTACTTCAGGGGACTACACAATCCTGCAAAATAGCTTTAAAACAAGATTTAAATTAACTTTATTTTTGTAGGCATGCCTGTGTTTTATAGTAACTCCCCTGTCTGCCTCCTTTGAGATAGGGAGGAATGAAAGATGACTGTCATGATGTGAACTCAATATTATTTTTACTTCTAGCCATAGAAACTATTTATGGAAGATCTACCATGTTCCTGGCACTGTATACACATGAGAGATATAGTAACCTCATGAAGCAGAGTTTATAAATGAAGGAACTGAAACTATGCAAAATCAAGATGATTGGCCCAGGTCATAGAGCTATAAGGAGCAGTTCTGGAATGTTACCTTAGTTTCTATAACAAAAGTGTTTACTCTTTGCAGTTCACATACTCATTCTCTAGCCACTGAAGTTCAGGGACTATGTCTTAATAAATCTTTGTCTATCCCATAGTCTAGAAGTGGAAACCCAGAGCCAAAGATTTCGCAAATATTAACTAATTGCTTGGGTAAATCACACGATCTGTCTGGGTCTCCTGTGCTTCATTTATGGCTAAATCACAATCGTTAACACTTATAGATTATTTACTCTAAGGTGGGCATTGTTAAGCACACTGCATACATTAGCTTAAATAATCCTCTTAACACCCTATACTATGTCGTCAATATAAACCTTTTATACAGAAGAGAAATAAGAGACTGAGAGAAATCAGTAGTTTGGGTAAGTTCACAGAGCTGAAATTGTGGGATCTTGATTCACATGTAGGCTCTCTGAACCTAGCCTTGCATATGGACCTGTAACCACTGTCCTTTGCATCTTTCTATAGGACTCTCATGGCCTCGTCCAGCTCTCTGATCTGTGACTCTGTATAGCTGCAGACATTCTCATCTTGAAGAATACTTTTGATTCCCCAGCTCTTCCTTTTTAGAAACTTTTACCTGCAATGATTTTAAAAATAAAATTTGGTATCCTCTACAATTAGAGTAATTCTCCACTGGTTAACCCCTAATGCTGCTCTTACGTGTTTATTCTATTATTCCATAGTTCCTGTGTAGCACAGTTTACTATTTTCTCCAAATGATTTATACAAACCAAGTCTTTGGTGTAATGTATTTTTCCATCTGGAATGCCCCTTAAAAAAAACCATAATGCTTCCCACCTTTAAAAAAAAAAAAATATGACCCATGGGACTTCCCTGGTGGTCCAGGGGTTAAGAATCCATCTTGCAATGCAGGGGACGCCGGTTCGATCCCTGGTCAGGGAATTGGGATCCCACATGCCGCGGGGCAACTGAGCCCGCACACCACTACTAATAAGCCTGCGTGCCACAACTAGAGAGAAGCACACACACTGCAACAAAGAGCCCACACACAGCAACGAAAGATCCCATGTGCCTCAACTAACACCCGAAGCAGCCAAAAACTAAATATTAAAAAAAAAAAAATATGACCCAGTGCTGCACAAAGTATACTTTTATGTCATGTCAGGAAACCACATCAGAGCTCTTGTTTTCACAATAACAAGCTGTGATGCTGTGACATAGGATTATGCTTTAAAGGTAAGGAGTAAACATCAGGAACAGATGATTCCTTAACAAACAACAATCCTGATTTTACTCCATTTGTGTTAAAACCATCTGTCTTAAGAGCAAAAGAAAATAAAAAAATTAATAAATAAAAGACTATCCAAGCCAAATATTTATTCCTTCCTCTTGGTGAATATAAATATGTTAATTAACATTTTAAATATTGAGGGTTATGGAAAAAATAATATATTAATATTATCACTTAAACATTTGGCCATAATTTCCAGAATAGGTACACTTATCTTATTAGAGATGATGGAAATGCAGATAAATTGTGGAAGAGGATAACAGGAGTTGCTGAAAAAATCTCATTTTTGTCAAACTAAATGTTCAGTATGATTTATTGAGGGTTATTTTTGTAACTTATTAAACAGTCAAACATCATTTCTTAAATTTAGGGTGTCTAATAACTCGTTTAAAAGGATGGAAATTTACAAGTATGTCCATTAATAAGCTACATTCTGTTTTATTATTGTTCATCTTTCTAAAAGGCTGCCTTTTTCTAGAAGCATATTTTAAGTCAGTGAATTTATGGGGAAAATTACAAGTAAAATGTTAGCACATATGCATCTTGTAAAAACAGACAAACAAAACTAGGAAATAATATTTTTCATATTCAATATTTTCCCTTATTTACTACTTAATCAACTTAATAAATACTGAGAAACTGGCAACCTTACTTTATTAGTTTTCAAATATTTAATACTCTGAAACTTTTTTTTTTTTTTCTGGAGCATCTGGTAAGGTAGTATAAGTGAAACATTTCAGAAAATTCCCCCTGAGCTATTGGGGATAAAAGAAGAGCTTATCTGATACATACTTTCATATTTTCTGGAAGAATTCAATCCATACCCAGAATGATTTTTTTCAATAGGAGTGATGTGTTTTTCTACTTAAGGAGTTAAAGAAGAGAACTGATTGATGCTCCTCAAATACTGTTCAAGTCTAAGAGAAGATTTGTAAAGATCTAAGATTTAATGGGTTTGAAATGTTTTTTTGTTTTTTTTTTTCTCTTTTTTTGCGGTACGCGGGCTTCTCACTGTCGTGGCCTCTCCCGCTGCAGAGAACAGGCTCCGGACGCGCAGGCCCAGCGGCCATGGCTCACGGGCCCAGCTGCTCTGCGGCATGTGGGATCCTTCCGGACCGGGGTATGAACCCGTGTCCCCTGCATCGGCAGGCGGACTCTCCACCACTGCGCCACCAGGGAAGCCCTGAAATGTTTAAAAAGCAAGTAAAATCTATATTGAAGTGAAAATATTTTGCTACATAATTTTTACTGCTTTTGTGTTTTCTGACATTGCTTACCTGCTTGTCTCTTGGTATTTCTGATTTTTTCCCAGTCATTGCTTGACTCTGAACAAATCCCTTTTCTTTTATGCTACCCTATTGGAGTTTTGTTGAAAAAACCATCAAGAGGAGGATGAAAATGTGAAGCAGATTGGTAATGGTCAGAGCTGTTGACTTTAATAAGTGAAATGGCCTAAGGCTCACATCAAGATGGGATAGGTGGAGTGGAGGAGAGATTCAGACACTTCCTTACCACCCAGTGAATGGAATGTCCCTAGTATGATGATTTCCTGCTTTCTTTGGAAGGTAGCCCCTAGGGCTGTTTGGAAAAGAAGCATCCAACTACCTTCCTGCAGACTGGTATCATGAGTTCCTTTCCCTTGCTAGGTTCTTCTTAGACTTAGCATGACTAATTCTTAGTTATCTCAGAGTTGGTAACTACAGACCTGGTAACAACAGATTGATAACTACAGACTTGAGTTCTGAAATCTTACCTTGTCAGGTTTGTGATAGCCGAATCATGAATTATGTGTGCCCTTGTAGTTCAGGAGGGTGTGTGTGTGAGTGTGTGTGTGTGTAAAGGAGCATAAACATGCCAATACTGAGCTTCTGCCTTGTGTCAGGGACAGTTTAGGCACCAGTATGCAGTGATAATCAAGATAGACCCTGCTCACATGGAGCTTATATTCTGAGACATAATTTGGGCAAAACATAGAAATGAAGAGAGGCAGGGAAAGAAGGAAGGAAAGAAAGTGTATTGAATATGATAAGTGCCAAGGTGATGGGATAGAAAGATATTAGTGGGAAGAGGTACTGTAGATTAGGTGGTCAGGAAAGGTCTGTTGCGGGAGGCAAAACTCAAGCTGAGAACTAAGTGACAAGAAACATGAAATTATGCAAAGAATGATTGGAAGAATATTCTAAGCAGAGGGAAAAAGCTAGTGCAAAGGCCTTGGATTGAAATAATCTGTGTGAGGAATATTTCTGTGG
Organism: Kogia breviceps; assembly: GCF_026419965.1. Lineage (NCBI taxonomy): Eukaryota > Metazoa > Chordata > Mammalia > Artiodactyla > Physeteridae > Kogia > Kogia breviceps. The sequence goes on from NC_081321.1 coordinate 49,881,259, forward strand.
GTGAAGTGGAGTGGGTGAGAAGAGAGTGGTAAGAGACAAGTGGGGCCAGATTATGGAGGGCTTTCCTTTTATTCTAAACATGATTGGAAGCCATCCAGGGGTTTTCAGTTAGGATGAGAATAGGGGGTGACTTGGTCTGTTATACATCTTAAAAAAAATCACATTTTAAAAAAGATCACATACTAAAATACATTTTATCAGATCAAACATTTTTAAAAGAAAATATTATGAAGAATATTTTGCAGGAGAGCAAGGTATTTGAATGGAGGCATGAAGGCCAGTGAGGAAGCTGTTGCTACAAGTCCAGGTGAGAAGTAAGGTTGGCTTATGCAAGAGATTTGGCTTGGAGGAGAAGCAGAGATATGGATGATTCTGGACATTACTGATGATAGAGAGGACAGGACTAGTATGTAGATTAGATGTGGAGGGTGAAGGAGAGAAAGGAATCAAGTTTAAGTTACAGATTTTCGGCTGGAGACACTGGGTGGATGGTGGTGACTTTTGCTGGGATTGGTGAAGCTGGAGGAAAGTGAGATTGGGGAAGGGTTATGGAGTCAAGAGTTGTTTTAACCATGTTATCTCTGAGCCGTGTAAGTGAAGATGTCAAGTGGGCCATTGGGTGTATAAGTCCAAGGACTTAAATTTCATGACTAAGGCAAACCTGGAGATTTGATTTGGCATTCACCATCCTGTAGATGTAATTTGAATGTTGGATTGGATGAGATCTAAAAGGGTTTGTTACTCAGCTCTAGCCCATTCCAACATTTAGAGGTTGAGGAGAAGAGGAATACTCAGAAAAGGTGTCTGGAAGGTAGCAGCTCAGTGAGATAAAAGCAGAACCTGGGAAGTGTGATGTCATGACAGCCAAGAAAGGAGGTATTTCTTTTAATTTTATTATTGTTTTTTAATTGAAGTATAGTTGATTTACAATGTTGTGTTAGTTTCAGGTGTACAGCAAAGCGATTCAGTTATACACACACATATATATATTCTTTTTTCAGATTATTTTCCCCATAGGTCACCATAACATATTGAGTATAGTTCCCTGTGCTATACAGTAGATCCTTGTTAGTTATCTATTTTATATATAGTACTGTGTATATGTCAATCCTGAATTCCAAATTTATCTCCCCCACCTTTCCCCTTTGGTAACCACAAGTTTATTTTCTATGTCTGTGGGTCTATTTCTCTTTTGTATATCAATTCATTTGTTTCTTTTTCTTTTTTTTTTAAGATTCATATAAGTGATATCATATGATATTTGTCTTTTTCTGTCCAGCTTACTTCACTTAGTATGATAATCTTAAGTCCATCCATCTTGCTGCAAATGGTATATTTTCACTCTTTTTTATGGCTGAGTAATATTCCATTGTATATATATATATATATATATATATATATATATATATATATATATAAAACACATCTTTATCCACTCATCTGTCAGTGGACATTTATGTTGCTTCCATGTCTTGGTTATTGTAAATAATGCTTAGATGAACACTGGGGTGCATGTGTCTTTTTGAATTACAGTTTTCTCAAGATATATGCCCAGCAGTGGGATTGCTGTATCATATGGTAACTCTCTTTTTAGTTTTTTAAGGAACCTCCATACTATTCTCCATAGTGGCTGTATCAATTTACATTCCTACCAACAGTGTAGGAGGGTTCCCTTTTCTCGACACCCTCTCTAGCATTTATTATTTGTAGACTTTTTAATGATGGCCATTCTGACTGGTGTGAGGTGATACCTCATTGTAGTTTCGATTTGCATTTCTCAGATGATTAGCATTGTTGTGCATCTTTTCATGTGCCTTTTAGCCATCTGTACATCTTCTTTGGAGAAATGTCTATTTATATCTTCTGCCCATTTTTTGATTGGGTTGTTTGTGTTTTTTGATATTGAGCTGCATGAGCTATTTGTATATTTTACAGTTTAATCCCTTGTTGGTCACATTGTTTGCAAATATTTTCTCCCATTCTGTATGTTATCTTTTCGTTTTGTTTATGGTTTCCAAGAAAGGAGGTATTTTAAGTACGACGGAGTGAGCAACTGTGATGATTGTGGCTGAAAGATGAAAGGGAAGTGACCTATGGATTTGGCAAAATAGAGATCATAGTAAAACAGTCTTGGTGGTATGGTTCAGGATGAGGCATATCAGAATCAATTGAGAATGTGGAAGTAGAATTCTTGACTAGAGGCAACTCTTCCAAGAAGGTTCAACTCTTCCAAGAAGTTTATAGTCAAGGCAGTTATTTGTTTTTAAGTTACAAGATTAGGAGTACATTTGTAAGCTGATGGCTGACTGAAGTAAAATTCAGTATTTGGAAAACATAATGAACTATAGCTTTTGTAGAAATACTTAGAAATTTAAAAGACCACTTGACCTGTCTTAGTGGATTAACAGGTTCTTTTGTGGAAAGAAATTGCTCCTTTCGAAATTTGAAAGTTTATTAGTTCTCAAGCAGGTTGAAGCCAAAAAAGTACCTTGTGAGAGTCATACTTCAGGGGTGAGGCTTGGAAGTTTATAGTATAAAGTTGTTCATTACACAGAGAGCAAAAAGAATGAAAAGTTCTAGTACTTTCCAAAGGTTGATGCAGAACTGTAGACACTTCAAAAAGAAAGAAGGTATTTTCACAAGCATATATTTAGGGAGGTATCCAATTCAAACCCTGAGAAAAGACACAAATAAAACCAACTTATTTACTTTAAGAAGTAAACAGGGACTTCCCTGGGTGGCACAGTGGTTAAGAATCCGCCGGCCAATGCACGGGACACAGTTCAATCCCTGGTCCGGGAAGATCCCACATGCCACAGAGCAGCTAAGCCCGTGCACCACAACTGCTGAAGCCCAAATGCCACAACTACTGAGCCCGTGTGCTGCAACTGCTGAAGCTCATGTGCCTAGAGCTCATATTCCACAACAAGAGAAGCCACCGCAATGTGAATCCCTCGCAACCACAAGGAAGAGTAGCCTCGCTCGCCACAACTAGAGAAAGCCCACGCACAGCAACAAAAACCCAATACAGCCCCCCCCCCCAAAAAAAAGAAAGAAAAAGAAGTAAACATGTAAACATGTATGTTGAGTCTTCTAGATAGAATAGGGAAAGCCAAAATGAGGCACTGCAGAAGTAGAGATTACAGACAGGTGCATTGCCAATAGCAACTTCATGGAGAACTTGGGGAGTAGTGAACAAAGGAAGTTCAAATATCTGGGTGGCTTAATCAAAGACAGGAAGCTGTGAGTAATATTTAGGGAAGCAATGGATAGCCAGGACTGACTGCAGCATAGGGACTGTTAGGAAGTAAATATATGAGGATAAGTTGGGGCAATATTTTAGTTGGGTTGAATACCAAGGCAAGAATTTAATTTTGCAAGGCTTTTGTACGATTGGAAGTTTTTGAACAGAGGAATGGTCTTTTTAATATTAAAGTATGTTTCTTTTTGACATTAAAGTATACATTTTAGCTTATACTTTCTCTAAGAGTTTCATAATATAAGCTTTTGAAGTGGTCAAGCCAACAAGTGTCTTGAAGAATAGGAAAACTAAAGTAATAATAATAATAGTCTCTGTTTTGAGAATTATTATGTGGCAGGCACTGTGCTAGATTGTTCACATTTGCCATCACATCAACCCTCTGAAGTAGGGATTCCAGTCCTTGTATTTAGAGATAAAAAGAAAGGCTCAAGAAGGTTTAATAGCTTGCCTAAGACCACATGGAGAAGCCAGTATGAAAATTTAGCTGGCTTTTCCTGAAAAGCCGGAACAGAACACCTCTTGCTTTTGACAATGCTATATTCTTGTTGGAGAGATGACTCATCTCTGCATGAAATGGCAAAAACTCTGACACATATTGATTTTTTTTTCATTTGTATGTAACTTAGTAGGCACTACCTGTGTCCTTACTGAGTTGAAGCTATGGAATGACCCCAAACCCTTATACTTGGATTTGGGTCTCAATTTCCAGTTTAAGACTGCACTTTCTATACGGTCTGGGATTCTGTGTTAAATATTAGCCCACCTGGGTAGTACCTTACATCTTTTCTAGGCTTGTCAGTTTCTTCTTGTTTCCCCTGTCAATTCTGTGGTTCTAATCACAAGGAACTACAGTGCCCAGCCCAGGCCACTACTTCACATCTTCAGGGAGCACCATTCACACTGATGGATGCAGTTGGCACCAAGTTGTGCAGCTGCTTGGCCCCATTTCAGGTTTGCTATTGTGCTGAGACGGTCCCACAGACAATGAGGCCTGAAGCCCCAATCCAAGTTTGCTTTGATCCTGTGCACCCTGTATTTTGTTATTGTTGTTGTTTGTTTGTTTGTTTTTATTGAGGTATAGTTGATTACAATATTATATAAATTTCAGTTGTACAGCATAGTGATTCATTTTTTTAAAAGATTATACTCCATTTATAATTATTATAAAATGTTGGCTATTTTCCCGGTGCTGTACAATGTATCCCTGTAGCTTATTTATTTCATACCTAGTAGTTTGTAGCTCTTAATTTCTTATCCCTATGTTGCCCTTCCCCTGTTCCCTCTCCCTACTAGTAATCACTAATTTGCTTTCTATATCTGTGAGTCTGTTTTTTTTGTTATATTCACTAGTTTGTTTTATTTTTTAGATTCCACATATAAGTGATAACATACAGTATTTGTCTTTCTCTGTCTGACTTATTTCAGTTAGTATAATACCCTCCAAGTCCATTCATGTTGTTGCAAATGGCAAAATTTTGTTCTTTTTTATGGCCAAGTAGTATTCCATTGTATATATACACCACATCTTCTGAATCCATTCATCTGTTGATGGACACTTAGATTGCTTCTGTATCTTGCCAATTGTAAACAATGCTGCTGTGAACATTGGCGTTCATGTATCTTTTTGAATTAGTGTTTTCATTTTTTTCCAAATATATACCCAGGTGTGGAGTTGTTGGATTGTATGGTAGTTCTATTTTAGGTTTTTGAGGAACCTCCATACTGTTTTTCATAGTGGTTGCACCAGTTTACATTCCCACCAACAATGAACAAGGGTTCCCTTTTCTCCACATCCTCACCAACATTTATTATTTGTGTTATTTTTGATGATAGCCCTTCCAACAGGTGTAGGGTGATATCCCATTATGGTTTTGATTTGCATTTCTCTGATGATCAGTGATGTTGAGCATCTTTTCTTATGCCTGTTTGGGCCCTGTATTTTGTTTTTAAATCTTTATTTTTATATTGAAGTATAGTTGATTTACAATGTTTCAGGTATACTGCAAAGTGATTCAGTTATATATATTCTTTTTCAGATTCTTTTCCATTATAGGGTATTATAAGATATTGAATATAGTTCCTTGTGCTATACAGTAAGTCCTTGTTGTTTACCTATTTTATAGGGCCCTGAATTTTGGACTGTTGACTTCATCTTTAAACTCCTCTGATACAGTTTTTCAGCATTTTCGCCTTCCTCCAGGCTGTCCCTACATGCTCGAACTATTAAGAGCTTAGTATGCCTTCCATCAAAACTTAGTGTAATTAGGGGAAGACTTTAAGAGCCTGAGGATCTCATTCAGAAGAAATGTCAGAAACATGTGGAAGTTATCAGAAAGCAGATCAAAGAGATTCATTCATATATTCATTCATTCATTAAACATTTATTGAGCATCTAGACAAAACAGACAGCTCCGGCTTGATGGGCATATGACCTGTGCAGTCATAGAAGGTCCCTTACTCAGAAGGGAACTGTGCTTGGTTTAATGCTTTGCTGTCTCCATCTTGAAATTCTTAACTTCGTGGTTGAACATGTGATTTTTTTTTTTTTTTTGCGGTACGTGGGCCTCTCACTGTTGTGGCCTCTCCTGTTGCAGAGCACGGGCTCCGCACGCACAAGCTCAGCAGCCATGGCTCACGGGCGCAGCCGCTCCGCAGCATGTGGGATCTTCCTGGACCCGGGCATGAACCCGTGTCCCCTGCATCAGCAGGCGTACTCTCAACCACTGCGCCACCAGGGAAGCCCAAACATTTGATTTTTAAAGTAAAGTGTGATAGGACAGTGGGGCGTGAGCAGAGGAGATACACACAACATGGGTATCTACCTTATTCTTTGCTGCCCATGCCCATATAGCATATGTGATACTTGTGGGTACAGAATTCCAGTGGACCCATGATGGGCAGAAGTTCAGTGAGACTCTAAGCTAGTATAAGATAAGCATGTTCCATCTAAGACTAATTATGCAGGAGTACTGACAGCCCCAAGAGGTCACGATTTCCATTTAAACCAGAACTTGCTTCAAACACAGAAAGAAAGCATTGGTGTTCTAAGAAGCATGGATAATCAAGGAAACTTATCCTTTCTTAGTTTGTTTCATTGAAAATGCTGATGATATAGAAAGGGAAAGATAGTTCCTTTCCTTTCAGCTATTTTGCACTCATAAGTAAGCTGAGGGTAGACAGTGATGGCAGAATGTGCTTATATAAAGAAGTGAATTAAAATAATTGAGTTAGTTGTGTGCAGCGTGTCTGCTCTTCTGGTAAGAATATACATATGCAGGTGCATGCTACAAAGTACAAACTGTAGTTCTGATGTTTCCACACGTGTTAAATGCACTCACATTTGCACTTAAAGCTGGAAACACACAATATAAAGATGAATGGTAAAAATACCTCCTAACAAATTACAATTTTAGAGGGAGAGAAAACATGGTAGGAAAACGCTTTATGTTTTAATGCTTTTAGTAGTACTTCTGTCCTGCTTTTTGAACAAGGAGCCCCACTTGCCATGTTGCATGGGTCCCACAAATTATGTAGCTGTACCTGGGGCCAAGCACTGTGCTAGGAAACAGGAATATAACAATGAACATGTAAGGCATAGACTCTGCTTTCATGGAGTATACAGTTCAGAGGGGTAATTACATAATAAAAATTGTTATAAGAGAAACAAAGGAAAAGTACAGGGTGTTATAAGAACATATAAATGGAAGAAGCTGCTTCGATGAGCATTGCTGATTGCCTGCCCAACAACCCTTCTCCTTTGCCAATAAAATTTCCTTCCTTTAGAGACCAAACGTCAGATCCCCCAGTTCCCTAGCATGTATAGAGTATGGGGATGTGATTAAATCCTGTCCAGTGATATCTGAGCGGAAGTCTGCTGGACAGAGACACCCAGGAGAAAGATTTTGCCTCCTGTTACAGAGAGAAACACGTGAGGAGAAAATCTTCTCTTTGTTTCCTACTTTAGATATTGTCACTGTGAGAACATGATGCTTGGGGCTGTGGCAGCTATTTGTGACTGTGAGGGGAAAGTCAAGAAAATGGCAGAAAGCTCACCTAGGACTGTAATATAACTTTGAACCTCTGAGCCTATTCAGAACTATATGTCTATAGAATGCTTGTTAGGTGAGGAAAATACATTCTCATTGTTAAAGACACTTCTAGATGGGTTTTCTGTTGCTTACAGTCAAGACTTCCTAACTGATGCTTTGATCTATTCTGGGTGATCAGGGAGGTTTCACCTGAGAAAGTGACATTTCACATACACCAAAAGGATGATTAGGAATTAAGTTGTTGATGATTTGAGACAGTAAAGTTCCAGGCGGACAGAATAAGCATATTTGAATGCCCTAAATCAGGAAGGTACTTGACATGTGTGAGAGCTAAGATCCCAAATTATATGTGCTCAAGACCAGAGTAGGTGTTCAGCGTCCTGGACACCAGGCTCTAGGATACAACAGTGGATAGATGATTTGACCTTTTCCCTCTGGAGGATGGTGACAAGCTGGTTGCTGCTACTCTATGCACTGTCCAGGAAATCCCAGGCTCCAGCACTCAGTATATCATCTTTCCCACAGCTAACTGAGAGCACAAGTTTTCTTTTCATTTTCATGGATGGCCCTACCTGTGGGAAGTGGATACCTTGTCTGCATGTAGCTACCATGAGTAGTGACACAGAGGTTATCAGAATTTTTAGCAAAGCGTAAACCTTTTAGCACATCACCCTCCTTTGTTCCCATAAATAAGCAAAACAATGTGGAGGCACCAGAGAACATAGAGTAAAATCTGTGGAAGTGTGCACCAGCAGACATAGTTAAAAATATTTTTATGAAAGACTTGGATGATTCCCCAAATGATAAAAATAATGAGAAGGGGAAAGTCATCAGGAGCATTTGTATAATTGCAGTGTTAATGGTTAGAATCCAGTCAGCCTGCATGACCAGGGTGGAGCCTGGGTGTCTGATGATTCCTGCAGTAATGATACCTAAAGGAATAAGGCTGTCAGAGACATTATCATCATCATGTTTACCAGCATATCATCCCAACCATGGATACAGTGCCAGGAGGCAAGGAGAGCTGTGGTTTACAAAACAGAGGCTTACCTCAAAGGCCCACTTAAGCTGCAATTATGCAGTGGTAATGACTTTCTGTAATTTGTGGTGGGGAGGAGATGGAACCCTGGACTCTGTGTTAGAAACAAAAAGGAAAGCAAGGAGAAGAGAAGGAATTAGCATGCTAATTATGTTTTTTAAAAATGCATGTGGCACCTTTAGCATTACAGAAACATGGTCTCATTAATCCTCTTAATATCCCTATTAGTCCCACAGTTGAGAAGAGGAAATTGGAGGAATGGGCTGTCTAAGTGACTAGCCCACAGAGACATCAGGGAAATAAAACCAGCATTGTTGACTTAATGAGTGGTTCTCTCTCACCTTTTCTTCTGGTTTTTAAACCTTGATCCAGATTGGGCAGGAAATAAAAGAGCATGCCCTGAGGCAAAAGGTAGCTGTTGGCCTTGTGATACCCAAGTGGCAATACCCAGCATGATTTAATTGCTTACTAATCCTCTAAAAAAGATGATTTCTGAGTCTACATCAGGTACTTCAGTGGATTTTCAAGGAAAGTTCAATGAGAGTATCTAACTTGAGCTAGAACAGGCATTTGCAAGCTTTCTTTGTCCTCATTCATTCATTCACTGATTCAGCAAATACTGACTGTTATGTGCCTGGCACAGTGCTAGGCACTAGGAATAGAGCAGTGACTCAACTGGGCAAGATTCTGCTCTCATGGAGCCCACCTTCTAAAGGGAGGGAAACAGGCCACAAACAAGTAAAAAAGTAAATGAAGGAGAGAACTGCAGAGCGTGGTGCCTGCTGTAGGAAACAGAACAATGAAAAGGGAAAGAATGGGGTGGGTCTAGAGGGTGGGATTCCTTTGCAGAAAGTAGCCAGGGAAGGACTCTTTACAACAGGAAATACGAGTGGAAACCTGTGGGAAAATCAGGGACAGATTTTTGGTGAAGTCTGCAAGTGCAAAGACCCTGAGATAGGGACAGGAAAGGCAAAAAGAAACCGGTGTGACCAGATCATAAGGAGAAAGAGGGCGAGTGGTAGAAAAAGCATTTGGAGAACCACTCATTCATTCAAAAGATTCAATACTCCCTGCCAGTCAATGCACTAGGGACTGCTTCAGAGGAAAGTTCAATGCTTTCCTTCTTTTGTTGGCTCTTTTGCAAGAGCCAACAATTATAAAAGAATTATAGAAGCGAATTTTATAATTCCCCAGAATTATAAAAGCGAAGAGAAAATACCCTGCCCAGTGGGCCTCAGTCTCTTAATCTCTTGCCTGTTCTGCAGTGAGGTGCTTAATGAGCTTATTTTGCCTTAATGTACTTTCATAGGAAAAAACCCTAGGATGTTATTCCATGCCTATTTTTAAGGTAGTTTAGGAAATAGGAACGAATACTAGCAGTTTGTTCCAGTGAGTCTCTAATAATCAAATGCTTCCTTACTTGGCAGATTTTTGGCTTCCACAAAAGGATTCTAATTGAGAGGATTTTTGCAAAATCAGCATTTGGTATTCTCATTGAGAATACCAAATGAGACACTCATTGAGAATACCAAATGAGACACTCATTCAGCAAATACTTCGTTAGTATAATCGGCTTCAATATATAAAGTAATTTGAAGAGTGGTTCTAAAAAGAGTCTCTGAACAATTCCTGTGTGAACCTGGATAAATGACACTGCAGAAAGTCTTCATCCAAATGAAATCAGCATGGATTTGTGCATTTATGGATTTAGTTTCTATGTATAAATCCAAACCACTTAACTTAAATCCTGGATCAAGGGATATATATGACTTCTTTTTTCTGCTATAACCGAAGCTCTGATCCTCTACTGAACCTCAGAAACGTCAGAAAGAGTTACAAATCAAGTATTATTTGCTTCTTGTTTTTATTCTGCTATGGTTTAGATTTTATGGTCACTGGAGCCTATGGGATTAACGCTAGGTACACCTATAGTGTTTGAGCCTAACTGCCTGGAAAGGTTTAGTAGGAGGAATTGAGGAAAGTTAACAGTGTTGATTGACTGGCATAGTTGATTTGCAAATATCAATGTACTCTTTATCATTTTTTTTAGTGTGATTTGGAAACATTATCTGTCCTTTTGGGATTACAGGTGTGAGGAGGGTCACATGACTTCATTATATGGCAGAGTTGCTGACCTCCATTTCCCACTACCATCAATGCCTTGAGTAGACTGAGGCCATATCTTACTCACTTTTCCCCAGCATCTGGTATACTCCCTGGCATATAGTAGGGCTCATTAAATATTGGGTTGGTCAAAAGGTTCATTCAGGTTTTTCCATAGCATCTTACAGAAAAATCCAAGTGAACCTTTTGACCAACCCGATATTTGTTGAATGAATGAAACCTTAATAAAAATGGGAACTACAGTGATTTAGTTTTAATTAAGACAGTTTTTAATAATATAATAATATTGTTTTCTTCATTCAGTCATTTTTTCCCCTACATTCATTTAGCTTCTTCCTCTCTCCACCCTCCAGCCCTCCAGTCCTTTGCCCCCACCTCCAAATCATATTAATAACCTAGTAATGTGTGTAATTAAGACCAGGAATGTGTTTGCATCCCAGCACCACCACTTATAAGCTGTGTGACCTTGGGGAAGTTTCATAAAGTTCTTTATCTGTAAAATCAAGATTGTAAAACCTACATCATAGAGGTTTGAGAATTAAATGAGCTAACATATGTGGAGCTCTTAGAAGAGTGTCTGTCACCTGCTCATATACATATACAGTGGTTCCCCCTTATTCACAGGGGATACATTCCAAGACCCCAGGGGATGCCTGGAACCACAGATAGTACCGAACCTTATACATACTGTGTTATTTCCTATACATACATACCTATAATAAAGTTTAGTTTATCCGTTAGGTGCAATAAGAGATTAATAACAATAACTAATAATAAAATAGAACAATTAAAACAATACACTGTAATAAAAGTTATGTGAATGTGGTCTCTCAAATATCTTATTGTACAAATTTAATGCCTTTTCCATCTTAACTAAACATTTACTATGTACTGTGGCTGTAACTTCTGCAGTTTGAGGTGCAGCAGCAAAACCTGTATGAATTTCTTATCCTTTCTTCACAATTTCACGAATAGAAGATCAGCACATGATATTTTTTTCTTCCCTTATTCAGGAATGTTTACCTTTTTACTTAAAGGAAGCACTTTATAGCTTCTCTTTGGCAGGTCTGAATTGCCAGCATCACTACTCTTGTGCTTCGGGGCCATTATTAAGTAAAATAAGATTTATTGAATGCAAGCACTGGGATCCCATGACAGTCAATCTGATTGTGGAGATGGCTACTAAGTGACTAATGAGTGAGATACTGTGGACAAAGGGATGATTCATGTCCAGGGTAGGAGGGAACAGGACATGGTGAGATTTCATCATGCTACTCAGGTTGGCTCGTAAATGAATTGTTTATTTCTGGAATTTTCCATTTAATATTTGCGGACCATAATTGACCGCTGGTAGCTGAAACTGAGGAAATCAAAACCTTGGATAAGGGCGGGTTGGGGGGTGATTGGTGGTGGTAGGGACTACTGTAAATGGACTGGCTGTGGGTGGAAGGCTTCAGTTCCCTACCTCATCAGCCTCTCTATAGGGCTGCTGACACTGAGACAGTTAACCTCCTACAGACTGAGAAATCCCAGAGAGAGGAGGAAGTTGCAATGCCTTTTATGACCCAGTCTCCAGTATTTGTAACATTACAGTTTAAATAAGTTCATGTTGATTTTTTTTTCTCTCATCCCCCCTGCCCCTGCTACCACTTCCCCCACTTGGTGTCCATACGTTTGTTCTCTGCACCTGTGTCTCAATTTCTGCCCTGAAAACCGGTTCATCTGTACCATATTTCTGGGTTCCACATATATGCGTTAATATATAATATTTGTTTTTCTTTTTCTGACTTACTTCACTCTGTATGACAGTCTCTAGATCCATCCATGTCTCTACAAATGACCCAATTTCGTTCCTTTTTGTGGCTGAGTAATATTCCACTGTATATATGTACCACATCTCCTTTATCCATTTGTCTGTTGATGGGCATTTAGGTTGCTTCCATGCCCTGGCTATTGTAAATAGTGCTGCAATGAACATTGGGGTGCATGTGTCTTTTTGAATTATGGTTTTCTCTGGGGATATGCCCATTAGTGGGATTGCTGGGTCATATGGTAATTCTATTTTTAGTTTTTTAAGGAACCTCCATACTGTTCTCCATAGTGGCTGTATCAATTGACATTCCCACCAACAGTGCAGGAGGGTTCCTTTTTCTCCACACCCTCTCCAGCATTTGTTGTTTGTAGATTTTCTGATGATGCCCATTCTAACTGGTGTGAGGTGATACCCTGTTGTAGTTTTGATTTGCATTTCTCTAATAATTAGTGATGTTGAGCAGCTTTTCATGTGCTTCTTGGCCATCTGTATGTCTTCTTTGGAGAAATGTCTATTTAGGTCTTCTGCCCATTTTTGGATTGGGTTGTTTGTTTTTTTAATATTGAGCTGCATGAGCTGTTTATATATTTTGGAGATTAATCCTTTGTCCGTTGATTCATTCGCAAATATTTTCTCCCATTCTGAGGGTTGTCTTTTTTGTCTTGTTTGTAGTTTCCTTTGCTGTGCAAAAACTTGTAAGTTTCATTTGGTCCCATTTCTTTATTTTTGCTTTTATTTCCATTACTCTAGGAGGTGGATCAAAAAAGATCTTACTGTGATTTATGTCCAAGAGTGTTCTTTATTCTTGTGTTTGGTGTTAGGCAGCTGTAGCTGTCCAGTTCTCCCAGCCCCACATATTGAAGAGACTGTCTTTTCTCCATTGTTTTTCCTTGCTTCCTTTGTCAAAGATTAGTTGACCATAGGTGCGTGAGTTTATCTCTGGGCTTTCTATCCTGTTCCATTGATCTATCTTTCTGCTTTTGTGCCAGTACCATATTGTCTTGATTACTGTAGCTTTGTAGTATAGTCTGAAGTCCAGGACCCTGATTCCTCCAGCTCCGTTTTTTTTCCCTCAAGATTGCTTTGGCTGTTCAGGGTCTTTTGTGTCTCCATACAAATTTTCAGATTTTTCGTTCTACATCTGTAAAAAATGCGATTGGTGATTTGATAGGGATTGCACTGAATCTGTAGATTGCTTTGGGTAGTATAGTCATTTTCACAGTATTCATTCTTCCAATCCAAGAACATGGTATATCTCTCCATCTGTTGGTATCATCTTTAATTTCTTTCATCAGTGTCTTATAGTTTTCTGCATACAGGTCTTTGGTCTCCCTAGGTAGGTTTATTCCTAGGCATTTTATTCTTTTTGTTGCAATGGTAAATGGGATTGTTTCCTTAGTTTCTCTTTCAGATTTTTCATCATTAGTATATAGGAATAAAGGAGGTTTCTGTGCATTAATTTTGTATCCTGCAACTTTACCAAATTCATTGATTAGCTCTAGTAGTTTTCTGGTGGCATCTTTGGGATACTCTGTGTATAGTATCATGTCATCTGCAAACAGTGACAGTTTTACGTCTTCTTTTCCAATTTGTATTCCTTTTATTTCTTTTTCTTCTCTCATTGCCGTGGCTAGGACTTCCAAAACTATGTTGAATAATAGTGGTGTGAGTGGACATCCTTGCCTCATTCCTGATCTTAGAGGAAATGCTTTCCATTTTTCACCATTGAGAATGATGTTGCTGTGGGTTTGTCATATATGGCCTTTATTATGTTGAGGTAGGTTCCCTCTCTGCCCACTTTCTGGAGAGTTTTTATCATAAATGGGTGTTGAATTTTGTCAGAAGCTTTTTATGCATGTATTGAGATAATCATATGGTTTTTCTTCTTCAATTTGTTAATATGATGTATTACGTTGATTGATTTGCGTATATTGAAGAATTCTTGCATCCTTGGGATAAATCCCAGTTGATCATCGTGTATGATCCTTTTAATGTGTTATTGGATTCTGTTTGCTAGTATTTTTTTGAGGATTTTTACATCTATATTCATGAGTGGTATTGGTCTGTAATTTTCTTTTTTTGTAGTATTTTTGTCTGGTTTTGGTATCAGGGTGATGGTGGCCTTATAGAATGAGTTTGGGAGTGTTCCTTCCTCTGCAGTTTTTTGGAAGAGTTTGAGAAGGATGGGTGTTAGCACTTCTCTAAACGTTTGATAGAATACACCTGTGAAGACATCTGGTCCTGGACTTTTGTTTGTTGGAAGAGTTTTTTTTTTTAAATTTTATTTATTTATTTATTTATTTATTGCTGTGTTGGGTCTCCATTTCTGTGCGTGGGCTTTCTCTAGTTGCGGCAAGCAGGGGCCACTCTTCATCGCGGTGCGCGGGCCTCTCACTGTCACAGCCTCTCTTGTTGCGCAGTGCAAGTTCCAGACACGCAGGCTCAGTAGTTGTGCCTCACGGGCCTAGTTGCTCCATGGCATGTGGGATCTTCTCAGACCAGGGCTTGAACCTGTGTCCCCTGCATTGGCAGGCAGATTCTCAACCACTGCACCCCCAAGGAAGCCCTGTTGGAAGAGTTTTTTTTTTTTTTTTTTTTTTTTTTTTTTTTAACATCTTTATTGTAGTATAATTGTTTTACAATAGTGTGTTAGTTTTCCCTCTACAACAAACTAAATCAGTTATACATACACACATGCTCCCACATCTCCTCCCTCTTGCATCACCCTCTCTCCCACCCTCCCTATCCCACCCCCCCAGGCGGTCACACAGCACAGAGGTGATCTCCCTGTGCTATGCAGCAGCTTCCCACCAGCTATCTAATTTACAATTGATAGTATATATATGTCCCTGCCACTCCCCCACTTCGACACAGCCCACCCCTCCCCCTCCCCATATCCTCAAGTCCATGCTCGAGTAAGTCTGTGTTTTATTCCCGTCCTACCACTAACCTCTTCATGACATTATTTTCCCTTAGAGTCCATATATATGTGTTAGCATACGGTATTTGTTTTTCTCCTTCTGACTTACTTCACTCTGTATGACAGACTCCAGGTCCATCCACCTCATTATAAATAACTCAGTTTCATTTCTTTTTATGGCTGAGTAATATTCCATTGTATATATGTGCCACATCTTCTTTATCCATTCATCTGTTGATGGACACTTAGGTTGCTTCCATGTCCTGGCTATTGTAAATAGAGCTGCAATGAACATTTTGGTACATGAGTCTTTCTGAATTATAGTTTTCTCAGGGTATATTCCCAGTAGTGGGATTGCAGGGTCGTATGGTAGTTCTATTTGTAGTTTTTTAAGGAACCTCCATACTGTTCTCCATAGCGGCTGTATCAATTTACATTCCCACCAGCAGTGCAAGAGGGTTCCCTTTTCTCCACACCCTCTCCAGCATTTATTGTTTCTAGAGTTTTTGATGATGGCCAATCTGACCGGTGTGAGATGATATCTCATTGTAGTTTTGATTTGCATTTCTTTAATGATTAATGAGGTTGAGCATTCTTTCATGTGTTTGTTAGCAATCTGTATATCTTCTTTGGAGAAATGTCTATTTAGTTCTTCTGCCCATTTTTGGATTGGGTTGTTTGTTTTTTTGTTATTGAGCTGCATGAGTTGCTTATAAATTTTGGAAATTAATCCTTTGTCAGTTGCTCCATTTGCAAATATTTTCTCCCATTCTGAGGGTTGTCTTTTGGTCTTGTTTATGGTATCCTTTGCTGTGCAAAAGCTTTTAAGTTTCATTAGGTCCCATTTGTTTATTTGTGTTTTTATTTCCATTTCTCTAGGAGATGGGTCAAAAAGGATCTTGCTGTGATTTATGTCGTATAGTGTTCTGCCTATGTTTTCCTCTAAGAGTTTGATAGTGTCTGGCCTTACATTTAGGTCTTTAACCCATTTTGAGTTTATTTTTGTGTGTGGTGTTAGGGAGTGTTCTAATTTCATACTTTTACATGTAGCTGTCCAGTTTTCCCAGCACCACTTATTGAAGAGGCTGTCTTTTCTCCACTGTATATCCTTCCCTCCTTTATCAAAGATAAGGTGACCATATGTGTGTGGGTTTATCTCTGGGCTCTCTATCCTGTTCCATTGATCTATATTTCTGTTTTTGTGCCAGTACCATATTGTCTTGATTACTGTAGCCTTGTAGTAGAGTCTGAAGTCAGGGAGCCTAATTCCTCCAGCTCCATTTCTCGTTCTCAAGATTGCTTTGGCTATTCGGGGTCTTTTGTGTTTCCATACAAATTGTGAAATTTTTTGTTCTAGTTCTGTAAAAAATGCCAGTGGTAATTTGATAGGGATTGCATTGAATCGGTAGATTGCTTTGGGTAGTATAGTCATTTTCACAATGTTGATTCTTCCAATCCAAGAACATGGTATATTTCTCCACCTATTTGTATCATCTTTAATTTCTTTCATCAGTGTCTTATAGTTTTCTGCATACAAGTCTTTTGTCTCCTTAGGTAGGTTTATTCCTAGATATTTTATTCTTTTTGTTGCAATGGTAAATGGGAGCGTTTTCTTAATTTCACTCTCAGATTTTTCATCATTAGTGTATAAGAATGCCAGAGATTTCTGTGCATTAATTTTGTATCCTGCAACTTTACTAAATTCATTGATTAGCTCTAGTAGTTTTCTGGTAGCATCCTTAGGATTCTCTATGTATAGTATCATGTCATCTGCAAACAGTGACAGCTTTACTTCTTCTTTTCCTATTTGGATTCCTTTTATTTCTTTTTCTTCTCTGATTGCTGTGGCTAGAACTTCCAAAACTATGTTGAATAAGAGTGGTGAGAGTGGGCAACCTTGTCTTGTTCCTGATCTTAGTGGAAATGGTTTCAGTTTTTCACCATTGAGAACGATGCTAGCTGTGGGTTTGTCATATATGGCCTTTATTATGTTGAGGAAAGTTCCCTCTATGCCCACTTTCTGCAAGGTTTTTATCATAAATGAGTGTTGAATTTTGTCAAAAGCTTTCTCTGCATCTATTGAGATGATCATATGGTTTTTCTCCTTCAGTTTGTTGATATGGTGTATCACATTGATTGATTTGCGTATATTGAAGAATCCTTGCATTCCTGGGATAAACCCCACTTGATCATGGTGTATGATCCTTTTAATGTGCTGTTGGATTCTGTTTGCTAATATTTTGTTGAGGATTTTTGCATCTATGTTCATCAGTGATATTGGCCTGTAGTTTTCTTTCTTTGTGACGTCTTTGTCTGGTTTTGGTATCAGGGTGATGTTGGCCTCATAGAATGAGTTTGGGAGTGTTCCTCCCTCTGCTATCTGTTGGAAGAGTTTGAGAAGGATAGGTGTTAGCTCTTCTCTAAATGTTTGATAGAATTCGCCTGTGAAGCCATCTGGTCCTGGACTTTTGTTTGCTGGAAGATTTTTAATCACAGTTTCAATTTCAGTGCTTGTGATTGGTCTGTTCATATTTTCTATTTCTTCCTGGTTCAGTCTCGGCAGGTTGTGCATTTCTAAGAATTTGTCCATTTCTTCCAGGTTGTCCATTTTATTGGCATACAGTTGCTTGTAGTAATCTCTAATAATCTTTTGTATTTCTGCAGTGTCAGTTGTTATATCTCCTTTTTCATTTCTAATTCTATTGATTTGAGTCTTCTCCCTTTTATTCTTGATGAGTCTGGCTAACGGTTTATCAATTTTATTTATCTTCTCAAAGAACCAGCTTTTAGTTTTATTGATCTTTGCTATTGTTTCCTTCACTTCTTTTTCATTTATTTCTGATCTGATCTTTATGATTTCTTTCCTTCTGCTAAATTTGGGGGTTTTTTGTTCTTCTTTCTCTAATTGCTTTAAGTGCAAAGTTAGGTTGTTTATTCGAGATGTTTCCTGTTTCTTAAGGTATGATTGTATTGCTATAAACTTGCCTCTTAGAACTGCTTTTGCTGTATCCCATAGGTTTTGGGTCGTTGTGTCTCCATTGTCATTTGTTTCTAAGTATTTTTTGATTTCCTCTTTGATTTCTTCAGTGATCACTTCGTTATTAAGTAGTGTATTGTTTAGCCTCCATGTGTTTGTATTTTTTACAGATCTTTTCCTATAATTGATATTTAGTCTCATAGCGTTGTGGTCGGAAAAGATACTTGATACGATTTCAATTTTCTTAAATTTGCCAAGGCTAGATTTGTGACCCAATATATGATCAATCCTGGAGAATGTTCCATGAGCACTTGAGAAAAATGTGTATTCTGTTGTTTTTGGATGGAATGTCCTATAAATATCAATTAAGTCCATCTTGTGTAATGTATCATTTAAAGCTTGTGTTTCCTTATTTATTTTCATTTTGGATGATCTGTCCATTGGTGAAAGTGGGGTGTTAAAGTCCCCCATTATAATTGTGTTGCTGTCGATTTCCCCTTTTAAGGCTGTTAGTATTTGCCTTATGTATTGAGGTGCTCCTATGTTGGGTGCATAAATATTTACAATTGTTATATCTTCTTCATGGATCGATCCCTTGATCATTATGTAGTGTCCTTCTTTGTCTCTTGTAATAGTCTTTATTTTAAAGTCTATTTTGTCTGATATGAGAATTGCTACTCCAACTTTCTTCTGATTTCCATTTGCATGGAATATCTTTTTCCATCCCCTTACTTTCAGTCTGTATGTGTCCCTAGGTCTGAAGTGGGTCTCTTGTAGACAGCATATATATGGGTCTTGTTTTTGTATCCATTCAGCCAGTCTGTGTCTTTTGGTGGGAGCATTTAATCCATTTACATTTAAGGTAATTATCGATATGTATGTTCCTATTACCATTTACTTGTTTCGGGTTGTTCTTGTAGGTCTTTTCCTTCTCTTGTGTTTCTTGCCTAGAGAAGTTCCTTTAGGATTTGTTGTAGAGCTGGTTTGGTGGTGCTGAACTCTCTCAGTTTTTGCTTGTCTGTAAAGGTTTTAATTTCTCCATCAAATCTGAATGAGATCCTTGCTGGGTAGAGTAATCTTGGTTGTAGGTTTTTTTCCTTCATCACTTTAAATATGTCCTGCCACTCCCTTCTGGCTTGTAGAGTTTCTGCTGAAAGATCAGATGTTAGCCTTATGGGGATTCCCTTGTGTGTTATTTGTTGTTTTTCCCTTGCTGCTTTTAATATGTTTTCTTTGTATTTAATTTTTGACAGTTTGATTATTATGTGTCTCGGCGTGTTTATTCTTGGGTTTATCCTGTATGGGACTCTCTGTGCTTCCTGGACTTGATTGACTATTTCCTTTCCTATATTAGGGAAGTTTTCAACTATAATCTCTTCAAATATTTTCTCAGTCCCTTTCTTTTTCTCTTCTTCTTCTGGGACCCCTATGATTCGAATGTTGGTGCGTTTAATGTTGTCCCAGAGATCTCTGAGACTGTCCTCAGTTCTTTTCATTCTTTTTTCTTTCTTCTGCTCTGCAGCAGTTATTTCCACTATTTTATCTTCCAGGTCACTTATCCGTCCTTCTGCCTCAGTTATTCTGCTATTGATCCCATCTAGAGTATTTTTAATTTCATTTATTGTGTTGCTCATCGTTGCTTGCTTCCTCTTTATTTCTTCTAGGTCCCCGTTAACTGTTTCTTGCAAATTGTCTATTCTATTTCCAAGATTTTGCATCATCTTCACCATCATTATTCTAAATTCTCTTTCAGGTAGATTGGCTATTACCTCTTCATCTGTTAGGTCTGGTGTGTTTTTATCTTGCTCCTTCATCTGTTGTGTGTTTTTCTGTCTTCTCATTTCGCTTATCTTACTGTGTTTGAGGTCTCCTTTTTGCACGCTGCAGGTTCGTAGTTCCTGTTGTTTTTGGTGGCTGTCCCCAGTGGCTAAGGTTGGTTCAGTGGGTTGAGTAGATTCCCTGGTTGGGGGGACTAGTGCCTCTGTTCTGGTGGATGAGGCTGGATCTTGTCCTTCTGGTGGGCAGGTCCTCGTCTGGTGGTGTGCTTGGGGATGTTGGTAACCTTATTATGATTTTAGGCAGTCTCTCTGCTAATGGATGGGGCTGTAGACCTGTCTTGCTCTTTGTTGGGGATCGGGTGTCCAGCACTGTTCTTTGCTGGTCCTTGAGTGAAGCTGGGTCTTGGTGTTGAGATGGAGGTCTCTGGGAGATTTTCGCCGTCTGATATTACGTGGAGCTCGGAGGTCTCTTGTGGACTAGTGTCTTGAGGTTGGTTCTCCCACCTCAGGGACACCGCCCTGGTGCCTGGCTGGGGCGCCAAGAACCTTTAATCCACACGGCTCAAAATAAAAGGTAGAATAAATAGAGAGGAAAGAAAAGGAAGGAAGGAGGGAGGGAGGGAAGGAAGGAAGAAAGGAAGGAAGAAATGAAGGAAGGAAGCAAGAAAGCAAGGACGGAAGGTGCAGAGGAAGAAAGGGAGGAAGGAAGAGAGGAAGGGAGGAAAGAAGGGGGAAGGAAGGAAGAAAGGAGGGAAGGAGGGAAGAAAGGAAGAAAGAAAGGGAGAAGACAGAGTAGTATAAAGTATAGTTATTAAAATAAAAAATAATTATTAAGAAGAAAAATTTCCTTTAAAAAAAAAAAAAAAAAACAAAAAACAAGAAAAAAAACCAAAACAAACAAACAAACAAACAAAAAACAGAAAAATGGGTCGGTCTAACCCTAGGACAAATGGTGCAAGCAAAGCTATACAGACAAAATCTCACACAGCACCACACACATACACACCCACAAAAAGAAAAAAAAGGGGAAAATAATAGTATATCTTGCTCCCAAAGTCCACCTCCTCAACTTGGGATGATTCGTTGTCTATTCAGGTTTTCAACAGATGCAGGGCACTTCAAGTTGATTGTGGAGCTTTAATCCGCCGCTTCTGAGGCTGTTGGGAGAGATCTCCCCCTCTCCTCTCTGTTCGCACAGCTCCTGGGGTTCAGCTTTGGACTTGGTCCCGCCTCTGCGTGTAGGTTGTCCGAGGGCGACTGCCCTTCGCTCAGACAGGACGATGTTAAAGGAGCAGTTGATTCGGGGGCTCCAGCTCACTCAGGCTGGGGGGAGGGAGTGGCACGGGGGCGGGGCGAGTCCGCGGCGGCAGAGGCCGACGTGACGCTGCACAGGCCCAAGGCGCGCCGTGCGTTCTCCCGGGGAAGCTGTCCCTGGATCCCGGGACCCCGGCAGTGGCAGACTGCACGGGCTCCCGGGAGGGCCGGTGTGGAGAGTGACCTGTGCTCACACACAGGCCTCTTGGTGGTGGCAGCAGCAACCTTAGCGTCCGACACCCGTCTCTACTGTCCGTGCCGACAGCCGCGGCTCGCGCCCGTTTCTGGAGCTCCTCTACGCGGTGCTCTTAATCCCCTCACCTCACACCCGAGGAAGCAAAGAGGCAAGAAAAAGTCTCTTGTCTCTTCGGCAGCTCCGCGCCCGGTTCTAGGGCTCCTTTAAGCGGCGCACTTAATCCCCTCTCCTCGCGCCCAGGCAGCAAAGAGGGAGGAAAAGGTCTCTTGCCTCTTCGGCAACTCCAGACTTCTCCCGAACTCCCTCCCGGCCAGCCGTGGCGCACTAGCCCCCTTCAAGCTGTCTTCACTCTGCCAACTCCAGCCCTTTCCCCGGGATCCGACTGAAGCCCGAGCCTCAGCTCCCGGCCCCGCCCGCCCCGGCGGTCGAGCAGACAAGCCTCTCGGGCTGGTGAGCGCCGATCGGCACCGATCCTCTGCGGGATTCTCTCCGCTTTGCCCTCCGCACCCCTGTGGCTGAGCTGTCCTCCGCGGCTCCGGAGCTTCCCCCTCCGGCGCCCGCAGTCTCCGCCCGCGAAGGGGCCTCTAGTGTGTAGGAGTCTTTCCTCCTTCTCGGCTCCCTCCCACTGGCGTAGGTCCCGTCCCTATTCTTTTGTCCCTGTTTATTCTTTTTTCTTTTGCCCTACCCAGATATGTGGGGAGTTTCTTGCCTTTTTGGAGGTCCGAGGTCCTCTGCCAGCGTTCGGTGGGTGCTCTACAGGAGAAGCTCCACGTGTAGATGTATTTCTGATGTCTCTGTGAGGAGGAAAGAGATCTCCGCGTCTTACTCTTCCGCCATCTTTCTGGAAGAGTTTTAATCACAGTTTCAATTTCATTACTTGTGATTGGTCTGTTCATATTTTCTGTTTCTTCCTGGTTCAGTCTTAGAAGGTTATACCTTTCTAAGACTTTGTCCATTTCTTCTAGGTTGCCCATTTTATTGGCATAGGGTTGCTTGTAGTAGTCTCTTAGGATGCTTTGTATTTCTGCAGTGTCTGTTGTAACTTCTTTTTCATTTCTAATTTCATTGATTTGAGTCCTCTCCCTGTTTTTCTTGATGAGTCCGGCTAATGGTTTATCAATTTTGTTTATCTTCTCAAAGAACCAGCTTTTAGTTTTATTGATCTTTGTTTTTGCTTTCTTTGTTTCTATTTCATTTATTTCTGCTCTAATCTTTATGATTTCTTTCCTTCTACTAACTTTGGGTTTTGTTTGTTCTTCTTTTTCTAGTTCTTTTAGGTGTAAGGTTAGATTGTTTATTTGAGATGTTTGTTGTTTCTTGAGATAGGATTGTATTGCTATAAACTTCCCTCTTAGAACTGCTTTTGCTGCATCCCATAGGTTTTGGATCATTGTGTTTTCATTGTCATTTGTCTGTAGGTATTTTTTGATTTCCTCTTTGATTTCTTCAGTGATCTCTTGGTTATTTAGTAACGTATTGTTTAACCTCCATGTGTTTGTGTTTTTTACATTTTTTCGCTGTAATTGATTTCTAATCTTATAGTGTTGTAGTCAGAAAAGATGCTTGATATGATTGCAATTTTCTTAAAATTACTGAGGCTTGATTTGTGACCCAAGATATGATCAATCCTGGCTAATGTTCTGTGTGCACTTGAGAAGAAAGTGTATTGTTATTTTCGGATGGGGTGTCCTAAAAATATCAATTAAATCTATGTGATGTATAGTGTCATTTAAATCTTGTGTTTCCTTATTAATTTTCTGTTTTGATGATCTGTCCATTGGTGTAAGTGAGGTGTTAAAGTCCCCCACTATTATTGTGTTACTGTTGATTTCCTCTTTTATAGCTGTTAGCAGTTGCCTTATGTATTGAGGTGCTCCTATGTTGGGTGCACATAGATTTATAATTGTTATATCTTCTTCTTGGATTGATTCCTTGATCGTTATGTAGTGTCCTCCCTTTTCTCTTGTTATATTCTTTATTTTAAAGTCTATTTTTTTCTGATATGAGTATAGCTACTCCAGCTTTCTTCTGATTTCCATTTGCATGGAATATCTTTTTCCATCCCCTCACTTTCAGTCTGTATGTGTCCCGAGGTCTGAAGTGGGTCCCTTATAGACAGCATATATATGGGTCTTGTTTTTGTATGTATTCAGCAAGCCAGTGTCTTTTGGTTGGAGCATTTAATCCATTCACATTTAAGGAAATTATTGATATGTATGTTCCTATTAGCATTTTCTTAATTGTTTTGGGTTTGTTTTGTCAGTCCTTTACTTCTCTTGTGTTTCCCACTTAGAAACGTTCCTTTAGCATTTGTTGTAGAGCTGGTTTGGTGGTTTTGAATTCTCTTAGCTTTTGCTTGTCTGTATAGCTTTTGATTTCCCCATCAAATCTGAATGAGATCCTTGCTGGGTAGAGTACTCTTGGTTGTAGGTTCTTCCCTTTCATCGCTTTATATGTCATGCCACTCCCTTCTGGCTTGTAAAGTTTCTGATGAGAAATCAGGTGTTAACCTTATGGGAGTCCCCTTGTATGTTTTTCATTGTTTTTCTCTTGCTGCTTTCAGTAATTTTTCTTTTTCTTTAATTTTTGCCGATTTGATTACTTTGTGTCTCGGCGTGTTTCTCCTTGGGTTTATCCTGTATGGTACTCTCTGTGCTTCCTGGACTTGGGTGGCTATTTCCTTTCCCATGTTAGGGAAGTTTTCAACTCTAATCTCTTCAAATATTTTCTTGGGTCCTTTCTCTCTCTCTTCTCCCTCTGGGACTCCTATAATGCGAATGTTGGTGCATTTAATGCTGTCCCAGAGGTCTCTTGGGCTGTTTTCATTTCTTTTCCTTCTTTTTTCTTTGCTCTGTTCCTCAGCTGTGAATTCCACCATTCTGTCTTCCAGGTCACTTATCAGTTCTTCTGCCTCAGTTATTCTGCTATTGATTCCTTCTAGTATATTTTTCATTTCAGTTATTGTTTTGTTTATCTCTGTTTGTTCTTTAATTCTTCTAGGTCTTTGGTAAACATTTCTTGCATCTTCTCGATCTTTGCCTTCTTTTTCTGGAAGGTTGCCTATCTCCACTTCATTTAGTTGTTTTTCTGGGGTTTTATCTTGTTCCTTCATCTGGTACATAGCCCTCTCTCTGCCTTTTCATCTTGTCTGTCTTTCTGTGAATGTGTTTTTATTTTCACAGGCTGTAGGATTGTACTTCTTGCTTCTGCTGTCTGCCCTCTGGTGGATGAGGCTATCTAAGAGACTTCTATGTTGATTTTTAAATGACTACATTTAAAATATCTTCAGAGTTTCCAGTCTTGGTTAAAAGGTAACCGTTTGTATATGTAGTCAGAAAGAGTTCTTAAAATATTTGAGTTTTAGAAAAAATGCCAACTCTTTAGTCCACCTGCTGTTTAGTACTATGTATGATATAAAGGTCTAACTTTTTAAAAAGATTTATTGTTTATTTTATTTTATTTATTTTTCGCTGCATTGGGTCTTAGTTGTGGCACACGGGATCTTTTGTTGCAGTGCGTGGGCTTTTTTTTAGTTGTGGCATGTGAGTTTTCTCTTCTCTAGTAGTGGTGTTCAGGCTGTAGGGAAAGTGGACTCTGTAATTGTGGTGCAAGGGTTACAGAGCATGTGGGCTCTGTGGTTTGTGGCATGTTGGCTCTAATTGAGGCATCTGAACTCAGTAGTTTTTTTTTTTTTTTTTTTAATGAATTTTATTTTTATTTATTTTTTTTTAAATTTTTTTTATTTTTTTGCGGTATGCGGGCCTCTCACTGTTGTGGCCTCTCCCATTGCGGAGCACAGGCTCCGGACGCGCAGGCCCAGCGGCCATGGCTTACGGGCTTAGTTGCTCCGCGGCATGTGGGATCTTCCCGGACCAGGGCACGAACCCGTGTCCCCTGCATCAGCAGGCGGACTCTCAACCACTGTGCCACCAGGGAAGCCCTGAACTCAGTAGTTTTGACACGTGGGCTTAGTTGCTCCGTGGCATGCGGGATCTTCGTTCCCTGACCAGGGATCAAACCTGCATCCCCTTGCATTGCAAGGCAGATTCTTTATCACTGGACCACCAGGGAATTCCAGTCTACTCTTTATTCTGAATTGAATTTGTGTCTTTATCACTAACTGCTATAACATGTAAATCTCCCCAATCTCAGTTGCTTAACATTATAAAAATTATTTCCTTTTTGCCAGAGTGTCCAATTTGGGTGTTTCTGGGTGGAGCTCTCCTGGGTTGTCTCTTCCAACCAGTGATTCAGGAACTCTGACTCCTTCTACCTATGGCCTCTCTGTCTTCAAGATGAGGCTTCTAAGCCTGCCTTGGGAGTCATCACTATTCCAGTTAGCCAGAAGAGGGAAAGTACGTAGAGAATCAGGCATGTAAGCTTGGAGGTAATAAACATTTCCATGGTCATTTTTTATGCCAGAGCTCAGATGCATGGCTACCCCTAACTACAAGGGAACATGGGAAATGTATTCTAGCTAGTGCCATTGATCTGTTTGTCAGTTTCTATGCTGATGCTATGTTGTTTTGATTATAATGACTTTGTAGTATGTTCTGATATTTTTAAAAGAAAATCTCTTTCACTGGCTCTCTTTTTGTATTTTCCTTCACTTTTCTTGGGCATTATCTTTCCATATAAAATTTAAATCTATTTAAATCTATTTGATTCACTTATTAAAACAAAATGAAATAACTGTAAAAAAGTTCTGTTGAAATTTTATTTGAAAATGTATTCAACTTAATATTATTTGTACTTACAAGTGGTGATATTCATATGCTATTAAATCTTCCCAACCAAGAACATGTATCTTTTTTTTTTCTTTTTAGGTATTATTTTTTGTGCTTTCTTAAGATTGGATTGTGAAAGAGACTGAAAAGGATCAGAAAGTTTCACAGCTGAGTTTTTAAAAATTGAAATATAGCCTACTTTTTGTGAAAAGGACAGATCTTAAACCCCTATCAATATACAGAACATCAGCATCACCTCAGAAGGTTCCCTTATGCCTCTGCCGATGAATCCTTGTTGCAAAGGTAAAAATTGTTCTGATTTTCAGCATCATAGAGTTAGTGGTGCTTATTCTTGAATTTTATGTAGTGGAATGATCATCTGTGTTGCTACAATTATCAGTTTGTTCCTTTCTATTACTGAGTAGTATCTCATTGTATGGATATACCACATTTGTTTATTCTTCCATATGTTGAATGACATTTGGGTTGTTTCAGTTTGTTGCTATTATGTTTAAAGCTGCTATGGACATTCATGTGCAAGTTTCTTTGTGGTCACATGTTTTTATTTCTCTCTAGAAAATACTTAGGAGGGGAATTCCTGGGTCATAAGATGAGTATATGCTTAACTTTATAAGAAACTGGCAATTTCCCAAAGTATTTGTGCATTTTATACTCCCACCAGCAATGTCTTATCCCCATTAACAGTTGTTGCATATTCCATCCTTACCAACACTTGCTGTTGTCAGTCTTTAACTGTAGCCGCTTGGGTGGGTGTATAGTATTTCATGTACCAACTTTATTGCAGTATAGTTTATGTACAGTAAAACACACATTTTCAAGTCTACAGTTCAGTGAAGTCTGACAAATATATACACCCATGTAACTACCACCACAATTGAAATATAAAGAATACCCATTACCTCCAAATACAAAACATTCCTATTACCCCTTATATCCTTTTCCTTTCAATCCTCACCTCTCACCCCCTACTTCAGGCAACTGCTAATCTGCTTTTAATCACTGTAGATTTGTCATTTTAACAGTTTCACGTGAAAGGACATAAAGTCTGTACTCTTTTGTGTGTAGCTTCTTTCACTTAGCATAATGTTTGTGAGATTTATATATTTTTATCGTGCAGAGTGGTAACATGTTCTGTTTTATTGCTGAATAGTATTCTATTGTATGAATATACCATGGTTCACCTGTTGATGAATATCTGGGTTGTTTCTGGTTTCTGGCTATTTTGAAAAAAGCTTCTAAGAATATTTATATATAAGTCTTTGTATGAACATATGCTTCCATTTTTCTTGGATGAAAACCTAGACGTGGAATTGCCGTATCACATAGTAAGTGTATGTTTAACTTTGTAAGAAACTGCCGAACTATTTTCCAAAATGGTTACATCATTCAGCATTTCCAACATTAATGTATTAGAGTTGCAATTGCTTCACATATTTGTCAATATTTAGGGTTTCCAGTCTCTTTAATTTTAATCATTGTAATTGGCTAGTATCCTTTTTTTTTAGTATCTCATCTCTGTTTTAATTTTTACTTCTTTGATGACTAATTAAGTTAACCACCTTTTGATGTTATTGTTTGATATTTAAATGTGTTCTTTCATAAGGGGGTCTTTTCAAATATTTTGCCCATTTTTAAAAATTGGATTGCTACTTTTTTTTTTGGCTGCGTTGGGTCTTCGTTGCTGTGCGTGGGCTTTCTCTAGTTGTGGCGAGTGGGGTCTACTCTTCATTGCAGTGCGCGGGCTTCTCATTGAGGTGGCTTCTCTTGTTGCAGAGCACGGGCTCTAGGCATGTGGGCTTCAGTAGTTGTGGCTTGCGGGCTCTAGAGTGCAGGTTCAGTAGTTGTGGTGCCTGGGCTTAGTTGCTCCATGCCATGTGGGATCTTCCCGGACCAGGGATCTAACCCATGTCCCCTGAATTGGCAGGCAGATTCTTAACCACTGTGCCACCAGGGAAGTCTGCTACTTTTGTTATTACTGAGTTGTAAAAATACTTTATACATTCTAAGACCTTTATAGATACATTGCAAATATTTACTACCAGTCTCTAGATTGACTTTTAAAAAAAAAAAAAATTTATTTATTTATTTTCTCTTTGGCTTCTTTGGGTCTTTGTTGCTGCACACGGGCTTTCTCTAGTTGCAGCGAGTGGGGGTTACTCTTCATTGCAGTGCATGGGTTTCTTATTGCAGAGCACGGGCTCTAGGCATGCAGGCTTTAGTAATTGTAGCACATGGGCTCAGTGGTTGTGGCTCACGGGCTCTAGAGTGCAGGTTCAGTAGTTGTGCTGCCCGGGCTTAGTTGCTCTGTGCCATGTGGGATCTTCCTGGACCAGGGCTCGAGCTGGTGTCCCCTCCATTGGCAGGTGGGTTCTTAACCACTGTGCCACCAGGGAAACCCAAGATTGACTTTTCATTTTCTTTTTTTTTCTTTTCATTTTCTTTATAGTGTCTTTGGAAGAGTAGAACTTTTTAAATTTTGAGAAGTCCATTTTTTTCAATTTTTTTTTGTGGTTCATACTATTTGTGTCCTATAAGAGATATGCCTATGTTAGGTTTGCAATACTCTTTTGCTATGTTCATGATAAAAGTTTTTTAGTTTTAGCTTGTACATGGGATCTATTTTCCATCTCTGTTTTTGTGTATCAAATGAGAGTGTGTTGAGATTCAGTTTTTTTCCATATGAGTATTGATTTGTTCCAGTATAATTTATTGAAAAGATTTTCTTTCCCCATTGAACTACCCTTGCTGAAAATCAGTTGACCATATAATGTGGGTCATGCCGATCTCTTTATTCTGATCCTTTAATCTATTTGTCCATTGTTATGTCAATACCATACTTTCTTTTTTTTTTTTTTTTTTTTTTTTTTTTTTTTTTGCGGTACGTGGGCCTCTCACTACTGCTGTGGCCTCTCCCGTTGCAGAGCACAGGCTCCGGACGCGCAGGCCCAGCGGCCACGGCTCACGGGCCCAGCCGCTCCGCGGCACGTGGGATCTTCCCGGACCGGGGCACGAACCCGTGTCCCCTGCATTGGCAGGCGGACTTTCAACCACTGCGCCACCAGGGAAGCCCAATACCATACTTTCTTGATTATTGTAGCTTTAAAGAAAGTCTTAAAGTAAGCTAGTGTGAATTTTCCAACTTTATTCTTCTTTTGTAGCATTGTTTTGGCTATTTTAAGTCCTTTGCATTTCCATATAAAGTTTATAGTCATCTAACTAATTTCTATTTTAAATAAGACTGCCAAATTATTATTGGGATTTTCCAGTTTTCTTAAGGCTAATATATAATAAGTTGATTGTATATTGGCCCTGCATATTGCAACCTTACTAAACTGACTTACTAGTTTTAATATTTTTATTGTAGATTCCTTAGGGTTTCTTTTGTTGACAATAATGTCATCTGTGACTAAAGTTAATTTTATTCCTTCTTTTCAATTTTGTGCATTTTATTTTATTGCCTTATTACACTGGCTAAGACCTCCAATGAAATGTTAAGTAGAAGATAGAGTGGACAATTTAATGTTTTCTCTATCTTTAGGAGAAAAGCTTCAATAGATCACAAATATGTATAATGTTACCTGTAAGTTTTTCATAGATACTCTTTTATCTAATTGAGGTAGTTCTCTTCTAGTTTACTGTGAGTTTTTATCATTAATGGATATTGAATTTTGTCAAGTACTTTTCTTGTAGTTACCATTGGAAAAAAGAAATCATCAGGACCAGATATATTTACCACTGAGTTTTATCTAACCTTAAAGAACAGATGATTTTTGTGTTATTTAAACTTTTCCAAGCTTTAGAAAAAGCTTGAAATCTTTCCAAGTCATATTCTAAATCCAGTGTAACTTTAATACTAAGCCATTAAATTCTCTGGAATGTACACCTAGGAGTAGAAATGCTGGGTTGTATTGTAACTGTACGTTTAAGTATATGAGGAACTGCCATTTTAAATTCCCATCAACAATGTATGAAGGTTCCAGTTTCTCTACATCCTCATCAACACATATTATTGTCTTTTTTATTATAGCCATTCTAGTTGGTATGAAATGGTATCTCACTGTGGTTTTAATTTGCATTCCTCTAATTACTAATCATCTTGATCATGGTTTCAGTGCTTATTGGCCATTTGTATATCTTCTTTTATATCAAGTTGTCCCAGCACCATTTCTTGAAAAGACTATTCTTTTCCCCATTGAAATTTCTTGGCATCCTTGTCAGAAATCAGTTGTCTTCAAATATGTGGGTTTCTTTCTAGACTCTGAATTTTATTCCACTGATCCATATGCCTATGCTTTTTTCAGAACAGCTTGATTTTGTTTATTTTAGCTTTGTAGTAAGTTTTGAAATCATGATATGCAAGTCTTTCAACTTTCATTTGCAAACAAGATTGTTTTGACTATTCTGGGTTCCTGCATTTCCATATGAATCCCACTTGTGAAAAAAAAACAGGTGGGGTTTTGATAGGGATTGCACTGAGTTTGTAGAACAACTTAGGTAGTATGATCATCTGAACAAAATTAAGTCTTCCAGTCTGTGAACACTGATGTCTTTCTGCTTTCTTAGGTCTTAATTTCTTTCAACATATATAAATATTACACTTATTTTGTTAAATTTATTCCTGACTTATTCTTTTGTAGGTGCTATTGTAAATGAAATTGTTTTATTAATTTTATTTTGGGGTTGTTCATTGTTAGTGTATAAAAATACAATTGATCTTTATATGTTGATCTTGTAATCTGCAGCTTTGCAGAACTCATTGATTAGCTCTAATAGTTTTTTGTGGATTTCTTAGGATTTTCTACATATATCGTATCACTTACAAATGGAGATAGTTTTACTTCTTCCTTTCCAATTTGGATTGTTTTTATTTATTAACCTTGCCTAATAGCCGTGTCTAGAACCTCTGGAACAATGCTGAATAGACGTGGTAAGACCAGACATCCTTGTCTTGTTTCTGATCTTAGGAAAAAAACTTTCCATATTTCACCATTGTTTCACGAGTGTTAGCTGTGAGTTTTTAAAATTTATTTTATTTATTTATTTTTGGCTGCATCGGGTCTTTGTTGCTGCGGGTGGGCTGTCTGTAGTGGCAGTGAGCAGGGGCTACTCTTCATTGTGGTGCGCGGGCTTCAGTAGTTGTGGCTCATGGGCTCTAGAGCACAGGTTGTGGCACACGAGCTTATTTGCTCCGTGGCATGTGGGATCTTCGCCGACCAGGGCTCGAACCTGTGTCCCCTGCATTGGCAGGCAGATTCTTACCCACTGTACCACCAGGGAAGCCCTAGCTGTGAGTTTTTGTTGATGCCCTTATCAGATTGAGAAAACTCTCCGCTATTCCTAGTTTGTTGAGTGATTTTATAATGGAAGGGTGTTGGGTTTTGTCAAATGCTTTTTCTATGACTATTGATATTATCATGTGATTTTTGTCCTACTAATCTGGTATTTACATTGATTTTTGTATGTTGAACCAATCTTATATTTCTGGGATAAATTCTACTTGGTTATTGTTTTAAGATGTGGGTTTTATTATTATTCAGAGGTGGTGAGGTCAAAAGATCAGGAGACAGTTGCCATCAAAAAGATAGTTTATTGTTCACACTCACAGTTTCCAAGAAGAGGGACATGTTATGCCATGTGGAGTGGAAGGGGCACATGGAAGAAGCACCGTGGGCAGTCAGGAGATAGAAGGAGGGAGGGAAAAATGTGGGCAAGTATCTTTATTGTGGTTTCCATGGGAAGAAAAGGGGAAAGCAGGATAAGCAAATTTAGGGCTGGCTAGTTTGAATAATTTCAGTGGGCTCTGGTCTGTAGGTGCTGTCTCTAGTTGTCTGGTACCTGGCTCTGGATGTTTGGGGTAGAGGAATAGTGGCACAGAAAGAGGTAGTTGAGGTAT
Organism: Kogia breviceps; assembly: GCF_026419965.1. Lineage (NCBI taxonomy): Eukaryota > Metazoa > Chordata > Mammalia > Artiodactyla > Physeteridae > Kogia > Kogia breviceps. The sequence goes on from NC_081321.1 coordinate 49,913,372, forward strand.
GGCTCTGAATTGGTTAGTTTGCGTTTGAGAAGATCAGGAAGAGATGAGTTGTTTACTATCTCTAGGATTTGGCCAGCCCCAGGAGGTACAGAGTCAGCAAGGCCTCAGATTTCAAAGCATCAGGATAAAAAGACATGCTTAGCATAGTCATGGTATATAATTCTTTTGCTATGTTGCTGGATTCAGTTTGCTGGATTTGTTAAGAATTTTTGCATCTATATTCATAGGGGAGATTGGTCTGTGGTCTTCCATCTCTTGTGATATCTCTGATTTTGGTATCCAGGTAATCCTGGCCTCATAAAATGAGTTGAGAAATGTTCCTTTTTCTATGTTTTGGAAAAATTTATAAAGTATTAGTGTTAATTAATTTTTAAAGTTTAGTAGGATTCTTCAGTGAAGCCAACTTACCCTGGGCTTTATTTCTGGTGAGATTTTTGATTACTAATTTAAACTCCTTATTTGTTAAAGGTCAGTTCAGACTTTCTTTCTTCTGAGTCAGTTTTGATATTTTGTGTCTTTCTTGGAATTTATCCTTTTCATCTAGGTTCTCTAATTTGTTGGCATAAAATTTATACATTTTGTTATATACAGGAGATACAACTTTTCATCAACACACCATTTCATAAAATGAAGCAAAACCACATGAAAGTCCATGTTAAAATACCTGGGGTGTCATCTCAAAATAAATCCTCCTGTTTGGAGAGACAGAAATAAAGATATTAAATTATCATAGTTGATCTGTTCTTTAAGGATCCTTTGGTTATCAGAAACCCACCAAAACTGGTACAAGTGAAAAGATGAGTTATTGTAAGAATGACAGGACATTAAAATGGAAATTTCAAAGACTGGAGGATATAAACGTTTGCGGTGTTGAAGATTAAGGAGCCAGAATTTGTGAAAAGTATTTCTTAGAGTTGTGCTGTGTGCTTTCTCTCTCCTTTCCTTCAGAGGGTAGAGGTTTGTGGTGTCTGGTTCTCCCTTCTAACCTAAGAAAGGTGGTTTCAACAGGATTAACTGAGAGAGCAGATGGAAGACACTGAGCATTGGTGTCTGACCTGATGTGCCAGAGCAGACTGCGAGGAGGTTGCTTTGGGGTTAGGCTGCACTCCTCAAATTTTCCAGGCCAAAGATGCCCAGGTGCCTCCTGAGGATCACAGGTGGACCATATACATCAGAGAGTCAATGGGATGTTGGATTATGTTCTTTCAGTAGGGCCATCAGAATGGGTGATGGAATTGCAGCAGATAGAGGCTGAAGGTGGATGGCTGGATACTTTGGGGCTGTGAAAGAAATAATGGTGTCATCCTATTGAAAGATACATTGATCTGAATCAGAGGAACTTCCAGAAGAGATGCCTAGCAATGGATTCCTTAAAGAACCCATACAAGCAATGCAGACATATATCAGGCTTCCAGAGGGGGAGAAACCTGCTTTCAACAGTGAGAGGTAAGAACCTTCTTTTTCTTTGCCTCTCCATCCTTTCACTGACCACTCCCTTAGCCTTTTAGGAACCAGAAAGTAGCCAGTGAGTAGAAGAGGAAATGGTGAGAACTGATGAAAAGGCTAGTATTATACATTTCCCTGGGTGAAAGTTCCTACCTGGAGGGAAGGAATTGTCAACAACTGTGAAGGGTCTGAGAGTTTCCCCTACTTGCAATTTAGCCTGCTATAGTTTCATGGATGCTGGTAGAAGACAAAAGAGTCCTGGACCAGAGACAAAGAACGGTTGTTTTTTTTGTTTTTGTTTTCTTTTTGGTACATGGGCCTCTCACTGTTGTGGCCTCTCCCGTTGTGGAGCACAGACTCCGGACACGCAGACTCAGCAGCCATGGCTCACGGGCCCAGCCGCTCCACAGCATGTGGGATCCTCCCAGACCGGGGCACGAACCCGTGTCCCCTGCATCGGCAGGCAGACTCTCAACCACTGTACCACCAGGGAAGCCCCAAGAACAGTTTTTTACTCACAGCAATGGTATTTTTAAGCGAGTTCCCTGAGCCTCAATTCCCACTGGGTGATGTAAAGAGGGCCAGATTGCACCTGCATACACAGTGGATTCTGCTATAGGAGGGGAACTCTAAACTTAGGGAAATTGAGTGGTGTTTTTGTTGTTTTTGAAGTATAGTTGATTTACAACATTGTCTTAATTTCAGGTGTGATTCAGTTATACATACATACATACATATATGTATACACCTGAGTGTATTCAGTTATATATACATATGTGATTTAGTTATACATATATATATATGTATACACCTATATTCTTTTATTATTCTATTCCATTATAGTTTATTACAAGATATTGAATATACTTCCCTGTGCTATCCGGTAAATCCTTATTGTTTATCTATTTTACATATGGAGGTTAATCTTATACTCCCAGTTTATCCCTTCCCCACTTCCCCTTTGGAAACCATAAGTTTGTTTTCTATGTCTGACAAATGTTTTTTTTTTTTGGTACGCGGGCCTCTCACTGTTGTGGCCTCTCCCGTTGTGGAGCACAGGCTCCAGATGGACAGGCTCAGCGGCCGTGGCTCACGGGCCCAGCCGCTCCGCGGCATGTGGGATCTTCCCGGACCGGGGCACGAACCCGCGTCCCCTGCATCGGCAGGCGGACTCTCAACCACTGCGCCACCAGGGAAGCCCCTGACAAATGTTTTTTAATGAATAGTAAACATACCTGCCCTTTTCTCCAGAGGGAGACATTTTCTTTATTATACTGAACAGCAAGCAGTCTGCTCTTTCCTCCTAAGGAAGACACTGTCTCTGTCTAAGGCTGTTCACTATACAAAGAGCCTTGAAAAATGGTGCAGAACAAAGGAAAGTCAGTGCCTCTAGCAGCTATGCAGAAACATGAGAGACCCATGGAGAATCGTACTCCCCATAGGAAGCAGCTATAACTTTGAGGGAAATTGGAAGCTTTGCCCCTAGCATTGAACTGGACATTATAAATAACAAGATTTGAGACTATTCTTCACTATTTAGATTGATCGTCAGGTGTTATGTTGTATGAGCAGAAAAGAAATTTCAAACGGGTAGGGAAAAAACTCTCCTACCCCAACTAAAATGTAAGGAGGAAACAGGAGACAAAAAATTCAAGTTGCTGCTTTGATTAATATCCCCTTTTTATAAGAACATGATGAACAGCCCTAAAGTTGTCTATGGCCTACTAATCTGGAAGCAAAGTATAGTTAAACTTTCTGCAAACTGGAAAGGAGAATTACGATGTCAGAATTAAGTAAATTCTGTCTCTCTTTTTGATTTTGTTTTCTTTCTCTGTTTGGTCTCTCACCTCTGATTTCTCTGTTTGTCTGTTTATTTTACTTCCTGTGGATCAACTTCCTCTTCTTACTCAGATCTCCCATAATCTCAATGTGTGAGCGGCTCTAACTTGCCATTGTCCCAACTCTGGCTTTGCATCTGTGTGAGTGTTAGTGCTAAATCCCAGTACCATTTGTCAATAGTCATTTTGCTTTTGGTTCAAATTCTTCAGAGAGGGAATCATATAGTTATTGTTCAACCAATAGATTAACTTCCCTTAGTCCAATAAGGGAAGTGGTCCAAAAATCTGGAGGTGGGGCTGGGACTGGCATCTGGTGAGGGTCAGAGGCAATAATAAGTCCATAGCAGCTACAAACATGGGTATATTTTGAGAAAAGGTAGCTGAGGGAGGGGCAAGTGTCCCAAATACATTTCTAAATCCTGACTTGAATATGAGCTGAATTCAGAAGAATTTCCAGGTATGATACATAGAATTTTAAATTAAAAATCTGACTTATTTTTTGGTAATTTCTATAAAATTTCAAGGAAATTGTCATTGAATTCTGTAAATACCTGGTATTGGTCCTAAGAGTTTGGTGAGTAGAGCTGGGTCAGGTCAAACCCATCCTATTCATAGACAACCCAAAGTACATGTTCAGCTGATGGGAGTTATGTCATCCTGCTGACAAAGAGCAAATGCCTAAAGTAAGTGAGAGGGACATTTAGTCATCATCCCTAAAATGCACACCAAGGACATTTTTGAAGGTAGTTTTCTTATTGTGGACAAATCTAATGGAATTATGTTGTTAATATTATTTCTTTAACAATTTAAATGACTCTTTAAAAGATAAGAAACAAAAAAGAAAAAAAGAAAAAGAAAAAAAAAAGAAAGACAGGTATATTTTTGTTCCTGGATAAGAACTGAAAATTTTGGGTAAGACTAAATCCTCTTATTAGCAAAAGCAATTTTTATTAGCACGCATGACTGTTGGCTTAAGGAGGACTGTGGGTATTTTAAAGTAACACAAAGCAATGATTCTTTTTTTTTTTTAATTCAAACCGAAAGTCACAAAAATTATAATCATCCTCATCAGTTCACTCAGTCCCATGTAATTAATTTTTTTTATCTTGATCTTTTGTTAGCACTTTTATGAGTTCATCAGTTTTTCATGAGAGTTCTGAAAATGCTTCTTCCTTCAGTTCAGCAGTATAGTCAGTTACCAGAAACCTGTACTTGTCAGGGTCTTTTCCATGAATTCCTTGAAGATGAAACCCTTTTTTTTTTTTTTTTTTTCGGTATGCGGGCCTCTCACTGTTGTGGCCTCTCCCGTTGCGGAGCACAGGCTCCGGACGCACAGGCTCAGTGGCCATGGTTCACGGGATCTTCCTGGACCGAGGCACGAACCTGTGTCCCCTGCATCGGCAGGCGGATTCTCAACCACTGCGCCACCAGGGAAACCCTGAAACCCTTTTATAGGAACATATTTGCAAAAGCATCAGAGTAAACACAGAACTGTCTGTAAATGACAAAAGACTTAAAAATGACCATGGTTAAAGATTTGATGAAAGTTCATAATAATGCAATTGACAAGGAAATTTAGTTATTTCTGAGATATACATTTTAAAGTAATAACTAGAATTATGACTTATAACATTATATGAGAACATATTAGATTTTTAGAAATTTCATGTAATGTCTGAAACATTTATATTAACATAGATCCATAGAAATAATCCAATGAAAGTTTAGTATTAGTTATTTGTTTGATTGTTTTTTTATCCTGCATGTTCTTATTAGTCATCAGTTTTATACACATCAGTGTATACACGTCAATCCCAATCGCCCAGTTCAGCACACCACCATCCCACTGTGGTTTTTCCCCCTTGGTGTACACACGTCTGTTCTCTACATCTGTGTCTCAACTTCTGCCCTGCAAACTGGCTCATCTGTACCATTTTTCTAGGTTCTACATACATACGTTAACATACGATATTTGTTTTTCTCTTTCTGACTTACTGCACTCTGTATGACAGTCTCTAGATCCATCCACATCTCAACAAATGACTCAATTTTGTTCCTTTTTATGGCTGAGTAATATTCCACTGTATATATGTACCACATCTCCTTTATCCATTCGTCTGTTGATGGGCATTTAGGTTGCTTCCATGACCTGGCAATTGTAAATAGTGCTGCAATGAACATTGGGGTGCATTGTCTTTTTGAATTATGGTTTTCTCTGGGGATATGCCCAGTAGTGGAATTGCTGGGTCATATGGTAATTCTATTTTTAGTTTTTTAAGGAACCTCCATACTGTTCTCCATAGTGGCTGTATCAATTGACATTCCCACTAACGGTGCAAGAGGGTTCCTTTTTCTCCACACCTTCTCCAGCTGATGATGCCCATTCTAACTGGTATGAGGTGATACCCCGTTGTAGTTTTCATTTGCATTTCTCTAATAATTAGTGATGTTGAGCAGCTTTTCATGTGCTTCTTGACCATCTGTATATCTTCTTGGGAGAAATATCTTTAGGTCTTCTGCCCATTTTTGGATTGGGTTGTTTGTTTCTTTAATATTGAGCTGCATGAGCTGTTTATTTATTTTGGAGATTAATCCTTTGTCCATTGATTCGTTTGAGAATATATTCTCCCATTCTGAGGTTGTCTTTTCATCTTGTTTATGGTTTCCTTTGCTGTGCAAAAGCTTCAAAGTTTCATTAGGTCCCATTTGTTTATTTTTGTTTTTATTTCCATTACTCTAGGAGGTGGATCAAAAAAGATCTTGCTGTGATTTCTGTCAAAGAGTGTTCTTCTTATGTTTTCCTCTAAGAGTTTTATAGTGTCCAGTCTTACATTTAGGTCTCGAATCCATTTTGAGTTTATTTTTGTGTATGGTGTTAGGGAGTGTTCTAATTGCATACTTTTACATGTAGCTGTCCAGTTTTCCCAGCACCACTTACTGAAGAAGCTGTTTTTTCTCCATTGTATATCTTTGTCCTCTTTGTCAAAGATTAGTTGACCATAGGTGCGTGGGTTTATCTCTGGGCTTTCTATCTTATTCCATTGATCTATGTTTCTGTTTTTGTGCTGATACCATGTTGTCTTTATTACTGTAGCTTTGTAGTATAGTCTGAAGTCAGGGAGTCTGATTCCTCCAGCTCCGTTTTTTTCCCTCAAGATTCCTTTAGCTATTCAGAGTCTTTTGTGTCTCCATACACATTTTAAGATTTTTCATTCTAGGTCTGTAAAAAATGCCACTGATAATTTAATAGGGATTGCATTGAATCTGTAGATTGCTTTGGGTAGTATAGTCATTTTCACAATATTGATTCTTCCAATCCAAGAACATGGTATATCTCTCTATCTGTTGGTATCATCTTTAATTTCTTTCATCAGTGTCTTATAGTTTTCTGCATACAGGTCTTTTGTCTCCCTAGGTAGGTTTATTCCTAGGTATTTTATTCTTATTTTTGCAATGGTAAATGGGAGTGTTTCCTTAATTTCTCTTTCAGATTTTTCATCATTAGTGTATAGGGATGCAAGAGATTCCTATGCATTAATTTTGTATCCTGCAACTTTACCAAATTCATTGATTAGCTCTAGTAGTTTTCTGGTAGCATCCTTAGTATTCTCTATGTATAGTATCATGTCATCTGCAAACAGTGACAGTTTTTTTTTCTTTACACACACACACACACACACACACACACACTCACACACACTGTATTTTATTTTTACAAGAAACAAATAAACTGACACTATGCATTTTAAATGGATGACCACAACAAAAGCAACAATGATTGCAATTACCAAACACAAAACACACTCATACTGTGTCATGATATTGACATTCAGTCCAGTAATCCTCCAAAACAGTGACATTTTACATCTTCTTTTCTGATTTGTATTCCTTTTATTTCTTTTTCTTCTCTGATTGCCGTGGCTAGGACTTCGAAAACTATGTTGAATAATAATGGTGAGAGTGGACACCCTTGTCTCGTTCCTGATCTTAGAGGACATGCTTTCAGTTTTTCACCATTGAGAATGATGTTTGCTGTGGGTTTGTCGTATACAGCCTTTATTATGTTGAGGTGGGTTCCCTCTCTGCCCACTTTCTGGAGAGTTTTTATCATAAATGGATGCTGAACTTTGTCAAAAGTTTTTTCTGCATCTATTGAGATGATCATATGGTTTTTATTCTTCAATTTGTTAATATGGTGTATCACATTGATTTGCAATATTGAAGAATCTTTGCATCACTGGGATAAATCCCACTTGATTGTGGTGCATGATTCGTTTAATGTGTTGTTGGATTCTGTTTGCTACTATTTTGTTGAGGATTTTTGCATCTATATTCATGAGTGATATTGGTCTGTAATTTTCTTTTTTTGTAGTATCTTTGGTTTTGGTATCAGGGTGATGGTGGCCTCATAGAATGAGTTTGGGAGTGTTCCTTCCTCAGCAATTTTTTGGAAGAGTTTGAGAAAGATGGGTGTTAGCTCTTCTATAAATGTTTGATAGAATTCACCTGTGAAGCCATCTGGTCCTGGACTTTTGTTTGTTGGAAGATTTTTAATCACTGTTTCAATTTCATTACTTGTGATTGGTCTATTCATATTTTCTGTTTCTTCTTGGTTCAGTCTTGGAAGGTTATACCTTTCTAAGACTTTGTCCATTTCTTCCAGGTTGTCCATTTTATTGGCATAGAGTTGCTTGTAGTAGTCTCTTAGGATGCTTTGTATTTCTGTGGTGTCTGCTGTAACTTCTCCTTTTTCATTTCTAATTTCATTGATTTGAGTCCTCTCCCTGTTTTTCTTGATGAGTCCGGCTAATGGTTTATCAATTTTGTTTATCTTCTCAAAGAACCAGCTTTTAGTTTTATTGATCTTTGCTATTGTTTTCTTTGTTTCTGTTTCATTTACTTCTGCTCTGATCTTTATGATTTCTTTCCTTCTGCTAACTTTGGGTTTTGTTTGTTCTTCTTTCTCTAGTTGCTTTAGGTGTAACGTTAGATTGTTTAGTTGAGATTTTTCTTCTTTCTTGAGGTGGGCTTTTATAGCCATAAACTTCCCTCTTAGAACTGCTTTTGCTGCATCCCATAGGTTTTGGATCATCATGTTTTCATTGTCATTTGTCTGTAGGTATTGTTTTATTTCCTCTTTGATTTCTTCAGTGATCTCTTGGTTATTTAGTAACGTATTGTTTAGCCTCCATGTGTTTGTGTTTTTTAGGTTTTTTTCCCTGTAATTCATTTCTAATCTCATAGCGTTGTGGTTGGAAAAGATGCGTGATATGATTTCACTTTTCTTAAATTTACTGACACTTGATTTATGACCCAAGATGTGATCTATCCTGGCGAATGTTCCGGGCACACTTGAGAAGAAAGTGTAATCTGCTGTTTTTGGATGGAATGTCCTATAAATAACAATTAAATCTATCTGGTCTTTTGTGTCATGTAAAGCTTCTGTTTCCTTATTTATTTTTATTTTGGATGATCTGTCTATTGGTGTAAGCGAGGTGTTAAAAGTCCCCCACTATTATTCTGTAACTGTCGATTTCCTCTTTTATAGCTGTTAGCAGTTGCCTTATGTATTGAGGTGCTCCTATGTTGGGTGCATTTGTATTTAAAATTGTTATATCTTCTTCCTGGATTGATCCCTTGATCATTATGTAGTGTCCTCCCTTTTCTCTTGTTACATTCTTTATTTTAAAGTCTATTTTTTTCTGATATGAGTATAGCTACTTCAGCTTTCTTTTGATTTCCATTTGCATGGAATATCTTTTTCCATCCCCTCACTTTCAGTCTGTATGTGTCCCGAGGTCTGAAGTTGGTCTCTTGTAGACAGCATATATGTGGGTCTTGTTTTTGTATCCATTCAACGAGCCTGTGTCTTTTGGTTGGAGCATTTAATCCATTCATGTAATTATTGATATGTATCTTCCTATGACCATTTTCTTAATTGTTTTGGGTTTGTTTTTGTAGGTCCTTTACTTCTCTTGTGTTTTCCATTTAGAGAAGTTCCTTTAGCATTTGTTGTAGAGCTGGTTTGGTGGTGCTGAATTCCCTTAGCTTTTGCTTGTCTGTAAAGCTGTTGATTTCTCCATGGAATCCGAATGAGATCCTTGCTGGGTAGAGTAATCTTGTTTGTAGGTTCTTCCCTTTCATCACTCTAAGTATATCATGCCACTCCCTTCTGGCTTGTAGAGTTTCTGCTGAGAAATCAGCTGTGAACATAAAAGGGAACTCCCATAAGGTTATTTGTCATTTTTCCCTTGCTGCTTTCAATAATCTTTCTTTGTCTTTAATTTTTGCCAATTTGATTACTATGTGTCTCGGCGTGTTTCTCCTTGGGTTTATCCTGTATGGGACTTGCTGCAATTCCTGGACTTGGGTGGCTATTTTCTTTCCCATGTTAGGGAAGTTTTTGACTATAATCTCTTCAAATATTTTCTCTGGCCCTTTCTCTCTCTCTTCTTCTGGGACCACTGTAATGTGAATCTTGGTGTGTTTAATGTTGTCCCAGAGGTCTCTTAGGCTGTCTTCGTTTCTTTTCATTCTTTTTTCTTTATTCTGTTCTGCAGCAGTGAATTCCACCATTCTGTCTTCCAGGTCACTTATCTGTTCTTCTGCCTCATTTATTCTGCTATTGATTCCTTCTAGTGTAGTTTTCATTTCAGTTATTGTATTGTTCATCTCTTTGTTTGTTCTTTAATTCTTCTAGGTCTTGGTAAACATTTCTTGCATCTTCTCGATCATTGCCTCCATTCTTTTTCTGAGGTCCTGGATCATCTTCACTATCATTATTCTGAATTCTTTTCCTGGAAGGTTGCCTATCTCCACTTCATTTAGTTGTTTTTCTGGGGTTTTATCTTGTTCCTTCATCTGGTATATAGCCCTCTGCCTTTTCACCTTGTCTGTCTTTCTGTGAATGTGGTTTTTGTTCCACAGGTTGCAGGTTTGTAGTTCTTCTTGCTTCTGCTGTCTGCCCTCTGGTAGATGAGGCTATCTAAGAGGCTTGATGGGAGGGACTAGTGGTGGGTAGAGCTGACTGTTGCTCTGGTGGGCAGAGCTCAGTAGAACTTTAATCTACTTGACTGTTGATGGGTGGGGCTGGGTTCCCTCCCTGTTGGTTGTTTCACCTGAGGCAACCCAACAAACACTGTAGCCTACCTGGGCTCTTTGGTGGGGCTAATGACACACTCTGGGAGGGCTCATGCCAAGGAGTACTTCCCAGAACTTCTGCTGCCAGTGTCCTTGTCCCCACAGTGTAACAGAGCCACCCCCTGCCTCTGCAGGAGACCCTCCAACACTAGCAGGTAGGTCTGGTTCAGTCTCCTATGGGGTCATTGCTCCTTCCCCTGGGTCCCGATGTGCACACTACTTCGTGTGTACCCTCCAAGAGTGGAATCTCTGTTTTCCCCAGTCCTGGCAAAGTCCTGCAATCATTTCCCACTAGGCTTCAAAGTCTGATTCTCTAGGAATTCCTCCTCCCATTGCCAGACCCCCAGGTTGGGAAGCCTGACATGGGGCTCAGAACCTTCACTCCAGTGGGTGGACTTCTGTGGTATAAGTTTACCAGTCTGTGAGTCACCCACTCACCAGTTATGGGATTTGATTTTACTGTGATTGCACCCCTCCTACCGTCTTATTGTGGCTTCTCCTTTGTCTTTGGATATGGGGTATCTTTTTTGGTGAGTTCCAGTGTCTGCCTGTCGATAATTGTCCCAGCAATGATTCTTTTGAACAGAACTAGGAGTAAAGAGCACTAAGCGTGAAGTAAGAAAATGAGACAGGGTGTCAATTTTGCTAATTCTTAAAAAAACTCTTTTTCCTTCTGTTTGTTATTCTCATCTAGTTCTCTATTTTTTTTTTTTTTTTTTTTCCGTACGTGGGCCTCTCACTGTTGTGGCCTCTTCCGTTGTGGAGTGCAGGCTCTGGACACACAGGCTCAGCGGCCATGGCTCATGGGCCTATCCGCTCCACGGCACGTGGGATCTTCCTGGACCGTGGCACGAACCCGTGTCCCCTGCATCAGCAGGCGGACTCGCAACCTGTGTGCCACCAGGGAAGCCCTAGTTCTCTATTTTATGGTGTAACCAATCAACCTTGCAGATTGTTTTAAAAGAAATGAGCTTTGAAAAGATGGCTTCTTCTCTGGTCTCATTTTAAGGGTCACTTAAGACCAAGCTGTTTCAGGCCATCTTCCATTTTCATGTAGATTTGCTGGCTATTTTTTTTTTTTTTTTTGGCCCAGCAAAAGATTTTTTTCTCTGTCCTAAGGCTGACTTTGAAAAGGAAGCTAATCATATAAGTGAAAATAGTCAATTATAGTCATTGGCTAAATCCAATATATTGTTGGTTTCCCCATCAGCCTGGCTCTAAGACACCAGATCAAGGGCAGAGATGCTTAAGGGATTTTGCCTGGCTCTGGGGTGTGTGTGTGTGTGTGTGTGTGTGTGTGTGTGTGTGTGACTGAGAAGCAGACTCAGAAAAATTGCAGAATGAAGAACACTCCAAATGTAGAATTTTGTTTGTAAACAAACAAACAAAATAAAGACAATAAAGGGTGGATTTATATAGTTAAAATATGCTGAATTGTAAGTCAGTCCAATAATACGAAATGGTACAATCACTAGAAAATTTTAGCCATTTCTTAAAAAGTTAAACATACACCTATCATATAATCCAACCAGTCAACTCTGAGGTGTCTACCTTAGAGAAATGAAAACATATGTCTGCACATACACTGGTATGTGAATGTTCCTAACAGTACTATTCAAAATAGTCCTAAACTGGTAACAGCTCAATGTCCATCAACTGGTAAATGGATCAACAAAATGTAGGTAAACCTATTTAATGGAATATTGTTCAGCCATAAAAATACTTGTGACCACATGCATGATCTCAAAAACATCATGCTAAAATAAATGCACCAGATACAAAAGACGACTTATGATATGTCTTAGTCTGTTTGGGCTGCTATAACAAAATACCAGAGACTGGGTGGCTTATAACCAACAGAAATTTATTTGTTTCAGTCTGGAGGCTGGGAAGTCCAAGATGAGAGTGCCACCATGGCCAGGCCCTGAGAGTGCCACCATGGCCAGGCCCTGAGTTGCAGACTGCCGACCTCTTGTATCCTCACATGGTGGATGGGGGTCCTGGAGCTCTCTGGAGACTCTTTTATAAGGGCACTTATCTCATTATAAAGGCACTTAGCCTCCTGATAACTCAAACAGTCATTTAATTTACTTGTTTGTTTGCTTGTTTTTCTTGGCTTTTTCACCATCACTGAAATCAATGTTGCAGTAAGGCTAGCATCTCATATGTTACATTTTTCAGAGCACATGGAAAGAAAGGCTGAAAAATATCCCTTTACTGATGTAGGAATAGGAAGAGCTTATTTATTCATTTATTCATACTTTTTGCCACTAAATTATTCATTCTTTTCTTTTTCCAATAAAATTTTTAATGAAAAAAAGCAAACTGGTGAATGATATGTACAGTGTAATACAATTTAAATGGAATTCCAAAATACACAATGCTATCTTAAGGTACTAATTTATGTAGCAACTATTTTTTAAAAACTACATACAAATGTGTTTTTTTTTTTTTGCTTGTTTGTTTTAACATCTTTATTGTAGTATAACTGTTTTACAATGGTGTGTTAGTTTCTGCTTTACAACAAAGTGCATCAGCTATACATATACATATGTTCCCACATCTCCTCCCTCTTGCGTCTCCCTCCCCCACACCTTCCCTATCCCACCCCTCTAGGTGGTCACAAAGCACCGAATTGATCTCCCTGTGCTATGCGGCTGCTTCCCAGTAGCTATCTATTTTACATTTGGTAGTGTATATATGTCCATACCACTCTCTCACTTCGTCACATCTTACCCTTCCCCCTCCCCATATCCTCAAGTCCATGCTCTAGTAGGTCTGTGTTTTATTCCTGTCCTACCCCTAGTCTCTTCATGACATTTTTTTTCTTATATTCCATATATATGTGTTAGCATACGGCATTTGTTTCTCTCCTTCTGACTTACTTCACTCTGTATGACGGACTCCAGGTCTATCCACCTCATTACAAATAACTCAGTTTCATTTCTTTTTATGGCTGAGTAATATTCCATTGTATATATGTGCCACATCTTCTTTATCCATTCATCTGTTGATGGACACTTAGGTTGCTTCCATGTCCTGGCTATTGTAAATAGAGCTGCAATGAACATTATGGTATATGACTCTTTTTGAATTATGGTTTTCTCAGGGTATATGCCCAGTAATGGGATTGCTGGGTCATATGGTAGTTCTATTTGTAGTTTTTTAAGGAACCTCCATACTGTTCTCCATAGTGGCCGTATCAATTTACATTCCCACCAGCAGTTCAAGAGTGTTCCCTTTTCTCCACACCCTCTCCAGCATTTATTGTTTCTAGTGTTTTTGATGATGGCCATTCTGACGGGTGTGAGATGATATCTCATTGTAGTTTTGATTTGCATTTCTCTAATGATTAATGATGTTGAGCATCCTTTCATGTGTTTGTTGGCAATCTGTATATCTTCTTTTGAGAAATGTCTATTTAGTTCTTCTGCCCATTTTTGGATTGGGTTGTTTATTTTTGTTATTGAGCTGCCTGAGTTGCTTATAAATTTTGGATATTAATCCTTTGTCAGTTGCTTCATTTGCAAATATTTTCTCCCATTCTGAGGGTTGTCTTTTGGTCTTGTTTATGGTATCCTTTGCTGTGCAAAAGCTTTTAAGTTTTATTAAGTCCCATTTATTTATTTTTGTTTTTATTTCCATTTCTCTAGGAGGTGGGTCAAAAAGGATCTTGCTGTGATTTGTGTCATAGAGTGTTCTGCCTATGTTTTCCTCTAAGAGTTTGATAGTTTCTGGCCTTACATGTAGGCCTTTAACCCATTTAAATTATTCATTCTTATTCGGAATGTTTGTGCTTAAAATCTGTACTATTCCACATAGTTTCTTTTTATACTTTTGAGTATGTTACCCTTTTGCTTTCCGATGTTTTTGGAATCATATTTTACCCTATCTCTACTTCTAAATAGATCTGTATTTCATTTCGGAAGTTAAAAAAAATCATAACCCTCTAAAATTGAGGTATTTCTTTTGGCCTTATCACCCTCACTTGAAGAAAAATGACAGCCACATCTCGAATTCTAGATTTATTTATAGGTGAGGTAAATTATGGGCACAGAATTCAGATCCAAATCTGTGTGACTCAAATCTTGTGTTCTTTCCAACCATCTTAGGCATACTATAAGTATTTAGAAATAAAAACAAATTGATTTATCTCAGAAAAGTTTTAAGCTACATGGATAGAAACAGAAATAATTTTTTCCAACTAATGAGAAAATTTAATTCACCATTTTATTCTAGTCACTAAGGGTCCTATTTGGCCGATTATTGTACAAAACCCACAGACAAACTACACCTTCAGTAATGAGTAAGGCTATGATTTTGGAGTCAGGACACGTTATCAACAAAAGAGCAGTCTGAATGGAGGAAACATACACTAGCATCTCAAAGCACCTATAGTAGATTTAACTGAAAAAGAAATACAGTGAGAATTTTGGGGATAATTTTTCTCAAATGATTAATCATAGCAGCTCATATGTATCAAGCACCTATATGTGGCAGACACTGTGTTAGGCCAGGTACGTGGAGGGTCTTATTTAATCCTCTATTGAACCTTATGTGTTAAGAACAGTCTTCATCATCAAGACCCCATTTTACAGGTGGGAAAACTGGAACTTACTAGTAGAATCTCACCTGATGACATGCACTGGTACATAGTTTGGGACCAGGGATTGACATCAGAACCTGCTCTGTCGATCAAAAATTTGCTCTAGGAATCTACTGGCAACAGAGTCAAGTAATGTATTACTTACTCTTCAAATAAGCTTATTTTTTTCCACAGTGAGAATTGTTACCAACACTGTAGCTCCAAGACACATGCCTAAGATGAAATAAAAATGTCTTGGTTTAATGACTTGTCCCTATCCACTTTTTTTTTTTTTCCACCTGAAATTGGAGGACTAGTGCATTTTGAGCATAAATGGAAGCTGGCAAACAAGACTAGGTTTTGAGTAAAAAGACAGGTCAGACATATGCTATTCAGTTATTGAAAGAGAAGAGACTCCAGATACTGCAATCAGAAACTTTCAAAGAAAGCAGAATACCTCGATCATTTCCATATAAAAGACACAGGGTAGGAATTCAATATCTGTTTATTCTTTGGAGAAAAAGAGTGTAGCTTTTTGCTTGCAGATAGAAATTTGATCAGGGGAAAAGGGGCCCCTGTGCTTCTTTCAGGCAGAGAATAACTTCTGTGACTGCTATTTTGTGCTCGAGGTCTTCCCATGTCATGCTATATGTCTAGAAGATTATGTCATTCACCTCCAGAGCAAAAGCAACCAAGGGCACCAGTAGAGTTGCATGGGGTGGCCAGGTCATTTATATCTACTAAATTTGCATTACTGAGGTGTAGGCCAAGTTCTTACCTTGTTATTCATTTTGCTGGATGCATAAGGCCAGGTTTGGGAGCTTCCAAGTTATTAAGAACTATAAGGCAAAACACTGGGGCAGGGAACCACATGACACAGGGCTTAGATGTGTGAGTTCGTGTTTGACTTCATGGGTTTGTATCCCCGCTCTTGCTCTTTGAGGATGTTGATGTTAAAAGGGGTTTTTATTTTTATTATTTCCTTTTAATTTTAATTTTAGTTTATTTATTTCTGGCTGTGCTGTGTGGCTTAAGGAATCTTAGTCCCCCAGCCAAGGATTGAACCCGGGCCCTCAGCAGTGAAATTGCCAAGTCCTAACCACTGGACCACCAGGGAATTCCCTGAAAGGGTTTTTTTTTTTTTTTAATTATTTATTTAATTTATTTATTTTTGGCTGCGTTGGGTCTGTTGCCACGCGCGGGCTTTCTCTAGTTGCGGGGAGCGGGGGCTACTCTTTGTTGCGGTGCACGGGCTTCTCATTGCGGTGGCTTCTCTTGTTGTGGAGCCCAGGCTCTAGGCGTGGGCTTCAGTAGTTGTGGCGCATGGGCTTAGTTGCTCTGTGGCATCTTCCCCAGGCCAGGGCTCGAACCTGTGTCCCCTGCATTGGCAGATGGATTCTTAACCACCGCGCCACCCAGGAAGCCCTGAAAGGGGTTTTTAAATGAAGGTTGGTTGTATTATACAGTCTTCTCTCGGTATCTGTGGGGGATTGGTTCTGGAACTCCCTGTGGATACCAAAATCCATGGATGGTCAAGTCTCATAAAATGGCATAGTATTTGCATATTACCTATGCACATCCTTCCGTGTACTTCAGATCATCTCTAGATTATTATAAGGCCTAATACAATATAAATGCTATGTAAATGGTTGTAATACAATGTAAATGCTATAGTTGCTGGTGGGGCAAATTCAAGTTTTGATTTTTGGAACTTTCTGGAATTTTTTATTCCCAAATATTTTCCATTTGCAGTTGATTGAATCCCAGGTACAGAACCTGCAGATATGGAAGGCTGACTGTATATGTAAAGCAATTAGAAAAGTACACAACTGAAGTCAGCTTAACATACAGACACACACACATATCCACACACACACACTGACATTGCACGTCAGTCCAGTTTAATATTTTTGGTGTTCTTTAGATTTTCATAAAGGAGTACATCTTTTATGACAGGCCCTGTGTAAAGTGTTTATCTTGTCTTGACCTTCAACTCTCATGCCAGCTGCAGCTCCCTATTCTGCTTTCTCCAGGGGGAGCCTCACACTGTGTCAGTCAGAAATAACCCAAAGAATATGGTATTTCTCCATCTTTGAGTTTTTGGGTTTGTTTTTATTTTTGACCATGTCCCAAGATGTGGAGATTTTTAACTTGGTTTGGTGCCTTTCATTTTCTGGGCACATTTGTGTATCAGAGCTAGCATTTATTGAGCACTTACTATTTGCTAGATACTGTTATGTATTCTAAATACATTTATAATAATGTGGATAGTATTAGGTCCAATTTACCTATGGAGAAACCAAAGCTCAGACTGATTAAAAAACGTAACAAGCGTCACAGAGCTAGAAAGCCACAAAATCGTTTTACCAATCACCTTTATATGTTCATTTGCAAAAGATGAAAGTCCCGACCTAAGCTGGCCATCTTGTAAATACAATCTATAGTTCATGTGGAGAATAAAGTCAATAAATGTACACGTGGGTGGGTGTAGCCCATGACCACTACTAGAGGTACAATTCAAAGCCTATTTGTGTTTGGTCAGAGTCCAAGAGTGAGACCAGGAGCAACTCCCTCTTATAAAAAAAGTGGACCTTAGACTGAGTGTACAGATTCAGAAATTAGGGGAGAAACAAATGCAAGCCTTAGTGCTGTCTCTTATCCTCCCTAGACTTAGTAGGGAGGAAAGGGGAAATTCAGCACTGGGAGTAGAGGGTTATGGTTTCTCACCCTCAGATACCAGCACCTGCAAACAGTGGAAAGGGGGATGTTGTCTTGGTTCCTGGTGGGCATCCAATGAAACTGGGAAGACCTTAGTCCCCGTTCTGTTAGGAAAAGCAGGTCTTCTTCCAGTGCATCTTAGCAGGCATGACAGCAGCTGCAGGCCCCGAATATGCAGCCTGTTGCTTCAGGCTGCCCTGGAAACACCTCTTTTATGGGGTAGCTAACGTAGTCCTGACTTATATCAAGAGCAGTCAGGCATTTAGAATCTGGGATGCCCAAACAAAATGACCCATCCATATTTTTTTAAAAAGTTATTTATTTATTTATTTTTGGCTGCGTTAGGTCTTTGTTGCTGCGCACGGGCTTTCTCTAGTTGCGGCGAGCGGGGGCTACTCTTTGTAGTGGTGCGCGGGCTTCTCCTGCTGTGGAGCACTGGTTCTAGGTGCACGGGCTTCAGCAGTTGTGTCTCACAGGCTCTAGAGTGCACAGGCTTCAGTAGTTGTGGCACGTGGGCTCAGTAGTTGTGGCTCATGGGCTTAGTTGCTCTGCGGCATGTGGGATCTTCCCCGACCGGGGAACAAACCCATGTCCCCTGCACTGGCAGGCAGATTCTTAACCACAGCGTGACGAGGGAAGTCCCAGACTGCCTTCTGACTCAAGATGCAACATCAACACTTTCTGGAATTTCCAGCCTGCTGGTCTGCCCTACAAATTTTGGCCTTGCCAGACTCTGCATTCTCATGAAGCAATTAAAAAAAATAAATCTCTCTCATCATGCATCGTATCAGTTCTGTCTCTCTGGAGAACTCTGACTAATATGGTAAAGATGAAGTTATTATTTAACTCTGAGACCATTAGCTTTGTGTAAAACCTGGCTTGGGTCACACTAGCTTGTACAATTTAAGAACCATGTTTTTCCTGAGATCCCCCTCCTAGTCTTGTTTCACAGAGAGGATCTGGTGTCCAGGGTCAGGGAGGAGACTACTTTAGCCTCTCCTCTTTACTTCTAGTTATCATATGTCTCTGAGGCCCCCACAGAGTGTGAGTGTTCTCTCTGATCCTGGCAGATAAGTTCTTGGCTCCTGTGTCTCTGATTAATGTCAGTGAAGGCAGATGTGTTCCTGAGTGATCATGGTGTTGAGGCAGGCTTAGAGGGGGGTATGTGTGCGCACCATGTTGGGCATGGAAGGGACCCTCACAACCTTTGCTGGGACATATGCTTCCAGCAGCACACAGTGACACAAGCTCTCCCAGGCCCCATGGCTCTGGAATGGGGCACATACTTCCCTCTTATATCAAGTGTTCACTTAGGTTTCTCACATGGGCTGGCAGCCCAGTGCAACAGTTTCTCTAACATCTCTTTGGCCATGATACTCCATCTTTAAACAGAGATTTACATGAACGTCCAACATGCACAAGGGAGAAAAGAGGAGTGGCTGTGTTGAGGTGGGATAGGAGGTCATCTTTGTCCTCTCTCCCCACCCTCTCGGCAGGTTCCTGAGCAGACTTTGTGGAACTGTTGGGGTTTTGAGGAGTCGTTTGAATGCCACTGAAGCTCAAGGGTGGTAGGGCCAAGTCTGTAACCCTTCCCGGATCTCAGCTTTCTCTAGACAACGTTGTTGTTCCGCTAAGTGATCACCAAAGGGGGCTTCAGCTCAAACATTTCAGGAGTCTATTATTTCTTGCCTCTAATAATAATAGTGACCTTTATTGGACATGGACTATATATTAGGTACTTTAGCCATGGTTGTGTTGACCTAAAATAAATAGGCTGCCTGATGTTTCTCCAGCAAAGAGGGGTTTATTTGAGATCAGCAGAGAATTGCAATTTGGGGTCTGCAACCAGGGTGAGACATGTGCAAGATCCCGCCTCCCTCCCCCAGCAAGGGAAAGAGAAGGCTGTTACAGAGGGGAAAGGGAAGTTGGGTGGGCTATAGTAAACTCAGAGTCCATGGCTTTTCATTAGCTGAGTCCTTGCCAAGAAAGGAGAGTCTTCTTGCATTTGGGCTCTCTATTGTCACAGGACATGAGAGCTTCCCCTTCTGATCTCCCTACTCTATTTAACTGAGGTTTCTGTTTATTAATTTTTTATAGTTACTACCTCAGTTAATATGACCACCCTATTGAATAGGTATATTTTCCCCATTTTACAGAAGAGGAAAAGAAATTTCAAAGAAGTTAAGCAGTAATTAGGTAGCAGAAGCAGATCATCAACCAGGTATACATGACTCCAATGACAATGCTCTTTCCACTGGACCGTACTACTCTTCAAGAAGCAAGCAATTCAGGTGAAGAGTCCCTGAAAAACCTTGATTCCTTTCAGAAGCTTTTTGTTTCTCTGCAGTTTTGACCCTTGGATGCTCCTTTAGGTGCCCTATTATTTGTGTAATCTGCCCTGAAAGTACAAGTCTGTTAGCCAGTCTTAAGATGGTTCAAAGGCAGATGTCTCAAATTCGCATGCTTTTCCATTCTTACTTACCTTTTATGAGCTATCCTAAAGTTCACAAATGGGGATCCTTATCATAGAACTGGCATTACCTACCAAACAAACAAACAAAGAAAGTAATTTCTTGGATGCCTCTCATTGTAGATGGGCAGCTGTTACAGTCCATAAGCCTTGTCTGTTTCCTTTCAAGCCACCAGATGCTCTTTGGAAATACGCTAACATGTTCTCCTCTGTCGTGGTTTTCCAAGGATCCCTCTCTATAAACTTCTTTCTTATTCATAAAAGCACCTGTATATTCTTTGTTATGTTGATTAAACACAGACTGAACATGAATACCCCCATCCAAAAAGAAAGAAAGTCAGCTTTTGGACTTCAGTTTGTTGTAATGACTATGCAGGGAGATTGAACCAATCCCACCATGACATGAAGCCCATTAAATCTTATTCTTCTAAGAACTGTCCCTTTAAAATATTGCCGTATTCTTTTTTATTCTTTTACCTTCTGCGCAGTAAATACTCCACAGTTTTCATTTTGCTCCATGTCGTTACTACCCGTGGCATCAATTTTGTTTTTCCAATATGAAATGTTAGGAGGTTAGGAGATCAAATACTCAACAGCTACATCCCTTTTGTAACACATATTCTTTTATTTCAGAGGCAATATCCTAGCTAGCCTAAGATGAAAGCAGGTTGTATTTTCCATCTTTTTCAACCCTCTTTTCCATTATTTTTCAGCCTAGGGTGGCTTCATTTCTATCAATGTTTAAGTAGCTGCTGATAGTGGAATTAGCTAGAGGCTCTTCTGAGAGAAAGTTTACATACAATGGGGGACTCTTATTCCCCTCCTCTCCTTTTCTAGTTATGGGAAGATAGTTCTCCTGGATATCCATGGCATTTTGTTATTTTAGAGAGAAACAGGAATTTTGCAAACATATAAATGGATTCTCTGTAATGCACTATGCTTTGATACAAATAGCATAGTAAAACAAGCCAATTATGAGCTATTTTATAAAGGTATGCCACTTACATTTTACTTTTCCATAGCTACCAAAGAAGTAAGTAGTTTAATTAAATGACAACTCCGGGGACTTTTTGCTAAGTATGTATTTTTTCTCAGCTTTATTGAGGTATAATTGATGAATAAAATTGTAATATACTTAAAGGGTATATATAATATGATGGTTTGAATCCTAATATAAACTGTGGACTTTGAGTGATTATGATGTGTCAATGTAGGTTCATCAGCTGTAACAAATGTGCCACTCTGGAGGGGATTATTGACAATGGGGGTCTCTATGCATGTGCAGGGGCAGCGTGTATTGGGGAAATCTTTGTGCCTTCCTCTCAGTTTTGCTATAAACCTAAAACTGCTGGAAAAAAATAAAGTCTGTTATGAGGAAAAAATGTATATAAGGTTATTGCCACAATTACAGGCACCATCTAAGTATTCAATAAATAATAGTTATTATTATGTTAATGCATCTAACAATAAGAGAATAAAAAATTACATTATGGTTCTTCTATATAATGGAGTAAAATAAAACCACTAAAATTATGATTATGAAAAATAAGGATAGAAACAAACCACGAAACAAACCACCAAAAAGGGTAGAAACAGTATTCATGATAAAATATTAAATAAAAAACGATGAGTACCCAAAACTGTATGCACAATTTCACTTAATTTTGAAACATGTGTCAGTATATTTCCCTATTTTTATAAAAGAAAGACTGGAAGAAAATACCATGAGATACCATTTTTTCACATTTTTCAAATGTGAAAATGTTGAACATGATTATCTCTGGATAAGTGATACTGTCTTTTTTACATAATTTCTCCCATTTACTGTAAGCTCAGATTATTTTCCTAATTAGTAAAGATATGTACTCTTCCTTCCTATTTCCCCAAAAGACAAAAAAATACCCACAAGAGTTCTTGCCATTGTAGGATATTATCCTATTTGATAAATGCTATTTTGTTATCCAATTTAAAAATTTTAAAATAAGTGCCTTAGGTATTAATTTTTTTGTAATTCTGTGTTTCCTTTTGGACTATGTTTTTGTGTGTGTTGGGAAGGACAGAGACGAAAAAAAACTAAAAGGGAACATTAAGAAAGAGAAAAAGAAAAATTTAGGCTGTTAAGATCTGGGACAAAGGCATAGAATTTAAGAAAGGAGTGGTGATTATTTAGACAGGGAGTTAGCAGCCAACAAAAAGGATGTTTGACTCTTTATTTGTATATTCTTTGAGAGTATTACTTTTCTAGTTTTGTGTAGCCTCTATACAATTATGCCTTTGGTGCAACTCATGGGTGAGACACAATACATCTGAGAGATACAATTTCAGGAAACTCCCTTGGGTGTGGTTTCCAATGGACTTGTCATACACTTGATGTCTGCCTTATTATAAGAACATCATGATAGTAATAGATCATATGTCTACAATGCTAATGTTTGTAAACTGCTTTGACAGTTCTTCCCTTACTGTGATCCTGTGAGATAAACGGAGCATGGGTTATCTCATCCATCTTGTAGAATAGAAAAAGAAGATGGGGACATTGAAAGAATTGTCTAGTATGCTGCAACTAGAGTGCACTAATGATTAGAACCTGGATTCCTCCCTCCTAAAGGCTTATCCACCTCAAACATGCAGGGCTTTTTTTTAGGGTATCTTATAACATAAACAAGAACACAAGGAAAAGAGAAAGTGAAAAATGAAAAAATGAGTAAGGATGAATGAAAATGGTAATACTTGATTATATTTTATATGACTTCCTGTCCCTGAGAACATGCTAGTTTGATGTGGTCAAAAAATACAAATATTCAAGTCCTGATCAGTTACACATGTATAGATGTGTAATGCTTGGTTTTAGAGCCGCTTGAGGAAAAAGTAGATAATGGGAATAGCTTTATGTGTAATTATAGCTGTGCTTCTTGCAGTAATTCTCCTACGGTCAGAGGTCTGGGAGCTTTTCCTTTTAGTTCTTATATAAATACAGACCTAAGTACAGAATTGATTTTTAGAAAAGAACATTTACCAATATTCTGAAAACACTTTAACCAAAGTATTTCCAACATTAACCCTTTCCAAGTAAAAGCCCTTCTAGAGGAACTGTTAAATAATAGAGAGAACACTGGACATCTGGTCAGGACAGCTAAGTTCTTGGCCACTAGTGTCTGGAACACCCTAAACAAACGATATAAACTCACTTGATCTGAGTTTCCTTTTCTGTAAAGTAGAGTGTTTGAATTAGGCTACTGGTTCTTGACACACGGTGCCTGACATAGAACATAGCATTTTACAAATGCTGATGTTTGACCTGACTTTCAGACTTAGTGGATCTGGGTGAATCTCTGCAGGTGATGCCAACATCAAGCAGCTTTAAGAACCATTGGGTCAGGTGTTCTTTGAGATGCTTCTAGCTCTGAGATTCCAGGATAATGTGGTTGTAGTTTTCCTTCCCATAGCAAATCAGGAGGTGGCATAGTATTACCTCTTCCTTTCCTCCACTCTTAGAATAAGTTTCTGACTTGTGCTTAAAATAGTGATTTTCAAACTTTAGTGGTGACTAGTAGTAAATAGAGAGTTAAAATGCATATTCCTAGGATCTACTCCATGAAATTCTGGTGATGCTGACCTGGGGCACTGCCCAGGAATCTGAATTTTTCACAAGTACCAGGTGATTCTGAGACCATTGGTTGAGAAGCATACTTTAAGATGCTGTCAACAGTATAATTTGTAACTTGAAGGATGGGATTTGGCCTGGGGAATCTTTGGGATTCTGGAATGTAGCTTTCAGCTAAGTGATGAAGTAGATGCAGTGACTTTGAGCCTCAGAGCTCTGAGCCTTCCTCTTCATTTGAGCCAGGTAGCCAGGATCCTGACTTTCATCAGAATCTTCTCTGAATAGGTAAGAGAGAGAGGATTAGAATCCAGAATAGACAAATAGTTTCCTAAATACATAGAAACATAAGAAACTACAATGGAAAAATGGGCCAAAGATATGAATAGGCAACTCACAGAAGAACAAACCCAGTGGTGAGTAAGCATTCATAGTATCAGAGCAATAAAAACTAAAAAGAGTGAGATACCATTTTTCACCAATCAAGTTGGCACACATTTAAAAATTTTGATAGTATCCAGTGACTGTGAGGGAAACTGGTACTGTCAGGCATTCATGGGGGAATATAAACTGGATGAGTCAGTTTAGAGGGCAAGTTGATTGTATCTATTAAATATGTTTATACCTTACAATGCTAAAATATAACTTCACTTCTCAGTATTAACCTTAGAAATACTGGAATATAAACAAAAATAAATACATTCAAGAATTATTATTATTATTATTTTGTGGTATGCGGGCCTCTCACTGCTGTGGCCTCTCCCCTTGTGGAGCACAGGCTCTGGACGCGCAGGCTCAGCGGCCATGGCTCACGGGCCCAGCCGCTCCGTGGCATGTGGGATCTTCCCGTACCGGGGCACGAACCCATGTCCCCTGCATCGGCAGGCGGACTCTCAACCACTGCACCACCAGGGAAGCCCAAGAATGATTTTTTAAATTAAAAATATGGAAACCATCTAAATGTCCCTAAAGGAGCAAGTATCTAAATAAATTTTGGTATGGTCTTAGGCGATGTTATGCAGCAATTAGAAGAAATGAAATATGGACCAACTTGGGTAGCTCTCCAAGACTTATTGCTGAGTGAAAACCTAGTTACAAAATGCTATTCACTGTGGTAACTTGTATCTAAGGTGGCCATCACTTCCTTCCCTCTGTATGCACGTGCCATTCCTCCAGCAAGAGGTTGAGTCTCTTCCTGCCCTCGCCTTGAATCCGGGATGGTCTTAATAACTTCCTTAACCAATAGAATATGGCAGAAGTGATTCTGGGACTTCTGGGGTTAGGTTGAGAGAAGCTTTGCAACTTCCTCCTGGGTCTCTTAGACCTAGTTATTGTAACTCTTGCTCTGGGGAGAAGTCATGTGCTATGTAAGAAGTGCAACTGTCCTGAGAATGCTGTGTGTGGAGAGAGGAAGATGTCAGCCAATCCTTGCTATTTCAGCCATTCTGCCATCTCAGCCAAGGCAACAGACATGTGAGTGAAGCTGCCATCTTGGCCATCACAGTCCCAGAAGATGCCATGTAGAGAAAAGCAAGGTCCTGCACATATGGCCTAGTCAAGCCATCCCAGCCATTCCTCATCTTTTGAGCCACCCAGACTGAGGCCCCAGACATGTAAAGCAAGATGAGCCATCTCTCCTATGCCCTGCCCTAATTTCTGACTCACAGAATTGTGAACTTAGTAAATGTTAGTTGTTTTTTACACCAGTAAATTTTTGTGTGGTTTGTTACACACCAATAGATGACCAGAACACTCACAATACATTGTGTGTTAGAAAAACATACAAAACAATACCAGATATTTTGTGTGTGTGTGTGATCCAGAAGGACAAACACTAAACTGATGACAATATCTATGTCTGGGCCAGAGAGGAAGTCAAAGAGGATTCAATATGGTGAGCCTTAAAAAGGACTTTAACCTGGTGTAGAGTCAAGGTTCAGTCAGGAAAACAGAAGTTCCTGTGTAGATTCAAGTGGGAGGGTTTTGAAGTCAGGTAATTAGATGTTGCCAAAAGGGCAGGAGAAGAGAAGGTAAAGGAAAGCTGACATCAATGATCACATGTGCCATTAACTTTCAGAGAGTGAGGAAGTTGCAGGAATTGCAGGAAAGAACTTGGGGTGGTCCCCCCTGCTGGAAGCACCAAAGGAAATGTTTGGAGGCTGCTGCAAAGCCTCACAGCCACATAATATCTGCCCACACAACGTGGGTGCAAGGATGGGTCTGTCATCCCCCCTTCTGCCTTCCAGACCTTGACTGAGGGCCTCCCACTGATGAAATGTAACTCAGAATCCTCTTGGCAAGGGGTTCGAGGAAATACAACACAGAGCATGCAGGAGGTTGTGCTCAGATGCCAACAGAAGAACCTGCTCTGAAAAATTTGTGAAACATTAGCCTTCTAAAATGTATATAATTGGAAGTTGCTTCAGCTGGTAACTCTTTTACAATGAGGTAGATTTTAAGCTTAAGCTCATTTAAAAAACTAGTTATTTCAGCATTTATTTTTGCATCTTTCCCTCTTTGACAGTGGATAGTGAGGTGGCAAGATAGACTCTGAAGGTGGCCCCAAGATCCCCACCTCCTAATATTCATTCTCTTGTGTCTTTCCCTTTCTCTTGAGTTTGGGTGGCACCTGTGACCTGCTTCTAAATGTTAGGGCACAGGTGATGGAGGGATATGATTGTGAGTTAATGATCATGTGATTACATTGCATAAATTTGTAGCTCTGGTCTTGCTGGTTCTCTGTCTCTCCCTAGCTGGCTGTGAGGAAGGAAGTAGCTACGTTGAGGAACCCCATGTGGCAAGAAACTCTGGGAAGGCTCTAGGAGCTAAGAGCAGCCTCTGCCCAACAGCCAGCAAAACCCAGAAGCTCTAAATCCTACAGTCACAAGTACCTGAATGCTGTCAACAACCATGCAAGTGGGGAGGTGGATCCTTCCACAGCCCAGCCTCCAGATGAGAACCCAACCCAGGCCAATAACTCAGTTGCAGCCTTGGAGGACCTTAAGCAGGGGACCCTAAGCTAAGCCATGCCCAGAATCCTATCCCAGGAAGTGTGATATAATCAGTGCATGTTGCTTTAAGCCACTAAGTTTGTGGTACTATAGTTATGCAGCAGTAGAAAACAAATACAGTGACTTTTTCTGCCTCTGGTTGGGCCTGGGCCTGTTGTGGACCCATGAGGCCCTACTGTGGAGGTCCTGTGTTTAATTAGACTCCTCCTCTAGTAGTGGTCACCAAAGCAGGGGACAGGAAGGGGGTGTCAGCCTTAGGTGTGGGCACAATGATCCACTGGCATATGAAAAGAAAATATTTGCATTTCTATTTATTTTTTGCTAAAATTATACAAAGGACTTTAAGCTTTCAGAATATTTAATATATATATTGACACTCAGTTCAGTGCACATGTCAAAGGGTCACAAATTGTGGAGGTAGATGAGACACTTTTAGAGCAGGGTAGGAGTCCACCCACAGGAAGAGGCTCACACACAAGTGGCTGTCTTGTCTCATTCCTTCCTCTATTTCAGTGCATTGTGACATATGATAGTGCAGGGGAATTAGATATTATTTTATCTGGCTTAAGTAAGGTAATCTTCCCCAATGGATCAGTGGTGTAAAGAGATTCTTACAAAGAGTATAAGAAACTATAATACTAATAGTACAAGCATAAGTCATCTACAAGAAAATGGTAGTACTATTTTTTATTAGTGTGAATTTCTTCATATTATGAGATTAAAAACAATTACAATATAATCTTGTATAATAAAATGTAAAACTATTAAACACTATTTGAAGTATGAATGGATGCAAATATTATAGCATGTTTTTGTTGGGGTTACTTCTTTAACTTCTATAGCTGTTAAACCAAGTATCCAAATAAACTCAAGCCTTTGACTTGCAATAATCTGAGAAAAAAATGATGTGAGAACAAGAAGGTGTTTTTGTGGCACTAAAAAGATGATGCAGAATTATTTACAATATGTTATCATATCTTTCAGTCATTTAAAAATTCTGTTCTTGTGTGTGTGTTGAAATGTTCCTAAATATTTGTAATTTATAAGTAAATTATAAACATGGAGGTAAGAGTTCAATCATATTGGTATTACAGAATATTATTATAATAATACTTAGATCAAAAAATATTTTTGTGCCCTTATAAATGAAATAAAATATATAATTACCTAAACATATTTTAATTTCATCTTTATTTTATAATATTTATGTTTCCATTTGAGTATGTTCTGTAATATAAATAAATATTAATAGATATGCATATTTGTAATTTATAAATACATATCTACATATTAGGGATGCATGCCTATATATATGTGTGTGTGTGTGTGTATATATATATATATATATATATATATTTTTTTTTTTTTTTTTTTTTTTTCGGTACGCGGGCCTCTCACTGTTGTGGCCTCTCCCGGTGCGGAGCACAGGCTCCGGACACACAGGCTTAGCGGCTATGGCTCACGGGCCCAGGCGCTCCGCGGCATGTAGGATCTTCCTGGACCGAGGCACGAACCCATGTCCCCTGCCTCGGCAGGCAGACTCTCAATCACTGCGCCACCAGGGAAGCCCGATGATGTTATTTTTAAAAAACATTTTGTTTCATATAAATAAGAATATACTTCAAAAATGGACTGTACCACATCTCTAAAAAACGGATTTGTACTGCTTTGAAATCCGCATCCAGTACTCAAAAGTTAGCCTTAAGGCTGCATAAGATCTGGCCTCGGGGAACCTCTGGACCTCACATCTGGTCCTTTCCCCTCATTTACTCTTGTCTGGCAGCCCTGGCCTCCCTGCTGCTCCTCCACCACTCCCATCACACTCCCACTCCAGGCCTTGCTGTTTCCACTGTCTGCAGTATTCTTCCATCTCTCTGACAACTCCCTCCTTTCTCCATCAGGTCTCTGCTCAAATGTCATTCAGGCAGGAGTTCCCTCACAACTTTATCTAAAATATTCGCCTCCATCACTCTCCACCCTCCTTATCTGCTTCATTTTCTTCACAGCGCTTACTCTTCATATTACATACTTAGTTGTTTATCATCTTACATTAAGTAATATCTACAAAGACAGAGAGTTTTCAATAAAGAGTTATGGACTGAACACTTTCCATGCCAATAATCATATTTGTATGTTAGTATTAACTCTTTAGAATTGTAAAATAAAACATATGCCAAAAATTACACAGAACACGTGTATAGCTTAATTAATTGTTATAAAGTAAGCACCTTTGTAATCACCACTTCAGGTCAAGATGTCACTTTCCTAGCCTCCATTCAGCTCTTCCATGTGCCTTATTCCACTCACAACCCCCTGCCTCCCCACGAAAGCATCGCTATCCTGAGTTTTATAGTAATGCCTTCCTTGTGTTTCTTTAGAGTTTTAGCACCGAATTGTGCATCCTACTGTTTTAATTTAGCCTTGCCCATATTTTTGGGTTGATCATTTTTCAGTTTTCTTCAAATCTATACATTCACCATCCATTCCTTTATTTTTCTCATAACTTATTCTTTGAAGAACTTGGGCTGTTTTACCTGTAGCATTTCCTACATTCTGAATTTTGTTGATTGCACACTCAGTTTATTTTAGGGCTCCATCAAGGGCAGTTTTTGATCAACCAACTATAGTCTCCTCTAACCAGGCCTAACTGTTTACCCAGGTGCATCCTCTGTGGAATCCCAGTCAGTGGAATCACTTAGGAGCTCTTGGCCTGATGTAAAGGCCTCAGGCTAGCAGCCTTAGAATGCATTCCCACACTAAATACCATGGTTTCTGCAAATATATATTAGCATGTAATGCAATTCGTTTGGCCTTATCTTCCAGCATCAGACTCTGTACTTCTCCCTCTAAAGCATAATGGAATCTGACTTTATTATATGTCTGGGGCAGTAGTGTGCTAGCAAATCAGCCCTATGAAAAACCTGACTTGTGGCATTTGACAGTTTCATAGTGTAAATACTCACCATGGTCATTTTCAAAGTACTAACCTGAAGTCTCTGTACCTGGAGTTGGGAAATGACATGCACACTCAGCTCTCAAGAGCTGGTATGAGCTGGTTCTAGCACAACACTGTCTGGGAAAATAAGGGGGCAAAAGGAGGGGGACATGGGAGGAACAGTCACCCTCTGGAAAGTTAACTTGCTACTCTGTCACATGAGTTCCTTAAAAGTGGAGGCTACTTGAGTAACCGCAGCCAAGAGAAGAGAGACTTCTATTGCTAGGCGGCCTTGAAGGTGGCCCCAATATTTTCCACCTCTCAGTATTCATAGCTGTCCTTGTGTGGGGACTGGGTATAGTGACTCACAACAAAATATGGAAAAAGTAATGGAATGTCAGTTATAAGGTTAGGATACAAAGAGATTGTGGTTTCTATCTTGGGTGTCTTTTCTCAGTCTTGCTCACTTGCTCTGAGGGAATCTAGCTACCTTTTGGAGAGGCGTATGTGGCAAGAAGTTGATGTCTCTGGCCAACAGCCAGTGAGAACCTTGGCTTTCCAGCAGCCTTGTGAGTGAGCCTGGAAGTGGGTCCTTCACCAGTCAAAACCGGAGTTGACTGAAGCCTGAGCTTCAGGTTCATAACAGCCTCTGAGACCCTGAGTCAGAATTAACCACTATGCTGAGTCCAGATTCCTAACCCTCAGAAGCCATGAGATAATAAATGTTTGTTATTTTAAGCCACTGAGTTTTGGGGTAATTTGTTATGCAGCAGTTGATAACTGATTCAACTGCTTAAGGAGATTTAGTAGGTTTGAGGAGTTTGGAGTCATCTAAATCCATCCAACGGCACTATTCCACTTCTTAAGCCTCAGTTTTTCCAGACAATATCCTAGCTCTCACATAAAAAGCCTGATGAGCCTCTGAATTAAAATTTTGTTTTAAATTTATTTTTTATTAAGGTAACGTTGGTTTATAACATTATATGTTTCATGTGTACATTATATTTCGACTTCTGTATACATTAAAGCATGCCTACCACCAAAAAAATTAGTTTTCACCTATCACCATACAGTTGATCCCCTTTACACATTTCACCTTCCACCTAGCCCCTTCGTCTCCGGTGGCCACTTCTTTGATCTCCAAATTTACCTGTTTGTCTTTGTTTGGTTTGGTTTAGTCATTAATTATTATTTTGTTTGTTTTTTATTCTGCATCTAAATGTAATCAAGTGGTATTTGTCTTTCTCTGTCTTATTTCATTTACATAATATAATCCATTCATATTGTTGCAAATGGCAAGATTTCAACTTTTTAAATGGTTGAGTAGTATTCCATTATCTATATATCTAAATATATGTATGTGTGTGTGTGTGTATGTGTGTATATATATATATATATATATATATATATATATATATATACACACCATTTCTTCATTAGTCATTCATTCCCTGGTGGGCACTTAGGTCATTTCCATATATTGGCTATTGTAAATAATGCCGTGATGAACATAGGGGTGCATATACCTTTTCTATTTAGTGTTTTCACATTCTTTGGGTAAATACCCAGAGGTGGGATAGCTGAATCATCTTAGTTCTATTCTTAATTTTTTGAGGAATCTCCATACAGTTTTCCATAGTGGCTGTACCAATTTGCATTCCCACCAACAGTGCAGGAGTGTTCCCTTTCCTCCATGTTCTTGCCACCACTTGTTATTTCTTGCCTTTTTGATAATAACTATTCTAACAGGAGTGAGATGATATCTCATCGTGGTTCTGATTTGCATTTACCTAATAATTAGTGATGTTGAACATCTTTTCATGTACCTGTTGGGCATCTGTATGTTTTTGGAAAAATGTCTATTCAGATATCTGCCCATTTTTTAATCAGGTTATTTGTTCTTTTGTTGTTGAAGTTGAGTTCTATGAGTTCTTTATATATTTGGGTTATTAACCCCTTGTTGGGTATATGATTTGCAAATATCTTCTCCCATTTAGTAGGTTGTCTTTTCAATTTGTTGATGGTTTCTTTTCTGTGAGCAGCTTTTTAGTTTGATGTAGTCTCATTTGTTTATTTTTGCATTTGTTTTTCTTGCCTGAAGAGACATATCCAGAAAAATATTGCTAAAGCTGATGTCAATAAAGCACTGCCTATGTTTTCTTCTAGGAGTTTTATGGTTTCAGGTCTTACATTCAAGTGTTTAATCCATTTTTGTGTATGTTATGAGATAGGTGTTCTAGTTTCATTTTTGGGGTTGTGGCTGTCCCATTTTGCTGACACCATTTATTGAAGAGACTATTCTCTCTTCATTGTAGGTTCTTTGCTCCTTTGTTGTAAATTAATTGTCTGTATATGTACGGGTTTATTTCTGGGTTCTCAATTCTGTTCCATTGATCTGTGTGTGTGTGTGTGTGTGTGTGTGTGTGTGTTTGTGCAAATGCCATGCTGTTTTGATTACTATAGCTTTGTAGTATAATTTGAAATCAGGGAGTGTGTTACCTCTGGATTTGTTCTTTTGTCTCAGGATTGCTTTGGCTATTCAGGGTCTTTTGTGGCTCCATATAAATTTTAGATTTATTTGTTATATTTCTGTGAAAAATGTCCTTGGGATTTTTTGATAGGGATTTCATTGAATCTGCAGATTGTTTTAGGTAATGTGGACATTTTAATAACGACAATTCTTCCATTCCATGAGTATGGAATAGTTTTCCATTTATTTGTGTCTTCTTCAATTTCTTTCAACAATATCCTATAGTTTTCCATGTAAAGGTCTTTCACCTCCTTGGTTAAATTTACCCCTAGGTATTTTATTCTTTTTGTTGTGATTATAAATGGGATTATTTTCTTAACTTCTTTCTTCCAACTTATTGTTAGTGTATAAGAACACAGCAGATTTTTGTATGTGATTTTGTACCCTGAAACTTTATTATTATTTCTAATAGTTTGTGTGTGTGTGCGTGTGTGTGTGTAATCTGTAGGGTTTCCTATATGTAAAACCCTGTCATCTGCAAATAGTTATAGTTTTATTTCTTCCTTTCCAATATGGATGTCTTTTATTTCTCTTTCTTGTCCAATTGCTCTGGCTAGGACTTCCAATACCACGTTGAATAAGAGCAGTGAAAGTCTTGTTCTTGATTTTGGAGAGTTAGCTTTCAGTTTTTCACCATTGAGTATGATGTTAGATGTTATTTTCTCCTGCATAGCCTTTATTATGTTGAGGTACGTTTCTTCTATATTCATTTTATTGATAGTTTTTATTATAAGGATGTGTTGAATCTTGTCACATAGTTTTTATGTGTTTATCAAGATGATTATATGGTTTTTATACTTCTTTTTGCTAATATGGTGTATCACATTGATTGATTTGCAGATGTTGAACTATCCTTGTATCCCTGGAATAAATCCTACTTGACGAGAATGTATAATCCTTTTAATGTATTGTTCTATTCAGTTTGCTAATATTTTGTTGAGGATTTTTACAGCTATGTTCATCAGAGGTATTGGCCTATCATTTTTTTGTTATATGTTGTCTTTGGTTTTGGTGTCAGGGTAATGTTGGCCTCTTAAAATGAGTTAGGTAATGTTCCCTCATCTTCAATTTTTTGCAAGAGTTTGAGAAGAGTAGGTATTAGATCCTTCTTGAATGTTTGATAGAATTCACCTGTGAAGCTATCTGGTCCTGTACTTTTGTTATTGGGAGGTTTTTTGATTACTGACTCAACTCCTTACTAGTAGTTCGTCTATTCAAATTTTCTATTTCTTCCTGATTCAGTCTTGGAAGTTTATATGATTCTAAGTATTTGTCCGTTTCTTCTAGGTTGTTCAATTTGTTGGCATATAGCTGCTCATAATAGTCTATTATAATCCTTTGTATTTCTGTGATATCCATTGTTACTTCTCCTTTTTCATTTCTGATTTTATTAGAGCCTTTTCTTTTTTTTCTTAATGAGTTTAGTTAAAAGTTTGTCAATTTTATCTTTCGAAGAACCAGCTCTTTGTTTTACTGATTTTTTTCTATTGTTTTTTTTTTTTTTTGTCTCATTTATTTCACTCTGATCTTTATTATTTCCTTTCTTCTACTGGTCTTGGGCTTCATTTGTTTTTCTTTTTCTAGTTCTTTTAGGTGTAAGGTTAGATTATTTATTCCTCTGAATTAAACTTATACTGTAATTCTGTACTCTTCGGGAACATATTCTGATTTTTAGGTACATGAGCCCTATGGTTTAAGGATATGAGATTTGTTTAGACTAGTTA
Organism: Kogia breviceps; assembly: GCF_026419965.1. Taxonomy (NCBI): domain Eukaryota; kingdom Metazoa; phylum Chordata; class Mammalia; order Artiodactyla; family Physeteridae; genus Kogia; species Kogia breviceps. The sequence continues at coordinate 49,947,370 of NC_081321.1, forward strand.
AAGGAAATTACTGGTTTTATGACCATGTTTTAAAATAAAAATTAAAAATCTCTTTCCAAGCTCTTCAAGTCAGTTGTTGTATTACCCACTCCCATTTTAATTGTCAAGCACTCTGGTAAAGCTTTGTTTGCAATAGTTACTTCATTCTAAGAAATCTCAGGTGATAAGTTAAGCAATCATTTTGCTAGTACATGAACTACAAATGTCTCATTTTTCATAGTCTCTAGATAATCCCTGTGTTCAATCCAATCAGATTAAATAATCAATCCCACCTTTCTCTCCTTGAAGGTCCAGTCTCTGCTACTGCTTTGGGTATCTGTGCCAGTCCAGATTTAGTGCAGGAAATAGTAACCAATCTAGGTATTTTAAGCAGAAAGAGATATATCACAGGGAATAAAATCCTTGGCAGGGCTGATGGAATGGAAGTCAGGAAGGACAGATGGAATGATTGCCTTTAAGAGCACAATACCATACAGCCCTCTCTGCCTCTGGGCTCTGGTAATGACACTCTTCATGCTCTTCAGGACTTGAGAGGTAATTGCCACTGTCACTAGCTTCATACTACTGTTTACCCCTTTTTAGTAGTCTCCTTATTAAAACTTTTCTCAGATTTCCCCAGTTTGAATCTGTTTCCTACTGATTCCCAAATCTAATCTTGTAGATATTCTAATATGCTAAATTCTCTTCAATGTTACAAATGCTTAAAATAGTAACTATACTAGACCAAGCCACTGATTACAAATTTTTATTCTTGAACTTAATACAAAAGTATTAACATTTTACCTGTAGGTAAAATATACTTACTCCTGAAGACTGCTCTGTGTGGCTGCCTGCACAGTTTCCTGACTGTGGCGCCAGCGGTCATATCAACTCCTCTCTAATAGGTAGACTCCAGAGTTGGGCGGTGCACACCCAGCACAGTTGCATGTGGTGGCCCGGTGCCTATCAGTAGAATGCTTTTACTATTCCAAGAATATGGAGGTTATCTTCTCAAGCAAATTGAGGCAAAAAAAAAAAATCCCAGCACACTGAGGCTGCTGATTGGCTGGAGAATTTTGGCGTGGTCTTAGGTTTGATTTTCTACTAACTAGTACGAGTTTTTTTTTTTTTTTTTTTTTCTTTTTAATTCCATGCCCTCCAGATAATGTATTCTCACAATGCACATATCCTGGATTCACTTTCAACATTATCTAATTCTGTCTGATTTGAGTCTGAAAATCCCAACCCAGCTTACTTCACCACTTGATTGAATTAAACTAATCTATTTATTGCCTGCCTCTTCTCGGTTCTTCCTGTCTAAAGCTATCTAAATATCCTCTGATTGAATCCCGGATCTCTCTCTCTCTCTCTCTCTCTTGTCTTTCTCAGCAACACAACAGGAGAGTGGTTATGAATGAGGGGGTGGTGACACAAAATGAGGCTGAAGATGTAGGCAGAGGTCAATCATAAGGAAACAAGCCTTTGAATGGTGGTGTTTTGTTTTTTTTTCCACAAGGAAATCTATATTTTATTATTTTTTTTCAGTTTTATTGAGGTATAATTGACAAATAAAATTGTAAGATATTTACTAATAAAATATACATTGTGGTGATTTGATATATATACATGGTGAAAGAATTCCCCCAATCTTTAATTAATGCATCTGCCACTGCACGTATTTGTTTATTTACTATTATTTTTTGGTGAGAAAATTTTTGTTCTACTCTCTTAGCAAATTTATATTATATATGACAGTGTTATCAACTATAGTCACCATATTTTACATTAGATCCTCAGACCTTATTCATCTTACAGTTGAAAATTTGTACCCTTTTATCAGCCTCTCCGTATTTCTCCCACCCCATAGCCTCTGGCAGTATTTTTCTGCTATCTGTTTATAAGAATTTGACTTTTTAAAAAACTTCCACGTATAAGTGATACCATGCATTATTTATCTTTCTCTGTTTGGATTATTTCACTTAGCATAATGCCCTCAAGTCCCATTTATGTTGTTGCAAGTGGCGGGGGATTTCCTTCCTTCTTATGGCTGAATTCCATTGTGTAGTGGAATACTGTATATACACACACCACATCTTCTTTATCCATTCATCCATTGATGGGCACTTAGGTTGTTTCCATGTGCTGGCTATTGTGAATAATGCTGCTGCAGTGAACATGGAAGTGCAGATATTTCTTCAATATCTTGTTGTCATTTCCTGTGGATATATACCTAGGTGTGGGATTGCTGAAATCATATGGTAGCTCTATTTTTATTTATTTATGTTATTTTTATTTTTATTTTTTTTGTGGTACGCGGGCCTCTCACTGTTGTGGCCTCTCCCATTGCAGAGCACAGGCTCCCGACGCGCAGGCTCAGTGGCCATGGCTCACGGGCCCAGCCTCTCCGCGGCACGTGGGATCTTCCCGGACCCGGGCACGAACCCGTGTTCCCTGCATCGGCAGGCGGATTCTCAACCACTGCGCCACCAGGGAAGCCCGGTAGCTCTATTTTTAATATTTTGAGAAACGTCCATACTGTTTTCCATAGTGGCTGTACCAATTTGTATTACCACTGAGTGTGAGCAAGGGTTCCCTTTTCTCCTTATCCTCATTGAAAGGTTTTAAATTAATTTTAATTAATTCAAATTTTAATTTGAATTAATTTTAAATTAATTCAAGCCAGTCTTGAATTAGTGTGTGTTTTAAAAAGATCTTTCTGGCTGAGTTACAAAGAATGAATTAGAGGGGCAAGTGTGAATGCAGAGAGAAGAATTAAAAGCCTTTTGCCAGGTTAACATGGAGCTGGGTGGCTTGGATTAGTGTTAGTGGAAAGAAAGACTGGTAGATGGATTGGCGAAGGATTTTGGAAATAAAACTTATGGGACTTAGTAGTGACTGGATCTAGGGATTAAGAAAAAAGAAGAGGTAAAGGAAGATCCTTGGTGATGGCTGGTAGATTGTTGTGATGTTTATTGAGATAGGGGGCACCTTGGAGGTAGGGATGGTGAGGCAGGAGAGGAAGAGCAGGGAAAGACCCCAGGTTTAGTTTGAGGTGACTGTAAGAAAGTTATTCAAGTGATGATGTTGAGCAAACATAAGATATATGGTTTGAGAAGTTGCTAATGGTAACTGGAGCAGACATGGAGTCCTTAAACTTTTAAAAAATGCAGTCTTTAATGAGTGGGGATGGGGTGGAGGAAAAATAAATGTAGAATAAAATGTAACAAAAATTTTTCTATCCATTCATGCTACATTCATTAAAAGAATACTAATTGAGGGCTTTACTTACACTTAATATTCTAAGTGCTGAGTGAAGCGGTGAACTGAAGTCCCTACTTTCAAAGTGCCTACTCTCAGTGGAAATAAATTCAGAATGTTGAGATTAAATGGCCAGTGCTGCCTTCAGAAAGAAATAAACAGATACAATTTATTTTTATTTATTTATTTATTTTTTTAGACATGTCACATTGATACTGCTTTTTACATTATTTTGTTGAACTTTTTCTAAGTGCTCTATTGGCCAGTAGTGCTAGTTAATTTCCATAAAATGTTTATATTTATATATCCAGAAATGCTGATTGATAGAGTGTTCTTCTTTTATGTATTCTTTCTTGAACTTTATTAGCATCAAGAGTCCCCTAGATATTACCCACTAGATGAAGAAACATGTCACAAGGAGTGGCTTTTATTGTATGTGTGTAAAGTAACTTTATAACCCAAAATATGCTACTTAAAATCCTTCATATAGCAGTTTTACAAATGTAAGTATAAAATATTCACTATAATTGTTTGCAAAGATCTTAGTACAGAAAGCTAAATTCTATGGAAAAGTATGCTTTCCTTAAAAATCTATTTAGGTTGAAATCATGGCATACTATGTTTAAAGCAAGGAAAATAATCTTGACAGTAGAAATAGGGTGTTCTTCTTGTTCTAAAATACATTCACATAAATTTTGGAAAACAAGTCATAATTTCATTGAATATATCCAAGTTCTAAAATTCCCTTGTTTGGAAATGTGCAAATTTGCAAATATGAAGTGAAAGTTGGGTTGCTTTAGACCAAACAAAATAAATAATCCATGGCCCCACCTGAAGGTCTTTGTGAGACAGGCCAACTTTGGGACTTTTATTTATTTATTTTTTTTACTATATTTATTTATTTATTTGGTTGCACAGGGTCTTAGTTGCAGCAGGCAGGCTCCTTAGTTGTGGCTCCAGGGCTCCTTAGTTGTGGCTCTCTGGCTCCTTAGTTGTGGCATGCAAACTCTTAGTTGTGGCATGCATGTGGGATCTACTCTCCTGACCGGGGATCAAACCCACGCCCCCTGCATTGGGAGTGCAGAGTCTTACCACTGTGCCACCAGGGAAGCCCCCCAACTTTGGGACTTTTAATGTAATAGTGCTATATTGCTGATTATTGCTGATAATATTAATTGTTGACTATTAAGTTGTCAATAACAGTTGGGCAGGGAGGGATTCATTCTGCTCAGGCAAATCAAAATGCTAAATAAGCATTTACTGAGTTCACAGGGTCTTGAGCTACAAAGATATTCAAAAGCTCTTAATGCAGAGAAAATTTCTTTCCTCAGTATCTGTCTAGGAAACATACATGGGTCCTAATGTGTTATATATGGTACACATGGCTGGGGACACTCACCAATATCCACCCATTCCTACCTGTTTTAGCAACATGGCTTACTTTTTCAGGTTTGCACAGTCCTTTTTTTTTTTTTTTTTTTTGCAGGCCTCTCACTGTTGTGGCCTCTCCCGTTGCGGAGCGCAGGCTCAGCGGCCATGGCTCACGGGCCCAGCTGCTCTGCGGCATGTGGGATCTTCCCGGACCAGTGCGCGAACCCGTGTCCCCTGCATCGGCAGGCGGATTCTCAACAACTGCGTCACCAGGGAAGCCCTGCACAGTCCTTTTGTTTAGCATTGCTGAGAAGTGAAATGTCATATTAACAAATTTTCTAATAGTTTGGATAACATGTTTAGTCATTATATTAGTGAGGGTTCTTTTAAGCAAATAAAAATTACTCTTTGTATCTGAATATAGGGGATTAGAGGTTTCCCAACTGTCAGATGGGATAGGGAAGGGCAGATCAAGAAGCTCACTGCCAATAATCTCAGCCAGCAACATTGCAGTGGGTGGTCCCCAAGTGCTGTGTGCTTCTCATCCATCATCTGCTCAGCATCTGCCTGCTACTGCCAGTGGAGAGTAATGGTCTCTTCTTCCCTTTGGAATCTCTCCAAGTGACCCATTCCAATTCTCACGGTCCCATTCTTTCCCAGTCGACACCCTAACTTTTACAAAAGATGCTTGACAAAGTTCACTATGTGTTCAACTTTCATAGTTATCCAGCCAACGATAGGATCATATGTCGGTTTTGATTTTCAGATATCTCAACCCTGTAGCTACAAGAAATAAAAGGTTCTTTCAGGACAGTCCGAAAGGCTCTTTGGTTCTCTGACTTCTTGAGAATTTAAAAGTTTTCCTTCTGTAAGCTGCAGTGTTATGTATTCAGTCAGCTCTCTAGTCCCTGTCATCAGACTTCCTACTAGAACATTCTACTGCAATAGTCCTTTAGTCTTTCAACACTTAGTTCTCTCTAGATACTTAATTCTAGGCAAATAGAAGTGAAAATTTTAGGAATGATTTTGCCACTGCATGTTGTGCACCAGAAAGTGCACTTTTTACTAGCAATGAGGTTATTACGTCTTTTAAATTCATTTAGATTGTGGAACAAATTGCAGATTCTCTTATTTGAGGTTCTGTTTTACTGAAACTGCTGCCAATACTAAATGTTCTAAGAGCCAGAGTTTGGTCATTAAAGCAGAAATCACTCTGTATATTTCAAGCATGAAGTGTTTTAAAAGAGGAAATTAAAGACCTACAAACCATCTGAAAGGCTAAGGGATCAGAATCAGAGAAGCCATTTCTGAGAGTCCCATCCCGAAACACTGAAATGGGTGGATCTTCAGATCTCACTAAGACACCACTGTAAATCTGCTGAGTAAATCTGCTGACTCTCTGTGTGAGGGGTTGGCAAACTATGGCCATGGGAAAAATCTGGCCTGCCACCTATTTTTGTACAGTGTGGGAGCTAAGAACAGACTTATGCTTTTAAATCGTTGAATGAAAAAACAAAAGCAGACTAATATTTTGTGACATGTGATGATTACATGGAATTCAATTTCAGTGTCCATAAATAAAGTTTATTGGAACATAGCTATACTCACTTGTTTATATATTGTTTATGGCTGCTTTTGCTTTACAGTGACAGAGTTTAGTAGTTGTGACAGAGAATGTTTGGTCTGCAAAGACTAAACTATTTACTATCTAGCCCTTTACAGAAAAGGTTTATTGATTCTTGGTCTACGCATCTGACTGCAAGTTCTTCTGCCAAATATAGCTTCTCTTTCTCTTCTGCTTTCCAAGTTTAATGAAAATGTCTCTCATTGGCAAATCCTCATAATCATATGGGGATAATAATTTTGAGAAATGTCATTCTTGGGTTCTCTGGATGGCAAAGAAGCAGTAATACTGAGTTGACAACAAACAATTGAGAACAATCACAGTATGGTTGGTAATCCCCAAGGCCACTTTTAGGTTAAATGATTAGTAAGAAGGACTCACAGAACTCAGAAAAGCTGTTATATTTACTTCTATAGGTTATTATAGCAAAGGGGTACAGATGAAAAGCAACAGAAGTAGAAGGTTCATAAGGCAGAGTCCAGGAGAGACCAGACATAAGTTTCTAATGTCCTCTCCCAGTAGAGATACACAGACAGTGTTTAATTCTCCCAGCAGTGACACGTCACAACACACATGAAATACTGTCTGCCAGGGAAGCTCAACCAAACCTTGGTGTCCATGGTTTTTATTGGGGGTTGGTCACATTGGCATGGTTGATTGCCCATATGGGTGGCCTTATTTACTCAATCTCCAACCCCTCCAAGGGTCAAGCGATTACTACATGGCACACGGCCCCACCATAAATAAATATACATTGTCAGTATAAATTATATGGAGTGGTCCAAGGTCACAGAAAAACAGGAATACTCTTATTAGGCAGGATAAAGTCTTAGAGATAATCTCTCAGGAACAAGACAAGGACCAAAATTTTCTTTGGAATGTGCAAGATTTGGACACCCAGGCCTGCTGAGATAATCCTTTATTCCACCCATAGACTCATTGAAATCTGGATCTCTGGGAACCTCAGAGATTAACCAATTAAACCTTTTTGACAGATGAAAAAATAGAGGCTTTGGAATCAGATAGATGTGGTTTAGATCCCAATTTCATTGCTTACAAGCTGTGTGGCCTTGGAAAGGTTATCTAACTTCTTAAGGCCCAGTTTTTTCCTCACAGATTCATAGTTAATAGGATTGAAAGTCCTCTAATTATAAAACTGGTAATTTTTAGAATCAAAGTAAACAAAGCTTCACCTAACAAGAAAGATGTTCACTACTTCCAATGTGTTGTCAGAGAAACAACTTACCAGGCACCATGAAAACCCATAGTAACACAGTATGACAAAAAGAAAATGACAGTTCTCCTGAAACCAAACTTAAAGTCATGATGAAATATTGTGATCTAACTGAAAGAGAATTCGAAATAGCTGTTGTGAAGAAATTCAACAAGCTACAAGAAAACTCAGAAAGGCAGTTCAGTGAGTTCAGGAGTAAAATTAATGAAGAGAAGGAATATGTTACCGAGGAGGTAGAAATGCTAAAAACCCCAGAAGTTCTGGAGCTAAAGAACTCAATAAATGAGGTGAAGAATGCATTGGAAATAGAGCAGATGATATGGAAGAGAGAATTCACCAGCTTTAAGAAAAAAATCTAGCAACAGAACCCACCTCTGCCCCCTCCACTCTGCCCTGAGCCTTTGCCCACAGGCTCAGCTCTGTCAGTGCTCAGTGCCCCTGCGTTCCCCCCAGGCCCCCAGGTGATGGCCTTGACTGTGGCCGTGTTCTTGGGCTGCGCTTTCATAGCCTACAGTCCTGTGCTAGCCCTCTACATATTCACCATCACTGCTGGGCCCTTGCACATCATCTTCATCATCAGAGCTTCTGGCTGGTGTCTCTGCTGCTTTCCTCCTGTGTTTGGTCCATGGCAGCAATCACTGCTGACAACAAAGATGGACCAATACAGAAATATCTGCTGATCTTTGGCATGTTAGTCTCAGTCCTTATCCAAGAAATGTTCCAGTTTGCATATTACGAACTTTAAAAAAAAGCCTGTGAAAGTTTGAAGTGTGTAAACCCAGATGACACAGCACCCTCTATGCGATTGCTGGCTTATGTTTCTGGCTTGGGCTTTGGAATCATGAGGGGAGCATTTTCCTTTGTAAATACCCTGTCTGACTCCTTGGGGCCGGGCACAGTGAGCATTCATGGAAACCCTCCCCAGTTCTTCCTAAATTCAGCTTTCATGACGTTGGTGATCATATTGCTGCATGGGTTCTGGGGCGTTCGTGGTTTTTGATGGCTGTGAGAAGAAAAAGTGGTATGCCCTTCTGTAGTTCTTCCCACCCATTTGCTGGTGTCAGCCCTGACCTTCATAAATCCTCGTTATGGATTAAATCTGGTGTCAGCATACATCATCCTGGTGCTCAGGGACATCTGGGCATCCTTTGCTTCTGGAGGCAGCTGCCAAAGCCTGAAACTCTGCCTGTTCTGCCAAGACAAGGGCTCCCTCCTCTTCAACCCGCTCTCCAAATAACCTGTGAGAACCATCGCTTACCAAACACTAAGCTGCTTCTTGAGAGAAGCACAGCTGTGCCTTTTTCTAAAAATCCCTTTTCCTGGTGGGGGTTAGAAAAAACAAAATTATCTGGTTACAGTATGGCTTTCATGCAACAGCTTTCTGAAAGGGATACATCAGTGGTGTACAGACTGACTGCATGTTAGAATCACCTAGGGAAACATAAAGAATACTGATTTCTGGGCTCCACCCTCCAGATTTAATTGACGTGGGCACTTGGTAATTTTTAAAGCTTCCTAGATGCCTTCGATGTGCAGCCAGGTTGAGAACCATCGATGTCCAAATAGGAACTTCCTGAGAACACTGTAACTGAATAAGAATCAGATGTTTAGCTATCTCCTAACTCAGCTTGTGCTTAGCAAGCAAGTATCTGAATGTCAAATCCTGGTTAGTCTTTGTCTTTTGAAGTTCTGAAGTGACAAAAGGCTACAGGGCTATCATCTCTGTGAATTGTTTTCCAATGCTTCACTTGTACCCTGTTTCATGAGAACATGGTGGGCTGTGCTTCTAACTACAGTAATAAATTGCACTGACTTACTAATGATCATTTAGCCAAAGTAAACTATTGATTAATGAGGTATATTTTTCTGTAGTTTTTCCATTCTCGATTTTGCTTTTCTGAGGTATTACATTGTTTTTGAGCGTAGATTCTGTTTCTTTAACTAAAAACCAATTATTTTCTGACTTCCTGGGAAGATATTCTGAAACCAAGAGTTTTTGTGCAACTTCTGGAAGTCTTTCCTGGGCTTAAGGCTTTTCATAGGCTCTGCCCTAAGGCAGTGTCTACCAGCTGAGTGCTAGCTGCTGGACTAGTTGAGGTGAAGCCCATGATCTATTTCTGAGCAGCTCTGCAGGTTGCTGAGTGATGTACCCTGGGACAGGCTTCACTGGAGCTGGCAGAAGTTTACCAAAAGCAGGAGGAAAACAAGCCAATAGGGTGGGGTTGACACTTAACAATTTGCTCCTGTAATACTAACTAGCACTTCTCCCTAAATGGTGTAGTGGAAAATTGGAAATGTGTCTTAAACTGCCAAATTCATGCTTTTACATATTCCATGTATTCTTTAGATCTAGTAGATGTCTCTGGGTTTTGGTAGCAGATACAGCATTCCCTTTATAGGAATATCTAAGATGTTCATTCAGCTTCCAAATAACCCTTTTGTTTCCCTTTATAAAGAGTAATTTGTGCCTTTATTAACTAGAAGTTGTTCCCAGTTGATGGTTTTTAGGGAGCTGATGGTGTGAAATGGAAATTCCCTACACATTAAAGTGAGAATCTCAGTGACCCTGTGTGCAGTGGAGCATCCAAAAGACATAGAAGCAGCAATGAGAGGGCTCACCAGTGACATGATAGATGGGAGAATTTGACAATACTGTGATGGACAGGTTTAAAATGGAAACATAGCCAGTGTTTTGGACTAGTCACATATCTTTCCAGGGACCAGAACCTTACACGGGAACTAGACCTTTATCAGTGAAATCCCCTCTCATGTTTAAATTATTAGAATTTTTTCAATCTACGTATGCAGGAGGAGTAGGGTTTCCAGTAAGGCTGCAAACAGTCCCATAAGCAATTATAGTTATTCTCCTAAAGTTTACTTCAGCACTAATACTAATGCCTCCACCGGGGTTTGCAATTTTCCACCATTATACAAGACTTTCCTTAGACTAGATGAGTCATAGGAAGAGTCAAGGACATAGAGATTGAATAGTGAAATTTACTGTGCACAGTTGAGGGGAACAAGGGGCTTCATTCCTATTGGAGTGTGGTGTTCTTTGATGAACAGGATAAGAAAAATATAGAGTTGGTTATTACTGTTGACTTACAAATCTCTTAAATGGATAGTCTGATAAAATATTTGCTGATATGTAAAGTGTAGCAATATCTGAGAATATTAATATTGCTCATACTTGAGCTATGAGGATTCCTCTGTGCATTAATAGTTTAATATTAAGTAAAAAATCTGGAATATTGTGAAATCTCATTTATAAAATCATCTCAGGCAAGAAGAAAATTTTCCTTGATAGTGAGACTGTTATCTTAGTTCAGGAAATCATTTAATACTCCCTGATTACCTATGAAAAGAGGAACTTTGTAATCCTTATTTCTCTTGTGAGCATTGCTATAGTCAGCTTAAGCACTACTGTTGCAAATAACCTTGCTTTGCCTGATGCCAAAGAAGCCCAGAGGGAGAGTAGTCTTCCTCTGTTGCTGTGTGTTTATTGAGATGCATTTTTTTTTCTTCTTTTGCATTTGTTATCTATAATGAGCTTTCTGAGCCCTGATAGTATTTGGAGAGGAGGTAGTGGTGTTAATCTTGTATGTTCTCCACACAGGGCTTTCTGTGTTTTGGAGGGAAGTGTGGCTATAGTTAAAGTTGACCTTGGAATGTGAATATTGTTGCAGAACTTCACTATGTTGCCATGTGAATAATAGAGATTGATTTTGGCTTTTTAATAAATTTGTATTCATTTTTAACTGATATGAATTAGTAGTTCTAACTGGAGAAGTTTTGTTATCCTCAATCCCAGCCTGCCTGACTGGCAATATATTATAGTAGTAGCAGCCTCTTTTAGAGCATCTTAGTGAAAACATGGCTGAAAGGAATAAATGGTATCTGCAGGTGTAGAAAATGGCTTTTGTTCCCAATGTTAATATCTTTTCAAGCACATTTCAGTGTTTGCTGAGAGTGGCAGATACTCGTCAAAAATGCTAGGTGTTCTTATCCATAGAGTTGGTGCAAGATAAGCAGTTGAGACAGAAGCTTCCTCCTACCCAGTACTCTTCCCACTAGCCCTCCCACTAGTTCATCAAACTAGCCTCAAGACAGGGATTAGCAGTTAGAGTGGGCCTGAGGTCTCCAGGGAAGCCAAGGTGGCAGCCCATCTCAGGCATGTGCAACCTGCTTCCTGGGAAGAGCTCCTTGAGAGTGCTAGCTTTTTGTTAGTTAAGTTATTCCTGGACCCCACCATCCGTAACTGCAGGTAAGCAAAGTAGATGTCACAACAAAACAATTTTAAAGTTCTTTGCTTAGAGCACTTTGTTTATGATTGCAATGTTTATATTTCTCATTTAATAAAAAGCTTTACTTCATTCCATTAAATTTTAGTGTTTAGAGGGGTGGGCACTGTTTCTATGTACAATATGTATCATTTTATATGTTATACTATTATGTCATATGTACTTGCAATATCAGACCTTGCATTTAATATAGAAGGCAATAGACCCTTTCCAGACCTGTATTTTTCAGTGAACAATAAAAAGATGGTTTGTCACTTAAAAAAATCTAGAAAAGAATTCAAGTAGAAGATAAGAAAGAACTAGGATTTTTGTTTTTAATTAAGAAATTCTAAGAGAACTATCTCACTCCCATTAGGAAGGGCAACATAAGGATAATGAGTATCTCAGAGGGAGAAGGGAGCAGAGAGTTTATTTAAAGGAATAATAGCTGAGAAGTTCCCAAACCTGGGAAAGGAACTGGATATACAAGTCCATGAAGCTAAGAGAATATCTAATCACCTCAGCACAAAAAGACCTTTTCCAAGACACATTATATTAAAAGTGTCAAAAATTAATGACAAAGAAAGAATTTTAAAAGGAGCCAGAGAAAAACGAATGTTATCCCTACTGAGGAACCTCCATTAGACTATCAGCAGATTTCTCAGTAGAAACTTTACAGGCCAGGAGAGAGTGAAGTGACATACTGAAAATATTGAAAGATTAAAAACTGTCAGCCAAGAATACTCTACCCAGCAAAGTTATCCTTCAGATATGAAGGAGGAATAAAGGCTTCCCAAGACAAACACAACAGCACTTCTTGCTTTATAAGAAGTGTTTAAAGGAGCTCTTTTACCTGAAATGAAAAGGCAAAAGTACACAAAATTTTAAGTAAGGTGATAAATAGAAGCAAATAATAGCAATTTTATATCAGAATAGGTTGTTAAATACTTAATTGTAGGTTAAAGGGAGAAAAGCAGTGAAAATAACTATAGGTACTTCAATTTGGTAATAAATTCACACATAAAAAGAGATAATTTGAGACAACAAAAACATAAAAGGGTAAGAAGAAAAGGACAGAAGCCATATTGTCAAATGAAGATTAGATGCTATCAGCAGAAAAAGGACTATTTTGTCTATGAGATGTTTTATATAAACCTCATGTAACCACAAAACATAAATCTAGAGCTGAGACACAAAACATCAAAAAAGAGGAAACTGAGGGCTTCCCTGGTGGCGCAGTGGTTGAGGGTCTGCCTGCCGATGCAGGGGACATGGGTTCGTGCCCCGTTCCGGGAGGATCCCACATGCCATGGAGCGGCTGGGCCCATGAGCCATGGCCACTGAACCTGCGTGTCTGGAGCCTGTGCTCTGCAATGGGAGAGGCCACAGCAGTGAGAGGCCCATGTACTGCAAAAAAGAAAAAAAGAGGAAACTGAGAAAAACATCATAGAAAACCACCAAAATAAAATGGCAGAGAGAAACACAAGGAAAAAGAGACAATGGACATATAGAGCAAGCAGTAAACAAAAGGTGAAATGGAAGTATTAAGTCCTTGTTTATTAATAATCATCCTAAATGTAAATGGATTGAATCCACTAATCAAAAGACACAGAGTGGCTGTGGGTGGAGTAATAGGCAAGACCCAACTATGTAATGCCTCCAGGAGACTCATCTCAGCTCTCAAGACAAATATAGGCTCAAAGTGATGGGATGGAAGATGATACTTTGAGCAAATGGTAAGCCAAAAGAAAGTAGGTGTAGCTATACTCATATCAGATAAAATAGACTTAAAGCCAAAAAAACCCAAACCAAAGCAAACAAACCAAGAGACAAAGAATGACATTTTGTAATGATAAAGGGAACAACCATCAAGAAGGTGTAATATTTATTAATATATATGCATTTAACATAGGATCACCAAAATATATAAAACAATTATTAAGAGACCTAAAGGAAGAAGTTGACAGCAACACAATAATAGTAGGAGATTTTAACAGCATGCTTACATTAATGGATATGTCATCCAGACAGAAAGTCAACCAGGAAACACTGACCTTAAATGAAACATTAGACCTGATGGACTTAATTGATGTATATAAAACATTCCAGCCAAATGCAGCAGAATACATTCTTCTCAAGTGCATATGGAATATTCTCAAGGATAGACCATATGTTGGGACACAGAAGATTCTCAATACATTTAAGAAGACTGAAATTATATCAAGCACTTTTTTTCTGACAAAAACAGTATAAAACGAGACATCAACTACAAGAAGAAAGCTAGAAAAATCACAAATAGATGGAGGCTAAACAACATGCTACTGAACAACTACTGAGTCAATGAAGAAATCAAGGAGAAAAAAAACCAGACAAACCTGAAGACAAGTGAAAATGAAAAAAATGACATACCAAAATCTATGGGATGCAGCAAAAGTGGTACTAAGAGGGAAGTTTATAGCAATACAGGCTTACCTAAAGAAACAAGAAAATTTTCAAATAAACAATCTAACCCTACACCTACAGGAACTAGAAAAAGAAGAATGAACTAAGCACAAAGTCAGTAGAAGGAAAGAAATAATAAAGATCAGAGTGGAAATAAATGAAATGGAGACTAAAAAGACAATAGAAAAGATCAATGAAACTAAGAGCTAGTTCTTTGAAAAAATAAAATTGACAAAACTTTAGCTAAACTCACTGAGAAAAAAAGAGAGAAGACTAAAACAAAATCAGAAACAAAAGAGAAGTTACAATGAATAGCACAGAGATACAAAGGACTGTGAGACTCCTGTGAACAGCTATGCACCAACAAATTGGAAAACCTAGGAAAAAAATGGATAAATTCTTAGACTCATATGACCTTCTGAGACTGAATGAAGCAATAGAAAATCTGAATTGACAGATCACTATTAAGGAGATTGAAGCAATAATTTAAAAATTCCCCCCAAAATAAGTCCTGACTAGATGGCTTCATTGGTGAATTCTACTAAACATTTAAAGAAGATTTAATACCTGTTCTTCTCAAATTCTTCCAAAAAGTTGAAGAGGAGGGAATGCTGCCTACCTCATTTTATGAGGCTAATATTACCCTGAGACCAAAACCAGACAAGGACAACACAAGAAAATTACAGGCAATATCTCTGAGGAACACAGGTACAAAAATCCTCAACAAAATATATGCAAACCAAATACAGCTATACATTAAAAGGATGATACATCAGGATCAAGTGGGATTTATTCCAGAAATGTAAGGATGGTTCAACATCTGCAAATCAATCAAGATGATACACCATTTTAACAAAATGAAGGATAAAAATTATATGATCATCTTAATAGATACATAAAAAACATTTGACAAGGTTCAACCTCCATTTATAATAAAAAACTCTCATTAAATTGGGTATAGAAAAGTTGTACCTCAACATAATGAAGACCATATATGACAAATCCACAGTTAAAATCATACCCAATGGTGAAAAACTGAAAACTATCACTCGAAGATCAGGAATAAGACAAAATTGCCCACTCTCGCCACTCTTCCTCAGCATAGTACTGCAAGTCCTAGCCAGAACAATTAGGCAAGAAAAAGAAATAAAATGCATACATATTTGAAAGGAAGAATTAAAAACATCACTATTTGTGGATGACATGATTTTATATATAGAAAATCCTAAAGACTCCACCAAAAAAACTGTTGAAATGATAAAAGAATATAGTAAAGTTGAGGAGAGAAAATCAATATATAAATATCTGTTGTGTTTCTATACACTAACAATCAACTAGCAGAAAGAGAAACTAAGAGAACAATTCATTTGCTTTTGCAACAAAGAAAATAAAATACCTAGGAATAAATTTAACCAAGGAGCTGAAAGACCTGTACACTGAAAACTATAAGACATTGATGAAAGAAACTGAAGAAGACACACAAAAAATTGAAAGATATTTCATGCTCATGGATTGCAAGAATGAACATTGTTAAAATGTCCATATAACATAAAGCAGTCCATAGATTCAACACCATTCCTATCAAAATCTCAGAGACATTTTTTCACAGAAATAGAACAAAAATCTTAAAGTTTATATAGAATCACAGAAGACTCTGAATAGCCAAAGCAATCTTGAGAAGAAAGAACAAAGCTGGAGGTATCACACTCCCCGATTTCAAGTTATTCCACAAAGCTATAGTAATCAAAACAGCATGATATTGACAGAAGTGGACACACATATCCAATGGAACAGAATTGAAAGCCCAGAAATTAATCCACACATATATGGACAATTAATTTATGAGAAAGGAGTAAAAAATATACAATGGAGAAAGGACAGTCTCTTCTCTAAATGGTGCTGGGAAAACTGGACTGTCACAAGCAAAAGAATGAAATTAGACCATTATCTTATGTCATACACAAAAGTTAACTCAAAATGAATTAAAGACTTAAATATAAGGCCTAAAACCATAAAACTCCTAGAGGAAAACATAGGCAGTATGCTCTTTGACATCGGTTTTAGCAACTTCTTTCTGGATCTGTCACCTCAGGCAAGGCAAACAAAAGCAAAAATAAACACATGGGATTACATCAAAATAAAGTTTCTGTACACCAAAGGGAACCATAAACAAAATGAAAGACAACCTATCTTATATCCAATAAGGGGTGAATAACTGAAATAAAGAACTCATACAACTCAACAACATAATAAACAGCTGATTAAAAATTGGGCAGAGGATCTGTATAGACATTTTTCCAAGGAAGGCATACAAGCAGCCAACAGGCAGGTGAAAATATGCTCAACATCACAAAGTATTAGGGAAATGCAAATAAAAACCACAATGAGATATCATGTCAGGCCTGTTAGAATGACTGTTATCTAAAAGACAAGAAATAGCAAGTGTTGGAATGGATGTAGAGAAAACGGAGCCCTTGTGCACTGGTGGTGGGAATGTAAATTGGCGCAGCTACTATGGAAAGCCGTATGGAGGTTCCTCAAAAAATTAAAAATAGAACTGCCATTTCACTTCTGGGTATTTATCTGAAGAATATGAAAACACTAATTAAAAAAGTTACATGCACCCTATGTTCATTGTGGCATTGTTTATAAAAGCCAAGATGTGGAAGCAACCTAGCTGTTCATCAACAAGTGAATAGATAAAGAAGATGTAATATACATACATATACACCTATATACGTTGGAATACTACTTGGCCATAAAAAAGAAGGAAATCCTGCCATTTGCAACAACAGGGATAGCTCTTGTTGAAGGGTATTATACTAAGTGAAATAAGTCAGACAGGAAAAGACAAATACTATATAATTTCACTCAGATGTGGAATATTTAAAAAACCCAAAATAAACAAATGAAGCAAAACAAAAACAAGTACATAGATACAGAGGATATATTGATGGTTACTAGAAGGGAAGGGAGAGGGAGAGGGCAAAATGGGTAAAGGGGGTCAATTGTATGGTGATGGAATGGTAACTAAACTTTTGGTGGTGTGCACACTGTAGTATATACAAAGGTCGAATTACAATGTTGTACACATGAAATTGACATAATTTTATAAATCAGTGTTACCTCAATTAAAAAACATGATAGGTATAAAAACAATAATTAATTTTCATTTATTCAGTAAGCTCATTGAAAGCCTGTTATTGTACTGATGTAAGTGGAAGAAAAAGTTGCTACTGTATTAAAAATAAGGACTTTGATATACTAACACCATGGGTAAAATTTATATCAGGAGAGAAGTCACTTTGTTTTGGAAAATGTCCTGATAGCCTCTTTGAGAGTGAAGAGGAAGGCTCTTAGTCTGCAAAGAAATGGATGAATTAATTGCTTTGCAAAATAAGGGAGTGAAAAGGCAGTGTGATGGGAGAGAGGAAGGGAAGAGGGCTGGTAATAGGGTAAAAATGAGCAGTTGAAAATATTCATTGGGAAGCTGGTTGGTGCCAGATTGTTAAAAGTCTTCAATTCCCCATAAATGAAGCCCAAGGTTGCAAAGCTAGTTAATGGTAGAGCTGGAACCAAAGATCTTTCTAGAAAACCACATTGCCTCTCAAACAACCAAAGTTTTCATTCCAGCCACTTTCAATATGAAATAGTGCTTCATGCTTGGCTGCTTTTAGTGTTTTGTTATAAGCAACTGAAATTTCTTGAGCTTACTGCTATTCCTTTGAATTCATAAATGTACATGGCCTCATCCAGCTGACATTTTTATATAGTAACAAGGAAATGTAAAACTTTTTAGTTTTTGGAAACCAGGAAATCCTGCATTTTGCAAGTGTTGAAATCTAACATGTTACAGTTCAGTTGAACTTTAGTCACATATCTAGAAAGATAATTCAAGCCAAAAAAACACATGCAATAAAGAAATGGAGAAGTTTAGAAAGCATTTTCTTTTTGTCATTGTCGGTTTGTGACAGTGAGCAATTCTGGCTCCTGCTGGATGTGTCTGGAGTTTCTGATAGGGCCAGGCTTTCAAGGCTTATGTATCAGAAGTAAATCCTTATGTGGGTCCCAAAAGTAACCTGCAGAGCAAGCCTAGTGATAACAGTTATTTCCCTTATTTCTAACTTTGAGGGAGTTTGGCTTGGGATGGCCAAGAAAGAGCTGCAGGCTGTCCTTATAGCAAGGGGAAGCACCCTTTTTGAATGACACTGTGCTCACCAGCAGTTGGGTTCAGACTTGTTAGGTATGACCAGAAAATTAGTTGGCTCCATTTGTTTGTTTTGAGAGACCAAAGGATCTCCTGGGAGCGAGTTCCCCGCTTGGTACCTCCCGCTTGACCTAGAAAGACAGAAGTGAGAGTAATTCCGAGAACTTTTTGTTGTTTCCTTGGCTCTGTCCTGAGCCCAATCCTTATGGAGTAAGGGCGGATGGATGCAGTGGGGGTGGAATGGTAAGGATGGTGTGTCATCAGTGCAGTCTGAAAGAGCCTTAGACCTTAGGGTGCCAGGACCAATGTCTTCGGCACCTAAAGGACTCCTCTGTGACACTGCTGGGTGACAGTGCTGGGAAGCTTTGGCAGTGGTATCTGGTGGGATACTACAGTACTTGGAGGACATTATGAGGTGAGGGTGGTAAGTTATCAGAGAGCTGGAGCAGAGTGAAGAAACAGGGCAATTTCAGAACAGCTAAATGGACAGTATACTTCATTTGTTTGTAGTAGGTAGAATTCAGAGGGTTGGAGTCCCACGTGGGGAGGCAGGAAAGAGAGCAAGTAAAAAAGAAATTATTTGAGAGCCAAGCACTTTAGGTAGATTGTATCATTTAATCCTCACAACAACCTTATGAACTGCATACTAATTTGTCCCCATTTTCTGGATAAGACTTTCAAGGAAGATACAATTTAAGTAAATTGTCCGAGGTCAGTTGGCCAGCAAGTGAAGGATACAGGTTTAAAACTCAAGTAATCTGATTACAGAGCCCTCATTTTTGGTCATTTTCTCATGTGTGCCCTCATATTAGTGAGCACTGGAAAAGCTAAGGTTAAATACTCATTAGGTGCAATTGGCTTGCTCTGACACCGTTTATAGGGTTGGAAATCCCCGGTTTCACATTGGAGCTCTAAGCCAAGATCAGGATTATTCCCAGCAATGTTTTAACAGAAACTACCATCAAGGGTATTATAATTATCCTGTGGCCAGTTTTTTTTTTTTTTTTTCGGTATGCGGGCCTCTCACTGTTGTGGCCTCTACCGTTACAGAGCAAAGGCTCTGGACACGCAGGCTCAGCGGCCATGGCTCACGGGCCCAGCCGCTCCGCGGCATGTGGGATCTTCCCGGACCGGGGCATGAACCCGTGTCTCCTGCATCGGCAGGCGGACTCTCAACCACTGCACCACCAGGGAAGCTCCTTATTTATTTATTTATTTATTTGTTTGTTTGTTTGTTTATTTATTTATTTCTGTGGCCAGTTTTTTTTTTTTTTTTTTTAATTTTATTTATTTATTTATTTATGGCTGTGTTGGGTCTTCGTTTCTGTGCAAGGGCTTTTTCTCTAGTTGTGGCAAGCGGGGGCCACTCTTCATCGCTGTGCGCGGGGCCTCTCACTATCACAGCCTCTCTTGTTGCAGAGCACGGGCTCCAGACGCGCAGGCTCAGTAATTGTGGCTCACGGGCCCTGTTGCTCCGTGGCATGTGGGATCTTCCCAGACCAGGGCTCGAACCCATGTCCTCTGAATTGGCAGGCGGATTCTCAACCACTGCGCCACCAGGGAAGCCCTGTGTCCAGTTTTTAAAGACACTTTCTTCAGGGAATAGGCATTACACCGAGTTATGCATTATCACAGAAACAAAAGACATGTTTAGCATGTCATTTTTTTTTTTGACTGTAAAAGTTTTAGAACACTAAGCAAAACTTTCCTATCCTCAAATTTTTCTAGGTGATAAGGTATCTGTGGATTAGGGAATAGGCAGAGAATTGACAGCCCTCTTGAATTAATAAAATGAGATGGGGTGGAGAATGAAGTGCTTGTCTTATTTTTGTAAGGTGGTGCCACCTACCTAAAGAAGGCTGAAGCAAGACTATACTCAATAATATCCTGGGATAAACCATGATGGAAAAGAATATGAAAAAGAAGGTATATATATGTATAACTGAGTCACTTTGCTGAACAGCAGTAATTAATACAACATTGTAATTCAACTATACTTCAATAAAAAATAAATTGAAAAAATTATACCCAATAAAAATTAATTTATACATTATCTTTTTTTCTGAAGAATTTAAAATGGTTTCATAATAAGATTTCTTATCATCACATAGTCTTTTTTGTTTGTTTGTTTGTTTTTGTTTTTGCGGTACGCGGGCCTCTCACTGTTGTGGCCTCTCCTGTTGCGGAGCACAGGCTCCGGACACGCAGGCTCAGCGGCCATGGCTCACGGGCCCAGCTGCTCCGTGGCATGTGGGATCTTCCTGGACCGGGGCATGAACCCATGTCCCCTGCATTGGCAGGCGGACTCTCAACCGCTGTGCCACCAGGGAAGTCCTCATCACATAGTCTTTTGAAATATAGCTATCTATTCATTTCCTGTTTTAGTCAGTAAACATTTTTGAATGCCCATGTTATGTCAAGAGTCACCCTGCTAGATGCTGTTGACATAAAAATGAAAATACGCCATCCCTGATTACTGGTCTGTAGAACTGTCATCTAGCGGAAGAAAGAGGTGAAAAAGCAGACATTTAAGCAAGGCACAATGTAGATAAATATGTTAAGAATAAGGGAACTGATTTGCACAAGGTATTGTTGAATTATTTAAACTCATCTCTAGGGATGGGGACATGCATGTGTAGGAGTGAGAGGGTGGTTCTTGAGGATGGAACTCCTTTTCTGGGTGCTGCATGGTAAACAAAGTTAGCCACGCAGAGGAGTGGCATGGCCGTGGGAGGAGCAGCCCATCCATGCATGACCCACAGAGGCAGCTTGAGCAAGGGGAAGGTGGGAAGCATTTCAGTGGTGCTCGGTGTGGGTGAGCAGTGACAAGCTGCTGGATCTTAGGTTGGGAGGGATAAGCCAAGAATGGCAGCCAGGAGCCAGCTCCCTGGAGGCCTTGAATACCATGCTAGACTCTGCAGAATGGAGCCAATGGGAGATAACAATTTCACTTCTTTGGGGACATGTGGAGAGTGTTTCACAAATTTAACTTTTTTCAATGGAAGAGACTGACAGTTTCTCTGAGGCCACATTGTGTGCACATGCGTGTGTATGTATGTGCATAGTTTTAAATTATCTTTTCCTTTATGGAAGGATTTTGATAGAAGATATATTTTTTTAAAATTGTCCTTCCTTAGCGAAATGTAAATTTGGCATCTTTATATAAGTTTCTAGTTAAAAATAAATTATCCTGTAAATTGAAGAGTCTGAGGACTACTTCTGCCGACAAGGGAGACGTTGAAGGGATTTAGCCATGGAATGCTGTAGCTGGATTGACATGTTAAATGATTTCTTCAGCTGTGTGGAGAGTGAATTTGAGGGAGGCAAGACCAGAGTCAGGAAGACGATTTATGAAGTTAATGCTCTAATATGGGTGAAAGATAATAAAGACCTGACCTAGGGCTGGGACACTAGAGACGACTGGGAGTAGGAAAAAATGTATTTATAAGATAAAGTCAGCAGGACTCAGTGATTGGATACAGGAATGAGGGAGAGGACTGAATATCACCATCCCATTCTGTACTACATCACTGTGGTAGAGTGAGTTTCCTCATGTTCATCAGTGGCTGCTGAGGCAAATCTAGTTTTTTGCTCCCATTTATCTCGGTCCAGGACAACTGGCAGAAAGACGGAGGAAGACAGCAAAGTTACCTTCCTGTAAGACCAGTTGCTTTCCAGCTCAAACCACTTTGGGAAAAAAACCTCCACGTGGGTGAGCTTTAAGTTGGGTGTGAATAGAAGTTCTTTGTGAGAGGGGTCAGGTGCAGAACAAGGGGGTATCAGGTGGCTGTTGAATGAGCAGGCAAACAGAAAGGACATCATGAAAGCCCAGCAATGATCCAGGACACATTTGTCCTGTGATTCACATGTGCGATACTTGCCGTGCTTCTTTATACAATCCATGCAAATGTTCATGTCTTCTCCGTTTACCTCATTGTATTAATCATGGTTTCTATTTTCTGTATTTTATGATGCTAAGCCTGGAGAGATGCCCCCCTCCCCACCCCAGGGCTAGCTAATTCCTACAGATAGAGTAAACAACTTGCCTGTGAGACTTTCATGCATAAGCCAACCAATTCAAAGGCTTTATCACCAACCACCTCCTTTATTTGACTCCCACACACTGAACCAATATTTCCCCTGCCCTAACCACCACTAGAGACGACCCCTTAGCCCCGAGCCCACCGAAATTATTAAACCATCCAAACCTGAGCTTGCTCAACTTGCCTACCCTGCCTTGCCCATTCCTTCCTTCCTGTAGAAACTACAGTAGTGGGCTATACTTTCCCTTTACTCCTGCCTCCTGACTGACCCTGGCATTAACCCATGTGCCCTGTGTAGCATGGCGCATCCCCTCCTCTTGGGTAGTGTAAGTAACTTACACTTGCCTCCTCTCTAGAGGAAATTGTCTCTGTGTCTGTTACCTTACATTCTGTGATTGAAACAGATACTGGGTACATTTTAACACACTCACATCTTCTTATACACCCTCCACCCCAGCTCCTACAAGAAACTGAAATCATCAGTCAGCTCTAGTCAGGAGTCAGAGCTCAGACAGGTCTTGGTTGCAAGGGCAACCATAAACCTTTGGTTTCCTTAGAGAAAGCTGGGTCTAACCAAGTATCTGATTGGAACAACTTGTAAAATCACACTGCTTTTACTATGGAAGCACAAACCACACCCTAAAGGTTAGTTGAGTGCTCTCTGGAAACAGAAGTTTTCCTCTGTGTAAACATGGTGAATTAGTCTGGGAGCTAGAATTCAAGTTACAGATCTTTTTTGTTGTTGTTGTTGTTGTTGTTGTTGTTGTTGTTTTGCGGTACGCGGGCCTCTCACTGTTGTGGCCTCTCCCGTTGCGGAGCACAGGCTCCGGACGCGCAGGCTCAGCGGCCACGGCTCACGGGCCCAGCCGCTCCGCGGCATGTAGGATCTTCCCGGACCGGGGCACGAACCCACGTCCCCTGCATCGGCAGGCGGACTCTCAACCACTGCGCCACCAGGGAAGCCCAGTTACAGATCTTTTGACCCAACCATGCATTATGCTCAGCAGAAAGTAATATTGCAAGTTAAAATACGGAGACTCTCTGATTGGGAGCTGGCGAAAGATACAGAAGAACCCCCAGAGAATTGCTGGGAAAAGATTCATTGAATGATAATAAGACAATATAAGATCATGTCCCCTGAGCTTTGATTCTTCTTGACCCTGACAGAAAAGTATGCTTAAAATGTGGAAAACAGTCTGAAATGGACTTGAATTTTGGAAGGCTGCATCACATTGTATTACAGCAAGAAATTAACTTTGATAGGAATGTTGCATGGAAATAAGCAAGAAAGGTATTGAAGACAAGACTACTGATACACCTGGTTCTTAAGTGAATGGCATGTCTGAATTCAATAGCCAGTAGTTAAATTGAAACTTAAATAATCATTCTTGGGGCTTCCCCGGTGGCGCAGTGGTTGAGAGTCCGCCTGCCGATGCAGGGGACACGGGTTCGTGTCCCGGTCTGGGAAGATCCCACATGCCGTGGAGCGGCTGGGCCCGTGAGCCATGGCCGCTGAGCCTGCATGTCCGGAGCCTGTGTTCCACTACGGGAGAGGCCACAGCAGGGAGAGGCCCGCGTAATGCAAAAAAAAAAAAAAAAAAAAAAAAAAAAAAATCATTCTTAACAGTTCGCATTTAAGAAGCAGGAAGCACAATTGTATTCGTTTTCCTGAAATGACTCAATCCTATCATCTCAAAATGCTTAATGCAGCTCTGAGGAACAGGAGATAAGTGACTTTTAGTTACATTAACTTTCAGTAAGCAAATAGTGGATTTAGAGGAAATTAGTTGATAAAATCTCATAAAATAAAACATTCATCAGGGATGTATGGAGCACCTATACGCTGGAAGATTCCATGTTCTGGGTGCAGTGCACATGGCTCATTGCCTGTGCATCATCAATTCCCTTTCTTCCATCCTTCTAATAGTACCCAATTTCGCTCTGGGAAACCACTGTTCTCTCTACTGGGGAGCAGCCCGGCAGCTTTGGTGCCATTGACCCCACCTTCAGCTGCCTACTTCTAGAAGCTTGTGAGATCATCTTCCATGTCCCAGGGATTGGTTGAAGGGACCCAGGTGCAAGCCAATCAGTGCATGATTTTATCCTGGCCAGAGGGTGATCCAATCTGTGTGACCATGGAGGACACAGAGGGAAAATGACCCAGAGTTCCCCTAATCCCTTCCCCAAACAGACTAACCCCATTACAAGCCTCCCCCTGGGTGTTAAGACATCATTTTATGTACATGTAGCAAGAGGCTGGTGCTTGAGTTAAGATTAGTATAAACATGCCTGACTAATTAGTGGGGTGGGTCTTCCAGGGACTTATGTGCACAAAGGACTGAGAAATCTCCCAGGAGAGATCTCATTTTCTGAGAAGTCCAGGAGGCAAGCTTGATATAGTGAACAAAACCTTACTTTTTAGAGCAGAGAAATGATTCCGAGTGGAGCCCCAAGTGGATTCATGTGTGGTTCGAGATGGGAAAAAGAGGGTTGTGGGTAAAAAAACGAAAGAAGATGAAAAAAGAAGAGAGAATAAGAGAGGGGGAAGAGAGGAAGAAAAGGAGAGAGGAAGGGGTAGAGAAAGGAAGGGAGGGAGGGAAGAAGGGAGGAAGGAAAGAAAAGAAAGACAAAAGCATGTGGCTGGGTAGGAGTGATTTCAGGCAGGCTGTGACCACTGTCCCATGAGCTTGGGTTTCTGCTGCTTTTCCTGGCACGGCTGTGTCTCTAGCCTAGTCAGGGTAACAGCGACACCTGGAGTGCTGACCATCAGTTTAAAGAAAGCAAACAATCTGAAACTCCATGATGATAAAATAAAAGGAGGTCAGATAACAGCAGGGAATGTATCTAGAAACAATTGCCTGGAAGGAAAGGCTGCGATTTCAGACGAAATTACTAGTTCTTCAAACATTAACAAGGTATCAAAATTGCTTTCACCAGAAAAATGTGGGGAAAAGCTTTATTGCTCTCTGGTGCAAAAGAACACCAATCTGATGGATTTGTAGAAGAATATCAACGGGTTCTTCTCTCAAACGAAATTCCGATGCCAAAGAAAAATATGTCATACGACAAATTACCTTGACGCGATGGTAGCCTCTCAGTACACTCCGGGCAAGCCATCCCAGAGGTCATAGAGCAGAAAGTCTCACAGGCTAAGTTAAGATGCTCCAATCATATCGTTTATTGATTGACAGAAAGCGCCTTGAATAGCAAGAGAAAAGAAGAATGGGGTAAAAGTTGACACAATTAGGATGGAGTAGAAGGACCACATTACTGAATCCTGTGTTACTCAACCCTTCCTATGTCCTTTCTCTTTCCTTCTCTCCTGCCTTTCTCCCTCTTCCTTCTTTCCACTGCCTTTCCCCCACTCTCTCTTTGTTGCATGGTGTGGTTGCAAAGACCAGAGCTGAGTTTGAACAAGGGGGCTTTAGCAAGCTCAGAGAGTGTGGAGTCGACACGTCTGTTGATACGGAGGCAAGGATGCCTGGCCACAGCTGGAGCTAACCAATTAGTTTGCTGGGCAACCATGAGCTTTCTTTCTTTGGCAGAGTGCATGCAAAGCCAAAATGTGGCCCCCATGGCTGGCCAACTGAGAGGTGAAGTGTGTCAGTCTGAAGGAGGCTTGATTTGTACCTTATGATTTGGTCCTTCCATCATTTTCCCTATATAAGTAAGCACTCTGAATATTCTACCTCTTAAAAAAAACATATATTTTATTCCTTCTATCTTGAACATGTCTTACTGATTGCCAACTGTTTGTACTTAACTGCACACCTTGTGAATTCCGCTCACGTCTCACAAGAGCCACTTGATTACTCACTATCATTTTTTATTTTTTATACAGCAGGTTCTTATTAGTTATACATTTTATACACATCAGTGTATACATGTCAATCCCAATCGTCCAATTCATCACACCACCACCACCACCACCACCCCACCGCTTTCCCTCCTTGGTGTGCATACGTTTGTTCTCTACATCTACGTCTCTATTTCTGCCCTGTAAACTGTTTCATCTGTACCATTTTTCTAGGTTCCACATATATGCATTAATATACGATATTTGTTTTTCTCTTTCTGACTTAACTTCACTCTGAATGACAGTCTGTAGATCCATCCACGTCTCTACAAATGACCCAATTTCGTCCCTTTTTATGGATGAGTAATATTCCACTGTATATATGTACCACATCTCCTTTATCCATTCGTCTGTTGATGGGCATTTAGGTTGCTTCCATTACCTGGCTATCATAAAGAGTGCTGCAGTGAACACTGGGGTTCATGTGTCTTTTTGAATTATGGTTTTCTCTGGGTATATGCCCAGTAGTGGGATTGCTGGGTCATGTGGTAATTCTATTTTTAGTTTTTTTAAAAATAAATTTATTTATTTATTTTATTTATTTTGTTTTGGGCTGCGTTGGGTCTTCATTGCTGCATGGGCTTTCTCTAGTTGCGGTGAGTGGGGCCTACTTTTCCTTGTGGTGTGCGGACTTCTCACTGCAGTGGCTTCGCTTGTTGTGGAGCACAGGCCCGAGAGCGTGCAGGCTTCAGTCGTTGTGGCACATGGGGTCTAGAGCGCAGGCTCAGTAGTTGTGGCACACGGGCTTAGTTGCTCTGCGGCATGTGGGATATTCCCAGACCAGGGCTCGAACCTGTGTCCTCTGCATTGGCAGGCAGATTTTTAACCACTGTGCCACCAGGGAAGCCTCTATTTTTAGTTTTTTAAGGAACCTCCATACTGTTCTCCATAGTGGCTGTATCAATTTACATTTCCACCAACAGTGCAAGAGGATTACCTTTTCTCCACACCCCCTCCAGCATTTGTCGTTTGTAGATATTCTGATGATGCCCATTCTAACTGCTGTGAAGTGATACTTCATTGTAGTTTTTTTTTTAACATCTTTATTGGAGTATAATTGCTTTATAATGGTGTGTTAGTTTCTGCTTTATAACAAAGGGAATCAGCTATACATATACATATATCCCCATATCTCCTCCCTCTTGCGTCTCCCTCCCACTCTCCCTATCCCACCCCTCTAGGTGGTCACAAAGCACCCAGCTGATCTCCCTGTGCTACGCAGCTGCTTCCCACTAGCCATCTATTTTACATTTGGTAGTATACTCATTGTAGTTTTTTTGTTGTTTTTTTTTGTGGTACGTGGGCCTCGCACTGCTGTGGCCTCTCCCATTGCGGAGCACAGGCTCAGGACGCACAGGCTCAGCGGCCACGGCTCATGGGCCAGCTGCTCCGTGGCAAGTGAGATCCTCCCAGACCAGGGCACGAACCCGTGTCCCCTGCATCGGCAGGCGGATTCTTAACCACTGTGCCACCAGGGCAGCCCTCATTGTAGTTTTGATTTGCCTTTCTCTAATAATTAGTGATGTTGAGCAGCTTTTCATGTGCTTCTTGGCCATCTGTATGTCTTCTTTGGAGAAATGTCTATTTAGGTCTGCCCATTTTGGGCTTGTGTTGTTTGTTTTTTTAATATTGAGCTGCATGAGCAGTTTATGTATTTTGGAGATTAATCCTTTGTCTGTTGATTCATTTGCAAATATTTTCTCCCATTCTGAGGGTTGTCTTTTCGTCTTGATTGTAGTTTCCTTTGCTTTGCAAAAGCTTTTAAGTTTCATTAGGTCCCATTTGTTTATTTTTGTTTTTATTTCCATTACTCTAGGAGGTGGATCAAAAAGGATCTTGCTGTGATTTATGTCAGAGTGTTCTTCCTATGTTTTCCTCTAAGAGTTTTATAGTGTCCAGTCTTACATTTAGGTCTCTAATCCATTTTGAGTTTATTTTTGTGTATGGTGTTAGGGAGTGTTCTAAATTCATTCTTTTACATGTAGCTGTCCAGGTTTCTCAGCACCACTAATTGAAGAGACTGTCTTTTCTCCATTGTATATCCTTGCCTCCTTTGTCATAGATTAGTTGACCATAGGTGCATGGGTTTATCTCTGGGCTTTCTATCTTGTTCCATTGATCTATATTTCTGTTTTTCTGCCAGTACCATATTCTCTTGATTACTGTAGCTTTCTAGTATAGTCTGAAGTCAAGGAGTCTGATTCCAGCTCCGTTTTTTCCCTCAAGACTGCTGTGGCTATTTGGGGTCTTTTGTGTCTCCATACAAACTTTAAGATTTTTGTTCTAGTTCTGTGAAAAATGCCATTGGTAGTTTGATAGGGATTGCATTGAATCTGTAGGTTGCTTTGCATAGTAAAATCATTTTCACAATATTGATTCTTCCAGTCCAAGAACATGGTATATCTCTCCAACTGTTGGTGTCATCTTTGATTTCTTTCATCAGTGTCTTATAGTTTTCTGCATACAGGTCTTTTATCTCCTTAGGTAGATTTATTCCTAGGTATTTTGTTCTTTTTGTTGCAATGGTGGATGGGATTGTTTCCTTAATTTCTCTTTCTGATCTTTTGTTGTTATTGTATAGGAATGCAAGAGATTTCTTTGTATTAATTTTGTATCCTACAACTTTACCAAATTCGTTGATTAGCTCTATTAGTTTTCTGGTGGCATCTTTAGGATTATCTCTGTATAGTATCATGTCATCTGCAAACAGTGACAGTTTTACTTCTTTTCTGATTTGGATTCCTTTTATTTCTTTTTCTTCTCTGACAGCTGTGGCTAAAACTTCCAAAACTATGTTGAATAATAGTGGTGAGAGTGGACAACCTTGTCATTTTCCTGATCTTAGAAGAAATGCTTTCAGTTTTTCACCATTGAGAATGATGTTTGCTGTGGGTTTGTCATATATGGCCTTTATTATGTTGAGGTAAGTTCCCTCTATGCCTACTTTCTGGAGAGTTTTTATCATAAATGGATGTTGAATTTTGTCAAAAGCTTTTTCTGCATCTGTTGACTTACTATTTTTATTTAGCATGTCTTAGGAGTTTAGCCATCCTACTTGTTTTTCTTGCCTGCTACAGCAGCACTAAGTTTCCCCATCTATGTCAAACACACAGTACAGAATACACATTTGCCTGCCTCCTACAGAGAGCACATCACCATTCTCACCATCACCTACATTTCAATGAAAGAACGGTACAAAACAAACTATAGTTTGTATCCTTCAGCATCTTAGTAATGAAGACTACTACTGGTCCTGCTGCTGTCATCTTTTATTGAGTGTTTATCCCAGATAAATGTTTGGCATATATTTTCATATCCAGTCCTCACAGTGAACCACGAGGAAGGTATTATTGTATCAGGTCTTTGGGGAGAGAGCTGTTTGGAGAAGGAAGATGACCTATCAGGGTCAAGTGGTATGGGGGGAGCAGAGCAGATCCCAAGACTCTCTGAACCCCCAATCCTTCTTCTGGTCATTGGACTGGGCTCTTCCATTCTTAGAGCCTCTTAGGGACCCCAGGCTTTCCACTTCTTAGAGCCCTCTCCCATTCCCTGCCCCTAATATGTGAGGGCTTTGCTCCTACAAGGACCTCCAGGGTTGCTTATTCTTGTTTTTAAATTTTATTGACGTACAGTTGATTTACAATGTTGTGTTAATTTCTGCTCTACAGCAAAGTGATTCAGTTATACATATATTTACATTTTTTATATTATTTTCCATTATGGTTTAACACAGGATATTGAATACAGTTTCCTGTGCTATAGGACCTTGTTGTTTATCCATCCTATATATACTAGTTTGCACCTGCTAATCCCAAACTCCCAATACTTCCTTCCTTCACCTCCTCTCCCCCTTGGCAACCACAAGTCTGTTCTCTATGTCTGTGAGTCTGTTTCTGCTTTGTAGATGTTTATTTGTGCCGTATTTTAGATTCCACATGTAAGTGGTATCATATATTTGTCTTTCTCTTACTCACTTCACTTAGTATTATAATCTCTAGGTCCATCCATGTTGCTGCAAATGGCACTGTTTCAGTCTTTTTTAATGGCTGAGTAGTATTCCACTGTATATATGTACCACATCTTCTTTATCCATTCATCTGTTGATGGACATTTAGGTTGTTTCCATGTCTTGGCTATTGTAAATAGTACTGCTATGAACATAGGGGTTCATGTATCTTTCTGAATTATAGTTTTGTCCAGGTATATGCCCAGGAGTGGGATTTCTGGATCATATGGCAACTCTGCACCAATTTACATTCCAGAGTGGCTTATTCTTTAAGTGCTCATTTCACATAATGATGTGGCATTAAAATTCAGGTCACATCAGAAGAAAATTAAAGAGAATCACTAATTTTAAAATAAATCAAAGATCTTCAGGGCTCATTTGGTCTCATGGTAGATGTAAATGGGTTGTGAAAGTAGTGTGTCAGAGGGAATGGCCACATTGTTTAGTTAGCAAAGAAAAACCCTATAGCTGGGGAGAGGCAGCATCTATTAATAGAGGACAGCACCCATGTGATGAAGAGAGTAGCTACAATTTTCTGAGTGTTATTATGAGCCAGGCGTGGTACATATATTATTTCAAATCTATAAGCACTCTGCCAGATGGACATACAGAGGAAAATGAGGTGCAGGCTGGTTAATCACATGCTCCAAGTCACTGGGCTAGGAAGCAGTGGGTTGGGGTTTTGGTCCCAGGTTGCCCCTGCCCTTTCTCACTACCAACCTGCACAAGAGGGCACCCATGGAAGAAAGAATGTGGTGGGTAAAAGGGAAGGTAGAGGTCCACAGGACGTATTTTGGGTCTGTTTCAGACAGGAGCAAATGGAAGCCCTTGAAAATGGAATAAATGAAATCAGAATTATACGTTTCCTACTAAGAAAGAAAGTGCCTTTGGATAAATGAGAAGGATACAACCTTTAATTATCCAAAGTTATCCAAATTCAGTATAGTATATTTTCTATGCTCTGAAATGTTTAATCCCTTTGGGGGTGGTTTACAAAGGTCATTAACTGGATTTATTAAGCTAAAGACAAAGGTCTCAAATCAGATTACTGTTTGTTCAATATTCTGAGCTTTCTCACCCATGGGCCAAGGAGAAAAGAACTGTTAAGTGTATACTGCATGTATTCTTATTTATTTATTTATTTATTTTTGGCTGTTGGGTCTTCATTGCTGCACGTGGGCTTTCTCTGTTTGTGTTGAGTGGGGGCTACTCTTCGTTGTGGTGCATGGGTTTCTCACCACAGTGGCTTCTCTTGTTGCAGAGCATGGGCTCTAGGCGCGCAGGCTCAGTAGTTGTGGTGCATGGGCTTACCTGCTCCGCGGCATGTGGGATCTTCCCGGACCAGGGCTTGAACCCGTGTGCCCTGCATTGGCATGTGGATTTTTAACTACTGTGCCACCAGGGAAGCCCTGCATGTATTCTTATGTGTTAATAAATACAAATCTTAATTTCTTCATGTTCATGGACATCACATTTTGTAAAAATAACTTAGACAATTATAAAATGTTATAACA